>NC_064621.1:369456878-370084378 GCF_023898315.1 Schistocerca nitens
ATGGAGGAGCATTTCAGGTAACAGTCTCGGAACACTTTTTTCTAAGAGCGCTATATGATTCCCTGTTGGGACTAGGTTTCTATTTAGTTCACCTGCTATATTCAGAAAGTGATTATTAAGTACTGTACATATATGCGACTTATCAGTAACACGGACATCCCCACTACGCACTGATTCTATATTCTCGACCTGTCTCTGCAGACCAGCCACTTCCTTTACGACTGACCATATGGTTTTAATTTTATCCTGAGACTTAGCTATTCTATCTGCATACCACATACTTTTTGGCTTCCTAATAACTTTTTTAAGCACCTTACAATACTGTTTGTAATAGGCTGCTGCATTTAGATTTTGACTGTTTCTAACGTTTTGATATAATTGCCACTTTGTTCTACAAGATATTCTTATCCCATTAGTCAGCCACCCAGGCTGCCTGTTTGTGCTAGTACCCTGTTTTGAACGTTCTAACGGAAAGCAACTTTCAAAGAGCACTAGAAAAGTCTTGAGGAAAGCATTATATTTATCGTCTACTGTATCAGCACTATAAACATCTTGCCACTCTTGTTCCTTGATAAGGTTTACAAAAGTCTGTACAGCAACTGGATCAGCTTTCCTAAAAAGTTGGTAACTATATTTAACATGTGTTGCAGCACAAAAATCTTTTAGACTTAAAATTTGTGCATCATGATCTGAAAGGCCATTCACCTTTTTGCTAACAGAATGCCCTTCTAATAATGACGAATGAACAAAAATATTGTCTATGGTTGTTCTACTGTTCCCTTGCACTCTCGTTGGAAAGAATACGGTTTGCATAAGATTATATGAATTAAGGAGGTCTACCAGCATCCTTTTCCTTGCACAATCACTTATACAATTAATATTGAAGTCACCACATATAACTAACTTTTTGTATTTCCTATAAAGTGAACCAAGAACCTCCTCTAGCTTTAGCAAAAATGTTGTGAAATCGGAGTCTGGGGATCTATAAATAACAACAGTAAGAAGTTTAGCTCCAATAAATTTAACCACACCTGCACAACATTCAAACACCTTTTCAGTGCAGTACTTTGAAACATCAATTGACTCAAATAGGATACCGTTTTTCACATACATGGCTACTCCCCCACACCGCAAAGAGCTCCTAGAAAAGCTGCCAGCCAACCTGTATCCTGGTAAAGGAAGCCTCTGAATTATCTCCTTATTTAAGAAGTGTTCAGATATACCAATAATTTCAGAGTCAACATCTATAAGCAGTTCACTAACTTTATCTCTAATACCTTGTATATTTTGATGAAATATACTAATTCCCTCATTAATCGGATACTCAAGCTTTGTAGAAAGTGGTTTCTTTGTTAGAGAGACTTCCCTTAAGCAGGAATACCTATCAGCTGACTTCAATCTAAAAAAGGTACAGCTCTAACACCCACAACTACCGGAATTTTCCATGAGTGATCCCACCACCCCCACCTATGCTGTCACCTATAAGTTTTGCCAACCTCCCCTTCCCATACCTGTTGAGGTTCAAGCCATGTCTAGTGAAACCCGTCCTGCTGATAGACTCCACCGACACCACTGAAATTTGACTCATGCCTTCTGTCATCAGCGCACCCACCAGTCTCATGTTATTACGCCTGGCGGCTGTATTAAGACGAGGCCGATCGTGACGCTGAAACAGTTCCACGAAATGCACATTCGTGTTGCCAGTCTGAGTGACTATCTTTTCCAGGTCACCATCTATGTCATACTCCCCATCCCTATCAATACTATTACCAGCCCCATCCACAATAATGTGTTTGTGTCTCTCATCACGGAAATGGAACCACATGATATTGCGCAACGGTAGGCCTATGCCATTTCTTTTTGCGTTAAATTCGGTGAACACGTGACGACAACTTACGGTAAGCTTCAGAAGGGTTTTGGAGAGGAGGTTATGTCAAGAGCTCAAGTTTTTCGTTGGCATAAAATGTTTAGTGAAGGCAGAACGAATGTAGAAGATGAAGACCGCACTGGACGACCATCAACCTCATGGACGGATATCAACTTGGCCAGGGTGCGTGAAATCCTACGATCTGATCAAAGATTATCTGTGAAAATGATTGCAGAAGAACTGAACATCAATCGAGAACCGGTTTGTCTAATAATAACTGAAGATCTTGGTGTGATTCTGCATCACGATAATGCGCCATCCCGTACTGCTCTGTCAGTACAGCAACTTTTAACCTCAAAACAAATTTCAGTACTACCACAGCCACATTATTCACCAGATATCGCTCCGTGCCACTTTTTTCTATTTCCAAGAGTCAAAACGGCGGTCAAGGGACACCATTTTCACACAACACAAGACGTCCAAAGAACCGTGACACTGGTCTTCGAGCATATTACAGAAGATGAGTTCCAGAAATGTTACCATAAATGGCAGAAGCGTTGGAAAAAGTGTGTGCAATCAGAAGGGAACTACTCTGAAGGAGACAACACTAAACTTGACTAAACGGTAAGCAACATGTTTTTCACATCAGTCTCATTATTTTATTGTCGCACCTCGTACATTGCTGATTGCCTTTCAGGGTGTCAAGTGAACTAATATCTTCTTTTCAAACAACACAAGATGTCCAACGAGCTGTGACAAGGGTCTTGGAGAATATTACAGAAGATGAGTTCCAGAAATGTTTCATTTAGTTTTATAATATTTGGGGGTTACAATATTCAATCTCACTACGACAACCTTGTGTTCACTAATCCCTGAATCTGTTTTGAAGCTTGTTATTAGCTCAGGATTATTTGTTGATAAGAAGTCAACAGTCTTTTCACAACCGTTTACTATTCGTATGGGCTCATGAACTAACTGCTCCAAATAATTTTCAGAGAATGCATTTAGCACAATTTCGGATGATGTTTTATGCGTACCTCATGTATTTTTGTCAACATATCGAGGGTAAATTAAGGCACCCCAACCATGATTATACGAGTCGGGTACATGTTTGGGATTAAACTCAAGTTTTCTTTGAACCTTTCGGCAATTGTATCATATGAATTGGGAGGTCATTAAAAGGATCAAGTTATTATTTATTGTCAAGATTAACCTCTGCCCATACTAACTCAGAACAACTGTCTGCTTCAATTTCGCTACAAGGTAAACTACTCTTAACAGCAACAAACACGCCACAGCCAGCTGTGTTTAGCCTGTCCTTTCCATACACAATTAAGTTCTTCGCAGAAATTTCGGCTAAACTTATCTTCGGCTTTAGAAAGCTTTCAGTGCCTATGATGATTTGAGCATCAGTGCTTTGTATTAGCGCTTGGAGCTCTGGTACTTTCTCAAGACAGCTACGATAATTTACAACTGTTATACCGATGGCTCCCCTACCTACGGTTTTCCTATGTTTGCCCTGCACCATTTGAGACTGAAGAGCTTTTTGTGTTTTCCCGAGACTCTCTAACGTTAAAAACCGCCCAGTCCACACCACACAGCCCCTACTAACCGTGTAGCAGCCTCCTGGATGTAGGGGACTCCTGACCTATTCAGCGGAACCCGAAACCCAACCAACCTACGACGCAAGTCGAGGAAACTGGAGCCTACACGGTCAGAGAACCGTCTGAGCCTCTGATACAGACACTCCACTCGGCGCTGTACCAGAGGTCCGCAATTGATCCTGTAGACTATGCTCCAAATGATGACCTCTGCTTTCATCTCGCAAGTAAGACTGACAGCGTTTACCACTTCTGTTAGCCGCTCGAAACCAGAGAGAATCTCTTCCGATCCAAAGCGACACACATTATTGACACCGACGTAGCCACTACCTGCAGTTAGCTGCACCCATCGCTCTTTATGGCCACCGGAAGCATACTTTTCACCCGGTATCCACACGGACTGCACACTGGCTTTCTTCTTCCCCCAGTGCAACCACGTCCCTAAGGGGCACCATAAGGCGCCTAGCATTGGAGCTCCCAAATCCCAACTACCAGGTAGTTCATCATTGTAGGCATACATGATAACGATTTCAGACACGTGGATGGAGTCCTGGGATAGATCGTCTCAAACATTTTGCGCCTTTTGTTGCAATTCTCCAACGATCCTGGCAGCCCCTCGAGAACCAATAAATTCACGCCTCATCATGTCCCATACGTGCTCAGTCGGCGGGATATCTCTTGATCTTGCTGGTGCACCTCGAAGAGCACGTTGAGTCGCAGCAGACGTATATGGTCATGCAATGACCTGCTTAAAAAGCACATCTCCTTCCTGTCGACAGTGGCACTGGGATGAAAGTCTATACAAGGTAGTGGCTCAAATGGCTCTAAGCACTATGGGACTCAACACCTGAGGTCATCAGTCCCCTAGAGTTAGAACTACTTAAACCTAACTAATCTAATGACATCACACACATCCATACCCGAGACAGGATTCGAAACTGCAACGATAGCAGCAGCGCGGTCCGGACTGAAGCGCCTAGAACCGCTCGTCCACAACGGCCGGCTACAAGGTAGTGGGCGTTCGTTACTTTACCCTGCACATACACCAGATATAACCACCAATACACTATTTGATAAATAGTATGCGGACACGTGGCTGAAAATAACTTACAAGTTCGCGGTGCCCTCCATCGGCAATGGTGGAATTCATTATGGTGTTGGCCCACCCTTAGCCTTGATGACAGCTTCCACTTTCGCAGGCATATGTTCAATCAGTTGCCGAAAGGTTTCTTGGGAATTGTAGTCCAATCTTCACGGAGTGTTGCATTGAGGAGAGGTATCGATGTCGGTCGGTGAGGCCTCGCACGAGGTCGGCAGTCCAAAACATCCCAAAGGTGTTCTATAGGATTCAGGTCAGGAGTCCGTGCAGGCACTACAGAAATGTTATTGTCGTGTAACCACTCCAGTACAGGCTGTGCATTATGAACAGGTGCTCGATCGTGTTAAAAGATGTAATCGCCAGCCCCGACTTGCTCTTCAACAGTAGGAAGCAAGAAGGTGCTTAAAACATCAGTGTAGGCTCAAATGGTTCAAATGGCTCTGAGCACTATGGGACTTAACATCTGTGGTCATCAGTCCCCTAGAACTTTGAACTACTTAAACCTAACTAGCCTAATGACATCACACACATCCATGCCCGAGGCAGGATTCGAACCTGCGACCGTAGCAGTCTCGCAGTTCCGGACTGAGCGCCTAGAACCGCGAGACCACCGCGGCCGGCAACATCAATGTAGGCCTGTGCTGTGATAGTGCCACGCAAAAAACAAGTGGTGGAAATCCCCTCCATGAAAAACACGACCAACCTTCACACACCGCCTCCGAATTTGGTTGTTGGCAGAAGACGTTCACCAGGCATTTGTCACACCTACACGCACACCACATTGAGTACAGTGATTCGTCACTCCACACAACGTTTTTCCACTGTTCAATAGTCCAATGTTTCCGCTCCTTACGCCAAGCGATGCGTCGTTTGGCATTTAACGGCGTGATGTGCGGCTTATGAGCAGCCGCTCGACCTTGAAATCAATGCTTTTTCACTCCCTGCCGAACTGTCACAGTACTTGCAGTGGACCCTGATGCAATTTATAATTCCTGTGTGATGGTCTGGATAGATGTCTGCCTATTACACATTGGGACCCTCTTGAACTGTCGGCGGTCTCTGTTAGTCATCAGACGCGGTCGGCCTGTACGCTTTTGTACTGTACGTGTCCCTTCACGCTTCCACTTAACTATCACATCGGAAACAGTGGACATAGGGATGTTTAAGAGTGTGGAAATATCGCGTACAGGCGTGTGAAACAAGTGACACCCAATCACCAGACCATTTTCGAAGTCCGCGAGATCCGCGGAGCACCCCATTCTGCTCTCACACGATGTCCAATGACTACTGAGGTCGCTGATATGGAGTACAAGGCAGTAGGTGGCAGCACAATACACCTTATATGACAAACGTACTTCTTTGTGGGGGCCCGGATATTTTTGATCACACAATGTATAGCGTTCCCAACGTGTACAACAATCCGTCCATACATCCACCCAGCTTCTAGCAGGTCCACAATGCGACCCGTTCAAAAGACAGAATCTGTTCGACAGGAGTATCTATCTACTCGTCAGTGGGGCATTGTTATACTCCAGAATGAAGACTCTCTACTTCTAAACTCAACACAATGACTGCCTGCAGTGTCAAAACAGAGGATGCATAGTCAGGCCTCCTGAGCGCCAACTGATCGCTGATGACCGTAACAACCTCTCAGCCCGTGCATATTATACCATGATGTCACTGAACACAGTCCTTGAAGGTGCTGAATTTTATTTTTCTGGCAGTTTATTTTGTCTGGTAAACTTATGAAATGCTGTAAAGATTCATAAATATAAAAACAAACAAATCAGCTCTAAGTAACAGTCACGGAGCTTAAAAACGTTTTCTTGCTAATTATAAGACATTAGGACTTGAATTTCCTCTTGCAACTCATCTTAGTTTCACCACGTACACGAGCGAGTTTCCACCTGGAGATACAGTTGCCGGACGTTCATTGCTAGGCAGCCCGTGAACACAACGTTGAGCCCTTGGGGCACAACACGCAACGTTTAATCATCATTGTGTTAGGAAAATAGAAGAATAGAGACCGCGAGAGACTCGCTGTGAACTGATACAGAGATTACCTGTAATTAATGGCAACACGCGCTTTGCCAGCGATGCGGCAAAGTGATAGTGAGCGGACGGAGAGAAACTTTCGAGTTAGACGTTATTAATTGACGACGTCAGCTGCAACATTCTGAGGTAAAACAAGAAAACTAATCACGTTCATTTGTTGCAACTATTAACAGACAGTCAACTAAGTGTTGTACAATTATGTTTTGCGCTCTGTAAGATTAAAATTCTTCGTCAGATATTTCAAAAGGCAGAATCATTGTTTCATATAAAGATGCAGCACTGGCTTCGAAAAACAATGTATACAGATGGAATTACGCATAGTATTACTATATTTACTTAGTTGTAGTTCGGTTTCTGTGTGTACGTGCGTGTTGCCAGTCAAGATAAATTTCCTTATGTGTCTTACTAGCACCACCACATGGTTGTCAACTGTGTCTTTTGCACCCCATAGCACTATGCTGAAGAAGCTGATTGACTGAATAAAACTATTGATTTGTTTGAAACTTTGCTCAAACAGTTTTACGTTATAGTGCGTAAAAGTGCACTTTTCCGTGTTTAGGAGTTTATGCACTTGGCTTATCATTTTATTTGTTTTCATTTTATTTATTGTATCCGACAACAGCTGTAACCATGACACAGAGGATGAAATTAAAACAGTTTTATTGTGGTTGACGTAAAAGTATGTTTACTTATATTCACTTCTACATTTATAAATTTATGTCCCTAAACAGATCACCCGTCGTACAATGTGTGGTCTTGTTGGCAGAACGATCGGTCAGTCATAACTTTCTCCGTTTACAGTACGTTCTCTACCAGTCTGCTAGAAGAAACACCAACTCAAACCTAACCCCTCGACGACCCAAACCTGTGTTATTCACCAGACGAATGTATAGGTCCACACTTCAGAATGGCAAAGTGTCACGGAATGTGCAGGTCCTCCATGTAGAATTACAACGTGTCTCCGAACACTTTATTCGTTTCGTGATCACTGATGTCAACATTTTATTAACTCATTATTCAGTAATATCTCCACCTGCAGTAATGATTTTTTGATATGGTACTGCACAATACTTGTCACAATAAGAAGTAAACATCAAATACAAAAACTTTGTAATAAAAGTGAAACATAACTGTGTTAACCATCCCCTACAACGTTCTTTGTAAAACTGTTGCTGCAGAAAACCTCTGAGCTTGCTATTCAAGCATCTAACGCATTTTCACGCATCACTTACTTACAAAACAAATGTCTTTATTTATTTTTTCTTCCGTTAGTGAACAGTTTACATGGTAGATGCTTTCGCCATTTAAATCGTAATGTTTGTTAGAATGATGAAGTCTGATTTATGAAAACTAGTAATTATACTTTATTTACCATTATTTATCACATACTAGTTCAGTAAAAGAAAAATGAATTTTCGTACGCTAAATAAAACTCTGTCGTCTTTTTATTTTCTTTGGACTTGTTTTATGCGTTCCACCACGGATTCCTCTCCTGTGCCAGCCTGTTCATCTCACAGTAGCTCTTGCAACCTACGTCCTTAATTATTTGCTGGATTTACTCCAGCCCCTGGTTTCTTCTACAGTGTTTACTCTCTACCACTCCCTCTAGTACCGTGAAAGCTATTCCGTGATGTCTTAACATATGTGCTACCATGCTGCCCCTTCTTCTTGTCAGTGTTTTCCACGTATTCCATTCCTCGTCGATTCTCCCGAGAACCTTCTAATTCCTCACCTTATCAAGCCATCTAATTTTCAACATTCTTCTGTAACACCACATCTCAAATGCTTCGATTCTCTTCAATTCCAGTTTTCCAGTTGTCCATGTTTCACTGCCGTACAATGCTGCGTTCTATATGTACGTTGTTAAAAATTGCTTCCTCAAATCAGGGCCTATGTTTCAGACAAGTTGATCTCTCTTGGCAGAGAATGCCCTTGTTCCAGTGCGTCTGCTGTTTATGCCTTACTTGCTCCGTCCGTCATGGGTTATTTTGCTGTCTAAGTCTGTCTAGGTATCAGAATAACTTGAATTTATCTATTTATTGATCACCAATCCTAATGTTACATTTATCGTTATTTTCATTTCCGATACTCCTCATTACTTCCGTCTTTCTTCGATTTCCTCTCAATCCTTATTCTGTACTCATTAGACTGTTAATTCACTCCGCAGAAACTTTACTCCTTCTTCACTTTCACTGAGGGTAGCAACGTCATCAGCGAATATAACATTGATATCCTTTCACCTTGAATTTTAATTCCACTCTTGAACCTTCCTTTTATTTTTGTCGTTGCTTCTACGATGCATAAATTTAACAGTAGGGGCAAATGGCCACATCCCTATCTTACAGCATTTTTAATCCGAGCATCTTGCTCTTGGGCTTCCACTCTTATTATTCCTCCTTCTTTCCCATACAGACTGTGTGTCACCCATATTTCCGCATACCTTACTTCTATTTTTCTCTAGATTTCGAACGTCTTGCACCATTTTACGTTTCGAACGCTTTTTCCAGATCGATAATTCAAATGAACAGGTCTTGATTTGTACTTAGTCTGGCTTCCATTATCAGCTGCAACGTCAAATTGACTCTCTGGGGCCTCTACCTTTTCCAAAGCCAAACTGATCGTCATTTAACAGATCCTCAATTTTCTTTTTCATTCTTCTGTATATTATTCCTCTCACCAACATGGATGCCTGAGCTGTTAAGCTGATTGTGCGATAATTCCCGCACTTGTCAGCTGTAGCAGTCTTCGGAATTGTGTGGATGAGATTTTTCAGAAAATCAGATAGTATACTGCCAGTTTCATACATTCTGTACACCAATATGAATAGTCGTTTTGTTGGCACTTTCCCCAGTGATTTTGAAAATTCTTTTAGAATCTCGTATAATCATTCTGCCTTATTTGATCTTACGTCTTTTAAAGCTCTTTTAAATTCTGATTCTAACACTGGCTCCCTATCTCTTCTTCCTAAGAAATCAAAAACAAAGCGATATCGGCTGGAACTTCGGCATTGTTGTAACTCTGCTATTTCTCCACAGATTGCAACATGAGTACGCACTACTTGTAGGAGAAGTCAGATAAAAACTTGTCGCACTAACAACTCATTTTCTTGATTTTGTCAGATAGACCTTTGTCATTCCAAAGGGTCCCGGCGTCAAATACTCTACAAGAAGCATGTGATAAAGAACGGGTAAAAAACCTCGCAACACAAAAATACTTTTATGGCACATTAGATAGTGCATTCTATCAAGCAAACGTTGCGTGAACACGAAGCATAAAAAGAAGGAACCGTACAACAGTTGCTGAACCAACAGTATTTTTATTATTTACACGAATAGTGTCAGATTACTAAAATTAAATCACCTGGTGCAATTATAAGGATTAAAAGGGTGTGTTACACATCTAGGGTAAGAAAACCTCCAAAAAAATTTAAAAAATATAATACATAAGCAATTAAAAACACTTATGACATTTCCAAATGAATCAATAAAATAGGAGACAGGACTTACACATACAAAAAACACATAACTGACTAAGGACATCTACCGTCTCAGTGTTGTCTGAAGTGTAAGAGTGGGAGTCTAGGAACTACCAATACGACACTGCAATGATAAAACAAAAATCAACTGCGAAGGTACACAAACTTTCTACTTATTAACTACATCGCTACTCTTGTTTGTACTTAGTCTGGCTTCCACTATCAGCCGCAATGTCAAATTGACTCTCTGGGGCCTCTACACTTTGTACTAGCTTGCAACAACTAGATCATTATCGTGAAGTAAAGTTTGCTAAATTTTACTCCACTTAGGGTCATTATCTTGTAAATTAGGCGTGTTTCTACACACGTTACGTATTGTTGCCGAAATGGAGAATTTTTAAATAGTAAGACATGGGAACTGGATGGGTGCTCTACTATTTCATGAAATTTAGTTAGATCTTGTGGTAGTCTCGTAAGAGCATCTGCCACGACATCGTCCTTTCCGTTCACATGGATTATTTCAAAGTCGTAACTTTGCATTACCGACTTCCATCTAGCAAGCCTTCCATGGAGTAGTCGACACGATAGTAAAAAGCTTACTGATTGGTGGTCACAGTACAGTTCAATTCGTTTGTCATACACCAAATAGTTAAATTCTTCCAAAGCACATTTTACGGCAAGTACTTCTAATACTTTTACAGTATAACGTCCCTCGCAATCGCGCAAAATCAAGTTGGGGAAATCTATCACTCTGATTTCCTGTTTATCGTCATTCTTAGTTACTTGAAACAAGCAAGCAGCGAATCCTGTTGGTGACGTATCAGAAGCAAAGCAAAAATCCTCATTCATATGTGGGTGATACAAAATACCTTAATCTACTACGGAAGTTTTTATTTGTTCATGCGTTTCTGCACATTGTGGTGGTGAATATCATGGCTTATTCTTCTGTAATAAACTCAACAAATGATAATTGTTCAACAACTGATTCGTCACAAATTTACCGAAAAACGGAGGGAGGCCCAGAAACGATTTTATTTGTTTCTTGTAGTGAGGTGTAAGGAATTCCTAATATCATCCAACTTGTTAGGATCTGGTTTTACTCCTATTTTGTGTTATAATATGGCCTATAAACTTAATCTGATTCTTACCAAACTTAGATTTCATCTGGTTCGTTGTAACTCCACATTTCGTGAATTTTTTAATTACTCTTTTTTAATAACTGATGTGTTCTTCTCACGTTTCCGTGGTGCTTGACAGGTCGTCTACATGGGAAGCAACTTTATCGCCCAGACTTATTAAACTGAGAGTTCGGTAATTTTCACATCTCTCAACACCTGCTTTCTTTTGGATTGGAATTATTATATTCTTCTTGACGTCTGAGGGTATTTCGCCTGTCTCATACATCTTGCTCACCAGATGATAGAGTTTTGTCATGACTGGCTCTCCCAAGGCCATCAGTAGTTCTAATCGAATGTTGTCTACTCCCGGGGCCTTGTTTCGACTCAGGTCTTTCAGTGCTCTGTCAAACTCTTCACGCAGTATCTTATCTCCCATTTCGTCTTCATCTACATCCTCTTCCATTTCCACAATATTGTCCTCAAGTACATCGCCCTTGTATAAACCCTGTATATACTCCTTCTACCTTTCTGCCTTCCCTTCTTTGCTTAGAACTGGGTTGCCATCTGAGCTCTTGATATTTATACAAGTGGTTCTCTTCTCTCCAAAGGTCTCTTTAATTTTCCTGTAGGCAGTATCTATCTTACCCCTAGTGACACAAGCCTCTACATCCTTACATTTGTCCTCTAGCCATCCCTGCTTAGCCATTTTGCACTTCCTGTCAATCTCATTTTTGAGACGTTTGTATTCCTTTTTGCCTGCTTCATTTACTGCATTTTTATATTTTCTCCTTTCATCAATTAAATTCAATATTTCCTCTGTTACCCAAGGATTTCTATTAGCCCTCGTCTTTTTACCTACTTGATCGTCTGCTGCCTTCACTACTTCATCATCCGAGCGACCCATTCTTCTTCTACTGTATTTCTTTCCCCCATTCCTGTCAATTGTTCCCTTATGCTCTCCCTGAAACTCTCTACAACCTCTGGTTCTTTCAGATTATCCAGGTCCCATCACCTTAAATTCCCACCTATTTGCAATTTCTTCAGTTTCAATCTGCAGTTCATAACCAATAGATTGTGGTCAGAGTCCACATCTGCCCCTGGAAATGTCTTACAATTTAAAACCTGGTTCCTAAATATCTGTCTTACCATTATATAATCTATCTGATACCTTTTAGTATCTCCAAGATTCTTCCAGGTATACAACCTTCTTTTATGATTCTTGAACCAAGTGTTAGCTATGATTAAGTAATGCTCTGCGCAAAATTCTACAAGGCGGCTTCCTCTTTCATTTCTTCCCCGCAATCCATATTCACCTACTATGTTTCCTTCTCTGCCTTTTCCTACCAACGAATTCCAGTCACCCATGACTATTAAATTTTCGTCTCCCTTCACAACCTGAATAATTTCTTTTATCTCGTCATACATTTCATCTATTTCTTCATCATCTGCAGAGCTAGTTGGCATATAAACTTGTACTACTGTAGTAGGCATGGGCTTCGTGTCTATCTTGGCCACAATAATGCGTTCACTATGCTGTTTGTAGTAGCTAACCCGCACTCCTATTTTTTTATTCATTATTAAACCTACTCCTGCATTACCCCTATTTGATTTTGTATTTATAACCCTGTATTCACCTGACCAAAAGTCTTGTTCCTCCTGCCACCGAACTTCACTAATTCCCACTATATCTAACTTTAACGTATCCATTTCCCTTTTTAAATTTTCTAACCGACCTGCCCGATTAAGGGATCTGACATTCCACGCTCCGATCCGTAGAACGCCAGTTTTCTTTCTCCTGATAACGACGTCCTCTTGAGTAGTCCCCGCCCAGAGATCCGAATGGGGGACTATTTTACCTCCGGAATATTTTACCCAAGAGGACACCATCATCATTTAATCATACAGTAAAGCTGCATGTCCTCGTGAAAAATTACGGCTGTAGTTTCCCCTTGCTTTCAGCCGTTCGCAGTACCACCACAGCAAGGCCGTTTTGGTTATGTTACAGGGCCAGATCAGTCAATCATCCAGACTGTTGCCGCTGCAACTACTGGAAAGGCCGCTGCCCCTCTTCAGGAACCACATGTTTGTCTGGCCTCTCAACAGATACCCCTCCGTTGTGGTTGCACCTACGGTACGGCCATCTGTATCGCTGAGGCACGCAAGCCTCCTCACCAACGGCAAGGTCCATGGTTCATGGAAAGACCTGAGTCGAAACAAGGCCCCGGGAGTAGACAACATTCCATTAGAACTACTGATGGCCTTGGGAGAGCCAGTCATGACAAAACTCTACCATCTGGTGAGCAAGATGTATGAGACAGGCGAAATACCCTCAGACTTCAAAAAGAATATAATAATTCCAATCCCAAAGAAAGGAGGTGTTGACAGATGTGAAAATTACCGAACTATCAGTTTAATAAGTCATGGCTGCAAAATACTAACGCGAATTCTTTACAGACAAATGGAAAAACTGGTAGAAGCGGACCTCGGGGAAGATCAGTTTGGATTCCGTAGAAATGTTGGAACACGTGAGGCAATACTAACCTTACGACTTATTTTAGGAGAAAGATTAAGAAAAGGCAAACCTACGTTTCTAGCATTTGTAGACTTAGAGAAAGCTTTTGACAATGTTGACTGGAATACTCTCTTTCAAATTCTGAAGGTGGCAGGGGTAAAATACAGGGAGCGAAAGGCTATTTACAGTTTGTACAGAAACCAGGTGGCAGTTATAAGAGTCGAGGGGCATGAAAGGGAAGCATTGGTTGGGAAAGGAGTGAGACAGGGTTGTAGCCTCTCCCCGATGTTATTCAATCTGTATATTGAGCAAGCAGTAAAGGAAACAAAAGAAAAATTCGGAGTAGGTATTAAAATTCATGGAGAAGAAGTAAAAACTTTGAGGTTCGCCGATGACATTGTAATTCTGTCAGAGACAGCAAAGGACTCGGAAGAGCAGTTGAACGGAATGGACAGTGTCTTGAAAGGAGGATATAAGATGAACATCAACAAAAGCAAAACGAGGATAATGGAATGTAGTCAAATTAAATCGGGTGATGCTGAGGGAATTAAATTAGGAAATGAGACACTCAAAGTAGTAAAGGAGTTTTGCTATTTAGGGCGTAAAATAACTGATGATGGTCGAAGTAGAGAGGATATAAAATGTAGACTGGCAATGGCAAGGAAATCATTTCTGAAGAAGAGAAATTTGTTAACGTCGAGTATAGATTTAAGTGTCAGGAAGTCGTTTCTGAAAGTATTTGTATGGAGTAGGAGTAGGTGTAGCCATGTATGGAAGTGAAACATGGACGATAACTAGTTTGGACAAGAAGAGAATAGAAGCTTTCGAAATGTGGCGCTACAGAAGAATGCTGAAGATAATGTGGGTAGATCACGTAACTAATGAGGAGGTATTGAATAGGATTGGGGAGAAGAGGAGTTTGTGGCACAACTTGACTAGAAGAAGGGATCCGTTGGTAGGACATGTTTTGAGGCATCAAGGGATCACAAATTTAGCATTGGAGGGCAGCGTGGCGGGTAAAAATCGTAGAGGGAGACCAAGAGATGAATACACTAAGCAGATTCAGAAGGATGTAGGTTGCAGGAGGTGCTGGGAGATGAAGATGCTTGCACAGGATAGAGTAGCGTGGAGAGCTGCATCAAACCAGTCTCAGGACTGAAGACCACAACAACAACAATACCACCTGACTGACGCATTTTATGTCAATTAGCTGGCAGTATTTTCTGTGAGGTTCCGGCACTTTCACAAGGTCCAGCCTCATACTGATAACTTTACTTTCTAAATCTAATATTCCTGCCTCGAGGCCCGTTATAGTTTTCTTCTAGCACAGGAAATACTATCCCCAAACAAAAGAGACCGTTAATTTATTCACTACCAAGAAGGTGATTTTCAGTACCTCCTTCTGGTTTACAACATCTATTTGTATTTGAAAATTTAGTTGAAGACCAAAGCCTTATATACTATCCTGGTAATTATAATGTACTACCGCCAAATGTCCCAGTAAACTTTCTCAACAAATCTATCCCCAACTGATGTGAACACATACCAAACTGTCACAATTCACACTGCTCTAACTACTTACCACTAACTACAAAATATTTTGCCTTGAAATACTTACTAGTCTAAATTACTGCAGAAGTACTCATCAAGATCAAGTTTTCAGATACGGTACCAACGTATTTACCTTTCGTAGTCGTGAGCAATTTCATCAGCAGTACTTCAGTTTTCAGATAAACCTTGACTTATGCGATACTTTCTCAGTGAAGTTATGCTTAAATCAGGAAATAATACGAGACAGCAACCTGAAACAAAAAGAATTACAGATTAGTTACAATAAAATTTAAAATACACAGAACTAAATAATTATATTTCATCAGTTGTTCATGATTTTACAACTAATCCCGCCTTCAAATAAACAATGATTACCAATTATGTGGTTTATTGTTTTAGTCCTGGTTGTTTTTTGTTAACTTTAGATTCCAATTGTCTCGTAGTCCGGGCTTAACTCCGAATTCTTCTCTGTCGTTTTATTGAATTCATCCTTCTCTCAGCAGTGGGTCGAATTCCGTCTCTTGTGCATTGGTAAGATTAGGATCAAAGACTTCGCCGTCGGTGTTATTGGATTTTCAAAATCTTTTCTGTTGTTTCAAGATGGACTTCACTTATTCCTTACGTTCGAGCCCGACGTTGGGCGCCTGTTTATTTAATCTGGTGTTCTCCTGGCTATGTTTTACTGATGTTCGTATTAAAAGTTCGATGAGCTTACGTGGCCTCTTTCTTGTTAAGTTCTAGCAGTAGATTATATTATTAAGCCGACAGCGATATATCTCAGGGACGTGGAAGAAAACAAAACTATCCAGGATCCAGATTAAATGCAGTTTACTTTTATCGTGAACTAAACGTTGGTGATTTACCTCTGTGATAGAAATTAATCATAGAAAAATGTCTTTCACTATCTGGTTTTATACTTGGGCCTATCAAAATGAAACGTATATTTCAAAACTATTTTTTCGTAGCAAAGATGATTCCAGTGCTTGCCTTCTACAGCGACCAGAGATGCTAGGCTGATAGTTAATGTAGGTCGATTATTGAATAATGGGTTATCGCTTAGCGTAACGTTCTCTATGATAAAATTTCAGAAAGCAAATATAAAGTACTATCACATCAGTACTGTTCGGTGTCTTTATTCCTTATCTGTTAATAATATCAGTCTCTTTAACTATCTCCGAAATTATGAGTTTCTATTTTTTTAACTGATTTATCACACTTGGAAACAACTTGTGATCTTTACAATCAATGCCGACCATATGGTGAATTCACTTTTTGGATTAAATCGGGTAAAACACAGTTTCAATAATATTGATAAATTGTTTCAACTTACAGTTCACAATTACACATCAAAGCGAAGCGGTTAGTTCTAACGCACAAGCTTCTTATGGTACAGATCTGAACATAGCGAGAAAGAGATACTATTGTCTCTATTACTTATACATTAATACAAACAAAAGAATTCGAATTTAGAATATTGTTACTCTTTTACTCTCACAGGATTATGTTGTATTACATTTTTATAACTAATACTTAAATATTTCAGTTAAAGTAATTCAAGCTTGTTTTTTATTAAAATTTTGGCTTACGGGCCTCAAGACGTGGCTACATCTTCCATCTCATTGTTGTCATGGAACAAAAGTTCCGTTTCGGAAGTACAAAAGGGCGAGACTAGGAACATACTAAAACGACATTAAAACGAGAACACAAAAATCAACTAAATCACGGATGGTCTAAGACGTGTTAAGAAGGGAGAGGAACACATTATGTAGAAACACTTACATAGATACCGTGATCACTTCCCGTGCTGTCCGACTGGCCCCACATACTATAAGACTTAATAGTAAATAGTTGCTAGGCGTGAGACGTGAGTGCGCTCATGAGGCAGATGCAGTATAAACTAGAGCTATGACACGTGGAACGACTTGAACTACAAGAGCGGGAAATCCGTAATGAAAAAAGGTGGACAAGGAGAAAAATGTCAAAACATTCGGAGGGAAGTGAACCTGTACATTAAAAACGAAGAACGCTATTGTGTAGGCTACATACAACGAAATACAGGAAGAAATTAAGTGGCTTGCTTTATGTCATAATTAAACTAAAATATTTCCTTCACACAGGTTGCGAGTTCATTAATAGTGTCAAGAGGATGGGAATGGAGATATTTTAAAATTTCAGTTTCTTCTGTAACGTCAAGTGTACGGCCTTTCTCTGCAGTATGTAAGCCAATCGAAGGCATGATCAAAGGTGACCAGCAATTGGTAAGATCTCTGTGTTCTTTGAACCTCGTACGGAAGTTTCTAACCGTTTGAACAATGCATCTCCTGTTACACATCTGACCTCTTTCTTGAGCAGTTTATGATTCCTTAACCTCTTGCCAAGAATGTTCGGTATGAAATATGCCAGAAGTATGTTGGCTGACAAAAGTTTTCTTCCAATCCTCTCCGTTATATATTCATGCTATGCGTTTTTAGAGAACCTGTTATTTTTTTATCGCTCTGCTTAGGTAAGAATGATGCCCTTCTGTGTTTTTTTCACTTTCACTTGTATCGTTTTATTCAATTTATCAACCATGGCCCCAGAATACCCATTCCGCGCTACGGTATACCTAATTGTGCCCAACTCCCTGTCATACGCGTACAATGTGACCAGAACGTTGTTTCATCTGTTAAGGAGAAACCTGAAAGCAGCCATTTTATATTGAAGAGGGTGATTGCAAAGTATGAGTAAGTTCCAACCCTGCCGATGCCTACCACGACATTCGGGAGGCAGATGCTGATCCCACCCTAAGATTGGCAACAGGGAAACCCATTTATATTCCAGTATCGCTGGAATTTGGCTATGAGCACCGACCTCTGCAATGGACTGCCTTCACTACCCTACTACAGGGGGAAAAGGATAAAACCACAGCTGCATCGTCTAGAAGAACGAAACTTTAACTTCCTAAATTCCTTACGTAGACTGGTTATACTCTATATACTCTATAACACAGTGCAGTGTTCTTAGTACTTTAATACGACTGATTTTTAATTTAGACAAACGTAGTTATTTACTGTAGACAAACGGAGTTGAACTTGCTTGGTAAGTAATGTATGTTAAGTTCTCACGGCATTTCTGCCGACGCCTTTGACTCAGTGGCACTGTAGCCGGGTCATGCCCCTCTGAGGTGGCAGCGTTTCACACTGAAAACTAATCTTGCAATAGGGATTGCAGGCAAGAGCCGTGTCCGCAGACAAATGTAAAATTGTTACGCATAAATCTTTGTAATGTCTTTCTATAACGCATTCAACCAGTTATTACAAATAATGGAAACTCACAAAAGCGGCAGAGTTAGATTGGCCTCTACGTTAACTAATCCCTTAGTGGTACGGTTTTTTACGAAGAGTAATTTCCAGCAGCACCTAAATACACCAAAACCCGTGAAATTACTGAACAAATAGTTACTTGTCCAGAAAAGACTAAGAACCACATGAAAAGTGCAAATATTGAGACCTCTGGAAAGAGAAAAGAAAATCCAACCACAAGCCTTGAAAAGCACCCGCCTTCCGACCGACCAACGTGTCATCCTCCGTCATTCATCACTGAATGTGGCACGAGGTCAGCACACTGCACTACTGGCCGTTATCAACATACCGATCATGGAGCCGCTAGGTCTCAGTCCGGTAGCTGCTCAACTGAGATATTTGGGCTGAGTGCACCCCAATTTAGTCCTCCCATCAAGGAAAAATCCCTGACAGTACCGGGATTCGAACCAGGGTCTGCCGCAAGAGGATCTGTCGCGTTTAGCACTCAGCTACGGAGGCGGACGAGATTTCAAAACAGA
This sequence comes from Schistocerca nitens, assembly GCF_023898315.1. Taxonomy (NCBI): domain Eukaryota; kingdom Metazoa; phylum Arthropoda; class Insecta; order Orthoptera; family Acrididae; genus Schistocerca; species Schistocerca nitens. The sequence goes on from NC_064621.1 coordinate 369,475,977, forward strand.
GGGGATAAAATTGTGTCCCAACCTATATCAGAGGCAGGACCACGTTAAGGCAGGCTTGTCAGTCTCTCCGTTGAAAACTAAAACGAGAGTAAGTTATATATCTCGTTCATACTAACGTTTATTTCATTAATCAAAAATATGTGTTGAACTCTACGAAGGAAGGAGAGCTGAATATGTGAAAATAGACTGACACCATAAAATCAGAGGTAACGTTAGTTTCATAAACCATCAATGATATGCAAAGAAGATACGGACATGTCGCTTGCATTGTGGTCATTACGGTACCTATAGAAGTAATATTAAAAGAGCATATTGGCCACTGTAAAAGTGTTTGAGCTACTGACGTATGTCAGTGGAAGCTCAGGAATTTCGCTTGATTTTTTTTTATCTGACGTGATATCAGAAAAGGCCATTACATTGAAAATGGGTCTGTCGGTATCAGAAATGTTAGTTAAAAAGGACTATCACGTACTAACACCTCTTGATATCTCAAACTATAATGGATGAACAGAAAAGCACTGTCCTTCTCACAAGACACAGCTTTTATCTCACCAATCTGGAACAACTCAAACTGAGGCAGCAGAACCTGCGAATACTGAGACGAAGGAACTCCAGCTTTGGTATGTATTCAGTGGACACTCTTACCTAGTACAGCCTGAAACAACGGCGAAACTAGTGGGAAAATTAAAGAGTAACAGCATTCCTTACGTGAGCTGGCAAATGCGATATTGTTGAGAATTTTTGCATTACCGTTGCGGATTTCTCAAATGGCGTACTGACATTGCGTTACAATTCAAGTGAAGACAGAAGTTTTTTGAGCGATCTGTACACTATGTTATCTGCAGGCCTTTGTTTTGAAGTTATAATGACTGAATGCTGTATTTTCCTTTCTGTTGCTGCGTATAAAGTGCTGGTGGTTAAGTTAAATGACTAATTACGCGTGAGGCACATAGTTTTACGTTACCGCAACGCCATCAACAGTCTTTACTGTTAAGGCTGCACAGCTCACAGGAAGGTAAGCAACCGCGCTCTCTGTGTATCGTAGTGCTGAGCGGAGAAAGCTTGGAAACACACCCAAGGCGACAGCGGTGTGATTGTGCAGTTTGTCAGATTTTGCGTCGTAACATTGCCGCCTGCAGTACCCGAGACAAGAGGAACATATTAATACAGTAGGGCAGACTACTAGAACGTGAATTCTGGAGTACGGGGGTTTTGATACGCAACCTTAAAACGGCAACAGTGATACCCTAACATGAAAAAGCTGTATTGTTTGTCATGTCATCTGTTTATAATCGATCAGTCTCTTTGGAAAAGTGTAGTTATTGCGATATGGCTAAATGTAAAAAAAAGAGCTAAACTCAGAACCATTCGGTCTCCAAACTCGATGAAAACGCAAATGCGTTCGGAAAGCCCCAGGCTGATTGAATGTTGGCTGAGCAGGAGACAGTTCGTAATTTACGTGACGACCACGTGCGCAAAACTAGAGATATAATGATGTTGTTTGGTTTTTGATTCTGAAGAGATGGCGCTCAGACGACGTCGGGCATCATACTGGTTCCTGAATAAATGCAATTATGTTGAGCTCATACAACTTATCAGTAATCCTGACGAATAGCTGGCACATCAGTTAGAACATTCTTGTGTGTTTACAGGAGTGTCAGATACATGGTGGTTGTAATAAAACTTCCGCTACTTGGGACGACCCCCTTGAAAAACTATTTATCATAAATCAATGAAACATTCTCAGAATATTTTTAAGGACATGAGGAAGAGAAATAACGAATAAACCATTGAGAGAAACATATTTTAATTTCCACATGAAAGGGCAACATTTGTTAACTGTATACTATATTTACATTCAGGTTACAGACTTTGCTCAATGTGACGATCATCTGCATTCACGACACCCGAAAACGCACTAGACACCATTTCGCAATTGTTCGCAGCACCTTTCGCGTGCTTGCACATATCGTGCACTGCTTGAAGATTGTACATTATGTCTAGTATTCTCAGCCATGGCAATGGTAACTGCTTCAACAATTTGTTGCCAAATTGGTCGTCGGCCTGTCAAAGGAGCAATTCGCAGTTCGCAATTTAATTCGAAAACTTCGAATCATGTTCTTGAACCCATGTGCGGAAAGACGACCTCTCCGTACTCGATACAGAAAAAATTGTTCAAATGGCTCTGAGCACTATGGGACTTAACAGCTGTGGTCATCAGTACCCTTTAACTTAGAACTACTTAAACCTAACTAAACTAAGGACATCACACACATCCATGTCCGAGGCAGGATTCGAACCTGCGACCGTAGCAGTCGCGCGGTTCCGGACTTAGCGCCTAGAACCGCTCGGCCACCGTGGCCGGCTCAATACCAGCGAAGAGCAGCAGTACTATTACTGTTGTTTGACAAAACAGTTTTACGAATAAGCTGTAATGCACACTCATGTTTATGTTTCAACGCTATGTCACCGTACCAGTACCGGCGCCTGACGGAAACTGACGACACTAACACTGCTAAGAATAGAAGTCCTGCAGCGCAGAATCTGAACATGTGTCCTGTAAAATTTGATACGAATACGGTACATAGTTTTACCCCTACACTAGCTCAAACAGCGAAAGTTTAGTTATAACCATCCTGCACAGTAGAGAATGATTTAATTGGTTCAGTTTGAAACGTTCTTATGCATAAAATAAAAAAGCATATAGATGAATTTCCTCGTAGTTGTTCTGCTGAAAAAACAACTGAGGTACTGTATGATTTGTCGTAAAAATGGTGCATGACTATGGGTGCAATGAAACACCTTAAGCTGAAAGTAACAATGGATATGAAGTTTTGGATGATAATTTGAATAGATTGATGTCTAGAGCGAAAAACATGTTTCCTACTGCAATGCTCATTTAGTGCTTCGCTCATAGACTGAATTTTGTGCTACCGCAATCCGCGGTAAGAAATCAGGTCTCTGTATCAGGATGAAAAGAAATCAGGTCTCTGTATCAGGATGAAAAGAAATGGTTGTCTAAAGTGTTTGCCATGCGGTGTTAAGCTTCTCGCTTGGTTAAAACTGTGTAATGAATATGGCAGAAGTGGTGTCACTTCTCGAGAAAATAGTGATACCTGGTGCTTACTGGAATTACGCAAAACGTGGAAGCGAGGGCCCACCCATATAAATTCTTTCTTACACAACCTGTTTATTTAATAATATAAAACCATAAATTTTTGTTTTCTTACAAAATGAACAAATTTGCAAAAATCTGTTTTGGCCTTAAACCTTAAGATGAATAAGCTTTTGCAAAAGAAATCAAAACAGCAAACAATATGACAATGATTGCAAGACGGCCGGACCTGCAGCCAGTCCGTTATCGAGTGAAACGACGGTGTTTACTACCGCGCTGGATACAGTCTGTCTTATTAAATGCCCTTCTGCAACACATGAAAACTGTATAAACACCATTGATGACAAGAGCGATTCTATTACTTAAAATAGATGACGTAACTTATAATTTGAAAGCTGTATGTCGAAAGGTCCGTCGTTAAGATGCGCACCTGTGCTTAAAGGTTAAACAGATTAGGAAGCAATATGACAATGATATGGCTTACTTTAAAGCAACCAACCTCTTTAATTCAATCGGCAACCACGGTGCGACTGGATCCCAACTCTTCCCTTCTGACAGTTTTATTTTGACTAAAGCCCTGCTGACAGTTGGCTGTTAATATTTTCAAAGTTAAACTGATTGTCAGTTATTAAGACGCTCTGAAGGAACGTCCTAAAACATTACCTGTGAACACTTATTACAAGAGAACTCACTCGGCGGAACACAAGATCAGCTAAAACATACTAATGATGACCCGGTCTTTCAAACAAAGAAACGCACAGCTTAGTACAACAGGTTGCCCAGATTATAATTAATTACTCTTAAATACAATTACAATCAAAGAACTGAACTGGTTAACAAATAAATTTTACGAAAAGCCCCTGTTTTCTTTAACGACAACCTGTGCCTTAGTACAATTGTTACGACTGTATTTACGATCAGGAGCTGATTCATTAGCAGGTTAATGATCGGGTATAAACCAGAAAGGAAAGGCAAGATAATAGCGGGAAAAATTTTTAAACGACTACTGGTGTCTTAGTGCAATATTACGGCCTATATTTATGACCAAGGAGCCAACCGAGTAAAACTCTGAGGATCGGGTACAAAGCAGAAAATAATAAGGAGGGCACGTAGACAATGACACAAATCACCACGAAGATTACAAAATGTTACTCCTCTTTATTAACAAGCACTTCCATGGATTCACGGTGCGGACCGAGCGAGGTGGCGCAGTGGTTAGCACACTGGACTCGCATTCGGGAGGACGACGGTTCAATCCCGCCTCCAGCCATCCTGGTTTAGGTTTTCCGTGATTTCCCTAAAGCGTTTGAGGCAAATGCCGGGATGGTTCCTTTGAAAGGGCACGGCCGATTTCCTTCCCAATCCTTCCCTAACCCGAGCTTGCGCTCCGTCTCTAATGCCCTCGTTGTCGACGGGACGTTAAACACTAACCACCACCACCACCACGGTGCGGCGGTTACTGAGTGGTGCCCGTGAATGCCAGGCAAAAGAGGGCAGCCAGACCACGAGCGGTCGTCCGACACGAGTGCTGACAAACAGCCGATGAGATGTCGGCCGCCGCTTGTAGTCGACGCTGATCCCGGTGAAGTACTCCGGCATCTTCGCTCTGCACAGGCCCTCCTTGCGCAGCTCGTGGCTTTGGCAGCTGGGACCTTGTGACCATCTCTTGTCGCGACGCTACCGCCAACCCCCAAACTTCGTGCCTCCCACTCGGGCCAGCGAATCCCGAATATATATCGGCAAGCAAAGACCTTCTAAGGACACAACCCACGGATACCAACTCTTCTTCATAGATTTTGGCAATGGGTCCGCAGGAGGGATAGTCGATACTACACCTGAGCCAGTGGCGCCAGACAGAACAGTCTACAATTTCAATGGCGCCAGAGCTCAAATAGATTCAGATCAGACGTAGAAGGAAGATACTTATACTGTTCGTAGATGTCAAATGACGATGCAGCATGTCAGTTTAAATTTCCTTTTACATACTTTTGTAGAGGTCTTCCTTCTCTCTGATACATCATTTCATTTAATGAAACCCAGAGCTTGTGACAATGACTACTTTGTAACAAAAATTAATGAATTCAATGGAATGTTGAAAACCAAACGAGACAGATCAGACCAGAAAAAATACTTATTTACTTCGTAAATTTTGATTCGCTAAAACTAAAGGTCTTCCTCTCTCCCCATATGGTGGGGTCTGAGAGAGAGAGGAATTAGAGTTTTACAAATGTTGACCCAAATATTCATTTCTTTCACAGATTCGGGTAAGTTTTGTTTGTTTCGTGGTCATGAGGCCAGACAACTTTTAATTATCAAACAAATCATCTCACCAGCTAACTAACTAACCAAAAATCCTACTTACTAACGAGTGAACTCATTGGCAGAGTAAACAACGTGAAAGACGAACCGAGGAAAGGCTAACCACTCGCTAACTAAAGGTAAACGTATTCCCGTTTAAGATTTAGTGGTCCTGAAAAGGAACGATTGGTTTCGTTTTAGTTTTAGCGAATCAAAATTACGAAGTAAATAAATATTTTTTATTCATCCGTAACCATGTTCCAAGCAAACATGAGAACATGAATTTTCTTGAATTACAGAGCCAACTACCAAGAATCAAAACAAATGTTTGACACAAAATGTACGTAGTTTTTTATGTACAATCTGATTCTGCAATAAAAAATGGTTGTTCTTATTTGAAATTTTAAAGTTTCCTCGCGCCCCACCCCCAGGGGGCTGGGGTGGCGGGCTAATTTTAGCACCAGCCGATGTTCCCCTCGAAAATTATCAACTTTGGTCTCTACACATTTTTTCGTGTGAAGCTTATTTTTCGATTTATTCTGGTATGTCAACGGAAAATTTACACCCTGTATATGTTCTTATTCATGATGTTGTGTCACCAAATGTTGTCATGTTGGGAAGAACTTTTCTGTTATCAGATTTCTAATGCCTGTGTGTAAGTTTCAGATTCTATATAATATTAGAGGATATACTGTACAATATATGTGAACTCCTGGCTACGACTTGTATAAGGACTGTGATAATGAAATATCGCAATATAACTAAATGAACTGCCAAATGTGTTATTGGGCAGACAAGCAATGTTGATGACAAAAACAAAGGACTGCTTTCAATACAAAGCGGGCAGCGTGAATGGACTTGCCAAACATGCGGCAAGAAAGTGTGTGTAAATATGGTAAAATATTTTTATGGACTGCCATACATCAGGGATAGGCAGTGTTTAATATTAAAATTCTTTTGAGTGTTTTCTGTGTAAATTTGTGTCTGAAATGCACTCCCATAAAGTTCAAAGTGGGCAGTCAAATGCTTAGTGTAGGGCAAAATTCAAGTGTTTGCAAACATAGACTGCAAAATGCTATTGCAGACAGCAAAATACTTAATTATTGTCTTAATTAATGTAGTGTGTGTTTTACTATGATTTTTCTAAAGTAGTCACAGAATTTGCCTGCAAAGACAGTTTAAGTTTATGGGTCCCCTCTATATTCTTTTATATTATAAGAAAGATAAACTGAATATTGCACTTGCGAAAGAAATCTGACACATTTACATAGTACTAAGAATATAATAAGTGTTTATGTAGTGTTATTTAACTTCATTTGTGATGTTTGTATATTAGTTAAACCAGGGTCTTGTCATGGCCAATATTAGTCTCATGATGTCTTCAGTAATATCTTAGTGCTGAATTGGTTAATGATTGAGATAGTAACTATTATTGCTATGAGTGAAATATCATTTAACATCCTATGATTGCTGATTTGTGGAAATAGTACCTACTGCTACCCACTACTCAGTTCGTACGGTAGTCGTGTGTATTCATTGCACTGTTTAAAAGGAGTATTAATGAAAGTCACTTTTACCAACTCAGTTTCATGTTTCTTTCAACTTAATGTTTCAAATTATTATGCCTAATTACGCTGGCGACAGTTTGTTGTTTCATTTCTAAATTTCTCCTAGAGGGTAACGCTATCTTGCTATATAGTGTTACACGTGGCTTTTACGTATCAGAACTTAAAGGTCAGTTAAAAGGAAACTGCGGCGAGCGTTGTAAACTCCAATATATTTGGAAAAGCATCTCAGAATAATCTACAACAAAATTTTGGACACAGTAATAGGACAGTTGAAAGCTGAATTCATTAACAAGGAGTCTACTTTACTTTTGAATGTACAATATTTTGATAAATATTAACACAGTTCCATTACAGACCCTGAAAGATCACTATAGATTTGTTTTTGTTTGTTTTACCTGCCTAAGATCACAGCTAGTGGTTCTTTGTATTTAAGAAGAAATTAGACATAAAAGTCTTGCTGGTTTGTTCAGTTTTATTAAGTCAAATGGAGTCCAAACTGTGGAACTGTAAATTGCTATGAACTTATTTCCACTACTCCTGCAATCAGTGCTTCAGTTGAGAGAAGCTTTTCCAAGCCTATAAGGGACAAAGAACCATTTCTGTATATAGTTCTCAAACTCAAGAACGGCTTACAAACTTAGACGTACTTACTTTGCTTTACATGTGGCATGGGCCTTATCGGCCATACGCCTGCTCTATGAACCTCTTCCTATTCTGTCTGACGAATGCGTTGTTTGTCCAGTTCCAGTTGCTGTTCATCCTATTTGTGTCCTCCCGAATGTTATCCCGCCATCTGATTCTGGGTCTCCCTCTTCCTCTCGTTCCATCTGTTGTTCTGCTGAATGCCATTCTAGGTAGTCTATTCTCTGTCATTCTTGCTATATGGCCTGCCCAATTCAACCTTCTCCTCTTGAGCACTTCGATAATGTTACGGTGTTTGTACAGCACTCTTAATTCTTCATTTCTTCTTATTCACCATTCCATGTTATTTTCGTCGTATACAGGTCCAAAAATTTTCCTTAGTACTTTTATTTCGGATATTAACAGTTTTTCTTCATCTTTCTTTCTAAATATTATTGTTTCACATCCACATAACATCACAGATATAATGTTCGATTGATATAAGCGGATTTTGAAGTTACTACTAACAAGGGAACCTCCCCATCGCACCCCCCTCAGATTTAGTTATAAGTTGGCACAGTGGATAGGCCTTGAAAAACTGAACACACATCAATCGAGAAAACAGGAAGAAGTTGTGTGGAACTATGAAAAAATAAGCAAAATATACAAACAGAGTAGTCCATGTGGAACATAGGCAACATCAAGGAGAGCGTAGGAACAGTAGCGCCGTGGTCTCATGGTTAGCGTGAGCAGCTTCGGAGCGAGAGGTCCTTGGTTCAAGTCTTCCGTCGAGTGAAAAAATTTCTTTCTTTATTTTCGCAAAGTTATGATCTGTCCGTTCGTTCATTGGCGTCACTGTTCACTGTAGTAAGTTTAGTGTCTGTGTTTTGCGACCGCACCGCAAAACCGTGCGATTAGTAGACGAAAGGACGTGCCTCTCCAATGGGAACCGAAAACATTTGATCGCAAGGTTATAGGTCAACCGATTACTCCACAGAAAAACACGTCTGATATATTCTATACGACACTGGTGACGGCATGTGTGTCACATGACAGGAATTTGTTGTCGACCCACCCAGCTTGTACACTTGGCGAATGGGTAAAAACATTCTTCTACCTTCCCCGATTTAGGTTTTCTTGTGGACGTGATAAGCACTCCCAAAACACTGATGAAAACATAATAGTTTGTCACATAAACTGAAAATAAAAAATTAAACTTTTCACTCGAGGGAATACTTGAACCAAGGACCTCTCGGTCCGCAGCTACTCACACTAACCACGGGACCACGACGCTCCTATGTTTGTGTTATCCTTGATGTTGCTTATCTTGCAAATGGACTACTCAGTTTATATATTTTGCTCATTTTTTCATAGTTCCACACAACTTCTTCCTGTTTTCTCGATTGATGTGTGTTCAGTTTTTCAAGGCCTATCCACTGTGCCAACTTATAACTAAATCTGAGGGGGGTGCGATGGGGAGGTTCCCTTGTAAGTAATCTTTATCTTAAAATTTTAATGAAACTAAAGTGTCTTGGCTCTGTTGCCAAACGGGCATCTATTTCTATATCTATTCTGTTGTTATTACTAAAAAGACTCCTTAGGTACCTGAAGTGGTCAACAGTCTTGAAATTGAATCCCCCTACACTCAAGGGTGCATCTTTTCTGGTTTTCTTACTTATGGGCAGGTATTCTGTCTTTTTTTCATTGACATGTAATCTTGTTTTCTCAGCAATTTTGTAGTAATTTTGCATCATGCTGATTAATTCTGTTTTGGAACTACCTATTAGTGCTACATCATCTGCATAGGCAACTCTTGTAATGTCCACATCCTGTCACTAGATCCCTTGTGGACTGGATTTAGAAAATTCTCTATAGATATTCTGCCGGACAAGGTAAAATAAAATAGGTGAAATGGCATCCCCTTGTCTCAGTCCAGTGTACAACTTAAAGTCTTGTTTCTCCTACCGGTGTCTTTATGCGACATAAAGTTTCGACTGTACAAATTTTAAATAATCTGCTTAATTTTAATGGTATTTAAATTCCTTCATTATATTTAGGAGTGTCTTTCGGTGTTTGCAATCATAGGCCTTTTTAAAATGTACGAATAATATGTGGACATCTACATTGAATTCCCACGCCTTCTCAGTTACTTGTCTTAGGGTGAATAACGGATCTTGTGTGGATCTGTTTCTGCGGAAATCGCATTGGTAGTCCCCAATCAGTTCTTCTGTTATTGGTATCAGCCTATTTAATAGGCAGCTCGATAAGATTTTGTAGGTGACATCCAGTAAGACAATTCCTGTGTAGTTATCACAGACAAGTGGACCATTCTTAAATATGGGGCACACAATTGCAGTTTCCCAATCTGCAGGAATAGTTTCTGTTTTCCAAATTGTTTCTATTAACGCCTGTATTTCTAATTCCAGTTGTGGGCCTCCATTCTCTAATAACCCAACGTATGTCTGGTCTTCGCCACAAGCATTGTTATTCTTTAATTTCTTTATTGCTTGCTGTATTTCATTTACTGATGGCTTAGTTACCGTATCAGCTGTATCAATTGTATCAGGTTCTTCCATTTTAAAATAAGAGTGTAAGTCATTGCAGTTGAGAAGTTGTGAAAAGTATGTCTTCCATCTTTTTTGTACGTCACTTTTGTAGGTCAATTTTTTCCCACACTGATCCTTTATAAACTGTTCCCTTTTATTGAATATGCCGAAGGATTTTTTTAATAGTTTGATCCATTCTTTGTCCTGTGATGTTGGAAATCGTCCTCTGCTTCTCTTATCATATTGTTATAGTATTCCCTTTCCTCTTGTCTTAGGGTTCTTTGCGTTTCTTGGTGTTTATAGTATCTTTCCTTCAATGTAATATTGCCCCTTTCTTTAATCCATGCATTCCTCGCATTTCTTCTTTCCAGCACTTTACATGCCACTTTGTGTTAAATCAAATTTTATTAGGTCTTTTCTTTTACCTATGATTTTGGAAGCTGCTTCTTGAATACAGCCCTTCAGGTGTCTCCATCTGGGTTCGACGTCCTGTGGTTCTGTATTGATCAGTCTCGGTTTTGTTTGATTGCTCTCAATTTCTTTTGTAAAATGTTCTTTTATATTTACCTTCGCAAGGTTTCCTATATCATATCTTGTAATTTCTTCTATATTTCTGTTTACTTTCCTTTTGATTTTCTCTTTCATTTTTGATATGATTAACATGAGGTCTATGTCATAATCTCCTAAAGGTTCTGACATCTTTATTACCGTTTTGGAATCCTTTCTGGATAGCTACATGATCAATTTTAGTGACTACCTTTCCATCTGGTGATATCCATGCTCCTAAATGAATGCATTTATGTTGAAATTTTGTGCTGCTTATTGTGAGACCATTTGTCATTGCATAGTTTATAAGTAGAACCCCATTATTTGAACTTTCCTTATGTAAGCTAAAATTGCCGACGGTTGGCTTGTAGGTTTCTTTCTTTCCCACTTTGGCATTAAAAATCTCATAACACTATTTTCACATTGTGCCTACTTAATGAGTTGTACGTTTGTTCCAGTTGGCTGTAGTATTCTTCCTTCGTGTTTTCATCCTTATGCGTGCATTTAGAAATGTAATGTCTAACCACTGCGTCTGTATAGTTATGTAAGATATACTGTTATTAACATGTTTGAACTCCATTTTTGAGTCATCTGTTGATTTATGAAAGTAGAAACCGGTTCCAAATTCATGGCGCTGACTGCAGTCTCCATACATTATTGTCCCGTTTGCTATTTTCAGTGAACCTGTCTCTGCCGTCTTACTTCTTGGAGAGCTACCAGTTGCAGTCTATATTTTCTTAATTCGTTTGGTCGTATTTGGGCAGTTCCAGGGCGATACAGGCTTCCAATATTGCATGATCCAAAAGAGAATTCGTTTTAGCTTTGCCAGTTTTTGTTCCAGTAAATGCTGTCCTGTTTCCGAGGCTGGCGCTGAGTATCCTGACCATTTCGTATTGTTACATGAGTGGCTTGATAGCCTTCTGCACAATCCCCAACCTGGAGGACCAGGAATCTTGATTTTGGGGTACTCTACCCCTAGGAGGGTTGCCTTGACTGCCGCTGAGCGAGCATCTCCTGCCCGTGCTAGTTTTGGTCCACCCCAGGTATTTTCTTTCCCCAGTACCCTCTATATCCAGAGAACATTCCCCTGTCCACCACCTGGGGAGGCACCTGATGGGGAATTAGCAAACCCCACACGGGAACTTAGACGTCCGCACATCAAAAACGTTTTGCTTCACCTTGGTTCCGAGAGTTCCAGGACCTGTGCAGAAAATTGGAATAGAGATCAACATAAACATCATTTCCGCCCTTTTTATTGCTCATGAAAAGGAGACATGGCATGTTGTACTACCATACAGCGAGACCTTCAGAGGTGGTGGTCAAGATTGCTGTACACACCGGTACCTTTAATACCCAGTACCATTGATGCATGCCTGTATTCGTCGTGGCATACTATCAACAAGTTCATCAAGGCACTGTTGATCCAGATTGTCCCACTCCTCAACAGCGATTCGGCGTAGATCCCTCAAAGTGGTTGGTGGGTCACTTCGTCCATCTACAGCCCTTTACAATCTATCCCAGGCATGTTCGATAGGGTTCATGTTCGGAGAAGATGCTGGCCACTCTAGTCATTTACGCGAATTGTCGTCCATGAAAACGAATGCCTCGCCAATATGGTGCCGATATGGTTACACTATCAGTTGGAGCATGGCGTTCACATATCGCACAGCCGTTACGGCGCCTTCCATTACCACCAGCGTGTACGTCGGCCCCACATAATGCTACCCCAAAGCAGCAGAGAACTTCCACCTTGCTGCACTCGCTGGACAGTGTCTAGGGCGTTCAGCCTGACCGGCTTGCCTCCAAACACGTCTCCGACGATTGTCTGGTTGAAGGCATATGTGAGACTGATCGGTGAAGAGAACGTGATGTCAATCCTGAGCGGTCCATTTGGCACGTTATTGGGCCCATTTGTACCGCGCTGCATGGCGTCGTGGTTGCAAAGATGGACCTCGCCATGGACGTCGCGAGTGAAGTTGCGCATCATGCAGCCTACTGCGCACAGTTTGAGTCGTGGCCGCACGACAATCATTATTCAACATGGTGGTATTACTGTCAGTGTGCCGCCGAGCCATAATCCGTAGATAGCAGTCATCCACTGCAGTACCCTTTGGCGGCCTGAGCGAGGTATGTCATCGACAGTTCCTGTCTCTCTGTATCTACTCCATGTCCGGACAACATTCCTTTGGTTCACTCCGAGACGCCTGGACACTTCCCTTGTTGAGAGCCCTTCCTGGCACAGAGTAACAATGCGGACGCGATCGAATCGTGGTATTGACCATCTAGGAAAGGTTGAACTACATACAACACAAGCCGTGTACCTCCTTCCTGGTGGAATGACTGGAACTGATCGGCTGTCGGACTCCCTCCGTCTAATAGGCGCTGCTCATGCATGGTTGTTTACATTTTTAGGCCGGTTTAGTAACATCTCTGAGCAGTCAAAGGGACGATGTCTGTGATACAATATCCACAGTCAACGTCTATCTTCAGGAGTTCTGGGAACCTGGGTGATGCAAAACATTTTTTGATATGTGTATTATTTAGGCAAAACGATCTCCTACGGCTGTTGAGACCAGAACCTGAATTCAACGCCTTCGGCAAAATGTAGAGGAGGGACTAGCTTCATTATCTGTAAGATAGTTTGCGGTAAAAATATAGCCTGTTCTCCCTTTGTTGGTTCTTATCTTAACTAAAAGTACACGCCAATGATCACCAGAACATCTTGTCTTCCAGTGTGCATTAATTAACACTTGCAGACAGAACTCCCCCCCCCCCCCCCCCCCCCGAGTCCCAGAGGCAAAACAGTGAACATATTCTTAGCATTTACAGATAACCCACTAACACAGGTATGCTTCTTCATAACACCTTTGCCGGCCGGTGTGGCCGTGCGGTTCTAGGGACTTCAGTCTGGAACCGCGTGACCGCTACGGTCGCAGGTTCGAATCCTGCCTCGGGCATGGATATGTGTGATGTCCTTAGGTTAGTTAGGTTTAAGCAGTTCTAAGTTCTAGGGGACTGATGACCACAGATGTTAAGTCCCATACTGCTCAGAGCCATTTGAACCATTTTTAAGTCCCATAGTGCTCAGAGCCATTTGAACCATAACACCTTTACACATACAAATTAGCTGCATATAGATCCATGTCGTAGAGAACACACAAAAGCCGTTGAGCAATGTAATGATTGTGATGTTACGTGTTTTTGGGTGAGCTAATCGGCCACCCAGCATTGGTACGCAATACGATGAATTTGTTGTACGGCTCAACGCTAGCGGGCCCAGGTCGCAGTTGGCGCCGAGAGTGTTTCGGATTCCGGTTAGGTGATCAGTACAACCAACTGGGACCAGGTACATAAAGTAGCAGCGTCGCCGGAAATGGGCTAAATCCCTGAAGTGGGAATTTGGATGGTTGTTACTTGCATGGCTTTTGTGCAGTAGACGCTCGAAGAAACGACGGAGTGCCAGACAAACTTAAAAATGGTTAAGTTACAGCTCTCGGAACTTGGACAATAAACCATAGTTACATATTAATGCAAATGATAATACATCTGTGATCTCAGATAAATGAGGCACATCCGATGACATAACATTATTTCAACGTCCTTAAAACTACACAAGTTAATATTTCACCACGAATAACCATTTACACAACGAACCTCTGAATTAACAACATTTCATTGATTCATACGGTTTTAACAAACTGTAACTCAGATGATATCTTTTTGCTATAGCTTTCATCCCTGAAAGATATGTATCTGTCTCAGTTTTATTATTGATTTTCAATGTTTTTTGTATCTTTTTCATTATGCAACTGTTTTTTGTCAGAATATCGTATTCTCCACACAGCAAATGAATACAATATGAACACCTCACATGTTGTTAAGCTTGTGTATTTATTTAACGAACTGTTCACTATTTGACTGTTGCTTTATTTAAACATTGATGTATGTGCTTTTAAAAATAGTGCTGATTTTGAAGTGGTCAACAGCGAAAGATTCATCTGGCTAGCCATATTTAACGACAGTCGGCGGTCATTTACTGTGAGCGCATTTGTGCAAGAATACTAACTCACTAATTTATGGACAAACCTTTATTTGTATTTATTGTGATTGTTCTGAGTGTGGATGAATATTTATTATATTTCTTTATTTAAATTTTGTTGTAATGTACTAGTTTGTTACAGGAAAGTGGTCATGTTGAGTCGAATAATGTCATGAGAGCTTAAGAGCGATGTATTTTTGGTGGGGATGGACTTGAGCCAATGAAGATGTAGAGTAGCGGAACACTATGGGAATAATGTGGAGACAGGGACTTTTCGAGTGAAGAGCTCAAGGCAGTGGTTCGAGATACGTTATGTCGAGTGCTGAAGGAGGCAGATCTGCCTGTAGTAACGGGGGATATTTGATAGTGGAGATGCCTCACTCTGGGTGAACGGCTGCTACCTTAATTTAACTTCTGGCTGGACTTTTTATTTCCTGATGTCTGAATGTGCTCCATAGTAATACTCTAACTTTTGCTGTTTGATTTACAGAACTAAGGATAGGGTATGAGTTACCGTTCTTTGTGTCTCATGCACTGATTAGTAAATTATCATGATGAACTTTTTTGAACTGTTTTGAGGTGCTAAGTGTTTAATATACTGTGAATGCGATGTGGACTTAGTTTTTGCGAGTCTTTAATGTCTATTTAGTTTGGGGATTTTGCTAGCATGGTCATAAGGTTCTGAACGTAACTTTACTGCGCTTGATAAGGGTATTTTCTGTCTGTATTTTAACTGAATACCGTAGGTCCACTTCCCGTTTATTTGAAAGGTCCTTTCGTGAATAAACATTATTCAACATATACACATGTAGGTTACCTCAATTAGAGATGTTAGAAGAGAACCCTTGTTATTAAATTATTCATTTACCTTCTATTTTGTACTTCTCTATGTTTTAATAATTTGCAATTGTAGTCAATGCACAGACAGTTTGACTGCTTACATCAATGCTGTTTCCTTGCTTACATCATTTTCCAAAATTTTTGAGAAAGTGCTGTATTGGTAGAATAATATCTCACCTTAGGAAGAACATCTTCATAAAATCACAGATTGGGTTTCAGAAGAGTTGCCCCATGGAGAATTCCATTTATTCAAATTTTACAAGCATTATAAAATAAAATAGAGCCAGTTGGTATTTTCTGCGACCTGTCTAAAGCATAGAAATACACCGTTTGTTGCAATATGCTTGGGACAACAGTACATTTTCAGGCAGACAAACTTTCGAAATTACAGTAGTTACAATTTTCAACAACAGATGGCGCTGCAAGTGATGTGAAAGATATAGAAGACAACGCAGTCTGTGGGTGCGCCATTCTGTACGTCGTCTTTCAGCTGTAAGCGTGTGCTGTTCACAACGTGCAAGTGTGCTGTAGACAACATGGTTTATTCCTTAGAACAGAGGATTTTTCTGGTGTTGGAATTCCACCGCCTAGAACACAGTGTTGTTGCAACAAGACGAAGTTTTCAACGGAGGTTTAATGTAACCAAAGGACCGAAAAGCGATACAATAAAGGATCTGTTTGAAAAATTTCAACGGACTGGGAACGTGACGGATGAACGTGCTGGAAAGGTAGGGCGACCGCGTACGGCAACCACAGAGGGCAATGCGCAGCTAGTGCAGCAGGTGATCCAACAGCGGCCTCGGGTTTCCCTTCGCCGTGTTGCAGCTGCGGTCCAAATGACGCCAACGTCCACGTATCGTCTCATGCGCCAGAGTTTACACCTCTATCCATACAAAATTCAAATGCGGCAACCCCTCAGCGCCGCTACCATTGCTGCACGAGAAACATTCGCTAACGATATAGTGCACAGGATTGATGACGGCGATATGCATGTGGGCAGCATTTGGTTTACTGACGAAGCTTATTTTTACCTGGACGGCTTCGTCAATAAACAGAACTGGCGCATATGGGGAACCGAAAAGCCCCATGTTGCAGTCCCATCGTCCCTGCATCCTCAAAAAGTACTGGTCTGGCCCGCCATTTCTTCCAAAGGAATCATTCGCCCATTTTTCAGATCCGAAACGATTACTGCATCACGCTATCTGGACATTCTTCGTGAATTTGTGGCGGTACAAACTGCCTTAGACGACACTGCGAACCTCGTGGTTTATGCAAGATGGTGCCCGGCCACATCGCACGGCCGACGTCCTTAATTTCCTGAATGAATATTTCGATGATCGTGTGATTGCTTTGGGCTATCCGAAACATACAGGAGGCGGCATGGATTGGCCTCCCTGTTCGCCAGACATGAACCCCTGTGACTTCTTTCTGTGGGAACACTTGAAAGACCAGGTGTACCGCCTGAATCCAGAAACAATTGAACAGCTGAAGCAGTACATCTCATCTGCATGTGAAGCCATTCCGCCAGACACGTTGTCAAAGATTTCGGGTAATTTCATTCAGAGACTACGCCATATTATTGCTACGCATGGTGGATATGTGGAAAATATCGTACTATAGAGTTTCCCAGACCGCAGCGCCATCTGTTGTTGAAAATTGTAACTACTGTAATTTCGAAAGTTTGTCTGCCTGAAAATGTACTGTTGTCCCAAGCATATTGCAACAAACGGTGTATTTCTATCGCTGCTCGTTTAGTTTTTATTGCCGTTTCAAATATACCGGTCATTTTTGAAACACCCTGCATTAATCCAACGAACATAGTCCATGGATGTAATTCTAACTGGGGAGAAAGCACATACGAGGTTCCCCAATGCTCAGTGTTAGCCCCGCTATTGTTCGTTACACATGTAATCGATCTTCTATCTAATATACAACCACCAGCATTAGCTCTTTTACAGATGACAATAGCATTGTGGTCAATCCAAGCGTGCATACAGAAACGGAATAAGTATTAAACAATGTTCTTAAAAGAATCTTTGATTGGTTTTCTCCAAATGGTCTCACTCTCAGTTTTAAAAAAGACACAGCATATTCAGTTCTGCACATCTAGGATTCTACATGAATACATGGTGAGGAAATAATAAAGAGAGTGAAAACTTCAAAATTCTGCAGCGTCCACATTGGTGATAATTTAAACTAGAAAAATCACATTTTAGAACTCCTAAAACAAGTTAGTTTAGGCACTTAGAATCATTGCAGATCTTATGGAGAGACAATTTATTAATTTGACATACTGTATGTTTGCAGAGTTTCATTCAGTAATGTTATGTGGAATACTGTTCTCAGCTAACTCATCTTCAAGAAAGAAAGTGTTTGTTGCTCAAAAACGTCCTGTAAAAGAAATATGTGGTCCTCACACACGATCGTCTTATACATACCTGTTTCAGTAGTAGAGCCTTCCAGCTACTGCTTCACAGTATATTTATTCCCTCATGAAGTTTGTTGTAAATACTCCATAATTAATCCACATTAAGACTGCCTTTAGCATAAAAAGAGGTGCACAAAGCTGCAACAAAAATTTTGATTGCTTACCTAGAGATATGAAATGTCTCACGGACACTAAAGTAAAATTTGAGGACAACCTTGACAACGCTTTCTATTTTGTAGAAGGAACCCTATTATGTAAAAAAAAGTGGTGGGTAGGGTTTACAGATCACAACCGTACATTGAAAAGAAGGCCTTAGAAATGTTTAGCATGCAACATTATTTCAAAATAAATTTTCGACGTGAGTGCAAAATGACTCGTTCCACATATAACGATTTATCGCGCAAAATAAGAATTATAACGTGAAACTAACTCACTACCTAATCTGTGAAACGTGAAAATACTGAAGCGGTAATTAATCTATAAAGAAACGCTGTCTTTAGGCCTAATTCTCGTAGATCAGTTATCACTCAAAATATCTTCACATTTCCAGACTAGAGGACAGAAAACGCACTAATTTTCTTTTTCGCTATAAAACGTTTCGGCCAAAGCAATAATCAGATCTTACTAAAGAAAAAAGAAGCATAAACGGTAATCATTTGTCAACTACTGAACGGACACGTTGGCACTGCAGCTCGTAACACAATTAATACACACCAAAATAAAGCTAGCATACGTACGGTGTATCGTGTCGACAATAGCACTGAACATTACACCCATATGTGCCATGCCGAGCCTCATGAAAGCTGACATAAGTACTAACTGTAAATTACCGCAATGCACCGTTACAGTCAGAAACACTAGCGCAAAAAAAAAAAAAAAAAAAAAAAAAAAAAAAATCTCACGGACTTTGTGCATACAAGGGGTCGTAGTACTAGTGATTCATTTCTCACGATCATCGGCGATCAGATGGAGCTCAGAAGGCCTGTCTGTACAGCCTCTGCTTGTATCTGTAGGCAGTAACTGTGCTGAGTTTAGAGGTGAGCAGTGTTTGTAACATTCATTTATGAGCACAACGATGCCCCACCTGCGAGTACAGCTTCAACCATTTCAACGGAACCGAACTTTGGGGAGAAGGTGGACGGACGTATCGGACACATTGTATCGAAAAAATGTGTCACTGATTTCAAGAGTGGTCTGTGGAACAATATACACCTGTAGACCAGGTTCTGGACTTCCGTATGGTACGTCACGTTCGATGCACTGTGCGAACAGCGGTGGGCAACGGAACATCATCCAGGAACGAAATCAACGTAGATGTGGCACTGGCTGTATCTTCAAGGACGATTAGGACCCATCTCTTGCAATAGGATTAATATCGCGTGTGCTTCTGGCCAGGGTAGCTAGGATACCCTGTAGGGTGCAGTTGCACTCTGTTGTCTTCAGTAATGAGAATAGGTTCTGTCTGTGTGAGTGATGGACGTACACGTCTATGAAGTAGACCTGGTGAGCTGCCACTTCCAGAGCGCATTTGAAAACGACACATAGGTATCGCCGCAGGCTTCGTGGTGTGCGGGCATTCGTTACAACTCGCAGGCGCTTTTGGTGACCCTGGACAGTAAAGTTACCAGTGACCATTCACTACACAGGCCTCTATTCCCGTGATACCACAGATCTTCCGAAAGGAATGTGCACTCCCACAAAGCACTGCGGTGCAATGCGCCCCTCGCGATGCACAACTGCATTGGCCAGCAAGATCACCAAATCTGTTGCCAGCCAGAATGTAAGGGGCGTGATGTAGGGGAAAACTAGCTCATCCTTCTGGACCCGCAAGAACCATTGTCGAATTGCAACAAAAATTGCAAGATATTCGGGGCAATCTATCGCAGGATGCCATTTCTCACCTGTATGATCGTTTGATTTCGAGAATACAAACCTGCGTTGCCGCTACAAATGGAGACAACATTGTTGGTGCGAGTGTTTGGGCACCGTTTGCTGAGTTTCGTTGGTCTTAATGTGTTAGCATACATTCCACTTTCGCAGATCATTAATAATACAATTTTGAATGATGAACTGCCTGTCATCCCACTTGTGGAAGAAATGACCTTGTTCTCGAAGGTGGTGCATTTTTATCGCCAGTGTATGTATTTGCTTTCTTAAAACTGTAGGATCAGTTGCTCTTTACTGTTTTATAAGTTAATTTACATGAGGATTTTTAATGGAGTGTTAACAGATAAAATGTGTTTGTCTGCGTTCGACGTCCTGCTGTCTCTCTAATATTAATTAGTTTTGTATACCACGCTAAAAACTCAGATAAGTGGATAACGTTTACCTAAGGAATCAATCACACTTGGTATTTTTTTAATTGTATCTGGAAAGTAAATGTTCTTGCTGTTTTAAATTAATTGATGTGTTCCCATGTCATTGTCTTGTAGGAACTTGTTCTTATCTTGATCAACTGCCATGATGCCTTCTTCTGGCACCTATACTGTAATGTTCAGTACAGGTGTTGACGAATTGCATCGTATCAGTTCACTTTTTTTTTAGTACTAACTATGTTACGATTATCTATGCTACACTTTCCTGCATTTAGAAACAAATTGTGATTGCGATGTAAGAAAAACTTGAGTTTCAATTCACAGTTTACGCAACTTATACGTTGAGACTAACAGGCACACATTGTATTGTTGATTTTGACGTTTCGGTAGACTATCAAAATAATTACTGAAATTTATTTCTGAATTTAACTTAAGTGTAATAAGTGTAGATGCCTACCTAAAACTACATACGAAGGTTTGTACTGGACCGGGATTCGGATTTAACCCTTATCGCGAACGGTCGCCTCACCACATCGGCTATCCCTGCATGCTTCCTGGACCGACCGAAACTTCCATAGGAATTATTAATCTATGAGAAGGAATAGACAGGTGCGTATCGTATGGACGTTTGGGTGGGTCGGTCCAGAGAGCGTGCTCCGACAGCCTAAGTGGTAAAGGCGACCGCTCGCGATAAGTGGGAAATCCGGGTTCGAGGTCCGGTCTCGCATAGACATTCATAAGGCGCTTTAGGTATTACAGTTAACCCATTACAGTTAAGCTGAATTTCAGAAATAAATTTCAGTATTTGAAACTGTAGTTCGTGATGAAATACAAAATCATTGTAATCCATACATAAACGTTATAAAAATGGATATATATATATATATATATATATATATATATATATATATATATATATATATATATATATATATTATGAATTTGGCCGGTTATGGACCGCATACAACTTCAGACTTATGGTGTTTCTTTTTCTTCCGTTCTTCCCAGTACTTCTTCGTTTTCTCGCCAACTGCTCGTCTCTGCTCATCTGTCCACACTCTCTTGGGTCGAGGTTTTGGCGCATCTTCTTCATAGTTTGCGTTTTCTATAAGTAGCCTAAAGTTATTCCTGTCACGTATTATTTCTTCTGTAACACCTATTTTGTTGGCGTCTTTCTTTACTGCTTCTATCCAACCCACTTTTTTTTCAGCTTACTAACGTAATTAAAAATTTTCTTTCTAATCCGTGTTTCTTCCATTCTTTTTAAATGTCCATAAAATTTTAGCTGTCTCATCCTCATTGTGTCTGTGATCTTTTCTGTATTTTTGTATAGGTCTTCATTTCTCCTTTTAATCCACCTATTTTCCTTGTTTTTCTCAGGATCTAGAATTTTTCTTAATATTTTTCTCTCTCTTTTTTCTAGTTCTTTTAATTCGCCTTTCTTATTCAATGTTAGGCACTCTGATCCATATGTTGCTTGTGTCCTAATAAATGAATTATAATGTTTAATCTTTGCTTGTATGGATATTGATTTCTTATTGTATATATATATATATATATATATATATATATATATATATATATATATATATATATATATGAGAGAGAGAGAGAGAGAGAGAGAGAGAGAGAGAGAGAGATTGTTCCACATCTATTCCTAAATCACTTGAGCGGTTTCAGTCAAACCTGGTACACATATCCTTTACCGTCAGTCAACAATCGCTGTGAGGTAAGAACCACCTGCCTTAGTTCAGAAGGTATGACGTCATAAACATTGAAATGCGTAAAAAACTGTCGCATCACACTTGATGTTTAAATTTATTTCTTATTTTCTACTAACTCTAATTGCAACACATTTCGCAGACAGTATCCACATTTGCAGCTGAATGTACTTAAACAAATTCACTGAAGAGGCAAAGAAACTGATACACCTGCATAATATCGTGTAGGGCCCCGCGAGTACACAGAAATGCCACAACACGGCGTGGCGTGGGCTCGACTAACGTCTGAAGTAGTGCTGGAAGGAACTGACAGTATGAATCCTGCAGGGGTGTCCATAAATCTGTAAGAGAACGATGGAGTGTAGATCTCTTCTGGGCTGGATGTTGCAACGCATCCCAGATAGACTCAATAATGTTCATATGTGGGGATTTTGGTTGCCAGCGGAAGTGTTTAAGCTCAGAGGGGATTTCCTGGAGCTGCTATGTAGCAATTCTGGACGTGCGGGGTGTCACATTGTCCTGCTGGAATTGTCGGAATGTACAATGGACATGAATAGATGAAAGTGATCAGACAGGATGCTTACGTACTTATCACCTGTCAGAGTCGTATCTAGATTATCAGGGATCCCATATCATTCCAACTGCACACTCCCTGCTCCGTTACAGAGCCTCCCTTGCTGACATGCAGGGTCCATGGATTCATGAGGTTCTCTCCATACCCATACACGTCCTTCCGCTTGATTTAATTTGAAACGAGACTCGTTCGACTAGGCAACATGTTCCAATCATCAACAGACCAATGTGAGTTTTGTGGGGCCCAGGCGAGGCTTGAATTTTTGTATCGTGCTGTCATCAAGGGTATACGAGTGGGTCTTCGGCTCCGAAAACCCATATCGATGATGTTTCATTGAATGGTTCGCTCGATGACACTTGGTGATGGCCCAGCATTGAAATCTGCAGAAATTTGAAGAAGTGCTTCTCTTCTGTCACGTTGAACGATTGTCTTCAGTCGTCGTCGGCCCCGTTTCATCAGAATCTTTTTCCAGCTGCAGCGATGTCGGAGATTTGATGTTCCACCGGATTGCTGATATTCACGGTACACTCATGAAATAGTCGTACGGAAAAATCCCGAAAAATGCCCACTTCATCGCTACCTCGGAGATGCTGTGTCCCATCGCTCGTGCGCCGTTCAGTCTCACTTAGATCTTGATAACCTGCCATTGCAGCAGCAGCGATCTAACAACTGCGCCAGACAATTGTTGTCCTATATAGTCGCTGCCGACCGCAGCGCCGTACTCTGCTTGTCTACGTATCTCTGTATCTTATTACGCGTGGCTATACCAGTTTCTTTGGCGCTTCAGTGTATATCAGTGTACGATACACAGTTCGAGAGATATAACGTTATAAACACTGAGATGCGTGAAAAACCTCCGCATCTCGAATGGAGCTCTAATACATTTATTCTTTATTGCTGAGACACTCTTACGGTCGAGTCAAATTAAGGAAATCCCTGATATCTGGCAGCGGTTTTGACAGGTTTCAAAATGCGAAGCACTAACGTTTGTAGGCGAACGATTGCCGTCTATGGAGCTATGAAGGGGCTTTGCCACAGAGGCGTTTTCGAAATCGCGTTTCAGACACGCGAAGCAGCTGGCCCCAGCGTTCAGAAACTTTCCAGGATCGTGTTCCTTAATTTGGATACTGTACTTACACTACTGGCCATTAAAATTGCTACACCACGAAGATGACGTGCTACAGACGCGAAATTTAACGGACAGGAAGATGCTGCGATATGCTAATGATTAGCTTTTCAGAGCATTCACACAAGGTTGGCGCCGGTGGCGACACCTATAACGTGCTGACATGAGGAAAGTTTCCAACCGATTTCTCATACACAAACAGCAGTTTACCGGCGTTGCATGGTGAAATGTTGTTGCGATGCCTCGTGTAAGGAGGAGAAATGCTACCATCACGTTTCCGACTTCGATAAAGGTCGAATTGTAGCCTATGGCGATTGTGGTTTATCGTATCGCGACATTGCTGCTCGAATTGGTCGAGATCCAATGACTGTTAGCAGAATATGGAAATTAGTGGGTTTAGGAGGGTAATACGGAATACCGTTATGGATCCCAAAGGCCTCGTATCACTAGCAGTCGAGATGACAGGCATCTTATCCGCATGGCTGTAACGGATCCTGCAGCCACGTCTCGATCCCTGAGTCAACAGATGGGGACGTTTGCAAGACAACAACTATCTGCATGAACAGTTCGACGACGTTTTAACAGCATGGCCTATCAGCTCGGAGACCATGGCTGCGGTTACCATTGACGCTGCATCACAGACAGGAGCGCCTGCGATGGTGTACTCAACGGCGAACGTGGATGCACGAATGGCTAAACGTCATTTTTTCGGATCAGTCCAGGTTTGTTTACAGCATCATGATGGTCGCATCCGCGGTGAACGCACATTGTGTATTCGTCATCGCCATACTGGCGTATCACCTGGCGTGATGGTATGGGGTGCCATTGGTTACACGTCTCGGTCACCTCTTGTTAGCATTAACGGCAGTTTGAACAGTGGGCGTTACATTTCAGATGTGTTACGACCCGTGGCTCTACCCTTCATTCGATCCCTGCGAAACTCTACATTTCAGCAGGATAATGCACGACTGCATGTTACAGGTCCTGTACAGGCCTTTCTGGATACAGAAAATGTTCGACTGCTGCCCTGGCCAGCACATTCTCCAGATCTCTCACCAATTGAAA
This sequence comes from Schistocerca nitens, assembly GCF_023898315.1. NCBI lineage: Eukaryota > Metazoa > Arthropoda > Insecta > Orthoptera > Acrididae > Schistocerca > Schistocerca nitens. Next base: position 369,500,779 of record NC_064621.1, read on the forward strand.
ACGTCTGGTCGATGGTGGCCGTGCAACTGGCTCGTCACAATACGGCAGTCACTACTCTGGATGAACTGTGGTATCGTGTTGAAGCTGCATGGGCAGCTGTACCTGTACACGCCAGCCAAGCTCTGTTTGACTCAACGCCGAGGCGTGTCAAGGCCGTTATTACGGCCAGGGTTGGTTGTTGTGGGTAGTAAATTCTCAGGATCTATGCACCAAAATTGGGTGAAAATGTAATCACATGTCAGTTCTAGTATAATATACTTGTCCAATGAATACCCGTTTATCATCTGCATTTCTTCTAGGTGTAGCAATTTTAATGGCCAGTAGTGTATGTGCTTGTACATTTGCACATTAGGCATACTTCTCTGTACGACTGTTTCGTGTTTTCAAATATGTTTTCACGAATACGTGGAAATGAATATATTTTTTTCTATTTTCTGTTCTGTTTTCTGTTCTTTTTTGGTATCGAATGTAAAATTAGCACAGTGAATTCCCGGGCAATATCAGGTTTGTCAGCTAGTATTGAGTATGTGGAAAATTGTTTCCTGTGAAGGAGATCAATTGTCTAATAGCGCTCTCGGTTCACCCTTTCCCTTTACGTGGAAGCAGAGGGAAAGCTCTAACTAATGGGGTTCCCAGAGAAGGCGGCGTGCAGTCGGATGGCGCCGGTGCTCCACCACACGCGGGACCTTTCACGGGGTATGTAAGCGCCCAGGCGGAATTGCTGCGAGGACATTACCGCTGCCGTTGCAGCCCATTAACAAGCAAATGAAGGCCCTCGAACGGCCTTTCTGGCAGTCTTGATAGCCTTGTAAAACGTCTCTCAGTTTTACAGCCTCTAGTTAATGCTACGACCAATCCACGACATGGGAGCTCAGAGAAAGAAAAGGCTGTCTGTGCCACATTAAGTTCTCTGCAGTCTCCACCTTACTGCAGTACGTATTGGTGCCTATTAACGCTGCTCCTCCCTTTACTGCTTGCCCTGTGAGATTGGAGAGCCAACGAGCCTCTATCCTGTTGCCGCCTCCCTTAACATCGGGCAGCACCTGTAATATAAGCTGCCGTATGGACGGAGTCGTGCGTCAGCTACTTCCATACGAAAACATACTTCCGTATGTAAACAGTGTATCTTTCATTCTTCGGTCTTATCTGACGTTTTTCACCACCACTCGATCACAACCGTCGACAGATTTTCGCTAACGTCGAACCAACACCTCAAGTGCAGCCAGAAGAAGTGTGTTCTCTAAGCGTTGTTTGCCATAAATAGGACTGATTTTAGATACACAACGAAGAACATTCGAAATTCTTGGTTGTGTGTCTTGATAAAATATTGTAAAACGTATCCAGTAGATGTGCTGAAACGTTTAGGTTTAGCAACTTTTGCCGTAAGAGTAATTTACAACTTGGAGTACGTAGAAATCAATAAATTGACATGTTTTGCATATTTTCATTCACTAATGCCCTACGGAATAATATTCTGAGATGGCTCCTCACTTAGGCAAGAAGTATTCATTGCACAATAGAAAGTAATTATAATTATGGGTGGTGTTCACAGAGCGTTTCTTGTATGCACCCGTTTAAACAGCTGGGAATATTAACCACACTCAACAACCTATCGCAATTTGAGAATAACAGAGATATTCGCTAACACAGTATTAGAAGGGAAAACCAGACACGTGCGATTAGGACGCGCCCTCTGAGGGTTGCATCCAAACTTTATTTTGTATATAAACCGTTCATCTATACACATCGACAAGTAAGTCTTCGAATATCAGAATACGTGACATATATGATCTTATCTTTTCATACCATCGACTTAGCAGTTTAAATTTTTTACAACATCAAAAGACCGTTGGAAATTGAATTTGACATAAATTTCAACTTCATACCTCTACTCGTTCCTAAGAAAAAGAGGTCTTAACAGAAGGCCGTATCTTTTGATTGCATTAACTTAGAAGCATAAATTTTCTACACTGCAAAAAATTTGAACTTGATACCTCTAACGTTCCTGAGAAAAGATGTCTTAATACACGTAAAGACGAACGGATAACAAAGTGATCTTATAAGAGTTCCGCTTTTGCCGGTTGAGGTATGGAAACATAAAAATGACTTCCATTCCCCTCCAGTGAACTTTGTCACAGAAAAGAGAGCAATACTCAGCTAGTAAACTCATTGACAATCTCCCAAAGCAAACGCAACGTCCGACATACAACGGTGGTGTTTCCATATGTAGATTAAATTTGTTTGTCCTTAACAGCTCCTTCTATACCATAACGAAAATCTCGAACAGAGTTAATGTATAACTAAGCTGAAAATGGTTAGCATGTAGCAGTATACTAATATACGGGGTGTTCATTTAATTTATTTCATAGTTTTTAATTGATAACCCCAATCGCAGCGTTGCATTCCTCCGACTGCTCGACGCGCCACCGTGGTCGTGTAGCGAACTACGATGTATGGTAACAGGCAGTGACTGCGACCGGAGCCCACGTATCAAGCAAGCATAGAACAGATAGCGGCTCTAAACATTACAATACCTGCGCAGTATTTATTGCTTGCACACCTACCTATCATTTGGAGAACAGACGTGCAAGTGCACGATGAATGTTGCAACCACAGAAGAAAAAAATGAAATGATCCTGATTTACGTAGAATGTAGGAGAAATGTTGAGGCTGCTGTTGCCTTGTATGACGAGCGTTCACTAGAGAAAAGTAGCTCTCGTTCGTTCTTTTACATGGTTGTGAACGCCATTTCGTCTGATGCAGCGTACAGACCGGCAGAAGGAAACGAAGCAATGAAATAACTGCACTATCGACAGCGCACCACAACCCACGAATAAGCGAACGGAAATCACATCGCAATTTCGTTATGTCCGTAGGCAGTATTGTCACAACATTGCATCATCGTAAGTATCGTCAATACCACGTGACACTGCATCAAGAACTTCTTGATGCCGATTTCCATAACTGGGTAGTGTTTTGTGAATGGGCACATGAACAAATGCAAGTGACCTGCACGATCTCTGTCGAGGTGCTATTTTCCGATGAACCTACATTCACAAAACATGGTAGAGCTAATCGGCATAACATGCATTACTGGAATGTAAACAGTCCCCACTGGTTACTGTCGGTTAATGTATGGTGTAGCCGGCCAGGGTGGCCGAGAGGTTCTAGGCGCTACAGTCTGGAACTGCGCGACTGCTACGGACGCAGGTTCGAATCCTGCCTCGGGCATGGATGTGTGTAATGTCCTTAGGTTAGTTACGTTTAAGTAGTTCTAAGTTCTAGGGGACTGATGACCTCCGATGTTAAGTCCCATAGTGCTCAGAGCCATTTGAACCATTTTTTTGTATGGTGTGGCATCATGGGGAACAAACTCATTGGTCCCTATTTTGAGCGGACGGAAATATCGAAAGCTTTTGGAAGAGGAATTACCGGTACCACTGCAATGCCCTGGACATTCGACTGTGTATGTGGTTTCAGCATGATGGCTACGCAGTGCATTATGTACACTCCTGGAAATGGAAAAAAGAACACATTGACACCGGTGTGTCAGACCCACCATACTTGCTCCGGACACTGCGAGAGGGCTGTACAAGCAATGATCACACGCACGGCACAGCGGACACACGAGGAACCGCGGTGTTGGCCGTCGAATGGCGCTAGCTGCGCAGCATTTGTGCACCGCCGCCGTCAGTGTCAGCCAGTTTGCCATGGCATACGGAGCTCCATCGCAGTCTTTAACACTGGTAGCATGCCGCGACAGCGTGGACGTGAACCGTATGTGCAGTTGACGGACTTTGAGCGAGGGCGTATAGTGGGCATGCGGGAGGCCGGGTGGACGTACCGCCGAATTGCTCAACACGTGGGGCGTGAGGTCTCCACAGTACATCGATGTTGTCGCCAGTGGTCGGCGGAAGGTGCACGTGCCCGTCGACCTGGGACCGGACCGCAGCGACGCACGGATGCACGCCAAGACCGCAGGATCCTACGCAGTGCCGTAGGGGACCGCACCGCCACTTCCCAGCAAATTAGGGACACTGATGCTCCTGGGGTATCGGCGAGGACCATTCGCAACCGTCTCCATGAAGCTGGGCTACGGTCCCGCACACCGTTAGGCCGTCTTCCGCTCACGCCCCAACATCGTGCAGCCCGCCTCCAGTGGTGTCGCGACAGGCGTGAATGGAGGGACGAATGGAGACGTGTCGTCTTCAGCGATGAGAGTCGCTTCTGCCTTGGTGCCAATGATGGTCGTATGCGTGTTTGGCGCCGTGCAGGTGAGCGCCACAATCAGGACTGCATACGACCGAGGCACACAGGGCCAACACCCGGCATCATGGTGTGGGGAGCGATCTCCTACACTGGCCGTACACCACTGGTGATCGTCGAGGGGACACTGAATAGTGCACGGTACATCCAAACCGTCATCGAACCCATCGTTCTACCATTCCTAGACCGGCAGGGGAACTTGCTGTTCCAACAGGACAATGCATGTCCGCATGTATGCCGTTCCACCCAACGTGCTCTAGAAGGTGTAAGTCAACTACCCTGGCCAGCAAGATCTCCGGATCTGTCCCCCATTGAGCATGTTTGGGACTGGATGAAGCGTCGTCTCACGCGGTCTGCACGTCCAGCACGAACGCTGGTCCAACTGAGGCGCCAGGTGGAAATGGCATGGCAAGCCGTTCCACAGGACTACATCCAGCATCTCTACGATCGTCTCCATGGGAGAATAGCAGCCTGCATTGCTGCGAAAGGTGGATATACACTGTACTAGTGCCGACATTGTGCATGCTCTGTTGCCTGTGTCTATGTGCCTGTGGTTCTGTCAGTGTGATCATGTGATGTATCTGACCCCAGGAATGTGTCAATAAAGTTTCCCCTTCCTGGGACAATGAATTCACGGTGTTCTTATTTCAATTTCCAGGAGTGTAATTGAAGCACGGGAGGTATTATATCGTGTTATTATTTATTATTTAGCGCATGGCTCATAACATCACAGTAAAAATTACAGAAAAAACACGATTTAAAAAAAATCACACATGCATAAACGGAAAAATAAATAACAGTTTGTATATAAGGACACCACCAATTGTAAATTTACACTCACAGAAGAGCAATCACAAGCAGACGTCCAGCTTAGATAATATATAGTCGATTGTCTCTTGGGTAGCCATTAGGAAATCCTGTGGGTCACCCTCATATGCCCTTGGTGGGCATTCCTGCACGATGTGTTTGATCGTCTGTCTCTCAGCGCCACAGTCGCAAGCGGCCGAAGGAAGTTTACCCATCTGTGTAAGGAGTCGGCGCATCGCCCACAGTTGGTTCTGATGCGATTAAGGGTTAACCAAACTTTGCGAGGGCAATCAAATCCTTTTGGTTTAGTAAAGATGCATGGCATACTGTGGCTGTTTACTGCTGTTCTGCTCTCTCATTCCTCTTTCCATCGGTCATTTATTTTAAAGTTGGTTTGGTGCAGAGCCTGTGCGATCTTTAGTGGAGGACGCCTAGACTGGAGTCGGTTTCCTTGGATGTCGTGAGTATCTTCATGGATTTGTAATTGAGGGTTGGTCATGATTTTTTTAAATTCTCTAAACAGAGTGTGTTCTCGATGCAGGTTATGAGGGACTATGTTACTGAGAACGGGCAGCCACACTGTAGGAGTTGGCCTGATTGTGCCTGATATAATACGCATTGTTGCATTAAGTTGTCTGTCTACCATGTGTGTGTGTTTGCTGTTGAGCCACATTGGGGCACAGTATTCTGCCACTGGATACACCAAGCCAAGTGCGGATGTTCTGCTGTGGAGCCCCAAGTGGTGTCACAGAGCTTCTGCAATATGTTGTTGCGTGTTAGATCGTGTTTATGCTATTCGACGGACCAGCAGAGGTGGCCCTATTGACTGGGCCGCTAGGTCACTGTGTTTGACGTTGCGGGGCTTAAGAGTAAAAGGTAATTGAATCAGTTTGTGCCAACAGGCCGTGAAGATATGGTGAACCGCATCGGAGACGTCTGTGCTGACATTCCCGTAGACATGTTTCCGTCCTGTGTATGGTCATTTGAAAAGCGGATAACTAAGTGTATTGAAGTTGGTGATACTACGTCTGAACACTCACTCTAATCGGGAAAATAGAATAGCGTTCGTCTCGAGCCACAGCCTCAGCGGCGCGTAGAGTAGTCCCCTGTCGATATGTCGGAGGAACACAAAGTTGCGAATAGGGTTTCCAAGTATAAGCTATGGAATACTGGCCTGTTCTACCCTTGCAGCATGGGGGTGGAGTCCCACGCGCCACTGCATATTCGAGGGCCATCGAGTAGCACGTCGTAAATTACGATTGTGTACTCATTTCTATTGCCCCTACTACAGCGCCATCTGTGGCGAAACGAAGGAAATACTTCACACAAAGAGTGTGTAGGTTTTGTTGTAGAATCTTTGATGATTTCCTAGTTGCCCCACGCCACCCACGCACGGGGTGGGGTGGCGGATCGAGTGTGGTATCAGATGTCCACCTCCGAGACACACAAAATTGGAATTATAACATTTTTCCGATTAGTAGTTTTCGAGGTTTTTCAGGGTCTTCAGTTAAAATGTATGTGTAGATGTGTATGTATGTACTATTTGAATGTGTATGTATGCATACGCTAATTGTTTCCGTAATCTTTTGTTCAGCTAACACCTCGCAAATCACAACGTTTGTGATGAAAATCATCTGTGGAACTAGAACTACCTAACAACTAACTCGGAATAGCCTGCATTCATCCGAGCTTTTACCACTACCGAAAGTCGATGTATTCCAACGTGACTTAGATCTAGATAGTTTATTAGGCCACGATCTGCTCGAACAGCCAAGCATGTTAACGTACCGCCTCCACCATACATGGGATCAAGCCTGAACCGGATCGATTCCACGTCACGAATTAACAGGCTGACGAGCCAGGGAGCCCGAATGGGGTTTATTCCGTATCCCACTAGGTAAATAGCGAGCTATTACCCACAACTACATTGAAAACGTTTCTACACCTGCACGGATTATTTACTCTTTACGCAGACAGATGGGGTACTCATATTCCGTCCTATGGGATGACTTCAGCTTAGGAATTCAAATGTTTAGTCCTTTAAACCTACTATTATCGACATCATCATTTTATGGTCGTGATACTCATTATTATTGCCTCTAGGAAACTGATTACGTCAAGTTCACACAGGCGCACTTCAGCATGGGTGAAGCCCCTGGATTCTGAGCAGTGAGTATCCCACGGTTTAGCCTGGGTGGGGTTCTCAGGTTGGTTTCAGTACGGAGAAGATACCATTTGTCTGCCCTTTAGCTACTTCTCTTAAGGAGAGAATTCTCACAGCCTTGGGTTTCCCGGGTGATTACAGGTGTGTTTATACCTGAGAGACAGACCCTCTTCTTGCGAAGGTGATAGTATCTATGTCTGCAGATTAAATTATTCGGCTCTTTTTTCAATGTGGCGTGCGGGTAAGCAAACTGGACGAAAAACTGAAGACACTGCTAGTATTGGCATTTGCGTTGTTGCTAATATTCAATTAATATATGTTTAGTATAATATTGTGATATTATCTTATCTAAAATAAAAGTGCTACTACTTTAAAATAACGACCGTCCTCTGGGTTGTAAAACGCGTCAATAATCCTATGAGGTACGTCAATAATCCTCCGTGGTGGTTATTGTTGTGAATGTCAATTGTCTTACAACATTTAAGTAATAGTCGATGCCTTGTATCCGGATAAATTTATTTAGCATTATCAGATACAGCATGTATTCTCTTAGAACAAAACTACATTAATTTACAATGGCCTTCTTCGGATTTTGCCTCAGGTTCAGAAGCTACTCGTACAATACATTGCGTTCAACTTTCTAACTAATGAATACGACGATCCATTCAGGATTCTAAATCCTTAGAACCTCTTTTAGACACATGCGTTTCTAATTCAATAGATTTGCAAGCACGCAAGTAGAAGTTGTGGAATATCTAGCAACGAAGTAAGAAGAGGACGACAAATCCTAGACGATTTGTTCTACTACCGAGTCGAAACTATGGAGCAGCTTGTTAATTCCTGTTCCACGGGAAAGGTGCATACTAGTGATAGGTACTAACGGGTGCAGAAGAGCCCCCAGTTGCGACAGGACTTGTTATAAAATTTTAAAAGCAACTGTAAAACCAGTGGTTCCCCTGTCTCCGTTAGTCTGGTCGCACACTTCTTCTTCCGAGATTGCGATGCTTTCAATTTAAATGAATTTGTACAACAGTTACTGACGATTACTCAGAACTCTAATGCCTGCTAGGTTGAATGTTGTTGCTCCTATAAACCATATATCCAAATACAGTTTGGGCATTTGGTTGACTGGTGATCAAATCAGGTTATTACGGTGAATTAATAAAATGGCTCGAGCCTCTAATAATGGCTAACGTCATACCATAAATTCAATAGAGTAATAAAATAGCAGGAAAATACCAGACCCCCCTTTCACAACTATAAATTCAATGAAATACACTCACTGATAAACGGAATAATTGAACCAACAATTAAGTGCCCTAAATACTGAGCAGGCAAGAAGTTTAACTGAAGTTTCCACATCTCCATCTGTGACACACTGCGCAAAATAATCAGGTCCAAACGGTCCCGCTACCCTACCTGAGACTGCGAAAAAGTAATCAGAGACCAAATAGTGTCAGAATACCTGAGACACTATGCAAAAATAATAATTCAAACAGTGCCGGAACATTTGAAACACCTAACGAGTGCGGCTGGACCATCGCTCATACAACTCGTCCCAAGTGTGATCGTCCGAGCTACCAACTGAAGACCGACCGACTGCTCTGCTGCTGACAAAGACCCTTTTTTTCAAAAAGTAGAGCCTCTGCAAGCCCACACTAACATGGAGAACATCACAGAAAGGTCTACAGTCACCTACGCAGTATGGTTACTATTCAAATGTACGCTTCACAAGATGCGGGTCGATGATGTCCATACGTCTGGACACGATCACCAACTAATACGGTCCCATCTAGGAGATAGTTGTCAGAATCGATTTGTAGGGCACAGAGAAAAAGTGTCGTGGGGAAAAAAAACCTTAGCGATAGTCTGGGCGGGTAGTACGGCTAATGGCGGGTTTGTGCCAGTAGCGATAGTTGATGCTTGGATCTTAAAAAAGGTAGTGGAGAGGTATTACCGCTGTAGCTGGTTTCCGGCGAAAGATCAATTTGATTATAAAATTGGTCACCCGTTGTGTGGAGAGGTGTGTGGGGTTCATTTGCGTCTTGTGTGTTCAGCTTCCCTCTTTAAGCCGTCTGGTTGCATTTATGAGCACAGTTGTTATTGCCACACAGGTTTACTGTAAAACAGGGGCTCGCCGATACACCGTTGTTTGGCGGCTCAATTTAAGCCTTCCACAGGTGGTTTATTTTGTCTAAGGAAAAATGTTTTTGAGCAGTTGTGCTTCCACCTGTGGTTGTGATCGTAGTTCCTCAGAGTCGTGATGGAAAAGTTGTTCCTTTACAGTCATGTCGCTAGTTTTTTTCTAATAACTCCGGAAGAATATCGAGGCGGTGTTCGCTATGTAAGTCCGCAGTGCGTGTGTCGTAGAGCACTGCGTGTGATTCGTAGCACTTTGTTGTGTATGACATGCCTGCAGCATAGACGGAGCTGCATAGTCCCAGACTGGATATGTGTATATCAGTGTATATCATCAGTGTCATGTATGTGTTTCTCGACACCCTCCTATTTAGTGCTTTACCTATTAAGTATAGGCTCTAGTTGTTTCAGGCTCGCGTGTGCCTTGTTGGCTACGTCTTGTATGTGGTTCCCCTCTCTAAGTTTCCGATCCATCCGAAGTACCTGACTTTCTCAAGGAAACGTGTTTGGCGTGTTTGCAGAATTATTTGTCTACGCTGTTGGTGTCTGCGCACTTGTTTCGATTTGCGTGTGAACAGAACTGTCCCGTAGTCGTCGACGTTTACCTTGATACGACATTTTCAAACCAAGGCTCAACAGTTGTGACTGCTGTTTGTAGTCGGGAATTAATGTTTGATGGTTTCCAATCTTGCGCCAGGATGGCAGTGTTATCTGCGTAGACGGCAACCATGGTGTTTTGTGATGTTGGAATTCCATTAATGTAACAGCTAAACAAGAGAATGCTGCCTTTGGGTACTACAGCTTGAATACCATGTCGTGCTGCTAGTGTAGTAGCTGCTAATGTAGTGGAGAGGTATTACCGCTGTAGCTGGTTTCCGGCGAAAGATCAATTTGATTATAAAATTGGCCACCCGTTGTGTGGAGAGGTGTGTGGGGTTTATTTACGTCTTGTGTGTTCAGCTTCCCTCTTTAAGCCGTCTGGTTGCATTTATGAGCACAGTTGTCAGAGTTGGATGTCAGAGTTGAAACATACACTCCTGGAAATTGAAATAAGAACACCGTGAATTCATTGTCCCAGGAAGGGGAAACTTTATTGACACATTCCTGGGGTCAGATACATCACATGATCACACTGACAGAACCACAGGCACATTGACACAGGCAACAGAGCATGCACAATGTCGGCACTAGTACAGTGTATATCCACCTATCGCAGCAATGCAGGCTGCTATTCTCCCATGGAGACGATCGTAGAGATGCTGGATGTAGTCCTGTGGAACGGCTTGCCATGCCATTTCCACCTGGCGCCTCAGTTGGACCAGCGTTCGTGCTGGACGTGCAGACCGCGTGAGACGACGCTTCATCCAGTCCCAAACATGCTCAATGGGGGACAGATCCGGAGATCTTGCTGGCCAGGGTAGTTGACTTACACCTTCTAGAGCACGTTGGGTGGCACGGGATACATGCGGACGTGCATTGTCCTGTTGGAACAACAAGTTCCCTTGCCGGTCTAGGAATGGTAGAACGATGGGTTCGATGACGGTTTGGATGTACCGTGCACTATTCAGTGTCCCCTCGACGATCACCAGTGGTGTACAGCCAGTGTAGGAGATCGCTCCCCACACCATGATGCCGGGTGTTGGCCCTGTGTGCCTCGGTCGTATGCAGTCCTGATTGTGGCGCTCACCTGCACGGCACCAAACACGCATACGACCATCATTGGCACCAAGGCAGAAGCGCGACTCTCATCGCTGAAGACGACACGTCTCCATTCGTCCCTCCATTCACGCCTGTCGCGACACCACTGGAGGCGGGCTGCACGATGTTGGGGCGTGAGCGGAAGACGGCCTAACGGTGTGCGGGACCGTAGCCCAGCTTCATGGAGACGGTTGCGAATGGTCCTCGCCGATACCCCAGGAGCAACAGGAGCAAAATAAATCCGTGCGTCGCTGCGGTCCGGTCCCAGATCGACGGGCACGTGCACCTTCCGCCGACCACTGGCGACAACATCGATGTACTGTGGAGACCTCACGCCCCACGTGTCGAGCAATTCGGCGGTACGTCCACCCGGCCTCCCGCATGCCCACTATACGCCCTCGCTCAAAGCCCGTCAACTGCACATACGGTTCACGTCCACGCTGTCGCGGCATGCTACCAGTGTTAAAGACTGCGATGGAGCTCCGTATGCCACGGCAAACTGGCTGACACTGACGGCGGCGGTGCACAAATGCTGCGCAGCTAGCGCCATTCGACGGCCAACACCGCGGTTCCTGGTGTGTCCGCTGTGCCGTGCGTGTGATCATTGCTTGTACAGCCCTCTCGCAGTGTCCGGAGCAAGTATGGTGGGTCTGACACACCGGTGTCAATGTGTTCTTTTTTCCATTTCCAGGAGTGTACAAATAACGTGTATCCACAGGACATGAGGCCTGAAAACTGAAAAACTTGCGAGGTGCCGGGGTGGAGAAAAGTTTGTACCTCTTTAATTCAGACGAATTTTGCATGAGAACGAGGCACGCACTCGACCCCCTCCTTATCTACCAGCTAATATTATGCGCACAACGGTAACGGAAGAAAATGATGGTGGCCCCTGCTAGTAGGTAAAATAATGAGTGCACAATCACAATAATTTAATAAAAATCGTAATCTTCTCAGAAAAAAAGAGAAATTTATCATAATAAGCAACAGGAAATGTGAATCTGTATATATCTACGAAATGATATGCGGATTAAATACTACGGTGAGATTTATTATACATCATAACATAAATGCACAGGATTATCAGCACAAACAGTAGGTTAAAGGATAAGGTATACTGAAATATTATAAGAATAAGAGTTGGCTACAGAACAAGGGGCTCTTCCTCTCTGTGATGCAATAGATTGACGATAATGACTGGAGTTCCTAAAGAATCAAATATTTATCTCCCGACTACATAGCAGTACCGCAATTAGTAGTGAGAGCTCGGGGATCACATGGAGAAACAAGCAAGGTGGACTTGTAGCAAAGCGAGCATGGGTGCTGCTGAGGGATTCAGTATAAAACTAATATGGTCTTACAATGCCGGAGCCGAAAAATACTGTACCAGTACTGAAATCTGCAGCACGTCGTCGGTAGGCAGCGTCCTGATGATGTAGGCGCCGACTTCCGCCGTGCAGCAATTCTGTGTCAACACCTGGCCGCGAAAGCTGTGTGAGAATTGTAAGTTGTACCGAAAACGAGCGACCAAGTCGCAAGATCATCCGACTCTGAGGAAAATCACATCCTGAATTCCTCTCTGTGATGCGAGGAGACATGCAAAAGGGGCACGGAGCCTCTCAAAGTGACAAGATGATCTCTCCTTTGGCGAAAGGTCCCCGAATAGTCTCCATTCGTATCCCCGGGAGGGATTGACAAGGGGCAAGTGATCATGAGAAAAAGATTCAATAACCAACGGAAGGATAACCTCGGGGCGTGGAGTGTCAGAACCTTGGACTTGGCAGGGAAGCTATGAAATCTGAAAACGGAAATACAAAGGCTCAATCTACATATAGTAAGTGACAGTTGAGTGAAATGTAAATAAGACAATGGTTTCTGATCAGCTGAGTATAAGGTGATATCAAGAGCTGCAGAAAGTGGTATAACGGCAGTGGGAATCGTTATTAATAGGAAGGAAGGGCAGAGAATGTGTTACTGTGTGTGAACAGTTCAGTGATAGGGCCGTTTATATCAGAATCAACCGCAAACCAACGCCGACAACGATAGTTCAGGTATACGAGCAAACGTCGCAAGGTGAAGATGAGAAGATAAAGTATATGCAGATACTGAAAGGTGATACAGTACGTAAAGGGAGATGAAACTCTTATAGTCATAGGGAAATGCAATGCAGTTGTAGGGGAAGGACTAGAAGAGAAGGTTACAGGAGAATACGGACTTCGGACAAGGAATGAGAGAGGAGAAAGACTAACTGAGTTCTGTAATAAATTTCAGCTAGTAATACCGAATGCTCTGTTCAAGAATCACAAGAGAAGGGGGTATACATGGAAAGGGCCAGGTGATACGGGAAGATTTCAGTTAGATTACATCATGGTTAGACAGAGATTCCGAAATCAGATACTGGATTGTAAGGCTTACCCAGGAGCAGATACAGACTCAGACCACAATGTCGTAGTGTTGTACACTAGGCTGAAGTTTAAGAGGTTAGTCAGGAAGAATAAATACGCAAACAAGTGGGATACGGTAATACTAAGGAATGATGAGATACGCTTGAAGTTCCCAATGGTTACAGATACAGCAGTAAGGAATAAATCACTAGGCAGTTCAGCTGAAGAGGAATGGACCTCGAAAAAGGGCAGTCACAGAAGTTAGAAAGAAGAAGATGTTGTTTTTGTTGTGGTCTTCAGTCCTGAGACTGGTTTGTTGCAGCTCTCCATGCTACCCTATCCTGTGCAAGCTTCTTCATCTCCCAGTACTTACTGAAACCTACATCCTTCTGAAACTGCTTAGTGTATTCATCTCTTGGTCTCCCTCTGCGATTTTTACCCTCCGCGCTGCCCTCCAATGCTAAATTTGTGATCCCTTGATGCCTTAGAACATGTGCTACTAACCGGTCCCTCCTTATTGTCAAGATGTGCCACATACTCCTCCTCTCCCCAATTCTATTCAATACTTCATCATTAGTTACGTGATCTACCCATCTAATCTTCAGCATTCTTCTGTAGCACCACATTTCGAAAGCTTCTATTCTCTTATCGTCCAAACTATTTATCGTCCATGTTTCACTTCCATACATGGCTACATTCCATACAAATACTTTCAGAAACGACTTCCTGACACTTAAATCTACGTATAATAGATGTTAACAAATTTCTCTTGTTCAGAAACGCTTTCCTTGCCATTGCCAGTCTACATTTTATATCCTCTTTACTTCGACCATCATCAGTCATTTTCCTCTCCAAATAGTGTGTCATTTCCTAATCTAATTCCCTCATCACCACCCGACTTAAATCGACCACATTCCATTATCCTCGTTTTACTTTTGTTGTTGTTCATCTTATATCCTCCTTTCAAGACACTGTCCATTCCGTTCAACTGCTCTTCCAAGTCCTTTGCTGTCTCTGATAGAATTACAATGTCGTCGGCGAACCTCAAAGTTTTTATTTCTTATCCATGGATTTTAATACCTACTTCGAATTTTTCTTTTGTTTCCTTTACTGCTTGCTCAATATACAGATTGAATAACATTGGGGAGAGGCTATAACCCTGTCTCACTCCTTTCCCAACCACTGCTTCCCTTTCATGCCCCTCGACTCTTATAACTGCAATTTGGTTTCTGTACAAATTGTAAATAGCCTTTCGCTCCCTGTATTGTACCCCTGCCACCTTTAGAATTTGAAAGAGAGTATTCCAGTCAACATTCTCAAAAGCTTTCTTTAAGTCTACAAATGCTAGAAATGTAGGTTTGCCTTTTTTTTAATCTATCTTCTAAGAAAAGTCGTAAGGTCAGTATTGCCTCACGTGTTCCAATATATCTACGGAATCCGAACTGATCTACCGCGAGGTCGGCTTCTACCAGTTTTTCCATTCGTCTGCAAAGAATTCGTGATAGTATTTTACAGCTGTGACTTATTAAACTGATAATTCGGTGATTTTCACATCTGTCAACACCTGCTTTCTTTGGGATTCGAATTATTATATCCTCCTTGAAGTCTGAGAGTATTTCGCCTGTCTCATACATCTTGCTCACCAGTTGGTAGAGTTTTGTCAGGGCTGGCTCTCCCAAGGCCATCAGTAGTTCTAATGGAATGTTGTCTACTCCCGGGGCCTTGTTTCGACTCAGGTTTTTCAGTGCTCTGTCAAACTCTTCACTCAGTATTGTATCTCCAATTTCATCTTCATCTACATCCTCTTCCATTTCCATAATATTGTCCTCAAGTACATCGCCCTTGTATAGCCCCTCTATATACTCCTTCCACCTTTCTGCCTTCCCTTCTTTGCTTAGAACTGGGTTTCCATCTGAGTTCTTGATATTAATACAAGTGGTTCTCTTTTCTCCAAAGGTCTCTTTAATTTTCCAGTAGGCAGTATCTATCTGATCCCTAGTGAGATAAGCCTCTACATCCTTACATTTGTCCTCTAGCCATCCCTGCTTAGCCATTTTGCACTTCCTGTCGATCTCATTTTTGAGACGTCTGTATTCCTTTTTGCCTGCTTCATTTACTGCATTTTTATATTTTCTCCTTTCATCAATTAAGTTCAATATTTCTTCTGTTACCCAAGGAGTTCTATTAGCCCTAGTCTTTTTACCTACTTGATCCTCTGCTGCCTTCACTACTTCATCCCTCGGAGCTACCCATTCTTCTTCTAGTGTACTTCTTTCCCCCATTCCTGTCGATTGTTCCCTTATGCTTTCCCTGAAACTCTGTACAACCTCTGGTTCTTTCAGTTCATCCAGGTCCCATCTCCTTAAATTCCCACCTTTTTGCAGTTTCTTCTGTTTTAACCTACAGTTCATAACCAATAGATAGTGGTCAGAGTCCACAGCTGCCCCTGGAAATGTCTTACAATTTAAAACCTGGTTCCTAAATCTCTGTCTTACCATTATATAATCTTATACCTTTTAGTATCTCCAGGATTATTCCATGTATACAACCTTCTTTCATGATTCTTGAACCAAGTGTTAGAGATGATTAAGTAATGCTCTGTGCAAAACTGTAACAGGCGGCTTCCTCTTTCATTTCTTCCCCCCAATCCATATTCACCTACTATGTTTCCTTCTCTCTCTTCTCCTACTCTCGAATTCCAGTCACCCATGACTATTAAATTTTCGTCTCCCTTCACTACCTGAATAATTTATTTTATCTCATCATACATTTCATCAATTTTTTCATCATCTGCAGAGCTAGTTGGCATATAAACTTGTACTACTGTAGTAGGCATAGGCTTCGTGTCTATCTTGGCCACAATAATGCGTTCACTATGTTGTTTGTAGTAGCTTACCCGCACTCCTGTTTTTTATTTATTATTAAAGCTACTCCTGCAAGATAGGTTAAAGGAACGTGACTGAGAAATAACCATTAGCAACAGAAGATTATTGAAGTTGATCGACGAAAGAAGGAAGTACAAAAATGTTCAGGAAAACAGAAATACAAGTCGCTGAGGAATGAGACAAATAGGAGGTGCAAGTAAGCTAATACGAAATAGCTGCCTCCGAAATGTGGAGAAATGGAAAAAGAAATGACCGTCGGTAGGATTGACTCAGCATATATTAAAGTAAAAACAACCTTCGGTGAAATTAGAAGCAAGGGTGGTAACATTAAGAGCGCGACGGGAATTCCGCTGTTAAATGTAGAGGAGAGAGCGGATAGTTGGAAAGAGTACACTGAATGTCTCTGTGAGGGTGAAGATTTGTCTGATGTGATAAAAGAAGCAGGAGTCGATTTAGAAGAGATGGGGGATCTGGTATTAGAATCAGAATTTAAGAGAGCTATGGAGTTCTTAAGATCAAATAAAGCAGAAGGGATAGATAACATTCCATTAGAATTGCTAACATTATTTGGGCAAGTGGCAATAAAATGACTATTCCCGATGGTGTGTAAAATGTATGAGACTGGTGATATACCATCAGACTTTCGAGAAAATATCATCGACACAATTCGGAAGACTGCATCAGCCGACTAGTGCGAGAATTATCGCACAAACAGCTTAACACCTAATGCATCCAATTTGCTGACAACAATAATATAGGGAAGAATGGAAAAGATAATTAAGGATGTGTTGGTTTACGATTACTTTGGCTTTAAGAACGGTAAAGGCACCAGAGAGGGAATTCTGACGTTGCGGTTGATAATGGAAGCAAGACTAAAGAAAAATCAAGACACATTCATAGTGTAAGTAGGCTGCTTAGGTTTTTATGTTGGTAACGTCACCTAGCGCTCTGTATGAACATCACTGGATGTGCTGTGTGCAGTCTGTGGCTGGTGGGCATTATTGAAATAGTCGCTATTGTAGTGTTGGGAAGTTGGCTGTTAACAGCGCGTAGCGTTGCGCAGTTGGAGGTGAGCCACCAGCAGTGGTGGATGTGGGGAGGGAGATGGCGGGGTTTTGAGAGCGGATGATCTGGACGTGTGTCCATCAGAGACACTAAATTTGCAAGACTGGATGTCATGAACTGATATATATATATATATATATATATATATATATATATATATATATATATATATATATATATATATATATAATGACTGTTGAACAATATTAAGGCAAATACATTGTTTGTTCGTTATCAAAATCTTTCATTTGCAAAATATGCCTATCAGTAGTTAGTGCCTTCAGTAATTAGAATCTTTTATTTAGCTGGCAGTATTGGCGCTCGCTGTATTGCGGTAGTTTGAGTAACGAAGATTTTTGTGAGGTAAGTGATTCATGACATGTATAGGTTATTGTTAGTCAGGGCCATTCTTTTTTAGGGATTATTAAAAGTCAGATTGCGTTGCGCTAAAAATATTGTGTGTCAGTTTAGTGTTAATCAGAATAAGTAAGGAGAGTAATGTCGGAGTACGTTCAGTTTTGCTCAGCTGTTTGAAAAGCAAATAATGTAAGAGGTATATCAGCACAGTCATTTATAAATTTTTCTAAGGGGAGGTTTCAATAGGATTTGTCGACCTGGAAAAGACATTCGACAACGTAAAAAGGTGCAAGATGTTCGAAATTCTAGGAAAAATTGGGTAGTGTACACTATGTACAGAAGTCAATATGGAATAATAAGAAATTAGAACGAATAGTAAGAAGTTAGATCGAAGTGCTCGGATCTAACAGGGAGTAGTCTGTCAAATGGTTCAAATGGCTCTGAGCACCATGGGACTTAACATCTATGGTCATCAGTCCCCTAGAACTTAGAACTACTTAAACCTAACTAACCTAAGGACATCACACAACACCCAGTCATCACGAGGCAGAGAAAATCCCTGACCCCGCCGGGAATGGAGTAGTCTGTCGCTCCTACCGTTCAATCGGTACATCGAAGAAGCAATGATGCAAATAAAAATAAGGTTCCGGGGTGGAATTAAAATTCATGGTGAAAGGATATCAATGATACGATTCGCTGATGACTTTGCTATACGGAGTGAAAGTGAAGAAGAATTACATGATCTGTTGAATGAAATGAACAGTCTACTGAGTACAGAATTGAGAGTAAACAGAAGAAAGGCGAAAGAAATGAGAAATAGCAGAATTGTGAACAGCGAGAAACTTAACGTCAGGATTGATGATCACAAAGTAGATGAAGTTAAGTAATTCTGCTACATGGGCAGCAAAATAACCAATGACGGACGGAGCAAGGAGGACATCAAAAGTAGACTAGCACTGGCAAAAAGGGCATTCCTGATCAAGAGAAGCCTACTAGTGTCAAACGTAGACCTTAATTTGAGGAAGAAATTTCTGAGAATGGACGTTTGGAGCACAGCATTGCACGGCAGTGAAACGTGGACTGCGGAAAAACCTGAAAGAAGACAATCGAAGCATCTGAGAACGTTGAAAATGTGGTGAACTGATAAGGTAAGGAGTGAGCAGGCTCTGCATAGAATCGGAAAGAAAAGGAGTAAATGGAAAGACAAGGAGAAGAGACAGGATGATAGAACATCTGTCAAGACATCAGGGAACCATAGAGTACAAGAACTGTACAGGAAGACAGAGATTGGCATACCTCCACCATGTAATTGAGGATGTAGGTTGCAAGTGCTACTCTGAGATGAAGAGGATGGCACCGAAGAGGAGAGGAAAAAAAATGAACACAGACAGTCCCCGTCGCTTTGCTTCTGTTTTATCAGTCTTTTATTTGTTCAACTACGTTTAGGGAATCACCGTTTTGTCAAGTGGTGATTTCTACAGTCTAATAGCGCCGGTCTCAAGATGTCGTTGTTGAAGTAGACAAGGAGAAGAGACAGGATGATTGAACATCTGTAAAGACGTCAGGGAACCATAGAGTACAAGAACTGTAGAGGAAGACAGAGATTGGAATACCTCCACCATGTAATTGAGGATGTAGGTTGCAAGTGCTACTCTGAGATGAAGAGGATGGCACCGAAGAGGAGAGGAAAAAGTCTAATAGCGCCGGTCTCAAGATGTCGTTGTTGAAGCAGTGCTCGTTAGTAGTTTTTAGGAGAACTTTCCCAACAGTCTTACTCAGCGATCTCAGCAGGCTGATGGATCGGTAAGCTACTTCGAGGGAGCCGTCTTTCTCTGGCTTGCTGGACATCAGCGTCTTGGCCGTCTACGAAAAGGCAGGGGACTGTTGGTGTCATGAATGGCATTCGTGACGTGAGTTAAGTATTTGTGGACTTCAGTCGCGAACTCCATGAGGACGCGATTTCGAATGCCATCATGATCAGGAGGCTACCGAGCTGAGACCCTAAAGAGCTTGGACGCCGAACTTGTAAATCCTCGGTCACCTCCTCCACAAAGCAGTCAGATTTCTCGAGCTCTACGTACCCTTACCCACGAAAATCGAGCACACTGACGTCACATTAGCACCACATGTGATTAAAACCCTTTCTGAAATAGTTTTCCTACGTTAAAAGATTGTTATTACCCTGATTGATTATAACATTCAAATAGCATTAACAGCCAATATGCTCACAAAAATCTGTAACTTTTTGTAACAAAAGCTTAAAAATCGTTAAATATCAAGATTCAGTCAAGTGGTTGAAAACGCTCTGTTGGTGACTGAAGCTCTGGTGGAGTAAGACCAAGCTGTAGGTGTGTTACAGGAGTGTTTGCCGAAGTTGCAAGGTTTTTATGTACTTTTTCTGCCAACAGTTTAGCTATTTAGGAATGGAAAACACACTTACAACTTTTAAGTAACAATAGACAGGAGTTTTGTGAACACTGGTAGTGGAAACCTTCCGAAAGCTGGTGCGTTTACACTCCACTTTTTTTTTTTTTTTTTTTTTTTTTTGTCATCAGTCTACTGACTGGTTTGATGCGGCTCGCCACGAATTCCTTTCCTGTGCTAACCTCTTCATCTCAGAGTAGCACTTGCAACCTACGTCCTCAATTATTTGCTTGACGTATTCCTATCTCTGTCTTTCTCTACAGTTTTTGCCCTCTACAGCTCCCTCTAGTACCATGGAAGTCATTCCCTCATGTCTTAGCAGATGTCCTATCATCCTGTCCCTTCTCCTTATCAGTCTTTTCCACATATCCCTTTCCTCTCCGATTCTGCGTAGAACCTCCTCATTCCTTACGTTATCAGTCCACCTAATTTTCAACATTCGTCTATAGCACCACATCCCAAATGCTTCGATTCTCTTCTGTTCCGGTTTTCCCACCGCCCATGTTTCACTACCATACAATGCTGTACTTCAGACGTACATCCTCAGAAATTTCTTCCTCAAATTAAGGCCGGCATTTGATATTAGTAGACTTCTCTGGGCCAGAAATGCCTTTTTTGCCATAGCGAGTCTGCTTTTGATGTCCTCCTTGTTCCGTCCGTCATTGGTTATTTTACTATTTTACTGCCTAGGTAGCAGAATTCCTTAACTTCATTGACTTCGTGACCATCAATCCTGATGTTGAGTTTCTCGCTGTTCTCATTTCTACTACTTCTCATTACCTTCGTCGTTCTCCGATTTACTCTCAAACCATACTGTGTACTCATTAGACTGTTCATTCCGTTCAGCAGATCATTTAATTCTTCTTCACTTTCACTCAGGATATCAATGTCATCAGCGAATCGCATCATTGATATCCTTTCACCTTGTATTTTAATTCCACTCCTGAGCCTTTCTTTTATTTCCATCATTGCTTCCTCGATGTACAGATTGAAGAGTAGGGGCGAAAGGCTACAGCCTTGTCTTACACCCTTCTTAATACGAGCACTTCGTTCTTGATCGTCCACTCTTATTATTCCCTCTTGGTTGTTGTACATACTGTATATGACCCGTCTCTCCCTATAGCTTACCCCTACTTTTTTCAGAGTCTCGAACAGCTTGCACCATTTTATATTGTCGAACGCTTTTTCCAGGTCGACAAATCCTATGAAAGTGTCTTGATTATTCTTTAGCCTTGCTTCCATTATTAGCCGTAACGTCAGAATTGCCTCTCTCGTCCCTTTACTTTTCCTAAAGCCAAACTGATCGTCACCTAGCGCATTCTCAATTTTCTTTTCCATTCTTCTGTGTATTATTCTTGTAAGCAGCTTCGATGCATGAGCTGTTAAGCTGATTGTGCGATAATTCTCGCACTTGTCAGCTCTTGCTGTCTTCGGAATTGTGTGGATGATGCTTTTCCGAAAGTCAGATGGTATATCGCCAGACTCATATTTTCTACACACCAACGTGAATAGCCGTTTTGTTGCCACTTCCCCCAATGATTTTAAAACTCTGATGGAATTTTATCCATCCCTTCAGCCTTATTTAACCGTAAGTCCTCCAAAGCTCTTTTAAATTCCGATTCTAATACTGGATCCCCTATCTCTTCTAAATCGACTCCTGTTTCTTCTTCTATCACATCAGACAAATCTTCAACCTCATAGAGGCTTTCAATGTATTCTTTCCACCTATCTGCTCTCTCCTCTGCATTTAACAGTGGAATTCCCTTTGCACTCTTAATGTTACCACCGTTGCTTTTAATGTCACCAAAGGTTGTTTTGACTTTCCTGTATGCTGAGTCTGTCCTTCCGACAATCATATATTTTTCGATGTCTTCACATTTTTCCTGCAGCCATTTCGTCTTAGCTTCCCTGCACTTCCTATTTATTTCATTCCTCAGCGACTGATTCTCCTGGAACATGTTTGTACTTCCTCTCCACTATTTAGAACAACAATATGTACAGCGAGGGCCCCTGCTTCCTGCAGCATCATCAAACTCGCACAAAACTAAGGAACTGCAGAACTTTTGCATATAATTCTGTATATTATAATTACACTACTGGCCATTGAAATTGCTACAGCACGAAGATGACGTGCTACAGATGTGAAATTTAACCGACAGGAAGAAGATGCTGTGATATGCAAATCATTAGCTTTTCATAGCATTCACACAAGGTTGGCGCCGGTGGCGACACCTACAACGTGCTGACATGAGAAAAGTTTCCAACCGATTTCTCATACACAAACAGCATTTGACCGGCGTTGCCTGGTTAAACGTTGTTGGGACGCCTCGTGTAAGGAGGAGAAATGCGTACCATCAAGTTTCCGACTTTGGTAAAGGCCGAATTGTAGCCTATCGCGATTGCGGTTCATCATATGCCGACATTGCTGCTCGCGTTGGTCGAGATCCAATGACTGTTAGCAGATTATGGAATCGGTAGGTTCAGGACGGTAATACGGAACGCCGTGCTGGAGCCCAACGGCCTCATATCACTAGCATCTTATCCGCATGGCTGTAGCGGATCGTGCAACACTTCTCGATCCCTGAGTCAACATATGGGGACGTTCGCAAGACAACAACCATCTGCACGAACAGTTGGACGACGTTTGCAGCAGCATGGACTATCAGCTCGGAGACCATGGCTGCGGTTACCCTTGACGCTGAATCACAGACAGGAGTGCTTGTGATGGTGTACTCAACGACGAACCTGGGTGCACGAAAGGCAAAACGTCATTTTTTCGGATGAGTTCAGGTTCTGTTTACAGTATCATGATGGTCGCATCCGTGTTTGGCGACATCGCGGTGAACGCACATTGGAGGCGTGTATTCGTCATCGCCATACTGGCGTATCACCCGGCGTGATGGTATGGGGTGCCATTGCTTACACGTCTCGGTCACCTCTTGTTCCCATTGACGGCACTTCGAGCAGTGGACGCTACATTTCAGATGTGTTACTACCTGTGGCTCTACCCTTCATTTAATCCCTGCGAAACTCTACATTGCAGCAGGATAATGCACGACCGCATGTTGCAGGTCCTGTACGAGCCTTTCTGGATACAAAAAATGTTCGACTGCTGCCTTGGCCAGCACATTCTCCAGATCTGTCACCAATTGAAAACGTCTGGTCAATGGTGGCCGAGCAACTAGCTCGTCACAATACGCCAGTCACTACTCTTGATGAACTGTGGTATCGTGTTTAAGCTCCATGGGCAGCTTTACCTGTTCACGCCATCCAAGCTCTGTTTGACTCAATGTCCAGGCGCATCAAGGCCGTTATTACGGCCAGAGGTGGTTGTTCTGGGTATTGATTTCTCAGGATCTATGCACCCAAATTGCGTGAAAATGTAATCATATGTCAGTTCTCGTATAATGTACTTGTCCAATGAATACCCGTTTATCATCTGCATTTCTTCTTGGTGTAGCAATTTTAATGGCCAGTAGTGTAGATTGTAGGATATCAATCATGAACTACGATCCAAATAACAATAAACTATTCCTGGCAAATCGTAGCGCTGATTTGTTTTGTAGAAAACACTCAGTAGAGATATAGCTATGAACATTTGCTCGGTGCGCATCAGATTGCACATCTGACTGCTGATCAAGAAGTCAAGTGTTCGAATCGTGGTAAACTGCTATACGTTTTAAAAGTTTTACACGAAATACGGAAATAGTGTTATCAAGAACTGATCGCAGCAGTTGTTTCGATAGTGGGCTGAATTACATATAGCTTCACACTAACTTTAATCTGAGAAGTGGACAACAGAGAACAAATGCATTTAATTAGCGAACAAACAATTCACTTTTTTTTGGAAAGCATTGACAGTAGTGTTTTTTTTTTTATATGGAGAGATATAAAGCATGTACAACACGCAGGTGACACAGACGCAAGAGCTGTGATGTTTGCGACTGTACACTAACGCCACTGTCTGCAGTAGACTTACTGCATCCTCATGTAACACGATGAAACTTCAGAAGCCTAAGCAATAATGATCCTAGATGGACAGCATGAAGATTAGAAAGACATTGTTGTAAAAAGTGTCTGGTGACATTAACTAGAAAATATCTTTTTGAAGTTCAAATGGTTCAAATGGCTCTGAGCACTATGGGACTTAACATCTTAGGTCATCAGTCCCCTAGAACTTAGAACTACTTAAACCTAACTAACCTAAGGACATCACACACATCCATGCCAGAGGCAGGATTCGAACCTGCGACCGTAGCAGTCCCGCTGTTCCGGACTGCAGCGCCTAGAACCACACGGCCACCGCGGCCGGCCTTTTTGAAGTGACGTGTATGAACAGCGAATGGGTATTATGTTCCTGATCGTTGTGGTGAAGTTTTGCAAGTGTCATTTGGTTTTAATATGGGAGGACCGACGAGGGATTTTACGATCAAGTTACAGTATTCTTTCGGGTTTGATTAGAACCAGCTTTCTATGAACTCACCTCATCAAATTCGACGGTCGGTCGCTGTAACAATTGAGCTGCCGGCTAATTTATGTTAAGTTGGGGAAAACGACAATTTTCACTAAGAGTTTAATTTCGTTGAATAACGCTTTGCTTCCTTGTAACAATTAGAAAGCATATCTCAGAGGTAGATTAACGTTAACTTCACATTGCAAGAAATTTTTAATATGTCAGTGAACTTGTACGTCGATGTGGTGGCAGTTAGCCGATACAATGCAACCACACTCTACTCATCTTCTCATTCTCTGGAACAGTCGAAAACAACTTTTCAGGAGGTTTTATAAACGTATTTGTGCAGTGTCGTACTGTCCGCCCCGATAGCTGAGTGGTAGCCGCTACGGTAGATCAGCGTATTCGGTCAGATTAATAATAAAAAAAAAAAACTGAGTGAACGGATCAACGATAAGCTTGAACGGGTGGCACAGACGACCACCCCGAACAAATGCAAAGAAGAAAATGGCGCGCAGGTCGCCCAATGTGGCGACCGGACCTGCCCCGCAAGGGGCCTCCTAGCCAATGACAGCAAACGCTCATTTCCATTTTTTCCACAGTGTCGTACTACACACCATTTGTAACCCTTTTTGCGAAACGTAAATTCCAAAGCATGACATCACTGTGAGTTAGCAGTATGACAGTATGAGCAGTGAGTTAGCCCGTGACGTCACAAGCGTCACATGAGCCGAATGGAGCGTTTAAGCGGGCTTTCATATTACTTGAAATTCATCTCCGTTTTTGTAAAAGGATACTGAAATTAAAGAGGATAAAGTACAAGCTAAGAGAACAAAGTGACGTAAGCAATCGTTTAAGACAATTTCCAGAAAATAATCAAATACACTATTGTGTTTGCGGAGTTACCTGCGTGATGAAGTTTGACATTGCAAAGTTATATAATAATAATGTCTAGGTGACATAGTTTGCCTTCAACTCAAAGTTTGAATATTTACAAATATTGCTTGCAATGATGAGAATTGTTTTCGTGGTACCTTTACCATTTACGATACAAATATGAATGATGTGTCAGCTATATAGCATTTAGTCACCTACTTCCATTGCTTTAACTACTAAGTTTAATGAAACTTAGATTACGGACAAAACCACAAAAATTTAGCATAAAACAATGAAAATGTATTGTAGAATAATAAATGTTAACATCTTAATGCTGTATGTGGTGAATAGTACTCGCTGTCAACAAATAATGTTATGGTATCAGTGTATCTGTATTCGTTCATAAGGTTTACTGATTTCAATTAATTTTCGAATTAAAATGACACTCACTGCCTGATTATTAAAGTTAATGGGCATGTAAGTAGTTACATCAATTCAAGACCTATAAATTGAGAGTTCGGTTTCTATGGTGAAATGAATATCTTAAAAATTGTTAATTATTCAGTACATTAGTTATATTCAGATGTGCTCTTCTGTGCTAAGCACGTTTCGCGCTGCTCATGCTCATATAAGTACAACGCCACTTGAAGGCTTAAACAGCTGCCAGACTGACATCATGACCAGCCAGCGAAAAACTTACGTGAAGCCACGCTACCTCCAACGGAAGCCAGGTGCTGGCCAATGTCACCCGGCCCCCGCTCAGCCGCCGGCCGCCCTCACTGCACCTTCAGCTTCAGTGCTGCGCATAGCTAGCACCATCGCGCATCAACACCACCCCTCAGACATCTCAAAGTTGGCAACGGAATCACAAGTTCCTGTCAGACGCCTATAGCGGCCGTGTGTGCTCTGGCGGACCCAATGGCGCGCGCCCTCTGAGCCACGCCACCAGCGGCTCCAGACTACGAGTGCCCTACGCCGCCACGATGTAGGAAGGCCGGCGGCAGCCACATACGTCCACTCACACTTCGAGGCTTCCCGCTACGTGACGCTATACAGACCCTCCCTAGTCGTGGCTCAGACACGATTGTTCGTGCCATAGCTTGGAGTGCTTCACTTTTGTTGCTGTTGCTTTAGCTACACTCTGCTGCTTGCTGTGTTACTTGTAATGAGCCTTCGTATGATTGGAGAAATACAGTTTAACTAACTCTTCTGTTTACTATGTTAACTTGCTCGCTAATCATTACTGCTCCTGTTCATGGTTTCCTTCAAT
This sequence comes from Schistocerca nitens, assembly GCF_023898315.1. NCBI lineage: Eukaryota > Metazoa > Arthropoda > Insecta > Orthoptera > Acrididae > Schistocerca > Schistocerca nitens. The sequence continues at coordinate 369,527,564 of NC_064621.1, forward strand.
GACAGTTGCCACACCCCTCTGTGCACACCTCTCCACACCATTGTGTGCGAAATAGTACACAACAGTACCTAGCGACGAGTCATCGTGCCTACGTGTAGTCATCTTCAAGCCTTCAAGTTGACTTCTTCCTGTCATTTCGTCCTTTTGCTAGGCTTTTGCTGACATTGCTTGTCTCTTGTGTTCCCAGTGTTTGCCTTGCTTCTGCTCAATTCTATGTTACGAGGTTGCTGCATTTGCACATTTTCTTCTCTTTGTTCTAATTCTTGCTATACGCTCTTTGTAATTGTGCTTTTCTTAGTTGATAATGGCTACTATGCTTCAGTCGCCTGCTGCATCATCTGAAGATGATGTCATTCAGTTTCAAATTTAACAAATGATGCAACGGCTTAAAGTGATGAATCGCTTCGTGAGGCCGCAGATGACTTCACGTGAAACGCTGGATGCAACGGCAGCATTTAAAGGCACATTTGCATGCTGAGCTTTTTTTAGCAGAAAACGTAATTGTAAGTAATTTTTAAAAAAAGGTATAATTTAAGCCCTACATATAGTCCACGGCTGTATAGAAATTGTACGCAGCCGCTGGAAACATCTGAAGACTTTTTATCGTCATATTATTGGCGAAAGAGGGAGAGTCACCTTTAGTTTTCTAGGTCTTGTCCAGATAAGACGTATTTAGGCGCATCGCCATTAATACTACATTATTTCATATAATTTTATTCACGAGTTGCAACCAAACAGCCCTCGTAATTGCGTAATTCAAGTAACAATGTAAGTGTAGTAATTTTAAATTGTGGCTTTTTTTCAGAATGTAGTTATTACTAACCTATGTATGTTTTATTTTGTATCTATAGTCATTGTAAGATTGTTGGGTGACTTGGCATAGCAGAAGGTTCCGTACTTTTAAACAAAAAGTCGTTCATCTCGAGCCACCGACGTCTTCGGGCGCTGTTTGATAACGAAGACCCATTTTAGTGAAAACACAGAGAAGAAATACGGTTAAAAATACATGAACCGACCTTTAGTAAAAATGACATGCTCAAGTGCCGAGAGTTTGCATGAAACATATTTTACCAATCCGCAAACTTAATTGATATTTATTTAATATTCATTAATATAATTCATTGAATGGTCTCGATCCAGTTACGAATGAGCCAAAACAAATTAATTAAAAACACCAGCACCTCCACTTCCTGCGCATGTGCCGCCATTTCTTGAGTTTGAAAAGGTGAAGGAAGACTGGGCAATGTACCTTGCACAGCTCAACTTGCACACCGCATCGCATCACGTACAAGGTACTGACAAACATTCTTACTTCTTAGCGACGACGAGAGTGACTTTGCAGGCTATGCGCCATTCTTTTTCCCACCTTCCGCCCTAAACTAGTACAATATGAAGACCTACTGTAGGCGCTTACCAAGTATTACGAGGCAGCCTGTTGGAAATTCTTTAGGTTGCATAAGCATGCCGACAGTGAGTGACTGAATTGTAAGGCCTTACTTGACAGTGTAGCCTCACTGGTGTGTGTGACAATTACTACAGTGATGCCGTGGTTCGTGATACCATCACGCACAATGTAGCCGACTCTCGATTCGGTAGCACATTCCTAAATTTCCGAACTCTTCCTTGCAACAGATTCTGTAGAATCTTGACTATCTGTGAAAGCGCGGCAGACTGTTTCAGGTAGCCCCTGATTGTTCTGGAGATAGACACGGCAAACAGTCCTCGCAGCCACTTCGCAAACTGCGTCACATCCGGACACAACATTCACGTAAACACGTGCCACGTCCGGCAAAACGTGTGAAGTCATGAATTTGCTGTAGTACTGCACATGTCCGCCGATCTTGCTCCTCGCGTGAAGCGACTTCCTTTATTTTGCGGCAAACGGGGTCATCTACAGTCTCTGTATTGACAGAAGTGTAAGGCACGTTCTTCTGATATATCTTCACGCAACTCATTCAAATGAAAGACCCACTGTGTGGTTAGTGCAACACGACAGTGGAATACAACAGTGCAACAGACGTTCTGGAATGGCTCGCCACTCATTACTTGGAGACAAAAAGCTTTTTGTGCCTTTACTATTGCTGGACAATCAATCCGTCTGCAACTTGAGATTGGAGCTTCAGTGACTTTGCTCAACCGTGGCATATACGAATTGCTAGGCTAACCTAAGTCGTGCACATCGCGCTACACGCTAACGGCGTACGACGGTCAAAACAATTCTGTCTTGGGCTCTTGTAGCCTTCCTGCAACTTTCTGAAAAATGACAAGGACAATGAGTGACATTCGCAGTGCTTTCGTCCCGATACAGTGCTATTATTTTTGGTGTCGACTTTTTTGATTTCGTTGGGTTAACCATTCAGAATATTATACCTTCCACATGTACTCGCGAGAGTGTTGCAGAATTTCGGGATTTGTTATCTAAGGCTTTATGCAAAGCCAATAATTTTGTTGCCCATCTCACAAAGAAAGACAATGTACAGTCACGTTTTGTTAGATCTCCTCCTGCTCCTCAGTTTCTTCCAGAAAAGATGTCTTAGCGCCGGCCGCGGTGGTCTCGCGGTTCTAGGCGCGCAGTCCGGAACCGTGCGACTACTACGGTCGCAGGTTCGAATCCTGCCTCGGGCAAGGATGTGTGTGATGTCCTTAGGTTCGTTAGGTTCAAGTAGTTCTAAGTTCTAGGGGCCTGATGACCACAGCAGTTGAGTCCCATAGTGCTCAGAGCCATTTCTTGAAGATGGCTTAGCGAGACAGTGCGGTCGTAGCATCCATTATTGCCAGTCAGTCGGTGTCCCCTCTTGTTATCCTAAAGAAGTCGTCCGGCAAACTCTGGTTGAGCTCAAACAGTCAAGTACACTTATCCCTTTGAAACGTGGTACATACTGGGAAACGTGAAAGGGAGGCCCAACTTATATAACATAATTCTCACACAACCCGTTTATTTAACAATATATAAACTTTGCTTTACAGACAATGGAAACATTTAACCATAAAATTTTCTTCAACAAAATGAACAAATGTGCAAAATTATTTTGACCTTAAACCTTAAGCTGAATAAGCTTTTAATCTTTGCAAAAGAAATCTTACGTGCTGTATTGCAAAATACGACAATGATTACACGACGGTCGGATCTGCAGCACGCCCGTTACCGAGTTAAGGGAACCACACCATGCCCATCTAACCCATGTAAATTTCGGCAAATATTTGACCCATTTCTGAAAAAAAAAACTATTTGATGCAGGACCTTAATATTTTTACTGTGTGTTACATGATGCTAATAGAGTCAACTGTACTAAAATCTACTTGATCAAATTGTTCAAATGGCTCTGAGCACTATGGGACTCAACTGCTGTGGTCATTAGTCCCCTAGAACTTAGAACTACTTAAACCTAACTAACCTAAGGACATCACACACATCCATGCCCGAGGCAGGATTCGAACCTGCGACCGTAGCAGTCGCACGGTTCCGGACTGCGCGCCTAGAACCGCGAGACCACCGCGGCCGGCTCTACTTGATCCATTTCATAGTTTTAAGAAGTAGTTTCTTAAATTTACAAACAAATAATATTAAGTTTTTTTTTCTGCAGAAAATTTTTTTGTTAGCTTCCTAACGAATGTAGTACCAGAGGTGGTTTTTTATGTTATGCAGAGTCTCTGAAAATTTCCCCATTTATCTATGTTAGTTTCTGATATAATGGGGCATATGTGCTGAAAATTTTAGTCTTCGAGAAATTGACTTTAAAGAAAAAACTTTTGAAATTTGTTACTTACAGTTAATTAAAACTGTCCTGCTGCATATAATGCCCCTTCTTTGGCCTCTAGTAGGTTTTCCTGCTTTTTTTCACCTTCCTGGACGTTTGTCTTGCATTCTTGGCCATTGATCATATTTTCACCAGGATTGATTCCCAGCGTTTTCAGTACCCTACACTTCACAATATTACCACAATTGAATGTAATAACAGCATCATGTGCTCCCAGTTTCATTGTATGCATATCTACAAAAACAGTGTTTTTGCGGTTGCAAATTATGCTGTTGAAACATTCATTTGGGTTCTGTGTCTGTCCATGCAGAAATTTCCTTAGAAGCTCAAGATGAGCCAAGTCTCTGAAAATAAGTTTATTTGCTGTAATAACAGCAGCAAGAAGAGAATGCTGGTGAGAATAAGATTCTCCAGTGGCCTGAGCCCTATTGTATTTGCACCACGAATTTTCTCCTGATGGGCACAATCCATGACATGGCTTATCATCAGTAGAGGACTTATGGAAGAATATGGTACCAACATCTCTCTTCATTGCCTCCAGATTTTCTTTATTTCTCCTAATTGCCTGCCCATAGTATACCTGCAAGTTTTCTATAACAACTACTCGCAATTACATTTGAACAAAACTAACCGCGTGTTTGAAAGCGTGTCGTTTACAAACAGCAGAAACAAAAGAATGCCGACTGTTGCATTCCAAGGATAGCCAACACATCCGGGAGTAAAAAAAATTCCTAACGTGCAATGTAGGGGATATAAAGTTCTATAATATATTTGCAGAAAAGTGGGTGACAGAAAAGTGGGCGTGGCCCAGAAACACAAGTGGAGGGAAAGTGCTCTTTAAATGCTCGAAAAAATTTTTTTCAGCAAAATCCTTTTCAGAGTACTTATATAAAACCTTAATCCATCGAAATATGATGAAAACCGAAAATCTATTTTTGACCTGAACCACGGTGTGGTCCCTTGAAACAGCGGTGTTTACTACCGCGCTGGATACAGTCTGTCTTATTAAATACCCCTCTGCAACACATGAAAACTATATAAGCACCACTGATTCAATTACTCAAAACAAATGACTTAACTTTTGTTTGAAAGCTGTATGTCGAAAGGTTCGGGGTTAAGATGCGCTCCCGTGCTTAAAGGTTAAACAGATTAGCAAACAATATGAGAACGATTAGGCCTACTTCGAAGCAACCAACCTCTTAATTTCAATCGGAAACCAAGGTGCGACTGAATCCCAGCTCGTCCCTTCTGACAGTTGACTAAAGCTCTGTTGACAGTTGGCTGTTAATATTTTCGAGGTTACAGTGTTTGGCAGTTTTTAAGACCGCTCTGAAGGAACGTCCTAAAATATTACTTGTGAACATTTATTAGAAGAGAACTCAGTGGACGGAACCACAAGACCAGCTAAAATACACTAATAATGAATGGGTCTTTCAAAGACGGAAAAGAACTGCTTAGTACAACAGGTTGTTCAGATTATAACTAATGACTGAGAAATGCAATTACAATCAAAGAATTGAACCGGTTAACAGCTAAATCTAACCACAAGCCGGGGTCAGGGATTTTGTCTGCCTCGTGATGACTGGGTGTTGTGTGATATCCTTAGGTTAGTTAGGTTTAAGTAGTTCTAAGTTCTAGGGGACTGATGACCATACATGTTAAGTCCCATAGTGCTCAGAGCCATTTTTTTTCTAACCACAAGGTCCCTCTTTTGTTTAACGGCAACCTGTGCCTTACTAGAATTGTCACGGTTATATTTACGACCAGAAGGAGATTAATTAGAACATTAATGATCGGGTAGAAACCAGAAAGGGATGGCTGTATAATAGTGGTACAAATTTTCAAACAACTAGTGTCTTAGTACAACACTACGGCCAATATTTACGAACAAAGAGCCAACCGAGTAAAACTCTGAGGGTCGGGTAAAAAGCAGAAAATAATGAGGGCAGGTAGGCAATGACACAAATCACCACGAAGATTACAAAATGTTACTCCTCTTTATCAGCAAGCGATGCGATGTATCCACGGTGCGTCGCGGCGTTTACTGAGTGGTGCCCGTGAAAGCCAGGTAGAAGAGGGCAGCCAGGCCACGAGCGGTCGTCCAACACGAATGTTGCCAAACAACCGATGAGATGTCGGACTGCCGCTTGTAGCCCACGCTGACCCCGGTAAAGTACTCCGGTATCTTCGGTCTGCCAATCCCCAGACTTGGTGCCTCCCTCTCGTGCCAGTGAACCCCGTATATATCTCGGCAAGCAAAGATATTCTAAGGACACAACCCATAGATACCAACTCTTCCTCATAGATATCATCATCATCATCACCATCATCAGCCAATTCAATCATTAAATGATGTGGCCTCTTTGAGTCGTGTATTAAGGTAGGCTTTCAGCAGTCTCCTCCAAGTGGGACGGTCTTGGGCAGTTCTCTGCCAGGTGTTACCAGCGATCTTCTTGATGTCTTTGTCCCATCTGTCTGGTGGGTTCCTCTAGGCTTCTGGTGCTCTCTCGGATTCCATTCCAGTACTAGCTTCGTCCATCTGTTGTCTCTTCTTCTTGCGACGTGGCCAAACCATTGCCATTTTAAGAAACCTACTGTCTCTAAGATGTCATTAACCTTCGTCACAGACCGGATGTCATCTGCCCTTTTCCTATCCTTTCTTGTATAGCCCAGCATTGATCTCTCCATGGCTCTCTGTGCTGTCCTAAGTTTCCCTTTTGAAAACGAGTTCATTGTCCATGTCTCGCAGCCATCACAGATTTACTGGCATTTTTGATCTGAATACTGTTGAATTCTTCCCAAATGCTTGCCAGCCAATTGGATAAATACAAGTTAAGTAAAACTTCTGTTTAATATGTTTACTTGTTCACTAATCATTTCTGCTGTTGTCCAGCTTTGGTGTAACGACAGTTGCCGTTCCATTCTGAAGCCCACATCTCCTTAATGTTCTGAAGGAAGTAGTACACATCACAAACACTATCCCAATATGCAGATATGACTCGTTGTGTTATACAGGACAAGTCTCAGAATCAGTGGATATCGAGAAAACGGCATACACTTTATCCAAGGGTGTTTTCGCCACGAAAGTGTCTCCCAAACCCGCTGTTCTCGCTGTTCTAAGTAGTTAGAGACTTGTTTAGAAAGGCAGCTGGTACTGTCAGAGAAGACACTGATGGTTATCAACTTGTCGGAATATACGTTTACCAATTGAACTAAGACGCAAGATGAACTCTGCGAGATCACTGCGTTCATTGTCTATGATGCTAATGCAAAATATTATTAACTTTATCGCTTGGACCAACCGTTGCTTCTGATACTAAACAGCTGCACCAGTCTTCCTGATATCATATGTCTTCTTATTTCGTTCTCAAATTGTCTGGAAAAATAAATAGCTTGAAAACTCATTGTCGTTGAAACAACTGCTGGAGAACGACAGCAAAACGCCATGGCGGTTATACATGCTCCAGTACGCATGCAGAATAGATTAGATTAGATTTACTTTCATTCCAGTTGATCCGTAGTGAAGAGGTCCTCCAGGATACAGAACATGCCAGAAAAACAATAATACATGACAAATATTTACAGCTAAAATAAATAAGCTAATGTATCTTCCACAGGTCCCAAGTGGAACGATCGTTATTTTTTATGAACACTGTATGCAAGGATCATTTTACAACACTCATTTACTAAGATCGCATTAATGCACTGAATTTAAAATAAAAAAACAGTATTTTTATTCGTAAGGTAATAAACATATAATAGAACGACTACAATACTTATTTACAATGAACACATTACTGCACTGAAATGGTGCAGAAGTTAGATTGTACTTCATAAATATAGACACACACACATACACACATACATATACATATAAAATCACTTGGTTCTACTGAGAAATTCATCAATGGAGTAGAAGGAATTGGCCACCAATAAATTCTTAGGCTCCTCTTAAACTGAATTTCATTGGTTGTTAAGCTTTTTATGACTGCTGGCAAGTTATTGAAAATGTGTGTTCCTGAATAATATACACCTTTTTGTACAAGAATAAGCGACTTTAAATCCTTGGGAAGAGTATTCTTATATCTTGTATTGATTCCATGAACTGAGCTGTTGGTTTGAAAAAGTGATATACTTTAGTGACAAATTGCATTGAGGAATAAATATACTGGGAAGCAGTAGTTTATCCCTAAACAGGCCTCTGCATGATATTCTTGAGTTCACACCACATATAACTCTTAGCTTGGCTTGATAAATCAGCCCAAAAAATAATCCCATATGACATTATGGAGTGAAAGTAAGCATAGTATGTCAGCATTTTCATTTTTATATCCACTATGTCTGACAGAATTCGCATTGCAAATAGAGATTTTTTTAGACGATTCAGCAGTTGTGTGGTGTGCTCCTCCCAGTTGAATTTATTATCAAGCTGTAATCCCAAGAAGTTAAAACTGTCCACTTCTTCTATGTGCTTGTCATCATATGTGAGGCATATCCTCGTGGGACACCCTTTACAAGTTCTGAACTGCTTGTAGTGTGTTTCTTCGAAGTTGAGTGACAAAGAATTGGCTAGAAACCAGTGATTAATGTCCACAAATATTTTATTAGCTGATCTTTCTAAGACTACACTTGATTTGATATGTATTGCAATCTTTGTACCATCGGAGAACAAAGCAAACTTGGCATCTGGTAATGTTACTGACGAAAGGTCATCGATATACACAAGAACACGTAAGGGCCCTTAGATGGACCCTTGTGGGATCTCACATGTAATTACTTCCCAGTTGTATGATGCCTGATAGCTTAATATACTTCTCTTTCCTAATAACACCCTTTGTTTCCTGCCAGAGATATGGTCTGACACATTTTGCAGCTTTTCCTGTTACACCATAATATTCTAATGTACTTAAAAGGATATTGTGAGTTACACAGACAAATGCCTTTGACAAATCATAAAATATACCAGTTGCCTGCAATTTTTTGTCTAATGAATTAAGTACATTTTCACTGTAAGTGTAGATAGCCATCTCAGTATCAGAACCCTTTAGAAATCCGAACTGCATCTTTGACAGTATGTTATTTGTGATAGGACGGTTATATAGCCGATTGTTCATTACTTTTGTATAAAGTAAGTATTAAAGTTTGGCTTTTGTGGTTGATGACAAATGTTGTAACAGTGTGTTATGGTAGTGATTTAAATGACTGTAAGTTTAATTTACGGACGTTTCCACCATTTTATGGCTTTTAAAAATTTACTGCGGGTGTCAGAGAAATCATATAGCTAACGGTGGAATATAAATGTGAGAGCATTTAGTATAAGGTGTCTACCTACGAGGAAGATTGTTGGTATCCAAAACCGGCCACTCACATATACTACAAAGGACCACTCTAACGTGTACTGTTTAACAAAACAGAGCTCAATCTAGGAGGTAAAATTAAACTGCCCCAATTCATGACGCCAACATGACAGAAGACACACAGCTATGCAGGACAAAGAAAAAATAAACCACCATGATAGCTTAAAACCACATAACTCATACCCTGACAAAACCACAATGTATGCCAATCAACGTCACTCAAATGCTGAGCAACACCAATGTCTACCACACAACAATGCTCAAACACTAATGAATCAAACTTTATGTACCCATAACGTTGTTGTAACGTCTCAAGGCAGTGAAGAAGAAAACGGACTCATAGCCTCTACCAGAACAGAGTACATGGTGAGCTTGGGAAACAGGCAACAACTCTGGCAATCACTAGCGTGGTGGCTACTTATCCTCTTGCAACCACAGCTGATAACCAGACTAAGACAATATTGTCACTTTCTGGTCCATCCTGATCGGAGCATGATGGGCATAGCAGAAAGAGGACATTGTAATTCGTACACGTAAGTGAGAAAAGGGAACTGAGAGACGGCCTACACTCTTTGCCTGTAGCTCGGTACTACCATCGTCTCTCAGCGGCCTCACCTCTGTGACTGCAGTACACAGCTTGGTTGCCCAGTGAACCGCTCCAGCAGCCTGTTCACTTCCCCGTCCTCAGGTAGACTCTTACCGAGACTCTTCAACAGCTGACGGGGCTTATATTTCAACGTTGGCCACAGGTAACACCAGCCGCCTGAACTCACAGCAAGCCTTCCCTGACATCGATAGGCAGTGACCTTTCTGGGTCAGTTTTGGTTTGCTGGAGGAAATAGTGAAAATTCAAGGAAGAGCAGTGCCTTTCGGCAAGGGTTCCTTTGCAAAGCGAGAAAGCATCAATGCGATACTTTTCCTACTCCAGTACCAGATGCTACAGGGTAGCCATTGTGCAACACGGTAATGTTTATTGTTAAAATTCCGATGCTATGTGTTCACTGAAGAATCGACCAAAATATTGATTTCTCATACGTGTATATTGCGGCAAAGGTCACTAAGGAAAAGTTAGAGAGAATTGTGTTAACATGCAAGCATATTAACAACTGTTCTTCTCTCGCATCATTTGTGAATGGCACAGAAAGGAGGGAAATTCACGCTGGTACTCAAAGCTCCCTCCACCAAAAACAGCAGGGTGGCTTGAGGAGTGTAGATGTAACTGTAGATGTAGGTCAGTGTTTTTAAGTTGTATTTATGCTGCACGATTTTTGACTAAATATTTTTAATCGTCGATACTCCTTAGCTGCTATACGTACAAAGAAAGTAATGTTGAAAACATTGGTCTTAAGATGATTCATTTTATTTAGCAACTAGCTGCAGAGAAGAAGCAAACTTAACTATATGAGCAAGCCTGATAGACATAATGTACAGGGTGATAGTCTTCCACCGTGTACAAACTGTAGGGATTGATCGATGAGAGGATACGGAACTAAAAAGGTCTAATAAACTAATGTCCGGAAATGCATGGTTTACATGCTGCAGACTGTTTATTCAATCAAATATTGTTACAGACATTGCGGTCTAATACATCACAGTTCCAATATGTATTGGAATTGGTTTTCATATGCCTCAACGCATGCGTGTACGCGTCGTAGGATATTCTGTCTCACACGTTCACATCGGCCTGGCTGCATCTGAACAGAGTCAAAGACGCATGAATACGCTGCTCCAGTATCTCCACATCCGGAAAGGGCTCTGCATACACGATACTTCTGAGATGGCCCCATAACCAGAAGTAGCACGGTTCGAGATCCAGTGAACGAGCAAGCCAAGCAATAGCGTTCGATCCATCGACCAGGGAAGACACGACTGAGATGCGTCCGGACCCTAACGGCGAAATGGACTGGAGCACCATCATATAGCAGCCACATAACCCTTCGAATCATCAATGGCACTTCTTCCAGCAGGGGAGCCAAAGTCAACCACAAGAAACGCCGATATTTCCGACCTGTTAGGCGACGTGCAAGGAAGACTTGTCCCAAAATACGGTCGCCAATTATGCCGGCCCACACAATACGGTTGCACCGATGCTGATGATTCAATGACACAATCACATAAGGGTTTTGCATACTGTCCCACAGATGACCGCTAAGGAAGTTGAAGGTACCACTCTGCGTAAAGGTGGCTTTATCTGTAAATAGGATGGATGACACAGATCCCGGAATCAAGGTTGATGGTGAAGAAACCAATGGCAAAACTGCTACCATTGTAGAAAGTCTGTCGCTAGTAAGCTCTGCAAACGCTGTAAGTGATAAGGGTAGTAACAATTGTCATGGAGAAGGTTGCACATGGTCATCTGGCTTTCCTTGTACGGCGGTCACCTTCCACAGTGTTTATCACATTTTGCTCGAAGTCTGTTGTCCGAACATTTCGGGTACGTCCTTCATGATTTCCTGCTTCATGAAACGACCCTGTCTCAGACAAACGGCGAAATACTGTTGCAAACATAGAACGCTTAGGTTGTTGTCGGCGGGGCTAGGTCTGTTGATATAATCTTGCTGCCCACCGCCTGTTCATTTGCCTTCCCGTTAATAAACACCATGTCGACAAGCTCTCGATCGGAATAATGAACCATTGTACAACGCTGTATCACATACACTACAAGGTGAGTCAGTAAGAGAAATGAATCGGACCAACATTGCCAACTAGTACGGCTGGAGAGGGCTCTAGAGCATGACGTAAGAGAAACAGTACCACCCTCTAGGAGGAAACCATGCATACTGCAACTGTGACTGCATAGTACAGGGCGTGTTAGGCCACAGTCTCTGTAACACTGCATGATTGAATAAATGGTGTCTAGTATTGAAACCAAGCATTTCCGGACTAAGTTCATTAGACCTACTTTGTTCCGTATTCTCTCAATCTCTATAGTTTGTACACGTGAGGAAAATCACCGTATAAAGTTCGTCAACTTAGATTACATTTTCGTTTCACGACCCATAGCTGGGACATCCTTACTGCTGTAGAACATAACATAAATGAAGGATACATAAAAAATATTTACAAAATTAAAAAGTGGTGTGCTAATGTCGCTTCCACTGATCCTAAGTGAAATAGAGGTTATGCATCTGGGATAAGTAAACAAAATCTTAGACATATTTTCGTTTAATAGACAACAATGAAAGTGTTGTAAATGTACAATAAACAGAGTTGCGTATAATTATTTTATATGTTGCACACAAACATTTATCAAACCTAAAATTAGTTTCCAGCTCGTATTTATATTGCTTATTTTGCACCACTGACTATGTACGGAAGGCAGATTATTTATAACATTCACGTTATTTCATATTACTAACAATTTATAAACATCTGTTGTTTTTTTTGTGTATCTGTTGTTTCACTAAGATATTCATCAATGGGGAACAAAGAGTCGGGTAGCAATAAATTTTTTAGGCTCCTCTTAAACTAAGCTTATGATCGTTGGCAGGTAATTGAAAACGTCTGTTCCTGAATAATGGACACTTTTTGTGGAGTTTGAAATTTTAAGAAGACTTTTCTTATTCCTGGAAGTGATTCTGCGAACTGAGCCGTTAGTTTGAAAAACAGCTGTATTATTCCCGACAAATTTCATGAAGGAGAAACTTCAGTGGTGAATAAAACTTGACAATGACAGTAACTTTACGCATGATGTGTCACTGCAGTAACATAGGTCGATGAGACTTGTACAAACATCGAAAGAACTGAAACAGTATAGTACAGAAGATAACTGAAACTATGCAGTAAGATGAATAGAAATGACACTTTCATTCGAAGACTGTAACTAACTGACGTCACCGCGATTTAAGACGGTCCTCCGGACTTTACAAATGGCGGGCAATGGTTCTTACTAATATGTGTGAACACAACGATGACAATGCATGCTCCGCAGCGTAATCTCTTGCTGGTCACAAGATTGATAAAAAGTTCTTGTGGTAGGGCGTCCCATTCTTCCAGCAGAGCATTTGACAAGTACTGGATGGTCCTTGGTGCATATGGACATGCTGCAGCACGTCTCCCAACGCATTCCATATATGTCTGATGGGACTTCAGTAGTGAGAACGGGCAATCCAGTCCATTCACCGAATATCCTCTCGATCCAGAAGATCCTTACCCGCGCTATTGATGCGGTCGCTCATTGTCACCCAGGAACAAAGCTGCTGCCATCGATGACATAAAAGTAGGACAGATCGAGAAGATCGGCCGTACCACTCTGCAATGGCTGCTTAGAATGTTGAATGAATGTGTATCAGGGTTATATATTCCCAAGGTCTGGGGTAAAGATCGTGTGGCTGCACTACTTAAACCTGGTAAGGAACCAAACGACCCTAAAAACTTTCGCCCAGTATCACTATTATGCCACTGTTTCAAGGTCTTCGAGCGTCTTATCCTTAACCGAATTAGAGGCATCCTCGAAGGAAAGTTCATCCTTCGACAAGCTGGCCTTCGACCTGGAAAGTCGTGATGCAGTCAGATACTGGACCTAACAGCTGCATACGACACTATCAACCACAGGAAGTTGCTGAGGAAAATTTACCAACTCACCAACGATTACCAACTAACATGTTATAGGTACTCTCCTGCACAACAGAAGATTCCAAGTCTCTGTCCATGGTAAGAAGAACAGATGGCGCATAAAAAAGAATGGATTACCTCAAGGCAGTGTGCTCGCCCCTGTGCTCTTCAATGTTTACACCAATTATCGGCCCATAACGGAAAAAATGGTTCAAATAGCTCTGAGCACTATGGGACTTGACTTCTAAGGTCATCAGTCCCCTAGAACTTTGAACTACTTAAACCTAACTAACCTAAAGGACATCACACAAATCCATGCCCGAGGCAGGATTCGAACCTGTGAACGTAGCGGTCGCGCGGTTCCAGACTGTAGCGCCTAGAATCGCTCGGCCACTCCGGCCGGCATAACGGAAAATTTCAAGCTTTTCGTCTATACTGACGATACTGCAATGGCTGCTCAAGGAAAGACGTTTGAAGAAGTCGAGGAAAAGTTGACTTCTGTGCTAGATACGCTTGGCTCCTACTACAAAGCCAATCATCTAAAGCCAAATCCCAACAAGACTCAGGTGTGCGCATTTCACTTGAAGAATAGAGAAGATCGGTGGGAAGTGGACATTACATGACAAGGCAAACGGCTGGAGCCTGGTTCAACACCAGTGTATCTGGGTGTTACCCCTGATCGAACTCTGGCCTTCAAGAAACATTTCCATAACACCAAGCTGAAAGTTAGTTCACGGAATAACATCTTGAGGAAGCTCACATCCACCGTCTGGGCAGCAAGTCCTCCCGTCCTGAGAATTTCGGTTCTTGCTATGTGTGTTTCCGCTGCAGAGTATGCTTCACCTGTGTGGAGTGTAACCACTCACATCAAAGAGGTTGATAGTGCAATCAATGAGACCGTCCGAAACTTGTCGGGATGTATGAAACAAACTCCAGTCCATAAAATCTACCCGATTTGGGAGTAGCTCCCCCCACTATTAGAAGGGCTGTTGCTGCTGATGTAGAAAGGGCTAAGCAAACTTATGATCCCCGACATCCACTGAATGATGATCAACCACTAGAGGGAACACCAGAGTCTAGCCGCATCACCAGGTGGAAGAGCAAGCTACCGCCTGATATCTCTGCAAAGGAAAAGCTAGCTCCAGGAAACCACTTGCCCTACCCTATTTGGAGAACGCTCAATCGTCTTAGGCTGTGCGTTCCTCTATGCAAGACCAACATGAGAAAATGGGGCATTCTTCCAGCTGATGGAGATCTATCCTGCGAGTGCGGAACAACACAAGACCCGGCCCAACTTGAAAACCCTGCACAACACGGGACCTGATCGAGGGAACCAACAAGACCATCGGAGTTGCTACCTTCTGATTATACTGACCGGACAAGGATATGAAATGAATGACCCAGGACCGAAAGCACCCCCAAAAACTCGCACATGAGGAAATGGGAGTAGTACAGTGTCACAATGACGTTGACCAGCGAGCCTACCGTCTCCAAATATTTGGATGTCAGGACGCCCATGTAACATTATGCTCCCCAAACAATGACACCTGGACGACCAAAATGGTCATATAGACAATGTTGCTTGGTGCATTACGTGGCCTCTCGTAGTATGAGGGTGAATCCAGCACTGTCAAACGTGATTCTTTCGTTGGTCCTAGTGTTATTGTGTGGAGAGGCATAATGTTGTATGGGGATACTGGCCTCCAAATCTTTGAACTCGGTGCACTCAACCGTCAACGTTATTGTGACACTGTACTCCTTCCCCACGTGCGTCTTTTCAGGAGTGCATTCGGTCCTGTCCTCTTTTTGATGGATGAGGATGAGGAGCTCTTGCAACGACAGGATGTTGCACTATTGGGCTGGCCTGTCGGTTACCCCGACTTAAATCCCATCGATCACGGGTGGAATGCGTTTGGGAGAGATTCTGCAGCACCTCTACATGCACCTTAGACCACGAAGCAGTTGTCATCCGGAGTGATGGAAGGTGGAGCGCCCTACTACATGATTTGTACCTGACTGCTACTGCTGTGTAGTATGTTCTCTATTAAACAGAACCCAATACGGGCAATCCAGTTACGACTTTGAACGTTATTGCTCGTACCTTAAATACCTGGGCTATGCACGGTTCTGTTTACTACTACTACTACGTGATTACTCTGCTATTCACAATAAAGTGCTTGGCAGAGGGTTCAATGATAATAACTCGATGTAGTCATAGGGTCCAGCCGCGAAAGTCCGCTTTCATGCCCCGCAGCTAATTTGCTGCACATAATAACCAGTAGCTGTGATCCTGCAGTCAGACAATCTATGCATTGGCTGGAATTGCGAGTTATTAAAGTACACAAAAATATAAAAGAAAAATAAGTGAATAATGCAAGAAAAAGTGCTCTAACGTCTGTAACTGATGCAGACGGCAGAGAATCATACTGAATAATGTTCATTCAAGAAAGAACGTCTCAAATAAAGGGGAGGATGTCCTACGATATTGAATCAAAATACAAACGGAAAATATAGTTATCAAACGCAGTAAAGTTACGTCGAAAGCGTTACGAGAATGGCTGCAAAATTCCCAACCTTATTGATAAACGAAATATTCACCAGCACGAAACCATCAGATACCATCATACGACTTCCCAAGTCGTCATACATCAGGCACTGAACGCCCTGCCCAGTGAAATCGATACATTTACAAATATGTTAGCAAGCATAAACCGACTTACTGCGTACGTAAAACACTTGATTCAGCTCGACATTTCGAATACTCTGTCCATATTCCCACTAGAAACATTTATTTCGTGTTATGAAAATTTTTTCGACGTCATAAATCAACTAACATTTTGTCATTTCTCTACAGTTCTGTGGTGTCTAACTCAAAACTCTAAAACTAAAACTACCCCGTGCAGAAATCGCCTCTTTAGCTTCCATTTGAACTATGCGCATTATGGATCACCAATCATCATTATGCTATTTGCATAATAAAAACTTTTCCTTAAAATTATGCTCTTAAACATATTTCACATACGAAAAATCTATTCACAACTCTTCCAAAACAACACACGTCATAGAATTAACCACTAATATTTCTCCTAAACCTTATCTCAAACTTTTGCACTTAACTACACGTTTTAATCCCACAAGCAATTAAAATTTGACTGAGGTCTGATGACCTCCACGCATCAAATTTTGTGCGAACAGTAATGACAAATAAACTATACATATAGCAAGTCCCACATTTAAATAACCCCTTGAAATTTCTCCACAGATCTTACATACAGTACAATTTATTCCTCTTTCTCGCAAATAATGATATTAATTATGTTCTGCCGACCTCCACGCACCATCAGACATGTGGCCAATGTCAGCTCTCTCCTTGCACTAAGTTGAGCCTCCATACATTTTACGCCTTAAATTTACCGAATTATCCCTTACACAAAACAGAAGTAATCCCCCAAAATATATACTTACTACCCACACACACACACACACACACACACACACACACACACACACACACACACACACACATACAGATATATATTTTTATATATCCCATTATTCTCTCTCTGATGAGGTGCAGCTCTCCCATCGTTGCCTCTTATAGCATTTTTCTCGCCAGTGTGATTATGTTATAAATGTCATCTTTCTCTGTTTTTCACCTGCTCAAATTCGGGGCTTCTTTCCTCGTTTATGAACTGATTCTAAGGCTTACAGATAAAATTTATGACAATAGGTGGAGCAGCATTTTTAGATTGGAGAAACGCATATTTTCTTTCTTCATAAACATCGTTTATTTCACATACAGGATGCACATTTTTAATTTCACCCTTCTCTTAACATTGCAGCCTAAAATGACCATTTTCAACGTTCCTTTCCTTTTTCTTACGTATTTTGGCACACATTATAATTTAAGAACAACCCTCAGTTTCATTATCAATTCCTAAATTCTCATGATCTTCCTCCAACTCATCTGCAGGATTTAAACCACTGTCAGAGTACTTCGCTTCATCATTATCGTAAGTACCAAGTATATTGCTTCCTTCCTCTGAACTAACAATTTCAGTAGATGCAATATTTTCACAACTAACCACACAACTTAAACCTCTTCTCTCTTAAACAAATCGTCACTTATTTCGGTAGAATCACTGCAAACTATATTGCAATTAAGTCCACTACCATCTTTCGATAATTCATAAGCTTCTTTACTTGAAACATCCATTACCTCGGTCAATACATTTTAGAAATCGCCACCAGTAACTCCGCCAGCCTCCGCCGAAACTCCATATAGATTGCCGCTGTCGCATCGCTCCACTTTGCAACTCACAGTACGCCTGAATTCATCTAAACTCGGATCTACACTCCTGGAAATGGAAAAAAGAACACATTGACACCGGTGTGTCAGACCCACCATACTTGCTCCGGACACTGCGAGAGGGCTGTACAAGCAATGATCACACGCACGGCACAGCGGACACACGAGGAACCGCGGTGTTGGCCGTCGAATGGCGCGAGCTGCGCAGCATTTGTGCACCGCCGCCGTCAGTGTCAGCCAGTTTGCCGTGGCATACGGAGCTCCATCGCAGTCTTTAACACTGGTAGCATGCCGCGACAGCGTGGACGTGAACCGTATGTGCAGTTGACGGACTTTGAGCGAGGGCGTATAGTGGGCATGCGGGAGGCCGGGTGGACGTACCGCCGAATTGCTCAACACGTGGGGCGTGAGGTCTCCACAGTACATCGATGTTGTCGCCAGTGGTCGGCGGAAGGTGCACGTGCCCGTCGACCTGGGACCGGACCGCAGCGACGCACGGATGCACGCCAAGACCGTAGGATCCTACGCATTGCCGTAGGGGACCGCACCGCCACTTCCCAGCAAATTAGGGACACTGTTGCTCCTGGGGTATCGGCGAGGACCATTCGCAACCGTCTCCATGAAGCTGGGCTACGGTCCCGCACACCGTTAGGCCGTCTTCCGCTCACGCCCCCAACATCGTGCAGCCCGCCTCCAGTGGTGTCGCGACAGGCGTGAATGGAGGGACGAATGGAGACGTGTCGTCTTCAGCGATGAGAGTCGCTTCTGCCTTGGTGCCAATGATGGTCGTATGCGTGTTTGGCGCCGTGCAGGTGAGCGCCACAATCAGGACTGCATACGACCGAGGCACACAGGGCCAACACCCGGCATCATGGTGTGGGGAGCGATCTCCTACACTGGCCGTACACCACTGGTGATCGTCGAGGGGACACTGAATAGTGCACGGTACATCCAAACCGTCATCGAACCCATCGTTCTACCATTCCTAGACCGGCAAGGGAACTTGCTGTTCCAACAGGACAATGCACGTCCGCATGTATCCCGTGCCACCCAACGTGCTCTAGAAGGTGTAAGTCAACTACTCTGGCCAGCAAGATCTCCGGATCTGTCCCCCATTGAGCATGTTTGGGACTGGATGAAGCGTCGTCTCACGCGGTCTGCACGTCCAGCACGAACGCTGGTCCAACTGAGGCGCCAGGTGGAAATGGCATGGCAAGCCGTTCCACAGGACTACATCCAGCATCTCTACGATCGTCTCCATGGGAGAATAGCAGCCTGCATTGCTGCGAAAGGTGGATATACACTGTACTAGTGCCGACATTGTGCATGCTCTGTTGCCTGTGTCTATGTGCCTGTGGTTCTGTCAGTGTGATCATGTGATGTATCTGACCCCAGGAATGTGTCAATAAAGTTTCCCCTTCCTGGGACAATGAATTCACGGTGTTCTTATTTCAATTTCCAGGAGTGTAAATGGTTCAAATGGCTCTGAGCACTATGGGACTTAACATCTGTGGTCATCGGTCCCCTAGAACTTAGAACAATTTAAACCTAACCAACCTAAGGACATCACACACATCCATGCCCGAGGCAGGATTCGAACCTGCGACCATAGCAGTCGCGCGGCTCCAGACTGAGCGCCTAGAACCGCTCGGCCACCGTGGCCGGCAAACTCGGATCTAACCGTTTCTCCTTTACATTTTCTGTACTCTCTGATTCCTACGTCAATCGGAATTCTTATTTACCAGCTAACACATTACTTTAATATTCATCCTTCCATATCCAGAAATTTTATCTACGACTTCTAATTTTACATCAGTCATCCCTTCTATATCAGATTTAATTTTCTTCACCTCAGATTTTACGTTTCTGCTAGTCTCTACTGAATCTATCTCTGCTTTTATTGAATCTATCTGTGTATCCAATACCCCCATTTTACAGTTCAAATATGTCTGTGTTTCCTCTAGTCATGTCATTGAATCATTCACAATTACACGTCCCTTCTCTGACTTCGGACTATCTGTCCACTAACATCGTCCCTACCTACACTACCACGTTCATATTTAGGACTAAGTGGCCCACTGACGCTATCTGAACCACACACACTGAGTGATTGCATAAACATTGAAAGCTCCATTCCAAAAGTAACCCAGTGGTTTCGCACATTAAGGCTATCAGCGACAATACTTATCTTATTGGTCATACTGGCTGCTTCTACTGTAATTTTGCTGCCCGAATTGTCGATGTTGGTGAACTCGGAGTCGTTGCCACTGGCCCACGTTGTCGTGGCTGCCACTGCCACTATGCCGCCACCGAAGTCTCCACTTCCGCTGGCCACTGCAGACTCGGACCCAGCATGCCCCTGCATAGCCTTCTTCATCTTTCTTGAAGTTTCGCA
The DNA here is from genome assembly GCF_023898315.1 of Schistocerca nitens. NCBI lineage: Eukaryota > Metazoa > Arthropoda > Insecta > Orthoptera > Acrididae > Schistocerca > Schistocerca nitens. The sequence continues at coordinate 369,547,937 of NC_064621.1, forward strand.
GCGAACTTCAACGCGCCTAGTTTCCACTACCGATTCTCAGGGACGCAACTGGTGCAAAATCTTCTGGTCAGAGCCCCACGCAAACCGCCTATCACGCATTACATGTGGTACGTGCATTACAGAATATTGTAACGTATTAGAATTACAGTTCCAGTTCTAAAAGGAGTAAATTCACATCCCGGAATAGCTCCAAATTGCGACGGTATCTAACGGCTTCTGCTGTATAGTAGGTGCTCTTTTAAACTGCACCACATTCGAGTAACGCAGTCGCGACTTTGCCTGATATTGCTCGTAACTTAGGTACTTGAGCTATGCATGGGTCTGCTTAAAAATAATGGCTCGATGTAGTCATAGGGCCCAGCCACACAAGTGTGCTTTCATTCCTCACAGGTAATTCGCTGCAAATAGTAACCTGTAGCTGTGATCCCGCTATCAAATAGTCTGTGTATTGGCTAGAAGTGTGAGTTAATAAAGTATACAAAAATATAAAAGAAAAGATAAATGAATAACACAGTAAAAAGTGTTCTATTCTAACGTCTGTAACTGACGTAGACGACAGAATTATATTGAATAATGTTTATTCAATAAAAAATGGTTCAAATGGCTCCTAGCACCATGGGACTTAACATCTGAGGTCATCAGTCCCCTAGAACTTAGAACTACTTAAACCTAACTAACCTAAGGACATCACACACATCCATGCCCGAGGCAGGATTCGAACCTGCGACCGTAGCAGTCGCGCAGTTCCGGACTGAAGCGCCTAGAACCGCTCGGCCACCACGGCCAGCCAACTGAAGAAAAGACATCTCAAGTAAACAGGAAGTAGTGCCACGATACTCAATTAAAATACAGACAGAAAACGCCCTTATTGAACGCAATAAAGTTAGATTGAAAGTGTTACGAGAATGGCAGCAAATTCCACGAAATAAATAGTCATCAAATCTATGCGAAAACTAAGTCCATTTCGTGATCACAATACTCAAAACACTCACCAACCCAAAATAGTTCAGAGGTCAACATGATGATTCACAAATTAACACACAAGATGGAAAGAATAATACTCTGTCTGTAGTCAGTTCTATAAATCAACAAGCAAAAATTAGAGCTCTACTTTGGAGCACATTCAGAACTCTCGAAATATAAAGTACCTTCTGAAGTTAAAGTACCGTAGAGGCCATTCACCACACAGAATCAAACACCTCCATGATCAAATATCCCTTATTACTACAGGCAGGTGTGCATGCTTCTAGCACTGGACATAAAGTGTCTAGAATCGCTCCCTTGAGCTCTTCACTCAAAATTTCCCGCTCTCTACCTGACTTCCATAGTGTTCTGTTACTGTCTGATTTTCCATTGGCTGAAGGCCGTCCCCACGAACAATACGTCGTTATTAAGCTCTATGGACATTATTTGACTCAACATCACCACTTTCCTGTACTAAACTAATATATTACAACAATATTTAAATAAAGAAATGTTATAGATATTTACTCACACTCAAAGAACATTCACAAGAAAATATGAATAAAGGTTTGTCCACACGTAAGTCGGTAGTCTTGCACAAATGCAGTTACAGTAAACGACTGCAGACTGTCGTTAAATACAGCTTAACAATTATTTATGCCTGCTTTCCAGATGTGTCTTATGGTTCCCTTTTCCATTTTGGTGTCTGGAACCAAATGCGATTGACATCTCTTAAATTAGCACCGCTTCTTTAGTCGCCCTTGCAATCAACATTTAATTAAAGTTACTTGCAAATAGTAAACTGTTCATTAAATAAATACACAAGTATAACAATATATGTGGTATTCATACTTTATTCATATGCTGTAAAATTGTGGAGAATACGACGTTCTGACATTAATGAAAAAGATGTAAAAGACGTCATAATTCAATAAATAAAATAGAGACAGATATGAATCATTTGGATGATAGCTGTAGTGCAGAGCAATCATCTGAGACATCGTCGTTGAAATCACATGAAGCGATTAAAAGTTGTTCACCCAGAGGTTCATTGTGTAAATGCTTGTTCGCTGTGAAATATGAAATTAGTTGTTTTAAAGGTACTGAACTTGCTATTGTGTCACGCGATGCGCCTCATTTTTCTGGAATCACCGATGTACTCAGATAAGCATTAATATTTGATTATAAAGTATTATACTCTCTCAGAGAGCTGTAGATACCGTCTTTCAGTTTATCTCAGAGCTCGCTCTTGCTGGCATCATAGCCGTCCCTTTTAAGCGATCGACGCGTCGTCCAAATTCCCCATACTGGATTTTTCCCACATTCGGTCCTTTGTTAACGTATGTGGCTAAACTGCATAGGCTGTTGCGCCACGAGCCGACCGTTGTGGCCGAGTGGTTCTAGGCGCGTCAGTCCGGAACCGCGCTGCTGCTACCGTCGCAGGTTCGAATCCTGCCTCGGGCTTGGGTGTGTGTGCTGTCCTTAGGTTAGTTAGGTTTAAGTTGTTCTAAGTCTAGGGGACTGATGACCTCAGATGTTAAGTCCCATAGTGCTCAGAGCCATTTTCTTGGCTCCCCGCAAACAAACTCACCTTACCTTGTACCAAGCGAAGACATCGGCGGAGAAACGGGCTAACTGTCAAATGAAAAAACTTAGAGATAGTGTTGCCATCTGTTGATAGGTTCAGATGTTCAGATGTGTGTGAAATCTTATGGGACTTAACTACAAAGGTCATCAGTCCCTAAGCTTACACACTACTTAACCTAAATTATCCTAAGGACCAACACACACACCCATGCCCGAGGGAGGACTCGAACCTCCGCCGGGACCAGCCGCACAGTCCAGGACTGCAGCGCCATCAGACCGCTCGTGTTGATAGGTACGGGAACTATCAAAAATTTACGTTGGTCTCTCCCCGAAATATGATAATGTGATATTTATGGGTGAGACTAATGTACATTTGTGGGTTTGCCCGTTTTTCGCACATATCTTCAATTCTGGGCTACCAATTAGCTCACCAACATACGCGTCACGTTACACACAATAACTCCTTGCCAGTATTATGGTCACCATGGGAGCATGTTATGGAGCAAGCAGTGCTGTCCGTGGCCGTCGCACAAGCAATTCTGAATCACGTCCAGGCTTTTGTAATGTTCATGGGACTGCCGTGAATCGCGGTGACTTCATTGTGAGTACTGTGTTTGTGTGTGTTACGAAACAATAGTTGGTATCCCCATCCCCTGGAACTGGCCTGTGCAGAACGCTCCTGCATTCATACAACTAATAATTCGTATTACATGCTTTTGGACTCAAACAACTTTAGTTTGGCTTGAAGAGTTAAACTACAAAATTATTTCGTGTGACGATATACAATGAAAGCAGGTTAAGTATGGTAGCTGTTTTTATTTTTATACCGCGTATGACAAGCACTTGTACTGCAAATAAAGATTTTTTCACGCGCTTCTAAAGATCTGTGATACGCTTCTTAATTGAATGTATTATCAATTTCTAAACGAAAGAATTTAACACTTTTAACTTTTTCTACCTATTTGCCGTTACAGTTTAGATATATGCTGGCAGGAAATGTCCTCGTAATTTTAAATTGCCCGTGTCGATTCTTTTAAGTTCAGTGGCAAGGAACTGGCTAGGAACTAATTATTTTTATCCATGAAAATTTCATTAGCGTTACGTCTCAAGCTATACTGGAGTTTTCACTGATTTCAGTGTTTGTATCATTTGGGAGCAATACAAGCTTGGCATCTGGTTATTTTACTAATGAAAGTTTATTAATAGAGAAACGAAATACAGGGTGTACGGGGTGTCATGACAGAACCTTGTGGGACACCACATGCAAGGACGAGTAGTTCCAAACTGAGTGATGGCTGATAGCTTACTAAAGGTTTCGACATTCAGCATTTTTCTGCAATCCTGTTTCAATATATTGTGACACACACAGTTAAATTCTTATGACAGAACAGAAAATATGCCCGTAGACTGCAATTTATTGTCTGACGCATTAAGAATATTCGCACTGTAACTTTAAACAGCCTGTGTGTTATACTTGCAAAAATTATCACCTCGGTCAACTCTTTTTTGTTTCTGTGCTACTCAGGTGCCTAAGGAGGAACGTTTACTATCAGGACAGGATGCAAAAAAAATGAAATTTTTTCATATGAAAGAAAGTATCCAAGACTTGCTGTCACTGGTTTATGGTAACTATGAAAATGTAAATCTGGATGGGCTTGAACCACCATTCTCTCGAATGCAAGTCCAATGTCTATAGAAGTGCCACCTCACACACCGCAAAAAGAGATGCTTTTCAGCGACTCTTAGTGTTTTGAACATAACTCATTACTTTCTTTAAATTTCATCTGAACTACTACACGTACGACATAAAAGCTTCAATTATCGCCGTTTCATGACTTGTGGAAACCAATACAATTAGTACATACATTAACTACTAGCAGGAGCATCGTAGATCTCTCATATAATCCTCACACTTGCACTACAAACATAATGAAGGTGTCGCATAGGTTCCCTGCAGAAAGTAAGTCCGTTCTTTCCTCGCAGCTGTAAAGAAGGCGAAGTTTATAGTGAATCTTCATGACATAACACGAAAATTGTTATACGATCGATCTCGTAGCAGTTAATTATCGAATTTCATTTTATCGGTGGTCCTTCCGGAAAACAAAAGTATACAGAATTCTCTTCTCATAATTTGAACGTTAGGCTTGTCCCTGTAATAACTTTATTTAGATCCTTGCATCACTTTATATTATTTGAAAGATTTGCTACCCGGTGTCCTCTTCAATTGATCAACGAATATTTCAACTACAAAACTGTTACATTATTTTAGGACTTCTCGATTTACTTTATGCAGGTCTTTCTTCAGCTGCCGTTGGGTCTTGCTGCTTTTTACTCCTACAGCTCACTTCCATAAAATTAGACAATACAGCAAAAGGCTCTCAGCATACCGCGAAGTTCTGTTCCTGTATTTTCTTGGTACGAGTCTTCTCTTCTCCTGGATATCTTGTTTGGAGAGGTCACCCCGTTGTCTAATTTCCACCCCATTTTTTGGCTTCAGACATTACGTTATCTGAAAAGCAAAATTAACTTTTTGATTTTCCAAGTAACATGTATGCTGTGTTTATCTTAACATTATTGAAGGACAGTCACATTTCGTTTGTTAATATTCGTCTTGAGTTTATTCTGAGGATAGCTGCCAGTATTTCTACCATTCTGTTCGCATTCTTTCCTGAAATTGAATCTGCAGCACTATTTCTTGAGAGTCAAAGTCAAAGTTGTATTGGCCTTTTTTTTTTTCATTATATCACCTGGCAAGATTTGCTTTCTCGAGACTTATATTAAGTCAATCATGGCATCGTAGAAATTCTCTTCAAAATCAACATTTCAATGTGCTTACAAAATGGACTACATATAATAATCAGTAGTTGCTCGACACTGCACTGTACCCATATGTTCCAAAAAACGCCATTCACGAAAGTTTGATTTTTCGGGTTGTCATACTCGCGTTTTATTTATAACATAGACAATGGGTCAAGTGTTCTGGATAACTCTTGACGTAGCGACCATTTCCGTACCCCTCGGAACAACAGGTGCACTGTACCTGTTGAGCGCCCTTAACCCCCTCCCCCCCCCCCCCACTGTACCTGTCCTACAGTACAGAGTCAAAATTTAAACATTACACACCTTCTCCAGTGCAGACAAGCTGAACAAATCGGTTAACTCTCTTGCATTAGGTGTGGTCCAGGATGACCCTGACGGCTTATGAAAATATTTGTTCATGAGCGATGTCTGAGAGGACACCGGAAAACTACTACTATAACTTCTACTCATGGCAAATCGTCGAAATTTTTACCATATGTTCTTGGGCAACTTCGAAACTTCTTTTGATATCATTGTTATCAACATCCAGAGGTTCAAAGTTGCCATACTTGTGCAGATAACAGCGTAGCTGTGTTTGAACCGTGGGCTGCAATTATCTAAATAAATAACCATAGAAAATGAATCAAATTTTAACTCTAGTCTCTTTAGACAGTACAGAGAAAAGCCATTTTCTCTTTATCGAATATCTTTATCCGTTATCAAGCTACACTCGAAAAAACTATCATTTTTACTGCTGATAGTGCAAATGGTGGGGATGGCAGTTTCTATAATATCTATTCATGGCAAATCGTCTAAATGTTTACAGTACGTTCTTAAGATGATGTTCTCTGGGAACCTTGAAACTTTTTTCCATACCAATATCCATTCCCGAGATCTAGAAGTTCAAAGCTACTGCACTTAGACACGTAAAATATGTACGTAATACCCGGTCTAAGGGGTAGATGAAGTTGTAACTATGTAGTGAACACATGGCAGGGTTTTTGGGGTCAGGCAAGGGTTGTCTTTACCAGTAAAACCTGGTGAAGACTCTGTGTTATGGGCACCTCACACTTACACAGGATGTCTTGACGTGGAAACTACTCGATGGTGTCACCTGGCGTCGTAAGTAGCTTATAAAAAATTATTTTGTGACAGGAAATTCAGTGTACTTGCAGATAAAACACTGCGTGTTTTGCTCTACTCTAAGTGTAGCCAAAATATTGTTCATTTTTATGTAAACTAGTGTAATGAACACCGAATAAATTTTCAAATGGCAAGGTCGTTAAAACCTTTCATCTATATGAATAAACAATTTTAATGATCTTGGCAGTTGAAAATTTATTCGTTGTTCACATTACTAAAAATCGTCCTCATACTGACGATATCATAAGTATATAAAGTAGGGTAAGGTGAACTAGCATCGCATGGGAGACGATTTTTGATTTTTTTAACGTTATGTGCATATTTATTCGTTGTTTACATGTGTCAAAGTATGTAAATGTGCAGAAGAATATAATTAACCTGTAAAAACTTTACTGAACTACAGAATTCGTTTTATTCAAAAAAGAGTCTAGGAGAGAGACAGTGTATGTGGAAAACAGAGAAGACAGTGCGAGTGTGAGCGGAAAAGGAGACGTATGGTGGGAGAGAAAAAGTAGCTACGAAAGAGAAAGAGAGATGAATGAAGCCAAAGAGAGAGGAGATAGCGATGGCCAGTGAGAGACAGTGGCAGTAATAGAGGAAGAAAGACTCTTGGAGATAGTAACAGTGGGAGCAAAGGAGGGATGAGCAGTGGAACTGAAAACTGGAGATGAGGTCAGACAATATATATACTTGTGGGAGGGGGTCAGGATTCTTCCCAGACCGGCTAAAAAATTTGGAGGCTTTCGCTCATCCCATGTACCCACGTGTTAAATTTTTCTGGTTTAGCTTCCCCTAGGACATGTGTGGAGACGAGACAGTGGTGGTTGAAGAGAAAGGCAGTAGTTTGGAAGCGAGAAAGAGACGGACAATGACATCTGAATGGGGAGAAAAAGAATGAGACAACACATAGGCATTGGGACAGAGAGACAGCCAAAATGGGAGAGACGATGCTAACGAAGAGCGATAGAAAGGGATGAAAATAGTGACAGTAAGAGTGACAGAGAGGAGTAAGTGCCAGTGGCACAAAAAGACGACAGTGGGAGATATATACATGTACATAAAACGGCAGTGAGAGGGAGTTGCTGAGTATGAAGGCTTCACTACAAAGGAGACTGGGTAAAAGGATTTAGAATGTTCTGTGCGCTAATACGTTCATATCTCAGATTTTTTTATGAGGAAGGTGGAATGAAGATCGAGGCAGCAGCTTCTTTAAGGGAGGAGCATGTTCGCCGTTTTTGGCTCCGACAAGAGTTTTTCAGCTGGTAAAGATGATAATAGCAACAATACTATTTATTATTATTTTAAAAATAGGTATTGTAATGAAAGTTATACTGACAATACGGTCATCTCATTATCATTGTAATAAGTATATTTGTATACATAAGTGGGAGTAATCATACCTTAGCAGGAAGGCGTGGCAATAAAACCAGAAGCTAAACTTTAAATAAGAATTAATTGTGTAGGGAAAAGGTGAGTAATAATATGGAAATATTAGCAGGATAGAAGAAGAAAATGAAGATGGATGTGGAATAAGAGTGGGCGAGCACAACTGGGACTGTTGACGGCGGGACAGTCGTTCTTTCTACGTCAAGCTTTTGTAGATTCTCTGTTTTCCGGAGGAAACTAAGAAGTATTGAAACAGAGAAGAAAGTGGTAACAGCTTATTATATATTATTTCATAGCCATATCGGCTGTGAACCGCTTTGGAGTGATCCCATGAACTGCTGGATGTACTGCTGGAGCAGAAGGACGCAGCCTGACGATAACGACTTTCAGCAAAATTTTGACAGCAAAATATCCCTCTTTAACCTAGAGTTTTTGAACGCGTTTAACATATGTCCATTTTCCTGGTTCACGAAACGCTAGATCATGAGACCCACAACAAGAGGCAACACCCAGGAAAAGAAGGTTTTAGCATAGTATGCTCTATCACAGCTTTCTACAATTGGATGACGATGACTCTTTACCTCTTATACATGGATTCCGTATAAAAGAGCTTTCCAATATTGTCACAGATGAAACTCTTGTTAGCTTAAGTCCAGAGGCCAAGGAATTGGTCAACCTTTGTCGGTCCATCTGTCACGGAATCTGTTATGTTAGTAGAACTAACTGGTAGTTGAAGTTAGTCGCATGTCTCATGTTGTGCTGATGTCTCATCATGTTGAGTGTATGCTGGGACATCAGCACAATATGTTGTATGTTTTAATTGTGAGGTATTCTATTTATGACATGCTGGTGTTCCCTGCCACTTTTTATTACAATCTGACGCAACACCATTGTGGGAGCTTCAGTGTTGTAAAAAGCGTGTACCTCTAATGATGTTACAAGATCCGGTAACAGTAATAAAAAGAATTACTAGCTATCCAAGCAAACTTGATTCTTCAAGAATACTATAACCTTCAGATCGCCCACAACAAATGACACAATATTAAATATGTATAAGACTCTGTGTCTCTTTAAAGGTGTTCAGAGAATATTGTTACAAGCAAACTTCTTTCTTAATTTAGAAAATATGTCTACCCACACACTCAAAAAATTGGAAAGAAGAGAAATATGTGGCACAACTTGACTAAAAGAAGTGGTCAGTTAAAATGAATTATTCTGAAACATCAAGAAAACACAAATGTAGTACGAGTGAAGATCGGAAAGTAACGCACAGTAATTTCGTTGCCAAAATATTTAATAGGTAACAAAACAAGAAAAATCAAAAATGAACTTAGAACTTGTACCTACTTTTCTACAAAGTCACCAATGATCTCAATACATATCTCCCATCGTGGTACTAGTTTCAGTATGCCCTGCTCGTAGACGTCTCTTTGGTTGGAGTATAGCCACCTGCGGACTGCTGATTTCACTTCTGCATCTGTTGAAAAGCGTTGGCCGGTCAGGAACTCCTTCGTGGGACCAAACAGATGAAAGTCCGATGATACAAGTTCCGAACTACATGGTGGATGCTGGAACACCTTCCATCCGAATTTGGCTGTCTCCTCACGAACAGGACAAGCAACGTGGGCCGAGCATTGTCATTAAGAAATCTGGCAACGCAAGTTAACCAAAGTTTAATGGTCCATTTGTCAGCAGAGTCCACCAATAACACACATTGAAGATCCCAGAACCCTGTCACAAGCATTTTCTTAGCAGATGAGTAATTTCGAGTTTTTGTCGTACTGGAGAGGCAACATGTTTGCGCTCCGGAGAGCCTGCTTGTTTTCGGGAGTGTAGTGGTACGCCCACGACTCATTACCAGTGACGATTCCTTTCAGAAGTCATGCCCTTCTGCGGCGTAACGCATTAAGTGATCCAAGCTTGTCATCAACCGCTGGCCCTTGTAATTGTCTGTCAGTTTCTCAGACATGCAGCGAGCACTAAATTTAAAACATCGTACACCGTACCACAGAAAACGTTGAACTGCTATTATAAGGTCAGCAGCTGCATACGCCGGTCTTTCAAAATTGCGGCCTCAGTGGCTCCGACATATTGCGGGGTTTCAGCTGTTATCGGCCAGCCGGAGCGTTGCGAATCACTAAGGTTCTCACGGCCCTGTTGGAAGAATGCACACCGCCTGGAGACATTGCTACGCTCCATTCAATCGTCCCCATACACGCCACACGTTTCCGTATGAATTTCACTCGGTTTACGCCCTTTGGACCACAAATATCGATCTGCAGTTCGCTGCTCTTCACACGTTGACAACAGTAACTTATGCGCCTTGTTTGTTTCGTATTGCAGACTTCTCTCGCTAGAGCTGCACATGAAAACAGAATACCGTCCGTAGCGCAGACTTGAAAAATTTTGTCGTGAAATTTCAACGTTAGCGCTGCAGTAGCAAGGCAGAGGTCTTCCCTAGTATTTCAGGGAAGTGTGGAGGTAGATCAAGAGATGAATACTAAGAGTAGGTTCAAAACGTTATAGGCTGCAGTAGTTATTCGGAAATTAAGAGGCATGCGCAGTATAGTGTAGGGTGGAGAACTGCATCACATCCGTCTTCGAAGAGAAGACCATAACAACACTGATTTGGTGGTAAGGTCTTATGGGACCAAACTGCTGTAGTCATCGGACCGTAAGCTCACCCACTACTTAATGTAAAACTAACTTACGCTAAGGACAACACACACACATTCCCGAAGGAGGACTCGAATCTCCGATGGGGGGAGCTGCGCGGACCGTGACAAGGCGCACCTAGACCGCGCGGCTACCCCGCGAGGCACCAACGTGGTTTATTAGCATTCTTTTGGAAAAGGGCGCCTTTAATTAAACCAGCCTCGAAGGCATCATACACACCTTGCATACGCATTGCCCCGCGAATTGCAGCAGAAGTGAGAAGTTGCGTAATGTAGCGAAGCCGCCAGCTTGAATTGCCAACTGCTAGCCGCTAGATGCTCGCTGTTGTTAGCTGATGCTGGACGGACCAATTGCTGCGCAGCCCGGCGGCGCACTTGTTCGGGGCTAAGACGGCGGCAAAGTTGCCTCATAAAAAGAGCCATTATTTGCAGAATTTATTAATTTATACGGCCTTAAGCGGATTCCATTACGCCGCCGGCTGCACGGTCCGTCGCTTCCGGCCACGCACGCGGGAAACATAAAACGCGGCGTCCGCCACGGTTTAATTAAAAATTCCATCTGCAGAACCGGGGGTACTCCCGACTTTACAGCCTGTATCAGTCGTAGATCTACATCCGAACAAAGAAACGCTGGTTCCTCTCTTTTCCCCGCAAATGCCGCTGTTTTAAGGCCCACTACATGCGGGTACAGTTTACTACCGAGGGCGTCCATAAATGTTCAGGCGTCACTATCTACATACGAGCGAGGGCGATCACTGGGAAATCAATTACCCCTCGTTTTATGGCCGAGAAACACGCCAAAAATTCTCCCACTTACGGAGAAAGCGTGAGATACGATTAATGAAAATGTGGTCGAATAATCGAGAGAAAAGGAAATTTCAGCGATGGAAAAATACCGATCGCCTACTTCGAACAGGTAGATTAAACATGTAGTGGATAAGAGTCAGCGCCACGACTTCCGGTTATTCTCAACTGAAATCGAGGGACAAATATTTCACATTAGTCTCCGTCTCAAAATATCAAATTTTGTCCGACAGTTGAGTATTCGATGTATGTGAGGACAACTCATTACATAACTCTTGTGAAATAATGTGGAAACAATCCTGTTTGTAACGAATACTTCATCGTGAGTGCGCAGTCTTCCACAAACTGTTTCAAAACATTCACAGGAGCTTTTTTATGGTTCAAATGGCTCTGAGCACTATGGGACTCAACTGCTGTGGTCATCAGTCCCCTAGAACTTAGAACTACTTAAACCTAACTAACCTAAGGACATCACACACATCCATGCCCGAGGCAGGATTCGGACCTGCGACCGTAGCAGTCGCACGGTTCCGGACTGCGCGCCTAGAACCGCGAGACCACCGCGGCCGGCGGAGCTTTTTTATACAAGCGAAATTTTTTGGTTTGCAGATCTATCGTTAGATGACGCAAAGTGACAAGTAAATTTTATTTAGTACATGATCACTAGTCATAGATTCTTGAACTGCTTCGCTCTAAATTCCTTACGTTTTCTCTCTTCTTATTTTCACTCGGCCGTCCAGTTCCTTGTTTTGAAGGACACCTTCAGCCACCATTTCCTCCCGAATACTCGTGTCATGTCAGTCTGTTTCTTAGTACACTACTTACTGAAGGCTGTACGGGTAAGAGAAATATTACCCATGTCTGTACCAATTTGCCAAGTGCGTTATCCGACGCAACGCCCATGTCCGCATGCTCTTTATCCACATCCACGTATTAACATTTTGTGAACGAATTTAACTACTTATGTATGTCGGAATTCTGATGGGAGGCTCGCGCCCGTCATGAATTTTTGTCTCCTAAATTTGGACCGCGAAATTTACATTTCATACATCAAGAACGTAGAGGTTTCTCGCGACGACATTTAAATACATCATAGTCTGTCATATTCGTGTTATGCCCTGTATACGACAGCCTTATGTGTTAGTTATTGAGAAGGATTATGTATATATCTCCGTGGAAAATTTCAGCAACCCTAGGTAGTTAAAAGGAATCATGTTACAAGATATCGTCACATTTTTCATATCGTTAAATGTCATGTACTTGGTTTACCAAACGTACGTTGGTAGTGTGTACAAACGATTCCATTATGTACTTGTAAATATACTGAAAAGAAAACGATGGAAGGTACATTGATTTCATACCGAAAACTATTTATGTCGTATGTGTTGCACAGTGTGAAGCACATAAAGTAGTCAGATCACGAAACTCAGATTCCGGAGGATGGAATTTCCTAGATGAAAGGTGTTTCATGTCGCTTTGTGACAGCTTTCGATAGCTACCTGAGTGAACACGGCTGCTGTAAATGTTACAGGACGAACCCTTGCGTGCCGCTGTTGCTAGTGCGACGGCAAGGAATATACACTCCTGGAAATGGAAAAAAGAACACATTGATACCGGTGTGTCAGACCCACCATACTTGCTCCGGACACTGCGAGAGGGCTGTACAAGCAATGATCACACGCACGGCACAGCGGACACACCAGGAACCGCGGTGTTGGCCGTCGAATGGCGCTAGCTGCGCAGCATTTGTGCACCGCCGCCGTCAGTGTCAGCCAGTTTGCCGTGGCATACGGAGCTCCATCGCAGTCTTTAACACTGGTAGCATGCCGCGACAGCGTGGACGTGAACCGTATGTGCAGTTGACGGACTTTGAGCGAGGGCGTATAGTGGGCATGCGGGAGGCCGGGTGGACGTACCGCCGAATTGCTCAACACGTGGGGCGTGAGGTCTCCACAGTACATCGATGTTGTCGCCAGTGGTCGGCGGAAGGTGCACGTGCCCGTCGACCTGGGACCGGACCGCAGCGACGCACGGATGCACGCCAAGACCGTAGGATCCTACGCAGTGCCGTAGGGGACCGCACCGCCACTTCCCAGCAAATTAGGGACACTGTTGCTCCTGGGGTATCGGCGAGGACCATTCGCAACCGTCTCCATGAAGCTGGGCTACGGTCCCGCACACCGTTAGGCCGTCTTCCGCTCACGCCCCAACATCGTGCAGCCCGCCTCCAGTGGTGTCGCGACAGGCGTGAATGGAGGGACGAATGGAGACGTGTCGTCTTCAGCGATGAGAGTCGCTTCTGCCTTGGTGCCAATGATGGTCGTATGCGTGTTTGGCGCCGTGCAGGTAAGCGCCACAATCAGGACTGCATACGACCGAGGCACACAGGGCCAACACCCGGCATCATGGTGTGGGGAGCGATCTCCTACACTGGCCGTACACCACTGGTGATCGTCGAGGGGACACTGAATAGTGCACGGTACATCCAAACCGTCATCGAACCCATCGCTCTACCATTCCTAGACCGGCAAGGGAACTTGCTATTCCAACAGGACAATGCACGTCCGCATGTATCCCGTGCCACCCAATGTGCTCTAGAAGGTGTAAGTCAACTACCCTGGCCAGCAAGATCTCCGGATCTGTCCCCCATTGAGCATGTTTGGGACTGGATGAAGCGTCGTCTCACGCGGTCTGCACGTCCAGCACGAACGCTGGTCCAACTGAGGCGCCAGGTGGAAATGGCATGGCAAGCCGTTCCACAGGACTACATCCAGCATCTCTACGATCGTCTCCATGGGAGAATAGCAGCCTGCATTGCTGCGAAAGGTGGATATACACTGTACTAGTGCCGACATTGTGCATGCTCTGTTGCCTGTGTCTATGTGCCTGTGGTTCTGTCAGTGTGATCATGTGATGTATCTGACCCCAGGAATGTGTCAATAAAGTTTCCCCTTCCTGGGACAATGAATTCACGGTGTTCTTATTTCAATTTCCAGGAGTGTACTTGTAAAAATCGCAGTAAACGAGTAAGATGGACGTATTGCCGTCTTCAAATTGCAGTAAACGAGTAAGATGGACGTATTTCCGTTTTCAACTCTTGCAGATGTCAACCACTAACCTATCTTTTCCATGAGACTAACGTTCAAGGTAACATAGTGGCACTGCGTGCCGAATGCGAGTGGAGGAAAATCGCAGTGATGACGCAGTCTATAAAGTAATTGTTACAGGGGTTATTCTCAGATATATTCGCTTACGTACGCACTCGCGCTGTCTCCTACCTATCTGCGACATCGTCGATTATTACAAGCTTACGTGACGCGTGTTTCTGGCTCGACACTTTGGAGTTTATCGTCGCATCACTCTCGAGGTTTTACAGTACTCTTCTTGCCTTTGACTGATCTGTAGCACGTACAAGTTGTGGCGAATGATATCGACAGTAATCTTATTATTTATTCTCTCCATGTTGTCACTTTTTCTTCCAGTTTTGCTGCACTTCATGCCTTTCAGCTGTGTAGTCTTCAATCCTTATTTAATTAACCGTTCCAAGTCCCTTTTAGAGCTCTGTTGCTTGTTAGAGGCAGGACGATCTTCATAGTTTATAACAATGGATTCTTCAGCACCCAAATATTATTCTTCAAATACTATAATCATTGATGAACCACTATGTGCTCAATGAATATTAGTAGAGTTCCAAGTTTTTTTGAAATTCTTGAAAACATAGTCAGCGATCTTAAAGTAGTTAAAATTAAATTTTTTTTAAAAACGGTCTTGATCGCAATATTACTAAAATATTTTTTATTGGAGTCGAAACTGGTCACTGACTCGAATTAAAAATATTTTAACAAGATCGCGATAAAAATTGTTTTAAAAAGTTTTAATTTTAACATTTACAAGTATCCATAGACCTATGACCTAAAGTGCGCAATAAAACTGTCGAATTAAAAGGAAGGTTAGCGTTGGCCGTAGTATTGATGGTTTATTGATAGCAAAATCGATTTTCAATCACATAGTGATTATCTTCATTGCTGTGGTGTACAAATTAAACTCATAGACACTGGTATCAAGTGATCAGTAACCAAAACTAAGAGGCAATCACAGTAATTATTACTGTGATCGCCTCTCACTTTTGGTTGCTGATAACTTGATACCAGCGTCTATGAGTTTAATTTGTACACCACAGCAATGAAGATAATCACTATGTGATTGAAAATCGATTTTGCTATCAATAAACCATCAATATTACGGCCAACGCTGGCCTTCCTTTTAATTTAACCTACATAATCGTTGTGCACATAGCACTCCATGGAGCCGCCAATCAATAAAACTGTCGAACATATTATTAGGCGATTTGGTATTCAATACCTGATCCTAATCAAAAACATCTGGACACACTTGAGTAATGTTGGAAGGCCAATAGATGTCACGAGGGGTAGACCTCCCCCCCCCCCCCCAATCTTCCCACCTCCCATCACCGTATTAAACGAGGTCTAAAGTATTGTGTTGTCGGTAGAAAAGCAGCAACACCAGAGTGGGTCGACTGTCGGTGATGTGACGTTAAAGTGGAAACGCGATGGGGCAGCCACCGGTAAACCAGGGCCAGGCAGAACTCATGCACTGACGGGAAGCTACCGGCAAGCATTGCGGAGAGTGGTTGCTAAAAATCGCATGAAATCGGCGGAAAGAATCACTCATGAGTTTTAAAGTGCTATCAGCAGTCCAGCTAGCACGTTCGCTCTGCGCTGGGTGTTGGAAATAATGGAGTACGGTGGTCGAGCAGCTGCTCATAAGCCACAAATTTGTGTGGTCAGTGCTTAGCGGCCCTTGAGGTGGTGTATAGAGGTAGTGGGATGACTGGAAATGAATGATTTGGAGTAATAATCACACTATCTCCATGTGCCAACCCCATGGAAGAGTGGAAGAGTGTGGGTTTGTCGAATGCCTGGAGATCGTTACCTGTGGTCATATCTAGTGCCAAGGATGGTATCACGATGTTGGTGTATTTTTCGTGGTTATGGTATGGTCCCTTATCGCGCTCAAAAAAAAAAATAGCTAAGTGCAGAAGATGTAACTTATCTGCAAGAAGAAAGCCTATGTTAGTCTGTGAAAATGGACTCGATAAGCAACCTGAGCTATCAGTAATCGGAATCTGACCCGCATAACACTGTGTGCGTGTTGTACGAGTGTCAGTTTCACTGTCATTTAGGCCCTCAAAAGATGGTACATGAAAAATTTAAAACATTCTGATAAGCTATCTGACTGCGTATTTGAAAATGAAAAACTACAGGATCAAATGAACCTGTAACAATGAATACCTAAGCTATCTGACTGCGTATTTGAATAATAATTTACGAGTGATACAGAACCTGGCTTGTGCAACGGAATTTACTGGATTAGAGTACATGACGTGCTGTGGTGTGTCAGTGTCTCTGTTTTGTCCCTAAGTTTTGCACTCACCTCATTAGATGACTGCCTTTCTCCAAGTGGTTTACAGCAATTCGCAGCAGCATGCAGCAGCAGCGGCTAAAGCTTATTGTCACTAAGAATGAATTTAATAAAAAGGAGTTTGCTTGAGTCCTGTTAGCTACTAAATAACTTTTAAGAAGGTATTTCATAAATTAACTCTATTTAAAAACTTCAGAAATCATCATGACCAATAATAGTTTGACAAGTATTAATGATGTCGAAATACCTGACAATGACCGTAGAAGTATCAGTAGTTTCTGAGTGCCAGATTAAGAGATTATTTCAATTTCAAAATTATATTGACATTTAATAACCAAGCATATTTATGAATTAGGTGTGGAGAATAATTATTATAATTTGGAGGATAAGGAGCCTTCTATAACTGACACGCAAAACATGGGATTATTGCAAACTCGGACTAACAATCACGAGTCTAGCCCTGCAGTTGCACTTGAGTGTGGTAAGATCTGCCATCACCGACGCCGAGGCAGCGTGACTCGTCTTCTGTCTCCTAGTTCTCGACCAACACTACTAAAATTTTACTCTCGTAGACAGACCTCGTCTCACGACAATGCTTACAAGTGCGCTCCCATGTTTCGCCTTCAGAGTTATTATCCGTATCTAAATGCTTACTTATTTCCATAGAGAGTCGCAGAATCTTACATAACGCAACGAATAGCCGTAAGTTGACTACATTGTTTTCGATTCTCAATGTAATATTTAATCAATGTAATGGAGAGTTCTGACACACTCCTTACAAAGAATATGAACCCTACCTACAATAGAGGAACAGGTCGGTGACGATTGTACTGTTAGCGTGGCAATCTACCGTGTCAGAAAGCAGCATCTGCAAGGCAATGGTGTGTGGGCAATAACTTTCCTGAAGCTGGCTGACCTGCTCAGAGTCTCGACCTGAACATAATGCAACACATATGTGATGAGCCCGAACGACGACTTGGCTGCAGACCCCAGCGTCAAACACCTCTGTCTTCTCTGGTTTCAGCTCTTGAGGAAGAAACAGGCTGATATTTCTCCACAGATATACTGACACCTCACTGAAAATATTCAAGTCGTCATAAAGGCAAAGGGTGGACACTCGCCGTATTAATCTCCATTAACAGTTATCCGGATAGTTTTGATTAGGTAGTGCATTTCATTACATTTTGAAAGTTGCTATACACGAGGAAACATCCAAAAATGTGCGGATATCTTTGAAATGAGACACGTCAAGGTGAGAGTAATGTCTCGCGGAGCTCCTTGTAACGGCGGTCAGTTCTGCTTCACAGTTAAAGTTATGGAAGGCCCGTTTTGTTTTGTGACTTTTAATCTAACTTCTGAGGTTTTGGTTGCAGATCTAGATGCTACAAGACGCTGCCAATTTAGTTTTCTTAATTAACAAGTGATTCTACAGACTTATATGATATGTGTATGGATTTGACCCAGTCACCCATATGGACGAGGATATGCACTAAATTCTTCGTCATCTCTTCTTATATGTTGTACATGTAACCCCGGTCAACTGGAAGCGAGTCAGTTAATTTACTTTGGAAACTTACCATCTTCCATTACCTTGAATGTCGTAAACTTATTTTAGTTGATAACTGCATTTCTTTGTTGAACTAATGACCACTAGGGTGGACAGTGAGTAAAATTATTTGTTATGCCTCCTACTGATGTTTCATGAATCACGTACACTCTTAATACCTCCATTGCCTGTGGACTTTGGCGTTCTCTTTGTGGATTTATATCGTTGCATAGGAGTCCAGCTTACATGCCATTTTGTTTTGTAAAATGTTATCGACAAAATACAGGGAAGCTAAAACAGACCTCGTCCAGGTGCGAATAATATTGTAAGAGATTTACTTCCATCCTCCTTACTTACCATCTGTCCCAGGTCTTCAAAAGTGGAGCTGTGCGTGTGACCCTGTTTAAATGTATTTTTTCTCCAGATGTCTTGCACTAGAAGCTGCACTTCTAAGTCTTTCAATCACATGTAATTTACACCATGACAAACAAATCAACAAGCAGTGACCAGCCGGCCGCGGTGACCGAGCGCGGCGCTTCAGTCCGGAACCGCGCGACTGCTACGGTCGCAGGTTCGAATCCTTCTTCGGGCATGGCTGTGTGTGATGTCCTTAGGTTAGTTAGGTTTAAGTAGTTCTAAGTTATAGGGGACTGATGACCTCAGATGTTAAGTACCATAGTGCTCAGAGCCATTTTTGAACCATTTTTTGAAGCAGTGACCAAGCACAGTACACTTCTTTGAATTAGAAGCAAGTGGCCTCTCAGCAAATGTCGAATTAACATACTTATATTTTGCAACCAGTGCCGTATGCTCTCTTTCAATTTTGTTACAATATATTCATATAGGCTTGCATATTGGGCAGACTGCTCCCAGAACTGCGTTGTAGAAGTGATTCCTGTAGGTGAGAATCCAGTTATATTAAATTTTTCACTTGCACGTTGCACACTTTCAGAGCTTATTCATACACGTAGTTGACTGAGGTTTACATGATCTGTCACAAAATAACGTGAGGTTGTTTCATTAAAAAGGTGTTCAGTAATTCTTGCCTTTGAGTAAGGTAGATAAGAATCAAGTAATCTTATGCTTAGTAACTGCACTTCACTCTGCCTTGAAGCGCCTTCAGGTAACATGTAGTAACCTCACATTGTGTTCATTTCATACAAACTAAAATTAACTTACACTATAATCTTGAAGGCATAAATGCAACTGACAGTATATCTATTTGCATGGCCGTATGCGAGCCTTGTGGAAACTGGCAGCGAAAACTGAACGCAAAGCCAACAATATCTCATCCCAACGGAAGGAGACAAGTAGGAAATTATAGGTTTCCAGGTTCTGCGTTGCCTACAGCAGTTTAGTGGCGGAGGTTTTTCTACTCGAAATACTCACTACACGTCTTTGGAATATGGGCGCGTATGGCCCCAGCTGTTTTTTACGCCCTAAAGCAAAACAGACCAAAAAACACCTTTGAAACAATGACACGACCTCCAAGACTGTATATCCCACTGTGATACAGTTCTATTGAATTTCCTTTCTTTTTTATCGTGTTTCTTTTTTCTTTTTTTTACCTCTAAGAGGGAGAAAACGTGGCAACAGGGTTTCATATACGTGTATGTTTGACATTGTGTCAACTGTTGTGGCCGATTTGACTTGTGTATTTTTCTGAAAAAATCACGTTCGCCAAGATCGCTTGTAGCTCCTTTTTTATTGATTCCTGGCTTCGACAGATCTGTGCTGTCATCATCGGATCTTGTAACATACCAACGGAAGCTCAAGGCCTTTACAAATTTGCAACCCACATAGTGGAGTTGCTACGCTTGTTGTAAAAAGGCATAAAATCACTATGCAGCATGCAAGTTTGTAAATATCATAACTTCTCTTAATGTGTTACAAGATCCAATGATGACAGCACAGATCTGTCGAAATCGTAACTCAATAAAAAGATTTAAAGTGATCTTGTCGAACCTGATTGTTTAAGACTAATACAATCGGTTTTTGTATTTCTTAAAAATTATTGTACGTGAAATTGAGAACCTAAGTATCAACCATCCAAAACAGTAACAAGCAACTCTCAAAAACTCTCGTCAAAATCAACTTTGAAGTTTTCTAAGTTTCTTTAATACACTAAGGGATGGCGGTATTTCTGATGTGCTGACTCACTGAGTGGTAGAGTGCTCGCGTACCATGTTATTGGTGTGGGTTCGATTCCCGGCCCCTGCAAAATTTTAAACAATGGTGCATGTTTCATGAGCGGTTACGTGAAACGTAAAATACACAAGGATGGCTCAAATGGCTCTAAGCACTATGAAACTTAATATCGGAGGTCATCAGTCGCCTAGAACTTAGAACTACTTAAAACTAACTAACCTTAGGACATCACACACATCTAAGCCCGAGTCAGGATTCGAAACTGCGCCCGTAGCAGCAGCGCGGTTACAGACTGAAGCGCCTAGAACCGCTTCGCACACAAGGATGAAAAAATATATTTTGTACTGCTCCTTTCTTAATATCAATCATCTCCACTACCAATCTTTTACAAAATAGGTACTTAAGAACCGATATTTGTAATGAAAACTTGATTTTTGTGTGTGATGGGTAATTATAAATAATAATAGTGCATTTTTCGTTAAAAAATGACAATGAGATATGTGTTAATTAACATAAATTAGACAAATGTTATATTTAAATACTGTAGGTATTCAAAAAGAACGGAAAAATAAAAGAATTATCGAAAAGAGACTTGAAAATTCTCGAGATCGACTTTTCTTTATTTATGTGTTTTACGATTCATGGAAACGCTAGTAGAAAATGCAACTCTGCTTAAAAATTAACATGAGCTGGGGATCGAACCTAGAACCCCATGTGGTAAGCGAGCATTACACAATATAGCCACGCTGCTGGGAAAAAAAGTGAAAAAAGAACATCCGCTTCCTTGAGCGTTTTAAGAACGCTACGAATACTTCGAAGTCGATGTTCTCGATATTTCTTTTAGAGTGACGTCGAACTACTGAGAGCAGTGAAATTAGTCATGAACTACACGTACTATAAATAAAAATACACTACTGGAAATTGAAATAAGAACACGGTGAATTCATTGTCCCAGGAAGGGGAAACTTTATTGACACATTCCTGGGGTCAGATACATCACATGATCACACTAACAGAACCACAGGCACATAGACACAGGCAACAGAGCATGCACAATGTCGGCACTAGTACAGTGTATATCCACCTTTCGCAGCAATGCAGGCTGCTATTCTCCCATGGAGACGATCGTAGAGATGCTGGATGTAGTCCTGTGGAACGGCTTGCCATGCCATTTCCACCTGGCGCCTCAGTTGGACCAGCGTTCGTGCCGGACGTGCAGACCGCGTGAGACGACGCTTCATCCAGTCCCAAACATGCTCAATGGGGGAAAGATCCGGAGATCTTGCTGGCCAGGGTAGTTGACTTACACCTTCTAGAGCACGTTGGGTGGCACGGGATACATGCGGACGTGCATTGTCCTGTTGGAACAGCAAGTTCCCTTGCCGGTCTAGGAATGGTAGAACGATGGGTTCGATGACGGTTTGGATGTACCGTGCACTATTCAGTGTCCCCTCGACGATCACCAGTGGTGTACGGCCAGTGTAGGAGATCGATCCCCACACCATGATGCCGGGTGTTGGCCCTGTGTGCCTCGGTCGTATGCAGTCCTGATTGTGGCGCTCACCTGCACGGCGCCAAACACGCATACGACCATCATTGGCACCAAGGCAGAAGCGACTCTCATCGCTGAAGACGACACGTCTCCATTCGTCCCTCCATTCACGTCTGTCGCGACACCACTGGAGGCGGGCTGCACGATGTTGGGGCGTGAGCGGAAGACGGCCTAACAGTGTGCGGGACCGTAGCCCAGCTTCATGGAGACGGTTGCGAATGGTCCTCGCCGATACCCCAGGAGCAACAGTGTCCCTAATTTGCTGGGAAGTGGCGGTGCGGTCCCCTACGGCACTGCGTAGGATCCTACGGTCTTGGCGTGCATCCGTGCGTCGCTGCGGTCCGGTCCCAGGTCGACGGGCACGTGCACCTTCCGCCGACAACTGGCGACAACATCGATGTACTGTGGAGACCTCACGCCCCACGTGTTGAGCAATTCGGCGGTACGTCCACCCGGCCTCCCGCATGCCCACTATACGCCCTCGCTCAAAGTCCGTCAACTGCACATACGGTTCACGTCCACGCTGTCGCGGCATGCTACCAGTGTTAAAGACTGCGATGGAGCTCCGTATGCCACGGCAAACTGGCTGACACTGACGGCGGCGGTGCACAAATGCTGCGCAGCTAGCGCCATTCGACGGCCAACACCGCGGTTCCTGGTGTGTCCGCTGTGCCGTGCGTGTGATAATTGCTTGTACAGCCCTCTCGCAGTGTCCGGAGCAAGTATGGTGGGTCTGACACACCGGTGTCAATGTGTTCTTTTTTCCATTTCCAGGAGTGTAATTACAAACACCTCTTTGTAAGATTGACTACAAATAATCATGATCTATATTTAATCGATTGCTTCGGACAGAAGGCCCTTTGTCAACCAACCTAAATTTCACGTAAGAAGTGTTGGTTCTGATATAACGTAACAGAATTTTCTGTATAAAATGAAACTGCTTGAAATTAGAGGACTCTTCTCATGTCAGTCATTTTGCTCTGGTTTACCTTACAGGCTTTCATCGCATTATTCCAGTTCTCGCATTTTGTTTCCTTTTTAGAAATAACCCTAACATCATAAACATTGATTAATAATCAGAACCATGCCCTATTCACTGTCACGTAATAGATTTTCTGGTAGAAAGTTTTCATGAGGTAATACAACGTCACATGAAACTTATGTTTACACTTTCTTTAAAAGGAATTATGAAACAAATGAGGAATCACTGACTAAATGCAACGTGTTTAACCGAAAAATGATACTTTATTTGATATTAAATAATTAAAATGTTGTTAGATTTGAATCGATAACTTACAAAATATTTTACCTTTGTAAAATCAGCTCAAGATATAATCAAATTAGTGTCATAATCGTTTTATTGGTATGTATTAACAGCGACAGTACAAAAAGTAGAATAACCAGTAGTCCGGCTGCGACTGAGTAGCGCTGCTGCATGGTCGTAGCAGACAGCATGGGTCACGGAGGTGTTGTCTTTACTAGAAAACTGGTTGTTCTTCGTTTTACTCACCCTTTTAATGCATAAATATAAAAAGAATATCACGGTAGACCGATCTGGAATCGCTCTATCGAACGAGCACGTAACATTCCTCTGTAAATATGGTTTTGTTTGTAAAGTGAAAAACTCCGATGGTTTCTGTCGACAAAGGGCATGACTTGAAAGACATGAAGTGCAGTACTGATTTGGGCTGACTCCATCTACGCATTACAAAAACGAAACGGCAGATATGTGCCGAAACACCAGACCGAAATGCGACTGATGGCGCTTAGGAGGGACACACCGTGTGTTTGTGTGTGTATATGTGTGTGTGTGTGTGTGTGTGTGTGTGTGTGTGTGTGTACCACAGACTAATCTGAATTGGCGGAGAAAGTGAAGCGTACAATAAAATTAGATCTACGACGAGAAGGAGAGAACATAGGTGGTGCAACATCACACGTGATCGAGCTATCGAATATAGGATTAAAGTGTGAAATAATTTAAATAATTATAAAACAACAGAAAAGTGTCATTAGCTCGTAGAGGTAGGGAAATATGTCTCTAAAATATCTGTACGACTAAAACGTAACTTTGATAATAAGAGAAAGAACGAAATAGAAGGCTTTACCACGAACAACACCCAAAATTTTTTAAAGACCTTCACAAGGAATTTAGCTGGCTACCAACCTCCTAGCCGATGTTTTCAACTATTTGACGGATGTCTGGGAACTAATACAAAAGTAACTAACATTCTAGACAAATATTTCAGTACACTCCTCAGCTGTGAAGAGCCATCTGATCAAGTCCAATTTTCAAACCCAGCACCCTGATTCTCTTCCGCCCTCACAAGAAGAAATAGTGAAAATGAATCACGGGAAACAACAGAGCACCTGGCAAAGACAGAATTATTGCAGCTACGAGAAATAGAACCATAAAAACATAAAACCAAAAGTACACAAATAATATTAAAAACCTGTAAAACAGAGAAAATTCCAAAAGAATGGAAGAGCGCCTTGATACTCCTTTTCACAGGAAAGGAGACAAAACAGATCCGAACTATTACAAAGGAATCTCACTTCTTATTGTGACGTATAAAATGTTTTCTAAAGCTTTGTTGAATTGATGAGCCACAAGCTGACGCTGATATTGGCAAGTATCTGGCGGGTTTCAGGAAAGAGAGATTCTGTATTGAACAAATATGGAACCTCAAAACCATACTACGAATGAGGACAACCAAGAGTACAGGATGACGGCATCACCATCAAAGCGAATGGAAACTTGATAAACAACAAGCCGGAAGTCGAAAACATTTTGAATAATCATTTTTTTAAATTTTGTAGAGATAATAGGATCTAAATGTTCATTAGAAGAAGCAAGGCAGTTAATGGAAGAGGCCTTAACCACACCATTTGATACAATTGAAATTCCACCCACCTCTCCATCTGAAATTAGGAAGATAATAAACTCTCTCAAGAATAAAAGCTCACATGGGATTGACGGCATTTCCAGCAGGATAATAAAAGCTTGTTCTCAAGAAATAAGTAGGATTCTTAGCCACATATGTAATAGCTCTCTGAAGCAGGGTATTTTCCCAGATAGACTGAAGTATGTCATTGTTATAGGTTCAAAAATGGCTCTGAGCACTATGGGACTTAATGCCATTGTTATACCACTGCATAAAAAATGGGATACGTCTGATGTCAACAACTATCGATCAGTCTCTCTTCTGACTGCCTTATCCAAAATTCTTGAAAAAGTAATGTATTGTATAGTAGCTTCACACCTTTGTAAAAATAAAGTTTTAACAAAATGTCAGTTTGGTTTCCAGAAGGGTTTTTCAACGGAAAATGTTATATATACTTTCACTAATGAAATATTAAATGCTCTGAGTAACCGGAAGTCACCCGTTGGGAATTTTTGTGATCTATCAAAGGCTTTTGATTGTGTAAATCAGGGAATACTTCTAGATAAGCTCAAGTACTGTGGTATGAGTGGGACAGTGCGCAAATGGTTTAAATCATACCTAACTGGAAGAGTGCAGAAAGTTGAAATAAACAGTTCACATAATATGCAAAAAACTGGTGATGTCTCAAACTGGGGAACAATCAAGAAGGGGGTGCCGCAAGATTCGGTCTTAGGTCCTCTGCTGTTCTTAATATATATTAATGACATGCCATTCTATATTCACGAAAATGCAAAGCTGGTACTTTTTGCCGATGATACAAGTATAGCTATCACACCCGACAGACAAGAATTAACTGGTGAAACTGTAAACGATGTTTTTCAGAAAATAATTAAGTGGTTCTCTGCAAATGGGCTCTCATTAAACTTTGACAAAACACAGTATATACAGTTCCACACAGTAAATGGAATGACACCATTAATAAATATAGACTTCGATCGGAAATCGGCAGCTAAGGTAGAATATTCAAAATTTCTAGGTGTATGCATTGATGATGGGTTGAACTGGAAAAAACGCACTGAGAATCTGCTGAAACGTTTGAGTTCAGCTACTTGTGCTATTAGGGTCATTGCAAATTTTGGCGATATACATCTGAATAAATTAGCTTACAACGCCTATTTTCATTCTCTGCTTTCGTATGGCATCATATTCTGGGGTAACTCATCATTGAGTAAAATAGTGTTCATTGCACAAAAGCGTGTAATCAGAATAATTGCTGGAGCTCATCCAAGATCATCCTCCAGACACTTATTTGAAGAGCTAGAAATCTTCACTATAGCCTCACAATATATATATTCAGTTATGAAATTTGTTATTAACAATCCGAACGAATTAAAAAATAATACAGTGTACATGGCTACAACACTAGGAGAAAGGATGATCTTCACTACTCAAGGTTAATTCTAACTTTGGCTCAGAAGGGGGTAAATTATGCTGCCACAAAAGTCTTTGGCCACTTACCTAGCATCAAAAGTCTGACAGATAGCCATATAGCATTTAAAAGGAAATTAAAAGAATTTCTTAATGGCAACTCCTTCTACTCATAAGATGAATTTTTTGATATAGTAAGTGGGTAATTTTTCCAACCTCCACAAAAAAAAAAAAAATATTGTGAGTGTCATGTAATATTTTGTCTAATGTAATATCTTGTATAGACACCTTTTATTAACCTGACACGTTCCACATCATTACGAAGTGTCGCATTCATGATCTATGGTACAAGTACTAATCTAATCTCTAATCTAATCTAATCTACTAGAGTTCCATTTTTAGATTTAAAAAATATTATGATTCTGTTAACAGATAAACCCTATGTAACAGACTTGAAGAACTATGAATCTATAGCAGGACCATAATTCATGGGAGAAATCTCAAACTCATTCGAAATTCACTAAGGAGTCCAAAAAGAAGGCAGGTTATGGCGACTCTTGCTCTACATCTACATCTACATCTACATCCATACTCCGCAAGCCACCTGACGGTGTGTGGCGGAGGGTACCTTGAGTACCTCTATCGGTTCACTCTTCTATTCCAGTCTCGTATTGTTCGTCGAAAGAAGGATTGTCGGTATGCTTCTGTGTGGGCTCTAATCTCTCTGATTTTATCCTCATGGTCTCTTCGCCAGATATACGTAGAGGGAGCAATATACTGCTTGACTCTTCGGTGAAGGTATGTTCTCGAAATTTCAACAAAAGCCCCTACCGAGCTACTGAGCGTCTCTCCTGTAGAGTCTTCCACTGGAGTTTATCTATCATCTCCGTAACGCTTTCGCGATTACTAAATGATCCTGTAACGAAGCGCGCTGCTCTTCGTTGGATCTTCTCTATCTCTTCTATCAAGCCTATCTGGTACGGATCCCACACTGCTGAGCAGTATTCAAGCAGTGGGCGGATTCAATAGCCATTCCCTGCACCATGCGTCAATTCGCTGCAGATCCTCCTGCATTTCCGTACAATTTTCCGTTGTTACAACCTCTCGATATACCACAGCATCGTCCGCAAAAAGCCTCAGTGAACTTCCGATGTCATCCACACGGTCATTTATGTATATTGTGAATAGCAATGGTACTACGACACTCCCGTGCGGCACACCTGAAATCACTCTTACTTCGGAAGACTTCTCTCCATTGAGGATGACATGCTGCGTTCTGTTATCTAGGAACTCTTCAATCCAGTCACACAATTGGTCTGATAGTCCATATGCTCTTACTTTGTTCATTAAACGACTGTGGGGAACTGTATCGAACGCTTTGCGGAAGTCAAGAAACACGGGATCTACCTGGGAACCCGTGTCTATGGCCCTCTGAGTCTCGTGGACGAATAGCGCGAGCTGGGTTTCACAAGACCGTCTTTTTCGAAACCCATGCTGATTCCTACAGAGTAGATTTCTAGTCTCCAGAAAAGTCATTATACTCGAACATAATACGTGTTCCAAAATTCTACAACTTATAGACGTTCTCTATAGTTCTGCACATCTGTTCGACGTCCCTTCTTGAATACGGGGATGACCTGTGCCCTTTTCCAATCCTTGGGAACGCTACGCTCTTCTAGAGACCTACGGTACACCGCTGCAAGAAGGGGGGCAATTTCCTTCGCGTACTCTGTGTAAAATCGAACAGGTATCCCATCAGGTCCAGCGGCCTTTCCTCTTTTGAGCGATTTTCATTGTTTCTCTGTCCCTCTCTCGTCTATTTCAATATCTACCATTTTGTCATCTGTGCGAAAATCTAGAGAAGGAACTACAGTGCAGTCTTCCTCTGTGAAACAGCTTTGGAAAAAGCTATATGAACGACCAACAAAGATGAAGCCAAACTAGCACTATGTAAAATATAAAATCCTGTAAAACTGGACCTCAGTATCGTACTGGCAAAAATAATCAGGGAATGGGAAAAGAAAGTAAAAAATATTGAGATTGGGAAAGAGAAAGGAAAAATAGTCACTGCAAAATGCTTGGCCTTTGTAGAAGCCCTGGCTATATGAACGACCAACAAAGATGAAGCCAATCTAGCACTATGTAAAATATAAAATCCTGTAAAACTGGACCTCAAATTCCCTATGAACATACTCATTATATACTACCTAATAAACAGAAAGCAAAAATCTCACAGTTCACTAAATTCAAGCACTTACGAGAAATCACCCAACCAACAGGACTAAACGCAATCTCCAATAGAGAAAGAATGTTTCCACTGCAAAGATGTACAAACTTACGTGGAATCACTACAACAAAAAAGCAATATCTCGTAATAGAAACTACAAGTCTGTTGTTTTAACAGAATCCTTGTATGCTGCGGAAACCACAGTAACTGGAGCGGTGACAAAAATTCATGACGCAGAGAAACAATGAAAAATTCGTAGTCAAATCTATGGCGCTGTTCTCCAAGGCAGAATTTGGGTCAGACGATCTACGATTGAACTCTACGAACATACTCACAACATGATAGATAAATGTAGGAACGGACGCTTACAATTCTACGGACATCTACTTAGGATGGATGAAAACCAACTCACAAAGAAAATTTTTAACATCGTTAATGCAAGCAAATTAAAGACCAGTTATATGAAGGAAACACAACGACTGAAAATTTCGGAATAAGAAATTGAGGACAGAGAACAAATTAGAAGTAAAATAAAAAGCAATTAACTTGAAGAAGCGTCAACGGAAGAAACAAAGGGAAGAAATGGACAGACGACAGAAAGAAAAAACATAGTTAATTAGTGAAAGGTTTTGGAAAGACAGGAAAAGAAGAAAACGAAATGAAGCTGTTATTTGCTCAAGTTCATGAGCTCTCCTTAAGAGGCGTAATCGAGAATAGTAATGTATGTATATTGCATCAGCGGATATGTAGATGATAGAAACTACCAGTCATTGTGACAAGTAGACGGCCCAGCATCCGTAAGAGTCGATCGTGTTCAGTGCAGTTATCAGGCACAGTAGGGTACATAACGAGTGTGAATAGCGTTATCTGTTGACTGGTAACTGCAAAGAATACATAGATGCCTCTTACTTGTATAAGACAACGTTATCAGCTCCTGACAGATACGGCTGCGATGGTTCTCGGCCGGCCGCGGTGGTCTCGCGGTTCTAGGCGCGCAGTCCGGAACCGTGCGACTGCTGCGGTCGCAGGTTCGAATCCTGCCTCGGGCATGGATGTGTGTGATGTCCTTAGGTTAGTTAGGTTTAAGTAGTTCTAAGTTCTAGGGGACTGATGACCATAGCAGTTGAGTCCCATAGTGCTCAGAGCCATTTGAACCATTTTTTTGATGGTTCTCGCGACGGAATCCTTGCATAAGTTTTCTATTCACTTCCCGCGTCCAATTCGGATAAAATTTCAAGCTTTCGATGATACTCTCCATCATCGTAGTCAGGGACTATGATTGTCGTGAAGTGGCTAGGTTCCCTCTTTTATACTGACAAGACGGCATGGGATTGGCTTCATTACGTCAAGACGGCGCGTGCAGGGAACATTGCTATTTCACGACAGACATCCCTGACGATGATGATGGAGGGTATTTCCGAAAGCTTGGAATTTTATCCAAATCTGACACGGCAAGTGAACCGAGAATATTTTATGCAGCTCCTGATAGAGTTTGTCAAGGTTCAAAAAATGGTTCAAATGGCTCTGAGCACTATGGGACTCAACATCTGTGGTCGTAAGTCCCCTAGAACTTAGAACTACTTAAACCTAACTAACCTAAGGACATCACACACATCCATGCCCGAGGCAGGATTCGAACCTGAGACCGTAGCAGTCGCGCGGTTCCTGACTGAGCGCCTACAACCGCTACACCACCGCGGCCGGCAGTTTATCAGGGGTCTGGTTGTAGGTTTCCACTGGCCAGTTGACAGAACCGTGCAGTATTCAGATATGTGCGGCATGCGTATGTGGCAGTGGTTCGGGAAATTTGAAGGGAGGCATACTCATCTTCGCCGACCGCCATGGCCGAACGGTTCTAGACGCTTCAGTCTGTAACCGCGCTGCTGCTACGTTCGCAGGTTCGAATCCTGCCTCGGGCATGGATGTGATGTCCTTAGGTTAGTTAGGTTTAACTAGTTCTCAGTTCTAGGGGACTAATGACCTCAGAAGTTGAGTCCCGTAGTGCTCAGAGCCATTTGAGCCAACCTGCGCTTGTCACTCGACATCAAGTCCGGCACCTTTGGTCGGGGAGTAGCAGCAGTCCGTTGAGCAGGCTGCAGTTAACACAGCACAAAAGCCTGCATTTAGAGTGGTGCAGTGACCGGGAAGCATGGACAGCTGGTCAATGGCGTTGTATTGCGTTCAGCACTCCCAGGACGACCGTCGTTGAGGGGTTTGGCGCTGACCTGGGGAGAGCTTCGATTCTTGCAACGTTTGGGGACGGCACACTGGCACGTCACAGACATCCTGCGACCTCTATGTGACAATTTCGAGGTGCCGTTTTTCATCGTGGCAAAGGGTTGGTCTACACAAGGCGTGTGTCTGTATGAGCTGTACCGCCCAACGGTAGTATCCAGGATATCAAGGACCAGTTAAACAGTTGTGGACCACTTTGTCCTGGTTAGGATACTGCGGGATTTGCGTCCCTTCAGATCCGAATCGGTGCTCATATCCAGTGGCGGTACAACGTCACAATAAAGAACAGATTCATATTTCCACATTGTTTCTTAATGTGTCCCGATTTTGTTATCACTACATTAACATCACACAACCACACAACGAGTGAATTTTCGTAGTTTAATTTAGTTTCCGCTTCCCTATGTGGTGCGCAAAACTTTTTCGTCTTCTTTTCAACAGGTATTAGGCGAAATTGCCTGATACGGTGCTCATCGTTGCCGGAGCCTTCCCTGTCTCTTCTTCCTTGGCACTTACAGTTTGTAGCCTTTAAGGAGATCTGTCACCCTCCATTCTTACTAGGTGTTGATTCCACTTTCTCATACATCTCCAGCCGGCCGCGGTAGCCGAGCGGTTCTAGGCGCTTCAGTCCGGAACCGCGTGACTGCTACGGTCGCAGCATCGAATCCCGCCTCGGGAATTAATGTGTGTGATGTTCTTAGGTTAGTTAGGTTTAATTAGTTCTAACTTCTAGGGGACTGATGACCTCAGATGTTAAGTTCCATAGTGCTCAGAGCCATTTCATTTCATACATCAACAGTTTACCGTTAGACTAAACAGTTTTAGTTCTTCTCTAATATCTTGATTGTTTTCTGCTCTGAAACCTTTTACTCAGGAGTATCATTCCTTGTGCCAGAATACGGCCTTCTTCCTTTTTGCTAATAACCTATGTCTCGCTTCCACAGTAAAGTTTTGCAGAATTTGAATATGATTCCTAATTTTGTTTTTAAGATTTCTGTTGATTGTTCCAGATACCTGGCTCAATTTACAATGCTTAATTTCTATACCTTTCCTGTAACCACAAGTCTCCTCACATCTTAGGTAGCTTAAGTGGTTTACTTGCTCTAAAATGTTCTGCTCTACCGCTGTCTTGGTTCTATTGCAAAGTGAAGGCCGTTGTCTCAATTTTTACTGTTGGGATCTCCATGTCAAATTTCGCACATTGAGTAAATTATTTTCTGAAGGTCCTCTTCTTTGTTTGGTAGGATCACTGTATAGTAAGTTATTTACAAGAGTCCTTCTGTGTATGTATATTCTTTCCTGAAATTCTGTTTTCTATATATGCAATATTTCATGTACCTAAATGTTAAACGAAGTTAGGGAGATATACACCATGTGATCAAAAGCTTTCAGACACCCCCAAAAACATACGTTTTTCATATTAGGTGCATTGTGCTGCCACCTACTGCCAGGTACTCCATATCAGCGACCTAAGAACAGTACACATCGAGAGAGAGCAGAATGTGACACTCCGCGGAACTCACGGACTTCGAACGTGGTCATTTCATTAGGTGTCATTTCTGTCATACGCCTGAACGCGAGATTTCCACACTCCTAAACACCCCTAGATCCACTGTTTCCGATGTCATAGTGAAGTGGAAACGCGAAGGGACATTTACAGCACAAAAGTGTACAGGCCGACCTCATCTGTTGACTGACAGAGACCGCCTACAATTGAAGATGGTCGTAATGCCTAATAGGCAGACACCTACCCAGACCATCACACAGAAATTCCCAACTGAGTCAGGATCCACTGCAAGTACTATGACAGTTAGGCGGGAGGTGAGAAAACTTGGATTTCGTGGTCGAGCGGCAGCTAATACGGTACACATCGCACCGGTAAATGCCAAACTGCTGATGGAGCGTAAACATTGGACGATTGAACAGTGGAAAAACGTTGGGTGGAGTGGCGAATCACGGTGCACAATGTGGCGATCCGATGGCAGTGTGTGGGTATGGCGAATGCCCGTTGAACGCCATCTACCATTGTGTCTAGTGCCAACAGTAAAACTGGGAGGCTGTGGTGTTATTGTGTGGTCGTGTTTTTCATGGAGGAGGCTTGCACCCCTTGTTGTTTTGCGTGACGCATTGATGTTTTAGGCGCCTTCTTGCTTCCCACTATTGAAGAGAAGTTCGGGGATGGTGATTACATCTTTCAGCACGATCGAGCACCTCTTCGTAATGCACGACCTGTGGCGGAGTGGTTACACGATAATAATATCCCTGTAATGGACTGGCCTGCACAGAGTCCTGGCCTGAATGCTATATAACACCTTTGGGATGTTTTGGAACGCCGTGCCAGGCTTCACCGACCGACATTGATACCTCTCCTAAGTACAGCACTCCGTGAAGAATGGGTTGCCATTCCCCAAGATACCTTACAGCACCTGACTGAACGTATGCCTGTGAGAGTGAAAGCTGTCATCAAGGCGAAAGGTGGGGCAGCATCATATTGAATTCCAGCATTTCCGATGGTGGGCGCCACGAACTTGTAAGTCATTTTCACATAGTGTACTAGGCTTTGCTTTGATAGTTGGCATCTCGTTAAACACTTTCCGTTGACATCTAGAGTGATAGTCTTGTTCTGATAGAAAAGTTTTATCACATTTATAAGATGTTTTGGATATCCGAAATTCGTCATTATCTTCCAAAGCATCTGTCTATTGACGTTTTCAAAAGCTTTTCTTCTTAATCGATAAAAGCAATGCATGTTTCCTTGTTATATTCCGTGTGATTTGCATCCCCTGTTGTATATTCAAAACTGCATGTACCGTAGCGCAACCTTTTCTAAAACAGATTTGTTTCTGATGCAGTACTATTTTGGTTATGTTTTTAAGTCTCGTGTTTAAATTCTTAGCATTTATCGTGTATGCTGAGTCGAGTAAACGTATTCCTATGCAGTTCGTCTCCTTTTCAAAAAAAATGATATCCCTCTTGCACTCTTCCAATCTTTGGGGATAATCTTGCTCTTCCAACACTCGTTTAGCAGATGTAACAACCTTATATACAGCATCGTTCCTCCCTATTTTAATAAGTCAACATTAATACGATCTCTACTTGTCGCTTTTCTGTTCTTAAGTGATGTTAAGGCAGACGTTATTTCGTCACATTCTGTCTTATCTAATTCCTTGTCATTTATTGCTTCAATTTTAGTTTCTTGTGCTGTATCATCATACCATAAATACTTGTAATAATTTACCCATTTTTTCAATATTGTTTATTTGTATCTTGTCTTTGCCCAAAGAATTAGCCGACTGGAGTGGCCGTGTGGTTCTAGG
This sequence comes from Schistocerca nitens, assembly GCF_023898315.1. Lineage (NCBI taxonomy): Eukaryota > Metazoa > Arthropoda > Insecta > Orthoptera > Acrididae > Schistocerca > Schistocerca nitens. The sequence goes on from NC_064621.1 coordinate 369,582,071, forward strand.
CGCTCCAGTCTGGAACCGAGCGACCGCTACGGTCGCTGGTTCGAATCCTGCCTCGGGCATGGATGTGTGTGATGTCCTTAGGTTAGTTAGGTTTAATTGGTTCTAAGTTCGAGGTGACTGATGACCTCAAAAGTTATGTCGCATAGTGCTCAGAGCCATTTGAACCCAAAGAATTAAGGACGAAAATAGCTGTTGCACGATGTGCTACTGCCAAGTGATGTAGATCGATTAAACTTTGATGATATGTACAAAAAACTGCTAAATTATATTACAGAAGGTAATTGTAAGATATACGCAATGAGGCGGAGAGAAAACGTAGAGAAATGACGCATTTATTCAAAAGCAAGAATTACAATAAAGTCACCGTGATTGTCTACTGGACATTACAAAAAAGCAGGACGTGGTTCTTAGTTTGGTGTTTATCATCACGGGCGGCACTGCGTACTCTGTAGCGTGCTCCAAAGCTGCCATCCTCAAGTGGGGCGAGAGGTAGAAACACCTAATGAACATAGGAATTTTGCCGAACAATGTCCTTTTGATGGCCCAGCTGTTATATTGCTGGAAAGCATAATGTTGCGTAGGTGTCCTGACCTCCAAATATGTGAATTTGTAGACTAACCCATGCTAGTGTACTTCTCCCCTGTTTGCATATTCTCAGAGGTGCTTTCGGCTCTGACTTCGTTGTTTCTGGATGACAGTGCCCGACCGCATCGAATAGCATAGTAGGTACAAGGGCTTCTGGAACGAGAATATATTCGGGGAATAGACTGGGCTGCTCTCCCCCCGACATCAATCCCACCGGGCGCATGTAAGACGGTTGGGGTGACGTATTTCAGCACATCCACATTCACCTGCACCAACGACCATCCAGCAGGTGTCGATCGCTACCACAACATCTTCTTACCAATCTTATGACTAGCACGGAAGCACTTTGCAGAAAATGCATTGGTAATCACACCCTATTAAGATCCATGTCCTGTCTTTTCTTATGGAAAGAGGACCATCGTGAATCGCAGTGACTTCGGTGTAGTTATTGTTGGTTGGTTGATTGGGGGGAGGGGACCAGTCAGTGAGGTCATCGGTCTGCAAGTGAATGGGGAGGGAGGATTATTGTTTTTATTTGGTTTTCCTACCCACTCACCTCGTAAATCCAATCGTCATTCACTTCTTCCCTTGCAGTCTAGGAGCAGAAGCTTGAGTATTTCTGTAATAAATGATAACTAAGAAGGGGAATAAAGGAGTGCCAATTACCGAACTTAGAGTTTGATCCTAGTATAATCCTTGGATGTATTATTTAACACTTGCACTACCCAGGGCTGCACTGTTACACGCTTTACAAATTAACAAATATGTTGATACACTGATACATACAGTAACACTACACCACAATACATCATCCCCCACTGCAACCCAGATGCGGCGTTTGTGGCAATATAGGTACTCCAAGATTAATTTACCGGCGCGGATGAGATGCTCGTGGCATCTAATCATATTCTCGCGATTGTTCTCTCGCTTTTTGACTTCGCGAACCGCAGATTACGTCTCGTGAGGTACACGAATGATTACACAGCATCAAACACCTTTATAATCGCAAAATTACTTATCCTCTTACCCTGATTCCTTAACATCTTCACACCAAGTACACTGTTAAACACCTCCACGTGACTCCCTCGCTCGTTCTGGTGTTAAAAAAAAAAGAAGCGACCATAGCGCTGTCATCATAGTCGATATCAGGGCTACTCGATACATGTTTACAGGTCCCGTCGGATTAGGGAAGGATGGGAAAGGAATTCGGACGTCCTTTGTCAAAGAAACCTTCCCCGCATTTGCCTGAAGCGATTTAGGGAAATCACGGGAAACCTAAATCAGGACGTCTGTACGCGGGCTTTATGTAATTATTGTCTGCGAATAAATGTGTTATTTCTGTTCGCCGCATTGTGCATTTTTTTCAGGTGGCATCTGTACTGTACTGTAGAACTGGGTCTATGCATGGTCCAAATTTCATCTAGTTTCCTTACTTGGGAGTGACACATCATGAGAAAGTTACTTTCGTTCTTAAGTTTTGCGCACAGTAATTCTTTCACTTTTATTTTGAATGTTCTTCCTTCTGTTCCACTGTCAACACGTTTCAATCAAAATATTATAATTTGGATGCGAACTGTACTAGAATTCTGTGAATAGTCCCAAATTCTGTTTTGATGCATTAAATTGTGCTGCCAACTGACGTTTAGTGTCATCTCAAATTGTACAACTGGTAATTTAAATCAAACGACGTTTTTTTTACACTCTAAGACAGAAAAGAAAACAGCGACAAACCACGAAGGCATTACCCGTATGTGATGGTAATCGAGCCGGCCGCTGTGGCCGAGCGGTTCTAGACGCTTCAGTCCGGAACCTCGCTGCTGCTACGGTCACAATTTCGAATCCTGCCTCGGGCATGGATGTGTGTGAGGGCCTTAGGTTAGTTACGTTTAAGTAGTTATAAGTCTAAGGGACTGACGACCTCAGATGTTAAGTCCCATAGTGCTTAGAGCCAGTTTTTGATGGAAATCGGTAGACGTAATGTAAATGTACAGACAGCCAAATACTTACAGTTTCTCGAAGATTGGATGATTTATTAAAAAGAAAGAGCTTCACAAACTGACCAAGTCAGTAACACGCTGGTCTACCTCTGGCCCCTATGTAAGCTGTTACTTGGGTTGCCATTGATTTATAAAGTTGTTGGCCGGCCGCGGTGGTCTCGCGGTTCTAGGCGCGCAGTCCGGAACCGTGGGATTGCTACGGTCGCAGGTTCGAATCCTGCCTCGGGCATGGATGTGTGTGATGTCCTTAGGTTAGTTAGATTTAAGTCGTTCTAAGTTCTAGGGGACTGATAACCACAGCAGTTGAGTCCCATAGTGCTCAGAGCCATAAAGTTGTTGGATGTCCTCCTGGGGAATATCGTCGCAAATTCTGTCCAACTGGTGCATTAGGGAGTCAAAATCCCCTACCTGGTTGGAAATTCCTTTTTTTCTTAGGGAATATTACTGACGTAGAGGCTTGGTTCAGGTTGAAGATGGGCAGTTTTTCGGTTGGTTTTGGTGGTTGCGGGCGGAGTGACGAGAGCAACAGGTGGCAGTTTTGTTCCACATTATCGTGTAACACCTTTATGTTCGTTTCTGGGTAATACTGTGATGGCCACTCGGGTGTCAATATGATTTTCTTTTAGTTTTATTTTGTGCTGAACGACAGTACAAAATCATAATGTAATTTTTTTTATTCAACCACTTAATGCCACCTAGGGCAACATGTTAAACCGTTTTTTTAACCTATATCAAAATAGCTAAGAAAAGGTACATATATCTTTGAGAGTTGTGAGTCTGAGAAACTACCCATGCGGTGTCGAAATTACAGATCAAACACTAAACACTCGAAGATCCTGCGATATGGCCGCCGCCGACTGGACTGAACCCTGCGGTCGACTGTCATGTCACAACATTCGATGACAGCTCGATCCCATGACAAGTCGAATTATTCCATACGCGAAAGGGCTGTCCTCTATCTCTGTAGCTACCTCTAGTTACTGATGAAAGATTTTCAAAGTATCATGATAGCTAAGGTAGGCAATGTGACTGCTCATACTTGTGTGTCGTTTGCTTGCTGCACGATGATGTCTGGAAAGTTGGAGCTAGTTCTTAGGCTTAGCAACAGGTTTTCTTCCACGGGTTCTTCATTCGTATCATTTCCATTTTCGGACTAAACGGGAGGGGAGTGAAACTGTAGGAGTGTCATAATTACCTTTTGTCACCCATCGTACAGTGGCTTGCAGAGTAGAGATGTAGATGTATTTAAGAGGGTTGGAACACTTTAATAGTGGTAACTACTTATTTACAGCTCGTATAAAATAGATATGTGTTTCAAAGTTTTACTGACCTTCAAAATAGTCACCAGCATTGTGTATAACACGTTGCCAGCGATGTGGAAGTCTTAGGATACTCTTAACAGTACCAGTTGTGCTGACAGTTCGAGTGACGCGGTCTATTGCCCGACGAATTTGTAGCAGTTCTGAAGCGAATGCCGTGAACTGTTTCCTTCAGTTTAGAAATAGAGGTGAATTCACGAGGGCTTAAGTCAGGGGTGTGCAGTAGGTGGTATAGCACTTAGCAGCCCCATCAGTCAAACAAATCAGTAACAGTTTGCACTGTACGTGCTTGAGCATTGTCCTGCAAAATGATGGTCAGGTACTGCAGAAAGTGTCATCACTTCTGTCCCTATGCTGTTCATTTTTGGAACACAACCTACGACCAGCTGGTGACTACTTTGAAGGTCAGTAAAACTTTGAAACACGAATCTATTTTATACGAGCTGTAAATAAATAGTTGCCACTATTAAAGTTCCAACCCTCATATTTACGACGCCAGATATGTTACTAGTAGTTCTTCTTCGAACTAAATATAATTTGTTTGATAGTTACATTCGCAAGAAGGATGTTACCAGCTAATTTAATTTTTTTCTGTGCATGTTTATCGTGGGGCTTTTGTGTGACTTTTTTCCTAAATTTGAAGTCATAAGAAGCTTAGACTCCTCACGTGACAAACTGAGGCTGGTAACCGTTATTCAGAGATACCTGTTATAGAACTGTTTAATCGAGTCCTTCAGTACACGTCTCCGATTAATTCTGTGGAGCAATGCGTCACGACTTTTTTTTTTCACCCCACACGTCTCCAAGAGTGCATGGGTCCTGATTGCGGCCGCGAATATGATTTCACGTGACGCCAAGGAAGCTCCGAGTCATCGAAGAAAGGAACGTTTCAGCCCCTTTCCACTACTGTAAGACATTGTTTCATTTTCTATTATGTGATCATTTATCTCAGATTTTTTCATTTCGGCTTTTGTGTTGTGACTGAAAGGAAGAACTATCTTCCGCGTTGAAGTAATATTGGAAAATAAAATTCAATATTTCGGCCTTATCTCTACTATCTATCGTTTCCGTGGCGGTATGGTCACTGTGAGACTGAAGAGACATGGGTGAGCCCCAGCAACCGTACAAGGATGTGATTTGTATAATACAGCCAATCGATTGCAACAAAAGTTTACATTAACCAGGTTTCGGTGTTGATTATGGATGTCTTCATCAGAGAGTCCAATAAAAGTACCTAAAAAGATTGCAAAACCAGTAACATAGAGAAAACCAAGAGCAGATGGTTATTAAACCGAACAGATTTATAGTGAGACAATATCACACGTAGTAACAGATGAGCACATTTACTAGCAAAATGCTCTCGTCATATAAATAACTTCATAAGATCATGTTTAAACCACATAAAAATTACCGAAATTGGAAACGGCATGAAACTGGTAATTGTCAGTAAACGTGACGTAGTACACTGTTCGTTGCTAAGAGCTCGACGAGGAAACCAGGCACTAGAGTTGACATCAGACTAAGAGGGTCACAGGCCGAAGTTGCCTCAATGTGACCACGAAACAAATCGCATCGTCTATTGACAGCAGATGAATTCCGCTGCTTGCATTACAAAATTATTTTAAACGGCACATAAGCGTTTGTCTGACAAGTTAATAGCTAGTATTACGCAAATTGAAATATATACGGGACAATGCGATAGTAATTATTCTACACATTTTGTGTGTAAGGGAATCACAACGTAATAAATAAAAAGGAGAGCAGAAAACGATATTTCAGGGTCTACTCTGAGGAAACAGAGAAGTCAATTTTAGACATTTCTAAGTAAGGGCTTTATACCATTAAACAAAATTTTTATTGTGTAGCTGCAAGTGTTCATTCAGAATGAAACTGTCATTAATAGAAAAGTGTTAGAAAATTTCTAATTCCTCAAGGATATTATGTGTGAAGCCTTTCTTTTCTGTATGCAGAATACTGATTTATTTAGGCTTGTGGCCTGTAATTAATAAATGATCAGCTAAGGACGAGTTTTTGTTCCTTTTTTCCTAAGAGATGTTCTTTACATCTAACAGCAATTGCTCGTCATTTTTGTCATATAATATGCTGGACATATGTCAACGCTAAGTTTATAAATAGCTGAGTTGTGGAAGGGAGTATGCACTAGTTTCAAATTATGACAAGGTTATTTTTCAAACTATTATTAGCAGAAAACGCCACTTTACAGTCGTATTTGCTTTGAAGAGGATCCCAAAACCTGTAAGATACAGGCCTTAAAAATGTCACAGAAAATAATTTTTTCACTTCATTACTTTCGTCATTACGAGTAGTTCGAAGAGTAGTCATTCCATTATTGAGTTACTTTTTGAAAATATTATGCGCTATGGTTGGTTCGTATCCATTATTGTCTGCAATAGTTTTACTCAAATTTGTCTCAGTATTTTCATCAGATAGAGGAGCGGAAACAGCTCTATGGATGGAAGAATGAAAGAAGGCTGTCTTGTGAGAACGAAGATGTGAACTATCCTAAGGACATCACACACATCCATGCCCGAGACAGGATTCGAACCTGCGACCGTAGCAGTCACGCGGTTCCGGACTGAAGCGCCTAGAACTGCTCGGCCACAGCGGCCGGCCCCAACGTTTCATCGGCGAACCTAGCTAGATAGGTTGATTATTTCTCAAAAGAATCATTCTTACACTCTCTTTAAGTCGTCTTCTTCCTTTCTTAGCCTTATGCCGTAACTTCATGGGATCGGCGTTTTAATCAGGATTTTGTAGATGGTGGCTGAATGCACTTCTTTTCGCCATCAGTTTACCCCAAAGACGGTACTTCTCTGTCCCATCCTTTTGCGGCTAGAGGTATCACATGTGAAGATGTGAGAACGTTTGCGAAATGTTTGCAAGTCGTGCAGCTGCGGCGGTACGTGGCTGTCAGCCCAGTATTCGCTTAGTCAGTTGTGGAAACCGCCTAAAAACCACATCCAGGCTGGCCGGAACACTGGTTCTCATCTCCATTTAGCCGAGAGTAATGGTTCCGAGGCGGGCACGCTTCCCCGAATCCCGGAAACGGTGCACATAGCATACGCAGCTATCCGGGGTTTTAAATCCACTCCTTCCGAAAGCGACTGAAGGACGACAACCACTGCGCCACGTTACCTAATTAAGAACAAAAGGAATGTCCGAAAAACAGCCAGGAGAGTCCGTAAACCTGTGCGGGACGAGTGAGCGGAGTGCCTTTCTGAAATGAAGCGAGCGGCAGCGACGGGTGAACACGTGTGCGGCGAGCGCACATGTATTCTTCCGCCTCGTTCCACGTGAATTACAGCCTGGGATTGCCAACATGTACCGGCGCAACGTAAAATAGACGTTAACAAGTTTTCCGCCACTCAGAGGGAAATGTTGTACGAGACGCGACGGGATGGAGTGCTTCCTACTTCGTTTCGCGCACCTGCGCATACGCCAGGCAAATTCGTCTATAACGACTCTGGCGAACACGCACTGGCCTTCCTCTCTCCCTCTGCCGACGAAATTATCTTCGATCGGCGGATGTTATTACGGAGCAGTACTGTTAATTCCGCCGCAGCCAATTGCGCGCGGGTGTAATCGATGGATGACCGTGCTAACCGGCGGTGACGGCTATGGCCCGCTGCCGGTCTTCCCGGTCAGCTGGCGCGTCCAGAGGGAAGGGAAGGGAAGGGACCGGATTAGGCCTCAGAGCGACCGCGGGCGGCGGCGCCCGATGAGCGATCGCTGAGTATTGTGCCCGGCACAAAGCCTGGAATTATTATTGGCTGCCGGCTAGCTGGCGTCTGTTCTGTCTGCACGTGTATGTGTGAGAGACGGGAGCCGAGCTCACGTGTGTGTGTGTGTGTGTGTGTGTGTGTGTGTGTGTCTGTGTGTGTGTGTCCGAAGCCAACCCCGCGGCAGATTATAAATAACAATCAGGCGCAGGGGAGGGTAATTTCCGGTAATTGCGGCGGTTATGGCGTCCCGACCAGCGCGTGTCGTTATCGGACCAGGAGATGTACGCACAGTCCCGGCTGACCGGCACTCCCCACAAGGAAGGGGCGGCCGGCACCGGTGTTCAGCTGGCGCTCCGTCGCTGAATTACCACTACATTGGCAGCGGCGGAAATTCTCATTTGTTCGAATCTGTCCCTGCTGCATATAACCGACGACGACGGCGCTGCGTTTAGCAATAGTGCACCTAGCCTTGTTACGCTGCGATGGTGATGACTTTACGCTCTGGACAGATCCCTCAGGCCGTTCCTGTGAGATTCCTTAGCGTCGCACCGAGACCCACTTGTCGCGGCGGCTTAGGCACTTTTGACGTACTGTTGCATAGTTTTCGCTGTAAACGAACATATTTTCATCAGCTCCAACAACACTGGTGCATGCTACTGCTACGGTCGCAGGTTCGAATCCTGCCTCGCGCATGGATGTGTGTGATGTCCTTAGGTTAGTTAGGTTTAAGTAGTTCTAAGTTCTAGGGGACTAATGACCACAGCAGTTGATTCCCATAGTGCTCAGAGCCATTTGAGCCATTTGAACACTGGTGCACATTGAATTCTATCAGAACTGACCGCGGCAGATGTGGAGCACTGTCGTACCGAGGGGTATGTAAGTCCTATATTGAATGTGACTGCGACGGAGAGCACGAAACAGACATCATATAAAATTTCAATGTTCCTTTAGAGCATTCTAACAGAATGGACAAGAAGAGAATAGAAGCTTTCGAAATGTGGTGCTGCAGAAGAATGCTGAAGATTAGATGGGTAGATCACATAACTAATGAGGAGGTATTCAATAGAATTGGAGAGAAGAGAAATTTGTGGCACAACTTGACTAGAAGAAGGGATCGGCTGGTAGGACATGTTCTGAGGCTTCAAGGGATCACCAATTTAGTATTGGAGGGCAGCGTGGAGGGTAAAAATCGTAGAGGGAGACCAGGAGATGAATACACTAAACAGATTCAGAACGCTGTAGGTTGCAGTAGGTACTAAGAGATGAAGAAGCTTGCACAGGATAGAGTAGCATGGAGAGCTGCATCAAACCAGTCTCTAGACTGAAGACCAAAACAACAACAACAACAACAGCAGAAAATGGAAGAGACTTGTCTGCATAATTTATGTATGCTTATAGGTGCCGAAAATCAGCTTGCAAATAATCGTTAAAATTCTGGTGAAAACCTTCAGCTGTCTTTTATTTTTCACAGCACCACTAGTTTCGGACGTAGACCATTTTCAATCTTAGCATAAAAGGGGAATATAAAACGTTAGAGATTGTACAATTTGACAATTTAGTGTAAGGTTAGACAATGTACTTACAGGCATAAATGGCAGGAATGTAATACCAAGTTGTGAGAAATTACACGCTGCTGTTGGAGGGCAGCCATAGTCAGTAACATTGTTAGACAGTATAATAATTGTACAGAGCAGTTGTCTGCGAGAGGCTTATTCACGTCGAAAATCAGTAACAAACTAAGAGACGAAAATAGGTCAAGTAGTATACAAAAAAGTGGCAAGGATAATATCATGTTAAATATAAAAGCAGCATAGCATATGTTAACGAGTGAAGCTTTGACCTAACAAACGAAGTGTTACAACGTGGTCTTTGGATGAAAGTAGACAACTTACATCGGTGAAATAGATCTTAATATTAAGTGTACAACATCAATAGAAGCATAAAAAAGTCAAACTGACTAAAATGTGTATTAATAAATTTATGTCTGTGAAGTACATTCAGTTGAACTGAGTACTTAGAAAAATATTTGAGCCAATGTAAACAAAGAGTAGAGAGGCAGGCGAGGTGAAACTAAGTGTAGGACTATACAAAAAAAAACGAAACGGTACTAGGGAAAGACGGAAGGGGTAATAGGGGAGAAAAAACTAAACCATCAAACGGAACCAACGTAAATTAACAGTCCATATTAGCATATAAATTAATTAAGTCGATAAATGTACTACCTGCATAATCATGGATTGGCGGGAATGGAGGAGAGGAGGAGGGGGTAATGGGGGACTGGGTGAGAACCCATAAACAAAATTATTCACCGAGTCACTGTATCTATGGAACAGAGCAGAGAACGAATAAAGAGTAAAGAAGTAGGCAGCTAAAGGGGTGAGAGAGGGGCGGGGGCGGTGAAAGGAAGGGTGGACGCCAGCCAGGGAGGAAGGTGGGAATATAAAGGAGAAAAAATATGGAAATGAGAACAAGAAACTGTGCTAACAAAACGTATGAGGACAGTCCATAGCTTACATAAGTAATTCCAAAGCTTACACGTAAATAATTTTTGTTATTAAGAACTTTTTATTCATAAAGAAACAAATTTAGGAAAAAGCTACAATCTGCAACAACCTGCTTCATTTAAGGAGAGTATGTAATTTAACATCATTTGCAGAGAAATTATTTTTTTATCTGCAGAAACTTCCGACTGAATTTTAACTGTGGACTCAGAATTATGAACCTATTACGAACCTGACAAATCTCAGTTTATAACTGCACAGGTATAGCATCAAAATATAGAACAACGCAGAAATGAATGCTTGCAAGTAAAATCATCTGATAGTCAAGCCTACAGGTTATGCCATTTTGTTTGACTAAGAACGGCACATGTGCAATGTCCTAAATGTGTTGCAAATGCCAGTCGTGGTGTGAGAAATGTGTTCTGTGCAGTAGTGAATCCATTACGTCAGAGCTAAGTGACCTAGAACTTGGGCAAATTGTTCGGTCTGTGAGTGCGACCGTAACCACGCGAGCGGAAGTGTCTGGTTCTTCAAGTGGCACTACATCGAATATTATACCGCATACAGGCAAAGGGGAAAAATCTGATCCGCTAAGACACCACGCGGATGGAAGTCTGCGCTGAGTGATCGTGACAGACGGGAACGGAAAAAGACTGTCACCGAGGAGAACGACAGTTGCCAAAGTCATTGCAGAACTGAATGTCGCACTCGCAAAACCTCTCGGGGCCAAAACAGCACGTAGCAAGCTCCAGAAGCATGCAACTGCAGGGCGAGCTGGAATTGCAAAACGACACATCAGCGATGCAAATGGCCGTAACAGAGAAACGTAGTGACGAAGCCATGAAACCAGGACTACGGACCAAAGGAACAAAGTCATTTGGTCGAATGAGTTTTGTCCTAAGCTATTTCCCACGTCTGGAACGGTTTACATCCCAAGAGTGAAACATATCTAGGATTCGGTGATGATTTGGGCAGCCATGTGGTATTCCATGGATTCCATGGTCACTCAGCAAGGTCGCATTACTGACAAGGTCTACTTGATCATTTACAGTATATATGTATGTCCATATTACAAGTGTTTATATGATTATAGACGTACCTTGTTATTAACTGTAACTAATTACCCAACATAGTACCAAAAGGCACTAACGGCTTCATACAAGACAGACAAACAGTGAGTAACAATTACTCTAGCGTTTGTTTCCACTGTTTCACCTGAATAACACAATCATACTGATAAATATAATATTTGGTGGTCACCAGGGGACGTACGTAGTCATACATATGCGCGTTCGCCTATTAGTTCGCTATGGTGCTGCCTCATGTACTGTCATTTATTGATAACATTTGTGTTACATAGGAAATACCATTTTACATTACAAGAAATGTTAACAAATATACCAAAAAATAGCTTAGCGTCTAAATCAAATATACTAAGCCAGGAGGAGCGCGCCGCTCCTTACACAATCCTGTATTGTCATTACAAAGTAAAATAATATCGACATATCTCTTGAAATAATAATACAGCATAAAAATTGTTACATTCCACACAGGAAGTCAATGCAACAATCTAAAACTACCATTTTTATTGGATGTTATTCACATACTGTCCGAAGAAATCAAATCAAATAAATTTAAAGACATTCAAAAGTTGCATCTTTTATTTACGAAACCTTTGGTAAGAAACCTCCAGTTACGTAAGAAATAAACAATACACAGCATCAGACTGAGCATCATCCAACACAATGATTGGCCACTGTGTGGAGGCTACATTCGAAGCCAAAGCTTTGTCTGTACACTCATCTTACATGCCTAAAATCATAAGTTAAAGTACTGGGTAAAATTGATGTGAATGCAAAGTTTCATAGGACTTATACTACAAGAGAAGCTGTTACAAATAACACGTGTCATCATGAGGCGTGTAGATTAAATGGTCATACACATTTAAACTGATGTAACAAAAGAGTACATTTGCACACAACATAAGCGTGCTAGTAATACAACATTTATCGTTCATTTTGAAAGGGAATAACAATAGCTACCATTAATAGATACAGCACAGCGCATTATGTGACAATGCGTATCGCATCGTGCAATGCCTGTGTTACGGAATACAATCCCTTACAACTTTTTATCAGGCTATTCATTTCGAAGAATCATTCGTCGAATCAGCAAAAATGTGTCCATATTTTTGTCTACCCACGTGTATATTTGTTGTAAACAGCTGTCTAGTATTTTGTCATCATACGATAAATAAATACTTGGAAATATTACCAGAGGTCCTAGGTTAGTTACCTATTATGCTACACATATAAAATCAGTCAAAATAAGGTTCTCAAGGCTCGCTTTGACACGCGAGACGGGATTAAAGTTCTTACTATTTCAGAGTAAATAATCAAAGTCATTTTGCAGTCAAACTGATTACGGAAATTCCGAGATACGACCACTAAACAAGAACACCCCGTCACTTCAAACTTTTCGAGATTGGATTAACAAAGAAAACAGAGAAAAGTAAAGATGACACTCCCGGATAGCCGCGCACGTTAGCACGTCGCTTTTAGGGATTCGGGGAGGCGCGTCCGCCTCGGGTCGAATCCGCCCGGCGGCTTAACGACGGAGGCCGGTTTGCCGGCCAGCTTGGATGTGGTGTTTAGGCGGTTTCCAGTGTTATAGTACGTGAAAACCGGTCTGGTAGCTAGGTCTCGCCTCAAACTATTTGCAGGCATGTCGAAACTTTCACACATTTGCACATAGAATTTTCTCTAGAAGCATATAGGCAGCTTACATAAATTTTGTCCCGGGGTGGTAGAGCGGCTAGGGGTGGCTACAGCAAGGGCATCTTGCCACTGCCTACCACTAAGATCTTCACATTCAAATTAACTTACCGACCCTGTGAAGATCCACGTTTTCTAAATAAGCTAATATTATGTAAGTTTTCTGTACTTTCTAACTTCCGACATCCCTGGATGTTTCACAGCTGTCCTCATAAATACCTTTCTTGATAAGTTTTCTACTTTCTAAGTTCCTGTCTGTGTGAATGCCTAAGTGTAACTTTTGAAAAGAGAGTTCTTACGTCTCAGTGAAACTTTAATCTGACTGCGTACATGCTGTAACTTTATGCTTACTGGTGATCGTATGTAACAGTTACTTGTACTGCACATGAGGCTTCTGTATTTAAAGTACCTACGTGCAGCGTTAAGTACATTGTGTGCAATGCTTGTGAACAATACGCACCTGAACTACCAAATGTGACAATAATCTCAGTATTTAGATCTCAGTATTTAGATGTTACAGATCAACCAAATAAGTAACATCAAATATAATCTGAATGGGCAAAAACGTTTCTTTCCAAGACTTTTGAATGACAAGTGGAATGTGGAAGCTTAGTGTCAAATAATTTGGAAACATATTGAACTTCACATTTGTATTCATTAATCAATTTAAAAATGTAAACCAACATATCTATATCATTTGGACTTTGTTATTAGCAGTTATTATTATTTGAAAATAAACGTATATTTGCAGAGTTATCTCTTTGATAAAACGTGCAGGGAAATCATTCCTTTAGACAAGATTTACATTCAGTATTTAAAAACTGGGTGGATAAAGAGTGATGTATTTTCTTCCTGATTCATAAATTTACGAGGTATTGAAACAACAGTGTCTTAATACTCAAACACTGCACTTTACGATATTTACAAACCAAAACCAAAAATGTTCCCTAAACACGACATCCCACTTTTCTGCAAACCTAGTGCACGCAGCTGGATGTTATCTTCTTTAATAAATTCCAAATTACTGTAACAGCAGCTCTAAATCAGACACAACTGCCTCAGCCAATGCTCGACACACAACTCAGTCTCTCACGGACTGACGAATTGACAACAACATAAATTCGGAATCCAGAGAATCTCCTCGTATACATATTCTGGAAAAGTGTTGTCAGTGGCCAATGACACACGCAAAACTATATAAACTATAATAAACTTTCAAAAAGAAAAAGAAAAAGAAGAGAGAAAAGTGAAGACAGTGGGTTTAACGTTTCAGGTGTTCTACATAGTCTTCCCCACTCTAGTAAGGGCATAGACCTTTCATACAATCATGAAAAACTGTCATAAAAGCCCTTTGGGATGTTCTTTAACTCTCGCGTCACATTGGCTTTGATCTCCGTTATGCGGTTAAACTGTTGATACTTCATGTGAACTTCTGCACTTTGTCGTTTTGTGGTAGTTTCGAAGTGATAACATCATGTCCTGTAACACGTGGTTTTTTGTTTTTTTTTTGTTTTTTTTAAGAAAAAAATTGTCCACATTTCACATTTCCATCAGATTGCGGCAGACGTCCACGCTTCGTTGTTTCTGTCGGGAGACAAGCTGTGCGAAACAAATTTTGCACGCACTTTTCTGTTCTTCAAAAGATTCTGGATTATGTCTTAAATCACTTGATTCGGAGATGTTCTTCCATTGCGATTTGTGGCACAACAACGTCGACGTACTACGGCCGAACGTCTGCTATTTAACAATGGCTGCTCACAACTGACAAGTTGAACGCACATATGTTGTTTACAGTTGTTATATCAAGAAACGATGGCGTCGTTTACAAGCCAGAAATAAAATCAGTCTAGGAACTCTATGGACAGATGGTTTATGCTCATCGCTTACGTTCATACACCGCCTCCAACTGGTCCCTAAAAATGCCCACCCATAATTAAAAACACAACAAAACAAATATACAGCTCAATCTCAATAAATGAAAAGGCATAATAAAAACACAATACTCAATTTTCTGAGGAAATAAATGTAAATTATTTACTCTCAATTAATCCCGCCTTGTCCGTCTCGTCCACTAAACAACATCGTCCAGTCAGGTATTTGGCTTCACAACCTGATGTGAAATGTCCCGTCTTATCGAGCACTTGCAAGATCACTAAAGGACAATGGTCCACTAGGAAAACCGGAAATGATTCAACATGACATACACGCCCGACCACGGAAACACACTTTCGTTTTTTCCCAGCTCTCAGAACGGAGAGAAATTAGTTGATTACGAAGGATCACTTTCACTAGATTTCTGCAATACACTACGAAAAGAACAGCTCTACGCCAGAGGCCACACTGTCACAACACAATAAGCAATTTTGCATTTAGACTTTTCAGACAATGTGGAGCAGAAAGTGGACAGTTTTATTGGCCACTTCCTCCTCCAACATGTAGTACTTTTGTAAGGTGCTGCACACTGCGAAGACTTTCAGAAGTTCCTTTATAAATATTGTTGGAAAACAGGGCTAAATCACTCGACTCGGAGCTGGCCATGTAGGTCTAGATCACAACTCTTTTAGGAGGATTAGGGAAAGGTAAGCCCATTATCCACGTTATCCGAAAAACCTCTTTCCCTGGCATATGCAATACGCATAGAAACGACCAAATGGATACAGTCGGGAAATTATTTGTTACAGCTTGAGTAGAAAATTTCCCCCTGTCCAAATTTTGACTTTCGAAGAAAAGGCTCTTATCTACTTTTCTCAGTTTATCCACTAGAAAATTGTATATATGTGTCGGAATATAAATACAGGGTGTGAGTTACGGAGCATTTCGCACTCATTTAAATATATGGCCGAAAGTGTCACCCTTCAGGAATTCTCAAACGAATCCTGTCGTTCAGGACCAATACCACAAAGGGTGCAGATTCACCACGAGATGGGGAAACTTTCAGGCGTCTATTGTCTACTGAGGCCTAAGCGCTGTAGTGTGCGAGTGAGACAGATGAGAACCCACGTCATGGGAAAACACAGTAGAAGCCGTTTGTGGCCGAGGAGACGTAGCAGTGTTAAATATGGAGGACCTATGATCGGTCATAAAGGGAAACATTTATGAAAACTATTTAATTCTGTAGTAATGCAGGTAATGAAGCCACAGTAATTTTAATCTACCATCCTTCATAAATTTTCATGGTGATCCCAATAAAACTTGAATATTGATCATATCTATAATAGTTTAGGATTTACTTTCAAAGTGAACTTCCCAAGTTTTGTAACAAAGACCTGAATGCTAAAATCTGAACGCTTTAGTCGATCTTAACGATCGACATTTCCCATAGAGGCGCATCATTAAAATGACAAGTGGTGTACATATCAACTCTGTAACTTCATAACTTCATTTGTTTAAAAGCTACAGTAAATTTAAATTATCAGCATTTTCAGTTAAGCATCACATCATCATTTCCTCCACACAAAACACATTGAACGATGACAGCATGTCACCATATTGAATCATTAATTAATATAATAGTTGTTGTAAAGTCTACTGCATAATAGTTACCTTTGTTCTTTATTTATTTATCAGAAAGCACATTGGTGCAGGGCTAATGGCAGTGACATTCAAAGTTAAGAAGGAAATTGTATTGGTTTTTATGTAAAAGAATTTAACAATGGATATTATTGTTACTTTGTTTAGGACGTAAAAGTGGTCAAGCTTTATTATTTGAATATCTTAAAATGTAAAATAATGTAGAATAAGCTGTAGCCAATGAGATGGACGGCTTCAGAAAAGGGAACTGCACTAGTCAGTTGAACGAGTATGTCCGGCGCACGGGAAACGCGGCCGGGGACGAGAAGATGGGCAGTGCTGGTGCAGACTCGAGAGCGGAGAATTCGGCTGGAGACACCAAAGGGTACAATTTGGACTGAGGCGCGAAATCGGACAGTCGGTGCTTAAGCAACTAGGAAGTGAAACCACTTAGAAAATTTCGCGATGTGTGATATCGCGGGAGTTAGTTTCTGAGCGGTGAGCAGCAGCGCGCCTGGTATGAACTCTAACTTTTCGCGTAGATAACTTGTATTTCGCCAGGAGATTGTGAATGACCGAACTGTGTCAAATGCATATGCCGAGTGTAACAGTAGCCCTCAATATGACCACTTTCTGGCAGTGCGGTTCTAGGCGCTGCAGTCTGGAGCCGAGCGACCGCTACAGTCGCAGGTTCGAATCCTGCCTCGGGCATGGATGTGTGTAATGTCCTTAGGTTGGTTAGGTTTAATTAGTTCTAAGTTCTAGGCGACTGATGACCTAAGAAGTTACGTCGCATAGTGCTCAGAGCCATTTGAACCACCTGAACGACCAGTTTCGCTATTAGTTTGCTTTCTGAATAAACATTATTCTAACCAAATCGCAACTGTGTGGCCTACATTATTTACGGGACGTTAATTTAGTTCCAGATATTATTATTACTGATTATATGTTATCTTAACATTGTATTTCGCGAACTTGCCATCAGCCAGACAATTTAACCAAAGGGTCACAAGTGTCTAATTTAGGGCGTATAGTGCGATACATGCGGTTCAACACCTAGACGAGTCTGAGCCAATTTACATCGACTAAGAGGAACCACATGTGAGCCCGGACATCTCTGGAAAGTTAGTTCGCAAGGGGAACGTTATTTACTCCCATCCCACCACCCCACCCCCCTCCACCCCCACCCACCCTTAAACAGAATCTTCGGTTTGTTTGAATTTACTACAGTATTTGATACTGTATCAATAATGAATGGTGCCAATAATTCTATCCACCCAACATGCATACGCTGATTGTGATACAATGACAGTTCTACATCTACATCTACATTTATACTCCGCAAGCCACCCAACGGTGTGTGGCGGAGGGCACTTTACGTGCCACTGTTATTACCTCCCTTTCCTGTTCCAGTCGCGTATGGTTCGCGGGAAGAACGACTGTCTGAAAGCCTCCGTGCGTGCGCTAATCTCTGTAATTTTACATTCGTGATCTCCTCGGGAGGTATAAGTAAGGGGAAGCAATATATTCGATACCTCATCCAGAAACGCACCCTCTCGAAACCTGGACAGCAAGCTACACCGCGATGCAGAGCGCCTCTCTTGCAGAGTCTGCACTTGAGTTTATTAAACATCTCCGTAACGCTATCACGCTTACCAAATAACCCTGTGACGAAACGCGCCGCTCTTCTTTGGATCTTCTCTATCTCCTCCGTCAACCCGATCTGGTACGGATCCCACACTGATGAGCAATACTCAAGTATAGGTCGAACGAGTGTTTTGTAAGCCACCTCCTTTGTTGATGGACTACATTTTCTAAGCACTCTCCCAATGAATCTCTACCTGGTACCCGCCTTACCAAGAATTAATTTTATATGATCATTCCACTTCAAATCGTTCCGCACGCATACTCCCAGATATTTTACAGAAGTAACTGCTACCAGTGTTTGTTCCGCTATCATATAATCATACAATAAAGGATCCTTCATTCTATGTATTCGCAATACATTACATTTGTCTATGTTAAGGGACAGTTGCCACTCCCTGCACCAAGTGCCTATCCGCTGCAGATCTTCCTGCATTTCGCTACAATTTTCTAATGCTGCAACTTCTCTGTATACTACAGCATCATCCGCGAAAAGCCGCATGGAACTTCCGACACTATCTACTAGGTCATTTATATATATTGTGAAAAGCAATGGTCCCATAACACTCCGCTGTGGCACGCCAGAGGTTACTTTAACGTCTGTAGACGTCTCTCCATTGAGAACAACATGCTGTGTTCTGTTCGCTAAAAACACTTCAATCCAGCCACAAAGCTGGTCTGATATTCCGTAGGCTCTTACTTTGTTTATCAGGCGACAGTGCGGAACTGTATCGAACGCCATCCGGAAGTCAAGAAAAATAGCATCTACCTGGGAGCCTGTATCTAATATTTTCTGGGTCTCATGAACAAGGTAAACCTGAATTGTGCTGTAGCGTATTACCTCCCTTATTTGCCAGTGTAAAATAATATCAAACAGACGGCGGTAGTAACCAAGGGCAAAAAGTAAGTTGCACAACGGCCAGTCCTTTGTGAATCTACTGACGCAGTTTACACACAGAATAAACTAGCTGATGATGTTGTCGACTCGTCAGAGTACGCTCAAGCATTTGCAAATGTACCAGGATGCTCAGACACACACTGATCAGCCAGGACATTAAGACCATCGGCCTAATATCGATATAAACCCGTTCAGTCGATAGCAGCGTCACCTGACGAGGTATGACTGCTAGTCAGACACAAGGACGGTCCATGTAGTATCAGTGAGCGTGCTGTCCGTGTTAGAGTGTGCAAGGCGCGCGATCTACCTGAGTTTGACCGAGGGCGGAGTGTGATGGCCCGGAAGCTCGGTACGAGCATTCGGAAAATGGACAGCTTGTCGAGTTATGGTGGATTTCTGTGGTGAGTGTCTTCAACACGTGGCGAAACCAAGGTGAAACCATGTCCAGGCGTCGTGGGGTTTGGCGACCACCCTTAATTGCAGATGTAGAACGCCGTAGGCTAGGCAGACTGGTAAAACAGGAATGCTGGGTCAGAGCAGAAGTGTGTCAGGGCATACAGTGCATATAACACTCCACATTCAACGAGCCATGCATGTACCAAAGTTAACACTACATCGGCGACTACGACCGAAATAGGCGCATGACCATCGCCACTGGACGTTAGCAGATCGTTGCACGGTCGGACGAACCCCGATAACTTTTTGATCTTGACGATGCGAGGGCGAAAATCCGTCGTCTTCGGCGCAACAGATCCTTGACACTTCTTGACGAGGTGGCGACGGCTCCATTGTGCTCTCGGGAACATTCACAAGGGCAGCGTACACGGTTCCACTGCAGCTCGTACAAGGCACCTTAACTGCCAAGGAGTATCGCATACTGTTTGCAGACTACATGCACCTTATCATGTTTCCCAACGGCAGTGGCATTTTTTAATAAGATAACGAGCCCCGTCACAAATTCAGGAGTGCGATAGAGCGGTTCGAGGAACACAGTGGCGAGTTACAATTGATGTGCCCCCATCTCCCGCCCCCCACCGCCAACTCGCCAGATCTGAATTCGATCAAACACATCTATGATGTAGCGTCAGAGACAGCCCGCCCGCCCCCCCTCCCTCCTGCCCCCCCCCCGCCCCCACCGAAATTTACGGGAAATACGTGACGTGTGTGTGCAGATGCGGTGCCAATCTCTCCAGTAACCTACCAAGGCGTCATTGCTTCACTGCCACGAATTTCACTCAAGGAAAATTACTGATTACTTCTGTGGATCCACAATAGAATAAACATTATATAATTTGTGTATGAACCTGAATATACACCGAAGAGCCAAAGAAACTGGCACACCTGCCTAATATCGTGTAAGGTCCCCGCGAGCACGCAGAAGTGCCGCAACACGACGTGACATGCACTCGATGTCCAGTGCCTGAAGTAGCGCTGGAGGGATTTGACGCCATGAATCCTGCAGGGCTGTCCATAAATTCGTAAGAGTACGACGGTGTGGAGATCTCTTCTGAACAGCATGTTGCAAGGCATTCCAGATATGCTCAAAATATTCATATCTGGGGAATTTGGTGGTCCGCGGAAGTGTTTAAACTCAAAAGAAGCAGGTGATCAGACAGGTTGGTTACGTGTGTGTCATCTGTCAGAGTCATATCTAGAAGTATCAGGGGTTTCATATCACTCCAACTGCACACGTGTTACACCAATACAGAGCCTCCACCAGCTTGAACAGTCCCCTGCTGACATGTAGGCTCAATGGATTCGTGAGGTTGTCTCCATAGTTCACGTCCATCCGCTCGACACAATTTTAAACGACATTCGTCCGACCAGGCAACCTGTTTCCAGTCATCAACAGTCCAATGTCGGTGTTCACGGGTCCAGGTGAGGCGTAAAACTTTGTCTCGTGTAGGCAGGTGGACCATCAGCTCAGAACGCCCATATCGGTGACGTTTCGTTGGTTGAATAATTTGCACTCTGGTACTTATTGATGGCCCAGCATTGAAATCTGTAGCAATTTGCGGAAGGGTTGCGCTTCTGTCACGTTGAATCATTCTCGACAGTCGTCGTTCCCATTCTTGCAGGATCTTTCTCCGGCCGCAGCGACGTCGGCGATTTGACTTTTTACCGAGTCCCTTATATTCACGACACACTCGTGAAATCACACGGGAAAATCCCCACTTCATCGCTACCTCTGAGATGCTGTGCAACATCACTCGTGCGCCGACTATAACACCACGTTCAAATTCACTTAAATCTCGATAACCTACCATTGTAGTAGCAGTAACCGATCTAACAACTGCGCCGGACACTTGTGTTATGTAGACGTTACCGACAGCATTGCTGTATTCTGCCTGTTTACATATCTCTATACTTGAATACGCATGCCTATTCCAGTTTCTTTGGCGCTTCAGTGTAAATATGACATGTGTTTATGGCGGTTAACCAATGTCCGTTCCGAATATCCAGGTGATCCGGATTTTCGAAAATTCGCATGATCTTACGTGCTAAGTAGCCCAGGTAAACGAGATTCCATTGTAGCATTAGAAAGTTACAGTTACTATTAGATTTGCCAACTGTCCCTATTTTGTACTGATCGTTCCTAATTTTCTATAATTGTCCCCCTTGTCCCTACATGAGCATGACGCGACACCCTCATGTCCCTACATTTTTGATTTATTTTTGCGGTTTTTACTATTTATACAACATACTGTAATACTGTACGATTTTTTATTTCATATTCTTAATTTTATTACCTTATTCTTACTATCCAAAGTCACTATTTGTAAATTACTCAATACAGCAGCGAATCAGTGGGTTTAAAAGTCAACTGCTTTTTTATTGTTGATGAGGCAGCTGTGTTAGTGGAGTGACCGAGATAAGGAATACTGACCTTTGTTTTTACTTTCATCGTTCCGTAAGAGCAAAACATTATTAATATTACGGTGATTCTAGGGTTTTCCGATGTCAGATTCGTATTTTAAGTGCTCACTAGGGGAAGTGGAAGTACAAGTAGCAGTGACGGTGACTGTAGTGTTAACAGTTACGAGAGGCAAAACGAAACCCGTAAGAAAATGTGGAAAGCAGATGCACATTTAGTAAAGAGTGGCTGGAGGATAAACAGTTCAGAAGTTCTTTAGCTGAAAGTGACGATGCACCGATTGCAAAATGCGCAGTATGTCCTGCTTCCTTTCCAATAAAACGTGAGGATATCGAGGTCGTCAGAAAGCATTTATGACGAGAGAAACGTTAAAATATTTATCCTAGATACTGTATCTGGGGTGAAGGAGAAATGATTAAGCTCCTATGATGATAGTAATAAAACAGCTGGTGCTATTTTCAGAAAACCTGAGTTAATATTAAACGAACCCCGTTTGGAAGTTTTTAATAAATCACGTTTCAGTGCAGACAATGGAACAATGAAGATCGGAAAAAAACGCTCAGTTTCTCAAAATTTCAGATCTTTAAATGGTAATGTAACTGAAGTTAACTGTAATTGACATGTCACATATAATATGGCAAAAAATGCGTACTAAATGATTAGTAAAAAAACTCATGAACTCAAAAATAGTTTGACTTAGTTGAAAAAGAATGTTCAACAATTTTATGGCGTATTCCTGTACGGTAGTTGTGATTGCTGCCGGCTCTTGGGCGCTTACTAAGACTCTGGGGGGATACTGACCGTGCTTTCTCTTCCAAGGTGAATAAGAGACCTTCCCTTTAGTATGGATTTTCGTTAAAGGCGTGGATGCAGGCAAGTGGTCACTTCCCTTTTCTTATATGTAACTCATACACAACTTTATGTATGTTGTTATATTACCCATTTTAAACTAGAAAATCGGTAGACGCTATCTCCAGGTCCTGACAACATTTTAGAACTATTGAATAAACGCATTGAATCTAGATTAAAAGATGTTTCTTTTTGGTTTTAACGTGAATCGAAACCTGAAGAGATTTAGCAAATCAGTCCACGACAAATTCAAGAAAAATACTGCTAACGTTTATCTACATATACATTTATACTCCGCAAGCCACCCAACGGTGTGTGGCGAAGGACACTTTACGTGCCACTGTCATTACCTCCCTTTCCTGTTCCAGTCGCGTATGGTCCGCGGGAAGAACGACTGCCTGAAAGCCTCCGTGCGTGCTCGAATCTCTCTAATTTTACATTCGTGATCTCCTCGGGAGGTATAAGTAGGGGGAAGCAATATATTCGATACCTCATCCAGAAACGCACAATCTCGAAACCTGGCGAGCAAGCTACACCGCGATGCAGAGCGCCTCTCTTGCAGAGTCTGCCACTTGAGTTTGCTAAACATCTCCGTAACGCTATCACGCTTACCAAATAACCCTGTGACGAAACGCGCCGCTCTTCTTTGGATCTATCTCCTCCGTCAACCTGACCTGGTACGGATCCCACAATGATGAGCAATACTCAAGTATAGGTCGAACGAGTGTTTTGTAAGTCACCTCCTTTATTGATGGACTACATTTTCTAAGGACTCTCCCAATGAATCTCAACCTGGCACCCGCCTTACCAACAATTAATTTTATATGATCATTCCACTTCAAATCGTTCCCCACGCATACTCCCAGATATTTTACAGAAGTAACTGCTACCAGTATTTGTTCCGCTATCATATAATCATACAATAAAGGATCCTTCTTTCTATGTATTCGCAATACATTACATTTGTCTACGTTAAGGGTCAGTTGCCACTCCCTGTACCAAGTGCCTATCCGCTGCAGATCTTTCTGCATTTCGCTACAATTTTCTAATGCTGCAACTTCTCTGTATACTACAGCATCATCCGCGAAAAGCCGCATGGAACTTCCGACACTATCTACTAGGTCATTCATATATATTGTGAAAAGCAATGGTCCCATAACACTCCCCTGTGGCAAGCCAGAGATTACTTTAACGTCTGTAGACGTCTCTCCATAGATAACAACATGCTGTGTTCTGTTTATTAAAAACTCTTCAATCCAGCCACACAGCTGGTCTGATATTCCGTAGGCTGTTATTTTGTTTATCAGGCGAGAGTGCCCAAGTTATGTGTGCATTTGTTATTTACTTGTGTTTTTGACTCTAGTAAAAGTGTTAAAGTCACATGCAGTAACGAAGTGCTTCACCTCTCCTGCTCCTACTCGCTTCCTTTACTCTCGGCCTATACATCAGAAGCAGTTCACAGGAGCAGACCCACGCGTCGCCTATCCGGGTGGGATACAAAAACATTCCAAAATTAACAAGCTTTATACCAATGAACAAAGGGAGTTTCAAAGCTTTTGGCTGGCGGCCGCGGGCAGGCGGTGATGGTTTCAGAAGCGGTCGGTAGAGTTCGCGTCGCAATAGGGCCGTCATTCCGTTTCACTGTCAGTGAGGTGGTGACTGTAGAGCACGAGGTTTTCTGAAATCTTGAGTTCGCGATAAGGCAGTCGCAAATTGCAGTGCAGCGGGCATTTCGTACCAAATTCGGTATTCAGCCACAAACTCGCAAAAGTTCTAGCCGTTGGTTTAAGCAATTTAAACAGCCTGGGAGTGTGTGCAAAGGAAAAAGCATAGGCGGACCGCGTGTGTCGGAGGGTGATGTTAGACGGGTTCAAGAAAGTTTTGTGCCCAGTCCCAGTATGTCTATAAATAGAGCCAGTCGAGAAACTGGAATACCCCAGCAAAGTGTATGGAAAGTTCTGGGACGGCATTTGCTATACACGCCCTACCAATTACAACTTGCGCAGTCTCTAAACCCCAATGACAAAGAGAAGCGTCTGGATTTTGTGGTTATGTGCTAGCAAAGATGGAGGATCACGCATTTCTACAGCGTTTAATTTTTAGCGATGAAGCGGCGTTCCAACTTAGTGGAAAAGTCAACAGACAAAATGTTTGTATATGGGGTTTTGGAAATCCACGTTCACTATTGCAACACGAAAGAGACTCACCGAAGATCAATGTGTTCTGTGCTGTATCCCGTACAAAGGTATGCAGAAAGAACTGTAACTGGAATCAC
This sequence comes from Schistocerca nitens, assembly GCF_023898315.1. Lineage (NCBI taxonomy): Eukaryota > Metazoa > Arthropoda > Insecta > Orthoptera > Acrididae > Schistocerca > Schistocerca nitens. The sequence continues at coordinate 369,607,041 of NC_064621.1, forward strand.
GTACCTGGACATGTTGGAACAATGGCTGTTCCCTCAAGTTGTGGAAGATTCCCAGTACTTCATTTCCCAACCCGATGGAGGTCCACTCCATTGGCACCATGATGTGCAAGGCTTTTTGAATGACTCCCTTCCTCAGCACTGGATTGGTCGCAAGGACTTCAGGCTCTGCACTTCTAGCCACCGAGATCTCCTGATCCCACACCCTGCTGCTATTTATTATCGGGTAATGTGAAGAAAGCTGATTACGTCCCGTCTCCACCAACCACTCTGAACGATCTGCGGAACAGGATCACCGCTGCCGTGCACTCAGTAACAGCAGATACGCTTTCGCATGTGTGGCTGCCGCGTCGATGTTTGCCTTGCAGCTGACGGTGGTCACATTTATAAGATTTAGTGCAGTTGTCATTATTAAATAATTATTAAAAACTAATTAATTTCAAATTATTAAATTTGTTAAATTGATATAAAACATTATGGAAAAAAAGCTTTGGAACTTTTCATTGGTATAAAGCTTGTTCATTTTGGATTTGTACTTGAAGAAATACAAAGTTTAGAAAATGGGTCCATCATTTATAATAACCCTGTATTACTTGACAAAGAGATGTCATTTCTTAGAAATACGCCGATGTCTTAGCAAATGGCGAGGTAATATACTCAAAGACATGGTCAGGTTCTTCAGCGAAGTACCTCTGATACAAGAAAGAATGTCTGGCCCAAAAGTGGCAAGTGTTCAATTGTTCAACAGTAAAAGTGAGCAGTAGAGTATCTCCGCATAGCAGTTTCTCTGGGATTGACTGATGGGCACTCGACTTGTCGCAAGAAGGACTCTCCCCACAGAGAAACCCCACCGTTTGCGTGAGGGTTATGGACGCCTCTGAAGTCCTTCCTCGAAGCTGTATGAAGGAAAGAAGTTTGGGGTTAAACCTCCTATCGACACTGACATTCTCGATGGACCACAACCTCGAATTGTTTCAAGGATGGGGAAGGAGATCGGCCGTGTACTTTTAAGGGAACCACCCGGGCATTTGCTAGGAGTGATTTAGCGAAATCACGATTTGAACCGTCTCTACGAAGTTGGAGTACTGACATCCCAGCACGTGTGCATTTTAGTTTCCATTCATCAAGGTATTACAACAGTTTTCTCGAAATATCATGACGTCTCCTGGTACATTAATCTGGGGCATTGGAATGACTATTCTTCCAGATCGTCACTTTACCAACAACTGTAGTATCTGGTTAGAGATGTAGCCGACGTTCGACTCCTTGGATTGACTGTGGGGTTTTAATGGTCTATCAGATGAAAACAGTACCACAGAATCCCGGAAAATTGTAAATTTGTGTTATGGTCTTATGGAACCCAACTGCCGAGGTCATCGGTCCTTGAGCTTACACACTACTTAATCTAACTTAAACTAATTTATGCTAAGGCCGATACACACACCCAAGCTCGAGCGAGGACTCGAACCTCCGACGGGGGAAGCCGCGCAGACCGTGGGAAGACCCGCAGACCAAGGGGATACCACGCGCAGCACACACAATCTTGTTTCTACCAATGTACCACCTTTTCATTCCATCCCCCCGCCCCCACAAAAAAAAATCAGTGCATTTATTTGGTCACTAACTGCCCATTTAGAAGTTACGTCATTATTTGTAATGTTTACTGTAAAGTTTCGATACATCACTCGTTCTTAAATACATATTGTCACTGCAATTAATATAGACATACACTACTAGCCATTAAAATTGCTACACCAGGATGACGTGCTAAAGACGCGAAATTTAACCGACAGGACGAAGATGCTGTGATATGCAAATGATTAGCTTTTCAGAGCATTCACACAAGGTTGGCGCCGGTGGCGACACCTACTACGTGCTGACATGAAGAACGTTTCCACCCGATTTCTTATACAAAAACAGCAGTTGACCGGCGTTGCCTGTTGAAACGTTGTTGTGATGCCTCGTGTAAGGAGGAGAAATGCGTACCATCACGTTTCCGACTTTTATAAAGGTCGGATTGTAGCCTATCGTTATTGCGGTTTATCGTATCGCGACATTGCTGCTCGCGTTGGTCGAGACCCAATGGCTGTTAGCAGAATATGGAATCGGTAGGTTCAGGAGGGGAATACGGAACGCCGTGCTGGATCCCAACGGCCTCATATCACTAGCAGTCGAGTTTACAGGCATCTTATCCGCATGGCTGTAACGGATCGTGCAGCCACGTCTCGATCCCTGAGTCAACAGAATGGGACGTTTGCAAGACAACAACCATCTGCACGAACAGTTCGACGACGCATGGACTATCAGCTCGGAGACCACGGCTGCGGTTATCGTTGACGCTGCATCACAGACAGGAGAACCTGCGATGGTGTACTCAACGACGAACCTGGGAGCACGAATGGCAAAACGTCATTTTTTGATGAACTCAAGTTCTGTTCACAGCATCATAATGGTCGCATCTGTGTTTGGCGATATTCCGTTAACGGACATTGGAAGCGTGTATTCGTCATCGCCATACTGGCGTATCACCCGGCGTGATGGTATGGGGTGCCATTGGTTACACGTCTTCGTCACCTCTTGTTCGCATTGACGGCCCTTTGAACAGTAGACATTTCAGATGTGTTACGACCCGTGGCTCTACCCTTCATTCGATCCCTGCGAAACCCTACATTTCAGCAGGATAATGCACGACCGCATGTTGCAGGTCCTGTAGGGGCCTTTGTGGATACAGAAAATGTTCGACTGCTGCCCTGGCCAGCACATTCTCCAGATCTCTCACCAACTGAAAACGTCTGGTCAAAGGTGGCCGAGCAACTTGCTCGTCACAATACGCCACTCACTATCTTGATGAACTGTGGTATCTTGATGAAGCTGCATGGGCAGCTGTACCTGTTTGACTCAATGCCTAGGCGTATCAAGGCCGTTATTACGCCCTGAGATGGTAGTTCTGGGTACTGATTTATCAGGATCTATGCACCCAAATTACGTGAAAATCTAATCACATGTCAGTTCTAGTATAATATATTTGTCCAATGAATACCCGTTTATCATCTGCATTTCTTCTTGATGTAGCTATTTTAATGGCCAGTAGTGAATAAAATTTTTGTCTTTGATATAAATTCCTCATGCTGGGCAAGTTAACAACTGACGATCGTATTTCATTCTTTGTTTTTTGAAGTTGTTCATTTGAGATATACAACAGATAGGGCCTAAGGATAAGTTTTTGAGCAAATAATACGAACGTTTCGCTCCTGTGTTATCAGATCAATTGACCGGTGTGCTCGTGTGAAGTCAATCCAAATAACTGCCTGATGTGGCACACTTCTTATTCAGAGTGCCTCTTCATGTTAACGTGCCACGAGCGGACCGACGACGCAATACACAAAGTGCGAAGTTCCAAGTGCCACTGTTGACGGAGGAGAACGCCTGATACGGCGGTGTATGAAAGCCACCAGCTCACTGAACAGGTGAGAATTGGCTGGAATCTCGGTCAGCAATCTCCGCAGCGAGTGGAGATGTAAAGCAGTCAGACACTGTCTGCACCAAGATGAACGTAACGTATCGTCGCAAGGGATCTTAGCTTACCCTGCAGTACCGAAACTCCACAATATCTGTACTTCACAGGATGTCAGAACCGTCATAGAATCAATATTCAGAAAACATTGAAAGAACAGGAAGCACAGGCAGCGTTATTGTCTCCATTGCCGTTGATAGTGCCTAACCGGACGATTCTCTCGCAGAGAAGAGGACATTTTCGCAACGTAATGTACCCTGCCACATGGACTGATTATAATAAAAACGGTTGAAAAGTAAATCCACAGCCCCAAGATCCGGCGATCTTCACCCGACAGAACATGTGTGGTATCAACTCGATTTCTATGTTCGTTGGTGGTAGTAAAATTGGCGATCAAAATGTTTACGATTGGGAGAATTGCTGCAGTGTATAAGCAACCCAGCGCGACTCCCATGCTGGTATATAAGCCCCGACAGTAGGCAATAGGTTATGGTAGCCTTCGAACAGAATCTTTTTGAACGCCCTTATACATTGGGTAATATGGTTCTGGAAACTCACCTAGACCTATTAAAAATTCACTGAATCATTTTCATTCAGCCTATAAGATGTATGGGATGGAGACAAACATCCTGACGATACTGAGTAATAGGGGATATCCAGTCGAGAATATTTTTCCAAGTAACTATAGGTCGGGCCGGCCGAAGTGGCCGTGCGGTTAAAGGCGCTGCAGTCTGGAACCGCAAGACCGCTACGGTCGCAGGTTCGAATCCTGCCTCGGGCATGGATGTTTGTGATGTCCTTAGGTTAGTTAGGTTTAGCTAGTTCTAAGTTCTAGGGGACTAATGACCTCAGCAGTTGAGTCCCATAGTGCTCAGAGCCATTTGAACCAAGCCAACTATAGGTCGGAAGTGTATTTTTCTGGACATGTGGCTACTAAATGACAGCCAATGAAGTATTTGTATGATTAAATGTTATTGTAGTCAAATGAAACAGTGTTATTTTTAAATTGCACCATTTTTTATTTCTGAATATTTATAGAGTTTTGTGACTTCTCAGTTTTATCAAAATCTGTGTGAATATTTGTGTATATATTTGTAGACAGTTCTACACTGTAGTTAAGTGTTACATCTGTGAAACGTCTTACCATTTTAATCTCTCCATCGTTGTGTAGGATGGCGTCTCGGAGGCACGCAGATGGAATGTATTATATTAAACGAAATAATACAGACTGCCTGAAGCTGCAACATAGATAATCAATTTCTAAATACACATTTCACCATCAGATACATCTATACACAGCAGAATAATTATAGTAAGTACCAGAAAAGTAAATGTTCATCTATTTAACAAAAATTAAAGACTTATACGGGGATTACAGGAGACAAGAAATCGCCAACTTATATTATACACAATGAAAAGTATAAATTATAAATGTACAGCCATACTAAGGATACTGAATCAGTCTAGTATAAACAAAGTCAGTAAAGCGACAAAACTGCCTCGATAGTCAAAATACAAGAAAATTATTATTTTTTAATTTTTGATAGTTATTTTCCTACGTCCACACCTACATATATTCTATTAAAACCATTGTGAAGTGATAGAAAATGCTACTTACCATGGGAGTACATGTTTTTAGCGTGCAACGAGCCAAAAGTCAACAAACAAGCAATATTTACACAGTACAACTCTGGAGCTGTGTGTATATGTATCGATCACGCATTGCTGCACCTCTGGAAATATCCAAGAGGATGTACAGACAAGGCCCCGTGTAGCAAAGAAACCATACTCAAATTTGATGGAAGTAGGAATGAAAGGAACATATACTCGCTATTAATACTATCTGTCAGATCACTCATGTACAACACGAAAAGGCTTCCAACACACTTCCTAGCGGCAGAAATTTGAAGTTACTTCTGCTCAATCGATGACTATCCATCCGACATGACATGATACGTCCCTGGTATCCGGTTGGAACCTAGCCACTGCCTGAATTCTAAATGTAAAGCAGCGGCAGCATAAGGAGTCAAAGTAGTTCTGTCAGTGTCGTGGAAAAGGGCGGAGGAACAGTCAAAGAGTTGCAATGAAGAACTGTCATTAAACTGCAGAAGAATCGACAAAGATCAGCGGCACGAGGATGTGGAAGACACTGGAAACAGCAGATTAAAGACAAAATGTATATTCACATGACATGTGGCTTGTAATAGGAAAAGTATCGCAATGATATCTCCTTTAGCAAAAGATTCCAATTAGAGCCCCGTTCGGATCTCCGGAAAGGGCCTGTCAAGGGGGAGGTGACAACGAGAAACAGATTGGATAACCAACAAAAGAGTAACATTCAGTGAATCGGAGTGTGGAATCACAGATATCTGAATGTGGTAGTAAAGCTAGAAAATCTGGGAACGGAAATACAGAGACTCACTCTCAGTATGGTGGGAGTCAGTGAATTACAAAACAAAGAAGGAAAGAATAACTGATCCGTTGCTGGTAGGGTGACATCAATAGCAGCACAAGATAGTGTAAAGAGAGCAGGTTTCGTCTTGAACAAGAAGATGGGGCAGAGCGTGAAGTATTATGAACAGTTCAGTGGTAGGTTTATTCTCATTAGAATCAACAAAGAAAAAAAAAAGAAAGAAAGAAACGCAACGCCAGCAACAGTACCTTCTGCTATGCCAGTACATGTCGGCGTCAAAAGCAGAAGATAAAGAGCACGTCCTGAGTGCTAAGTAAATTCCGTTTTGACGTAAAAATGTCTCTTAGCTCGTCGGTCGAACTTTATTGTGTGACAAAACACCTTCAGATGTGATTCGCTGACAACAAAGCGCATACAGTGCACACTGGATAAATCATGTCTGTATGTGGAGGTCCTCCAGTATTTGTTTTGCCTGACGTCATCGTACCAGTGTAAGCGCACGCGCGTGACTGTTTAGGAATTAGCTCTGTGTAAATTTATAACTCGTATAGCGACGAAACGTATTTAACTAGGACAGTGACTCAGATGTCACTGTGAATAGCTTGTGAAACACTTCTACGGTCCAAAATTAGACAATAAAAGTATTATAAACGAGAACCATATTCGCATTTGGGAATATGGTTAAACTTTAGCTACACTATGCACTATGACAACGAAAACTTAAGCCGCGCTGGGTCTCGAACATGTTCTTTCGATTGTGTAACATCCGCGAGATAAATTGTAGCTACAGTGCGATGAGAGGAAATTATGCCTCTAACAGTTATAAACAATATCTATTCGACATATGAAAAAACAGTGAAAACGATGATAAATATTAATTATTTATATAATATTTTATGATGTAATTGGACAAATCGATGTGTATCATACAAAGACAATGATAATTGTAAATTCCTTTTATGATCTCCGTTTGTCTTCCTTTGTTTTTACCTTTTGTTGGTTGTCTTTTGTAGGTTGCGGACGCAAGACGCATGTCAAACTGAGGTCTGTTAAGCAACTGTAATTATTTGTTAATTATTACTTGAGAATAGAGTTCACTATTATTATAAATATGAGTGAATAATTATTTGTAACTTTAATTCCTCTCTCAATAAGCATTATCTTTCCGCTGCAAGGAGCGCAGCCATTGATGATAGCGATTTGTATCGCGTTTTTATCTGTGTATCTTAGGAAAAAAATCAAAGGTTTGTTTGATGAAAATTAATTAGTGCACCGGTGGTCCCGGGCTCATTTTAATGAAAATAGTTCGAATCGGATTGGTTCTTTAAAAGCAGTGCTCATAGCACGATCCATATAACAAACTTTTTCTTGCTGATGTATGGAGCCGAAATTAATTACGCACGAGTTGCGAAGAATATTGTTTCAGGTAACATACGTCATTGTTGTGCACGGCTGATATTCGGTGGTTTTAATGACCATTTTGCTGAAGACAATTGTTTCCATCATAATCAATAGTTGTATAGAATCTGTTGTATAAACTGTGATTTAGTGACACTTACACAACTTACAGGCAACACTTTAACACAACGTTAACTTGGAGTTCTTTAGCAACTTGACCAAATCTTTAGCCGTGAGAAAAATTATTTACTAATTACTCACTGTAATAAAATAAGATTATCATTTTCATTTACAAATTAGTTAAATACCAAACCACTGAATAACACAGCGAACGCCTCAACTGATACGAACGGTCACCATTACCGCGTATGACACCCAAGCACGCTACCTGGACCTAACCAAACTTCCATATGCCGGCGCTTTCGTCCACATCCTATACTCGCACAGATACCTTGGGTCCCATACAGGAAGAGACGTATCATTAGAGTCGACGCCCAGCTACTAGGACGGAATACTAAATAGCAGGCCGGCCGAAGTGGCCGCGCGGTTCTGGCGCTGCAGTCTGGAACCGCGAGACCGCTACGGTCGCAGGTTCGAATCCTGCCTCGGGCATGGATGTGTGTGATGTCCTTAGGTTAGTTAGGTTTAACTAGTTCTAAGTTTAAGGGGACTAATGACCTCAGCAGTTGAGTCCCATAGTGCTCAGAGCCATTTGAACCATTTGAACTAAATAGCAGTGCCCATGTTGCTCTAATTTATTCCTGAATGCCCTTCAGACGTACACGCATGCATACATGTCTGAAGGACGTTGCAAACACAGACACTGCAATTTAGTAATAGAAGTATTCGCTGGACTATAAGTAAAAATTAATATTAAACTAAAAATTACAAAATAATGAAAAGGAAATGAAGAAAACGGCACAAAGAGACTACGTAGCTTGTTATTCAGCGATACAGCGACGATCAATAGCCCAAATTTTGATTTGTGTATTTTGTAACCATTATACTATTCTGCGAAAACGTTGTATTAAAGTTACTGATAATTAAATTACATATTAATATGAAACTTTTGTAATGATTATATCCTGACGTTCTCACGGAAAATCTGCTTCAGAGATACGAACTGCGTACACATAATATTTTTCACTTGCGTTTGCTGGTGCGGGCTAGACGGCACTGTAAGAACGTGTCAACGTGGATTATCATTCTCGTCACGCTCCACCCAATAGAAAGAGAAAAAAATGTGGATTGCTGTTGCAAGGAGCACGTACTCTGATGTGTGCTCCGCGCAGTGACTTGTGGAACGTGGCCGCGGATGGCACGTACGTGTAACGTGAATAGAAGGGCATATGACGTAAATCAAAGCGCGAAGCGATGATTGCGGAGCCGGTAGGGCGTCGTCGGGCGCAGGACGGGGCGTGACGGCGGCGACCGGCCGCGGCCCATTCTATGCAGATGAGCCGGCCGGCTCCGCGCTGGACAATCCCAGCGCGTTCCGCCGCCCTGACGATGCGATGCGTGCCGAGGGCCGAAACGCACCCGTCACTCGCTCTGCCGCCGATCATCGCAGATTCAACGTGCAGAACACGATGCTTACAATATCTTGAATAACCGTGAAACAGCACTCTGCTGTCTACTAAAACGAGTGGATACGAGCTAACTTCTCTGCAAATATCGATAACAACGGATGTATGATGTTCGGTTCCATCTTTTCATTCAAAATCTGCTGAACGATGTAGCTATAAGCGCACTGGTCAGAAAGCTAGTCGAGAATGGACGAGCCACAAATACTTTTCAAAAGCTTTACTTTAATGCGGTTACCGGTTTCGGACTACCAAGTCTGTCTTCATATGACCAACTTCTCTAGTAATTGCGGATATGAATTGGCAACAGCATGTCATCCTCTACCGCATTGCCAAAGAATATTCGGGTATTTCGCGCTATTTTTTATGATGTGTGCATAGTACAAACAGGCAACACTGCCTGCCTTTGATTTTCTATTCAGTGAAATTATTGTACATACTTCCAGTATGTAGTCCATAGTTCCAGTGGATGGCGTTTCGCTTTATGCTTTTCCAGAACGATGCACTAGTTACTACACTGCACGGAACACGTATATACTGATAACCCGAAACATTATGACCAGCAGGCCGGTGTGGCCGAGAGGTTCTAGGGGCTTTAGTCAGGAACCGTGCGACCGCTGCGGTTGCAAAATGGTTCAAATGGCTCTGAGCACTATGGGACTTAACATCTTAGGTCATCAGTCCCCTAGCACTTAGAACTACTTAAACCTAACTGACCTAAGGACACCACACACATCCATGCCCGAGGCAGGACTCGAACCTGCGACCGCAGCAGTCCCGCGCCTCCGGACTGAAGCGCCCAGAACCGCACGGCCACGCTGCGGTTGCAGGTTCGAATCCTGCCTCGGGTATGGATGTGTGTAATGTCCTTAGGTTAGTTAAGTTGAAGTAGTTCTAAGTTCTAGGTGACTGATGACCTCAGATGGTAAGTACCATAGTGCACCCCTTGCCAGAGGAGCCGCTCCGGGGTAAGAGACGGGCTCCCACCTTTTATCACTCGTTAACTAAAGATGGCTACAAGTTAGACGAGTGATTCGAATGCACTCAAGCGTGCATCCACGATGCTTGACCCCTCTCCTCAGGACGAATTGGGACAGGCAGAAGATGAAACCGTAACTCAGAGACATGCACGATTTACGTTGGTCCTGGAGCAGAATATTAAGAATGGAAAAATCAGTCAAGTGGCATTGTCAATTATTAAAAACGAGCTGACTGCGTGGGCATTGCCCACGCCAAACTCGAAGGCCGCGTAGAGGAGTTAGAAAAGGAAAATGATAGAGTGAGAAGGCAACCAAGCAAGACCTCGGAGGGAGTGGTCGCGCAAGCGCCACCCAAATCGCAAACTACAAAAGAAACGATCGCCAAGGTGACCAAGCGGTCAGGCACGGCGGTCTTTCTCAGAACCTTACCTGGCTAAGACACAAGGGTTAAAAAGGTCCGAACTATGGACCACTATTGACCACAACCATTGACTACCGGGTCAATTAAAATTAATGAAGTCAAACCAAGCAGGAACTCGGTGATTGTTGAGGTTTCCACCGATGAAGACAAAGAAAAACTATTAAACAACCCTAAGTTGAACTCGGTGGTCAAGTGCGAACCTCCGACAAAAAGAAACCCACTGATCATCCTACATGACGTGCCTACAACTCTGACAAATGAGGAACTCTACGAAACTATCAAAGAACCAAACTTCGACCAAATGAATAGTGAAGAATTCAAAAACTCCTTTAAGCAACTACGAGTTGATGACCTCATTGAATATAATAATAACACGGCAGTCTACCCTTTCTCAGAGGAGGAGGTGGCTGCCACATAATATCACTCAAGAGGGGTAAAGCTCCCGGGCCAGACGGCATTGTAGCGGAGGTGGTGCAATTCCTAGCTCCCCAGCTAACTGCACCACTCACTCAACTGTACAATTTCCTAAGATCTGGAAGACAGCGAATGTTGTAATTATCTGGAAAGGACCCGATAAAGACCCAACGAACACGAAATCATATAGACCAATATGTTTGTTGGATATACTTGGGAAGAACTAGAAAAACTACTAGCTGACAGACTGGCTGCACACCGAGTGCTGTGTGGGATGAGCAGCTTCAGGCCTGGGCGATCGGCATCTGGTGCAATCGCCCTGGCGGCCGAGGTCTGTGGCTCTACCCCGCACAAGTACGTAGTGGGCATCATGGTGGACATCAGTGGCGCCTTCGACAACCTGTGGTGGCCTTCGCTCTTCTCCTGCTTGTGGGAGAAGGAGTGTCCAGGGCAGCTATATGGCTGTCTGAGGAGCTATTGCAAGTAGCGGGAGGTCTGGCTATCATTCCCTAGCGGGGGAATTGGAAAATCAATAATTAAGGGACGCCCCCAGGGTTCCGCCTTAGGACCCCTGTTTTCGGATATCCACATGAAGCCGCTATTAGATACTTTAAAACAAAGTGAAGAAGTGCTAGAGGTGATAGCCTACGCATATGGCCTCCTCCTATTGGTTGGCGGCCGTAGCCGCGAGGTCATAGAGCACAAAATAGAAAGTGCCTTGAACAAACTGCAACTATGGTGCCAAAACACTAAAATGAAAGTATCACCAAGTAAGTCTACTTACCTATTATTAAAAGGACAATTAATCAGAAACCCTACTGTAAGAATTGAGCGCTCACCGGTTCTTTGGTGACGTGAGACGGTACCTAGGAATCATCATTGACGAAAGGTGGAACTTCGGGAAACACATTGACACCAAACCCAGAAAGCCCTACAAACATTAAACAATCTCATCTCCATCGGACACAAAAGATTTCATCTTCCGCCTCATCTCATAAAATTATACTACAATAGTATCTTATCATCAGTAGTGGGTTACGGCTTGGGAGTCTGGGCACACAGGCTCACGAAGGTTGTGCCCGCCATGACAGTGAGAAGGGTTCAGAGAAATATGATACTCAGATCTGTGGGGGCCTATAGAACATCTCCAACGGGGGTCCTATTAGTCATAACGGGGCTCTGCCCCCTGGACATTAAAATTACAGAGCAGGCTGCGTGGTTCTGGGTCAAGAAATGGAACATCACGAAGACTGAAGAGATACTAGGCAGTGGGGTTGAGGACAAGGGTGAGATACGGCAAAGGGGCGAGCAATTGTGGCGGATGAAACAGGGCGTAGAACTTTTGAATTCCTTCCGAGCGTTAGGGAACGGTAGATATGAGATACTTTGAACATACTCGAGGACTGATCCATTTTCTCACTGGACATGGGCCATACCCGACATATTTATGTCGGTTCGGGAAGAGGGCCACATCCGTGTGTGAATGTGGCGAATCAGAGGGTACCCCCAATCATGTGATCTACGAGTGCCCCCTTTTCAATGATGTTGCTTCCACATTACGTGACCAATTACCTGACCGGACACAAATGGTAATAGTTCAAATAAAGGTTCTTAGTTGAATACAATACGATAGTTACCTTGTGCAGACATTTGGAGAAAAGCTACGTTATCGCTATCCACATCTGTCACCGTTACCTGAATCTGCCACTGTTTTACAGAAAGAATGGTGTAAGACTCCCTTGAAAAGAAATATGACCTGTATCTATCCAGTACGAGACGAGTGGCAGCAGTTTTGAATTACATCAGGTTCCTACACTCTATGTGGCCAGGTAACGTGTTGTGTGTTTGGTACTTGCACATTTTTGTCTAACCTCAGATTTAACTAAGATAAATAAACTTGTTCCAGATAGCGAAGTAACACCAACAATACCACGCAGTCTCGATGGAGAACAGGCAGTGACTGTATATAAGAAACAGCTCGAAGCGATTTAAGAAGGTGGCTGAGTCAGCTGTCGACATATTGTTCATAAAATGGAACTCGGATGAATTAAATAAAATGATACTGCTTATGTCTTAGTAACGTGATTGTTTTAAGCTACATAATGTTTTCAGTGACAATGAATACTTTGTATAGGCACATCTTGAACAGAGAATTTGCTACGTTAATTAAATTTATAAGTGGCATATCAGAATTAAATTTGTTTCCAGGATTATGGTACAAATGGAGACTTCGCCCTTACATTTTACATCACTGGCATAGAATATGTTCGTACAGCAACCATACGATTTTCTTTTTGCTGAAAGTGTTCAGAATAAAAAACGATGCCATATATTTCACAGCATTAAGAAGAAATATCCCTGCGGGGTAGTTCTCTTTTTCTCAACGGGGTAAATACGTTGATGAGCGGAAACAGAGTACTGAAGTACCATGCGAAATAGCATGATTGTACATTATCGGAATGCTCTCGAGTAGTAGTTTATTTTGGTACAGAGGCAGCGAACTTGACTAGTGATCAAATTATCCTAGGTCTCCGGTTCAAACCTAGCCACTGTTATAATTCTGAATGTAAGGCAGCTGCGGCTTTAGGAGTCATCGTACACTATGTGATCAAAACAATCCGGACGCCCCCAAAAACATGTTTCTCGTATTACGTGCATCGTGCTGCCACCTATTGCCAGGTACTCCACATCAGGACCTCAGTAGTCATTAGACATCGTGAGAGAGCAGAATGGGGCGCTTCGCGGATCCCATGGACTTCGAACGTGGTCTGGTGATTGGGTGTCACTTGTATCATACGTCTGTAAGCGAGATTTCCACACTCCGAAACATGCCTAGGTCCACCGTTTCCGATGTGATAGTGAAGCGGGAACGTGAAGAGTCACGTACAGCACAAAAGCGTACAGGCTGACCTCGTCTGTTGACTAACAGACCCCGCCGACAGTTGAAGAGGCTCGCAATATCTAAAAGGCAGACATCTATCCAGACCATCACACAGGAATTTCAAACTGCATCAGGATCCACTGCAAGTACTACGACAGTTAGGCGGGAGGTGTGACAACTTGGATTTCATGGCCGAGCGGCTGCTCATAAGCCATACATCAAGCCGGTAAATGCCAAACGACGCATCGCTTGGTGTAAGGAGCGGAAACATTGGATGATTGAACAGTGGAAACACGTTGCGTGGTGTGAAGAAACACGGTACACAACGTGGCGATCCGATTCCAGGGTATGGGTATGGCGAATGCCCAGTGAGCATCATTTGCCGGCATGTATAGTGCTAAAAGTAATATTCGGAGTCGATAGTGTTATGGTGTGATCGTGATTTTCATGGAGGGGGCTTGCACTCTTTGTTGTTTTGCGTGACACAATCACAGCATAGGCCTACACTCATCTTTTAGCACCCTCTTGCTTCCGACTGTTGAAGAGCAATTCGGGGATAGCGATTGCATCTTTCAACACGATCGAGCACCTATTCATAATGCACTGCCTGTGGCGCAGTGGTTACACGACAATGACATCCCTGTAATGAACTGGCCTGCACAGAGTCCTGACCTGAATCCTACAGAACACGTTTGGGGTGTATTCGAACGCCGACTTCATGCCAGTCCTCACCGACCGACACCGATACCTCTCCTCAGTGCAGCACTCCGTGAATAATGGGCTGCCATTCCCCAAGAAACCTTCCGGCACCTGATTGAACGTATGCTTGCCAGAGTGGAAGCAGTCATCAAGACTAAGGGTGAGACAACACCATACTGAATTTCAGCATTACCGATGAAGGACACCACGAACTTCATCTTCAGCCAGGTGTCCCGATAGTTTTGCTCACGTAATGTAGTCCTGTCACTGTCGTGAAATAGGGCGAAGGAGCGGAGAAGGAGGTGGAATGGAAAACTGCCACTAAACACCAGAAGAATAGGCAAAGATCAGCGGTACAAAGATGTGAAAGGCAGTGGACACAACAGGTTAAAGACACACTGTATATCCAAATGGCATGTGGCCTGTAATAGAAAAAAGTGTCATAATGATCTCTCCTTTAGCAAAATATTCCAATTAATGCACCCTTCGGATCTGCGGAAACGGCCTGCCAAGGGGGAGGTGACAATGAGAAACAGATTGTATAACCAACAAAAGGGTAACATTCAGTGAATCGTCGTGTGGAATCGCAGATATCTGAATGTGGTAGGAAAGTTAGAAAATCTGAGCAAGGAAATACAGAGGCTCACTCTTAGTATACTGGGGGGCTAGTGAATTACAGTGCAAAGGAGAAATAAGTATCTGGTCATACGTGCATAGGGTAATATCAATAGCAGCACAAGATACTGTAAAGAGAGTAGGTTTCGTCTTCAACAAGAAGGTGGTTCAAATGGCTCTGAGCATTATGGGACATAACATCTGAGATCATCAGTGCCCTAGAACCTAAAACTACTTAAACCTAACTAACCTACGGACATCACACACATCCATGCCCGAGGCAGGATTCGAACCCGCGACCGTAGCAGTGCCGCGGTTCCTGAACAAGAAGGTGGAGCAGAGCGAGGGTTATTACGAACATTTCAGTGGTAGGCTTATTCTCATCCGAATCAACAACAAAAAACCGACGCCAGAAAGAGTAGCTCCTGCTATACCAGTACTTCAAAAGTAGAAGATGAAGAGCTAGAGATAGTACGTGAGAATATTCAACATGTTATTTAGTATCTGAAGTGAGAGGAAAATAAATTATCATGCGTTATTGGAATAGTAGTAGGAGAATAATGTTTCCGTAGCAGGACTGAGAGATGTAAAAGCCTAATTGAGGTCTACAATAAATTTCAGCTAGTAATAGCGGCTACACTGCTCAAAATTATAAGAGAAAGAGGTACTTCAAAAAGACCTATAAACACACGAAGATACCAGCTGTATTACCTAATGGTCAGAGATACATCTCGAAATCAGGTATTACATTGTAAGACATACCCAGGAGCAGAATTGGACATAGATCACGATTTGTTATTGATGAAGATTAGTCTGAACTTTAAGAGAATTATTTGAAAGAACCATGTGGAAAGAAGAGGGTTAGTCAATTACTGAGGAATTAGGAGATGCGTCTGAAGTTCGCTAAGGATGCGGATACTGCAATTAGGACTACCAGAGCAGGCAGATGAGCTGAAGAGTAGTGGAAAAGCATAAAAATGGCAACGTTAAATGTTGGAAAGACAAGTAAAGCAACAAAATAGATAGCTACGAAGAAATTTTGTTTGATAAAGGAGTACTTCATTTGATTGACAGGTGAAAGAAATACAAAGTAGCTCGGGGCAGACGGGAATAAAGCACTATAAATCACTCAGGAATGAAATAAACATTGAAGTGTAGGGAAGCCAAGGCGAAATGGCTGTGGAAAAATATGAAGAAACAGAAAAAGGAACTTCCGTCGCAAAGACTGACTCAGCATATAGAAAGGTCGTAAGAACCTTCCGAGAAATTAAAAGAAGGGCGTCAATCGTAGGTGTACAATGGAAACGCCACTGTTGAACGAGGAGACAGCAGATAGGTGGATAAAGCACAGTGAAGGCCTCTACATGGATGAGAAAGTGACTGATGACGTAAGGTATCGGCTATTACTCACAGTTTTATCGAGCCAGAAGGACTTGCAATCAAGTAAGGCAGAAGTGTTATTAAACGTTCCCTCGATATTTCTTAAATCGTTGGAGAAAATGTCAGCGAATGACTATTCCAATTTATCTATGGACTATCTATGAGTATGGAGACATATACCGTACTTTCGAAAACATATTATCCATACAATTCGGAAGAAAGCGACGGCTGGTAGGTTCAAGAACTGGTATACGTCAAGCTTAACGTCTCATGCATCGAAGTTGGTGACAAGGATCGTGTAGAGAAGAATGGAAAAGGAAACTGTTGTTCATTTAGAAGAGATAAAGCCACCAGACACACCATGTTCTTGAAAATGGAGGCAAGACTTAAGGAATGGCGATACGCCTCCACATGACTTGTAGACTAGAAAAAGCGTTCGACCATATAAAAAGATGCATGACGATAGAAATTCTCATAAAAATTTATGTTAGCTACAGGGAAAGATCGGTAACATACAAAATGTATAAGAAAGGAGGCGAAACTGTAAAAATTAGAGACCGAGAATGAAGTTCTCGGATTACAAAGGCTGCGAGACAGGGATGTAGATTTCCGTCTATACTGTTCAGTCTATACATCGAAGAAGCAATGACGGAAATAAAAGAAAATTTCAAGAGCGGGATGAAAATTCAGGGTGAAAGGATATCAACGATAATATACTCTGCTGACGTTTTCTACCCTCAGTGAAGATGTAGAAGAATTACAGGACCTTTTGAATGGGATTAATAGACTAATTAGTACAAAATATTAACTGAGAGTAAAGCGAAGAAAAACGGAAGTAAAGAGGAGTAACAGGAATGAGATTAGCGGTAAACGTAACATCAAAATTGGTGACGACGAAATCGATGACGTTATGGAAATCTGTTGCTTTCGAGGCAAAGTAAGATGTGGCACACGAAGCAAGGGGACTAGTAAACGCTGAGCCGGTATTCATGGTCAAAAGAAGTCTACTGGTATCAAACACAGTCCTCAGTTTCAGGCAGAGAGTTCTGAGAGTTTGCGTCTGGAGAACGACATCGTATGGCAGAGTATCATGAGCTGTAGGAAAAAGGAGAAAACATGAGCATCGAATCGTTTGGATGTGGGGCTGTAGATGGATACCGAGAATCAGGTGAACCCATAAGGAACGGAAAGATTCTCTGCAGAATCGCCGAAGAAACATGTGGAAAAAACTCACAAGGAGATGGGAACGTGATGATAGGACAGCTGTTAAGATGTCAGGGAATAACTTCCATGATGCTAGACAATCCTGGAAAGGGGAAAATATGTAGCCGGAGGCAGAGATTGAACTTTACACAATAAATTACTCAGTGCTATTCTGAGACAGGGAGGTTGAAACGTGACTTGCCGTGCCGTGCCGCATGATACCAGTCAGGCTACTGATGACACATAAAAAAAAGTTAACATTTTTGTGCAGTTGGACTTTGGTTACAAATTAAAACGTTTTATTTCTGACAACCGCGGCACTTTTCAAGTACGACGCAAGCGCTTTGTCGGACGTAACCACACTATCTTCAAAAACACCTCGTAACACTGTCATGGCGCACTGCCAGTCTATGCCGTTGCTCTATACCTCCTTTGGCCTGTTCATTAGCTGACAGTTCTCTGAGGAAAGGTCTATATATTGTCCCCATAGCTATCGGCGTAATAACTCATGCTGCACTAATTGTAGACCACATTCGTGTTGCTACACAGAACAGAGTTGTTGGTGTAACTCGCGTGTATTTTCAGAACTACGACATCGATAAATGCTGCAATAGCAATGCCCCATCAGTAAAATATGGCCAGCGTGATACGTCGAGTGGTCGCTGCGAAGAACATGCCTCGTACTAATTTGTGGCAGTGTTATGAGCAAGGGCGTGTGCGTAGTGCACTGGCCAGACTTGGTGTGACAGTGTCTCGATAGTGGACTGCAAGGGAGCGTGATGGCAGGGTCCTGGTCTTTCTGCGACATTCTGTGGCACTCTAGGTCATGGACTCGGAGACTAGCAAAAGACAGACTAGGGAACTACCATCAAATGGTTCAAATGGCTCTGAGCACTGTCGGACTTAACATCTGAGGTCATCAGTCACCTAGAACTTAGAACAACTTAAACCTAACTAACCTAAGGACATCACACACATCCATGCCCGAGGAAGGATTCGAACCTGCGATTATAATGGTACCGTGATTGAGAAACATGGACTGCTGACGAATGCCATAGCATTATGTTCTGGCTTTCTAGAATCTATACCGAATTAATACGTTGTTCATGCGGCCAATCCGGATTCAAGTCTTGTTTGCAAGATCATTTTTTTTTCTAAGGGTGTCACTAACCCTGGCGACCTTCGGTTTTCCAGTACTGTTGGTTGTAAATGGGGAAAAGCTTAGACTTGCGAGACGTAGTTCAAAAATTTAAGAGAAAAAAGAGAACAAGAATGGAAAATTACTTTTTAAGTACGCTTGTGCACGTCGTACATCATGCAAAATGATTAGAAATGTGTGTGCATTAAGAACCATAAATAACTATAAAGAGAAAATCCCCTAGATGTAAACGAAACTACTTTCGTAACAGCACATTTAGTGATTGGCAGGAGTAGTCAGAGTGTCACCTAAATGGCGATCCATACTGGACGTCGCATCATTTAACCGAAAAGATAGAATAGGAACATCACAACATGCTACAACGCATTTCAAATATGGTCATTCGCAAACGCACACACACACTAACACACATACACATCTTCGACCGAACGTGAGGTCAACATCAAGGATTATCGTCAAGAAAGTGCTGACGTTGACGAGGGCAAGGTGACGCCGTATTCTAGCATCGGAAGTTAAACTATTTCGCCACAGTCTTCTATTATAATTCAGAATTTTGTTGTTTTTTATGTTCTTTATTTTATGGTATGCTTTGTTTTCGTGACCCTCTGCATAATGAGTTGGGTATTTTTCTGATAAATGCTTTGGCACGGATAACACACAAAATCTAAAAGGGAAAAATTATTTAGGCTTTAAAATACGTTGACAAAAGAAATTCATACACTGTACGCAAATGACAACATCAACAGATAAACAGTGTTTTACTAAAGGACCGTTCTTTTACAGAGAAAACATCAGCTGTACAGGTGTACAGAGGAAAATAAATACAGTTGTTTGTAACATTATTTGGTACTTAGAACGAAAACAAAAAGACACACATAAACGAAAAAGGTACTATCATTGGCTTTTAAAAATTATTGATTGTGGAAACAAAAACTGATGTGTAGCAATGTTGGACGACACTTTTTCCTGCTCTTCTACTTTCCAATAGCGTGGGAAATTTATCACACAACCTTAGTCGACAGCATCAGTCACGAATTTTCCTTTGGTCATTAATGAACTCCCCCCCCCCATGAACCATGGACCTTGCTTTTGGTGGGGAGGCTTGCGTGCCTCAGCGATACAGATAGCCGTACCGTAGGTGCAACCACAACGGAGGGGTATCTGTTGAGAGGCCAGACAAACGTGTGGTTCCTGAAGAGGGGCAGCAGCCTTTTCAGTAGTTGCAAGGGCAACAGTCTGGATGATTGACTTATCTGGCTTGTAACAATAACCAAAACGGCCTTGCTGTGCTGGTACTGCAAACGGCTGAAAGCAAGGGGAAACTACAGCCGTAATTTTTCCCGAGGACACGCAGCTTTACTGTATGATTAAATGATGATGGCGTCCTCTTGGGTAAAATATTCCGGAGGTAAAATAGTCCCCCATTCGGATCTCCGGGCGGGGACTACTCAAGAGGATGTCGTTATCAGGAGAAAGAAAACTGGCGTTCTACGGGTCGGAGCGTGGAATGTCAGATCCCTTGATCGGGCAGGTAGGTTAGAAAATTTAAAAAGGGAAATGGATAGGTTAAAGTTAGATATAGTGGGAATTAGTGAAGTTCGGTGGCAGGAGGAACAAGACTTCTGGTCAGGTGACTACAGGGTTATAAACACAAAATCAAATATGGGTAATGCAGGAGTAGGTTTAATAATGAAAAAAAATAGGAGTGCGGGTAAGCTACTACAAACAGCATAGTGAACGCATTATTGTGGCCAAGATAGATACGAAGCCCACACCTACTACAGTAGTACAAGTTTATATGCCAACTAGCTCTGCAGATGACGAAGAAATTGAAGAAATGTATGATGCAATAAAAGAAATTATTCAGATAGTGAAGGGAGGCGAAAATTTAATAGTCATGGGTGACTGGAATTCGAGTGTAGGAAAAGGGAGAGAAGGAAACATAGTAGGTGAATATGGATTGGGGCTAAGAAATGAAAGAGGAAGCCGCCTGGTAGAATTTTGCACAGAGCATAACTTAATCATAGCTAACACTTTGTTTAAGAATCATGAAAGAAGGTTGTATACATGGACGAACCCTGGAGATACTAAAAGGTATCAGATAGATTATATAATGGTAAGACAGAGATTTAGGAACCAGGTTTTAAATTGTAAGACATTTCCAGGGGCAGATGTGGACTCTGACCACAATCTATTGGTTATGACCTGCAGATTAAAACTGAAGAAACTGCAAAAACGTGGGAATTTAATGAGATGGGACCTGGAGAAACTGAAAGAACCAGAGGTTGTAGAGAGTTTCAGGGAGAGCATAAGGGAACAATTGACAGGCATGGGGGAAAGAAATACAGTAGAAGAAGAATGGGTAGCTTTGAGGGATGAAGTAGTGAAGGCAGCAGAGGATCAAGTAGATAAAAAGACGAGGTCTAGTAGAAATACTTGGGTAACAGAAGAAATATTGAATTTAATTGATGAAAGGAGAAAATATAAAAATGCAGTAAATGAAGCAGGCAAAAAGGAATACAAACGTCTCAAAAATGAGATCGACAGGAAGTGCAAAATGGCTAAGCAGGGATGGCTAGAGGACAAATGTAAGGATGTAGAGGCTTATCTCACTAGGGGTAAGATAGATACTGCCTACAGGAAAATTAAAGAGACCTTTGGAGATAAGAGAACGACTTGTATGAATATCAAGAGCTCATATGGAAACCCAGTTCTAAGGAAGGGAAAGCAGAAAGGTGGAAGGAGTATATAGAGGGTCTATACAAGGGCGATGTACTTGAAGACAATATTATGGAAATGGCAGAGGATGTATATGAAGATGAAATGGGAGATACGATACTGCGTGAAGAGTTTGACAGAGCACTGAAAGACCTGAGTCGAAACAAGGCCCCCGGAGTAGACAACATTCCATTGGAACTACTGACGGCCTTGGGAGAGCCAGTCCTGACAAAACTCTAACATCTGGTGAGCAAGATGTACAAGACAGGCGAAATACCCTCAGACTTCAAGAAGAATATAATAATCCCAATCCCAAAGAAAGCAGGTACTGACAGATGTGAAAATTACCGAACCATCAGTTTAATAAGTCACAGCTGCAAAATACTGACACGAATTCTTTAGAGACGAATGGAAAAACTAATAGAAGCCAACCTCGGGGAAGATCAGTTTGGATTCCGTAGAAACACTGGAACACGTGAGGCAATACTGACCTTACGACTTATCTTAGAAGAAAGATTAAGGAAAGGCAAACCTACGTTTCTAGCATTTGTAGACTTAGAGAAAGCTTTTGACAATGCTGACTCGAATACTCTCTTTCAAATTCTAAAGGTGTCAGGGGTAAAATACAGGGAGCGAAAGGCTATTTACAATTTGTACAGAAACCAGATGGCAGTTATAAGAGTCGAGGGACATGAAAGGGAAGCAGTGGTTGGGAAGGGAGTAAGACAGGTTTGTAGCCTCTCCCCGATGTTATTCAATCTGTATATTGAGCAAGCAGTAAAGGAAACAAAAGAAAAATTCGGAGTAGGTATTAAAATCCATGGAGAAGAAATAAAAACTTTGAGGTTCGCCGATGACATTGTAATTCTGTCAGAGACAGCAAAGGACTTGGAAGAGCAGTTGAACGGAATGGACAGTGTCTTGAAAGGAGGATGTAAGATGAACATCAACAAAAGCAAAACGAGGATAATGGAATGTAGTCGAATTAAGTCGGGTGATGCTGATGGAATTAGATTAGGAAATGAGACACTTAAAGTAGTAAAGGAGTTTTGCTATTTGGGGAGCAAAATAACTGATGATGGTCGAAGTAGAGAGGATATAAAATGTAGACTGGCAATGGCAAGGAAAGCGATTCTGAAGAAGAGAAATTTGTTAACATCGAGTATAGATTTAAGTGTCAGGACGTCATTTCTGAAAGTATTTGTATGGAGTGTAGCCATGTATGGAAGTGAAACATTGACGATAAATAGTTTGGACAAAATAAGAATAGAAGCTTTCGAAATGTGGTGCTACAGAAGAATGCTGAAGATTAGATGGGTAGATCACATAACTAATGAGGAGGTACTGAATAGAATTGGGGAGAAGAGAAGTTTGTGGCACAACTTGACCAGAAGACGGGATCGGTTGGTAGGACATGTTCTGAGGCATCAAGGGATCACCAATTTAGTATTGGAGGGCAGCGTGGAGGGTAAAAATCGTAGAGGGAGACCAAGAGATGAATACACTAAGCAGATTCAGAAGGATGTGGGTTGCAGTAGGTACTGGGAGATGAAGAAGCTTGCACAGGATAGAGTAGCATGGAGAGCTGCATCAAACCAGTCTCAGGACTGAAGACCGCAACAACAACAACATTAATGAACTGTGTTTCATACTGATGCTGTGTTTCAGCTTCCTGTATCACACATGGTGAGCAGGACGCCACCCTCTTTGTAGCGCTCAGGTGATAAAAGTCATGGCGTACCTCCTAATATCGTGTCGGTCCTTCTTTTTCCCGGCACCGTGCTGCAACACAACCTGACATGGACTCAACAAGTCGTTGAATAACCGCTGCAAAAATAGTAAGATATGCTGCCTCTGTAGCAGTCCATAAGTGCCAAAGCGTTGCCGGTGCTGGATTTCACGCAGGAACTGACCTCTCGATTGTGTCCCAGAACTGGTAGATAGCATTAATGTCAGATGATCTGAGTGCCCAAGTCATTCGCTCGAGTAGTCCGTAGTGTTCTTCAAACCAGTCTCGAACTATTGTGGCCCGGTGGCATGGCGCATTAACTCCTTAAATATTCTTTCGTTTGGGAACATGAAGTCCATGAATGGCTGAAAATGGTCTCCAAGTAACCAAACGTAACCATTTCCAGACAATGATCGGTTCAGCAGGACCAGAGGACCAGTCCTTTCGAGCCCACACCATTATGGAGCCACAACCAGCTTGCACAGCGCCTTGTTGGCAACTTGGATCCACAGTTTCGTGTACCTGCGTCGTATTCGGCCCTACCGTCCGCCCTTACCTAGTGAAACCGTAACTCATCTGATCAGGCCACTGTTTTCCACTGATCTAGTGTCCAACAGATATGGTCACGACGCCAGGAGAAGTGCTGCAGGCGACGTTGTGCTGTTAGCAAAGGCACTCGTCGTCTGCTGTCATAGCCGATTAACATCAAATTTCACGGCACTGTCCTAACGGATACGTCCGTCGTCGTCTCACATTGATTTCTGCTGTTATTTCACGCAGTGTTGCTTGTCCTTTAGCACTGACAACTCTTCGCAAACGCCGATGCTCTCGGTCGTTCGTTACAGGTGATTAGGCGTAGTTCCTGAAATTGGTGTTATCGGCACACTCTTGACAATATGGATTTCAGAGTATTGAATTTCCTAATAATTTCCGAAGTAGAATATCCTACGCGTCTATTTCTAACTACCATTTCCCGTTCAATGTGTGGTAATTCACGCCGTGCTGACATAATCACGTCGGAAACTTTTTAACGTGAATCACCTGAGTACAAATTGAAAGCTCCGCCAATGCAGTCCCTTTCATCACACGCGTACGCGATACGACCGCCATCTGTGACTTTTGACACTTCACTGTAGAACTTTTGGTCATGTGACCCTCCATCACTGACATAAGTTATGGCACTGAACAGGTGTGACGTGCCACTTGGTTGCAAGGAACCAGCTCAGTGAAGATGGATCGATGTGGAAACGTGACAGAATGCCAAAAAAAGCTACCGTTCTTGGAAGTTACCATGGCTACGTCGTAAGTGACGTTGCTCTATTTGTTGTTGTTGTTAATCGTGTCTGCATGGGTTGGTGTCCTACTCTCAGTTAAACAGCATTAAGAGTAGCGGTTGTAAAAAGTTCCTAATTTACAAAGGCGGGATGTGAATTTCACGACTTGTCAATGACATTCTGTTTGAAATCCGACAATAATTGGTACTGTCCGTGAACGCAGGACCATCTCGACCATTTTACGAAAGAACCCTGCAAAGGGAGTTGCAAGCGATGATCATTTGGAGGTCCTGCCTTGCAAGAGTTGATTGCTCACATTGGCACTTGAAGCTGTACCCCTTCAATGTGCAAAGGAAAGAGGTACTGGTCAATAACCGACTGGAGGGCTGTAGTATAGTCGTATGAGACGCAGTTTTGCCTCTTCTCAAATAACGCAAGGCGCCGATTGCACTGAAAGCCCAAAGAGCCGTTTCCCATCGTTGTGTGGGTGGCGTAGCTCAGGCCGGAGGTGGTTTTGGGACGTTTCGAGTGAGTTTTTCGTGCGACAACGTGGGCTTGCGCATTTGAGTTGCTGCGAACTTGAAGCAGAAGGTCCATTTAACACCCTCTGTGACCAGTTGTGGTCCATTGTTCCACGTTTGCTGTGGACACTTGAAAGATAACAAATGCCGTGTTAATTAGGCTGCTCCTAGTTTGAAGAACACTCAGACATTCTGTCGCACCTCGAATGGGCCGGTAGATCGTCATATGTTAACCTCATAGAGAGTAACGTGGAGTATTTGGAAGAGCGAGTGAATCGCAGCAATCAGTATCATGGCAATAGCAAACCATTAGGAGATCTAAACGTCAATGAGTGGTTTCAGATATATACAGTATACCTGAAGAAACTTGTGAATTTCTTTCGTCATCGAAATGAGGCCGTTGTCGTTTCTAGTGGCAGCGTGATACGGTAGGATCATCATGGCTCCTGGTGGTGATTTATTTTAGTCTGGAGAGTCTATCATAAACTTTAAGCTTGGCTAATTTCTTTTATATTTAGTTGGCAATCAAGGACTAAAGGTCCAATTTTTTTAGTCATTTGGATCCTAAAGGGGCCCTTGGCTGTTGTTTGGTTAGTCTGCATGTTTGTAGCCTCCAATAAGGGTCTGACTGCCAAGACGCTCCAGCTCATTAAACGTTACCCAGGATGCTCGTGCAGTGTTTTACTGCGGACGCGAGCTAGAGTTACACCCCACTAAGGTTGTGCCACACGCCTTATTCAGAGATACCCGCCACTATTCAGTATTGGGTATGTGAAGCTATTGAGATTATTTATCGATCGTTTCACTGTCGAACAGCACATGAGAAAAATGAACATATAAATCTGTCCGTAGTAGCTCTGATTTCTCTTATTTTGTTATGATGAGTTTTTCTCCTTCTGTATATGGATGTCAAAAAATCTTTTTCGTATCGAGAGGACAAAGCTGGTAATAGTAATTTCGTGATAATATCTCGCCGTGACGAGAAACGCCTCTGTTTAATCAATTGCCAACTCAACTCCCTTATCATGTTCGCTACCTTGTCTCCCCTACGTTACCACAATAAAAACCGAGATAACCTGCGCCCTCTGGCCTATCTAACAAGGACCTGTTAGTTGCATCAGTAATCTATAACACGACGGACAAGAGTTCTGCAGTCACTCTCTTCAATCTGTTGCATCTTATACGTGTTAGCACACTAAAACGCATTTCCACTATAGCCGACATACTCATCATAAGACAATCAGCAGCTGTACTAATATTTCAAGAAATTTTTATGTATCTTTTTTTCACTCCTGGTTCTACAATTTTTTACAGCATGACTAGTTTTTATTTCCATGGATCACTTTATAATTTTACTACTTTATGTAGTTCATGTTCTACACTTCTGTTGTTATACACTCCTAATATTTATACAATTTTATATTATTTTTCTTTTTATTCTAATGTTAATAGTTATCATTTTTTTACTTCTTCGTTTAACGGTATCTTTTTGCATATTATACTTTTAGAATTTTAGAGAGATACTCTCGGTTTTTACACAGATTACTATAAAGTTTTACCGAATGTATTCTCAATGCATCCCTTTCATTCCTTCTCTCTGCCTTCTTCCTGCTCTCTCCGTCCTCCACCGTATCGCTATTCATAGATCACCGTTGCATGCCACAGTAATCTGACGCGTAATCCCGATACAGGCAAGATAAATTGCTGACACAACTACACAGTTCATTCAACAGACATGTTCAGTACCTTTCTCCTTTCTGTGAAACAGTGGACAGTACATGTTACAGCCAAACGAAATTGCAATCGTCCTGCCATAACCGTGGATTCTTTGACTGCTCTAAGAGATGGCTTATGAGAAGTACGAATTATAAAAACCTTTATTTCACTTGATACAGTCCTCTGTCGCAGGAGTGCTTGACAATTAACAACTGTCATTGGCCATTAAAGCACCACTTGAAGCACTAATTACCAATCGCTTCTCTTGAAGTACATTGTTCAACATTTACATTTCCGTCTGAGACTTCAATAATTTTTTTGTGCTACTTGATGCTTTTGACTGCTTGAGCTGAGGTCACAAACTAGGGCGGAGCGTTTCTGTTCTTGGCTCCATTGTAAAGTGACCTCCGCGCGAGGACGCTGCGGTGCAAGGAGAGAGGCGTGCTCTTCTTCAGCCTCTCCCATTCGTCATTGCGAAGTGCAGTGAGACGTGTGAAGTGGTGTGGTGACGATATATGCTGCCAATTTTGGTATGGCTCCGTGATCTTCGGACTATATCACAGTACGTATTTAGTTTTACTTTGTTTATACACTGAAGAGCCAAAGAAACTGGTGCACCTGGCCAACATCGTGTGGGGCCACCACGAGCACGCAGAAGTGCCGCCACAAGATGTCGCATGGACTCGAGAAAGTTCTAAGGTAGTGCTGGAGGGTACTGACACCATGAATCCTGCAGGGCTGTCCATAAATCCGTAAGAGTACGAGAGGGGGATGGAGATCTCTTGTGAACAGCACGTTGCAAGGCATCCCAGACGTGCTCAGTAATGTTCACGTCTGGGGACTTTGGTGGCCAGCGGAAGTGTTTAAACCCAGAAGAGTGTTCCTGGAGCCACTCTGTAGCAATTAAGGACGTGTGGGGTGTCGAACTGTCCTATTGAATTGCCCAAGTCCGTCGGAATGCACAATGGATATGAATGGATGTAGGTGATCAGACAGGATACTTTAAGTACGTGTCACCTGTCATAGTCGTGTCTAGACGTAACAGGGGTCCCATATGACTCCAACTGCACACGCCCACACCATTACGGAGCCTCCACAAGCTTGAACAGTCCCCTGCATGCTTCATGGACTCATGACGTTATCTCCGTACCCGTACACGTGCATCCGCTCGATACAATTTGAAACGAGACTCGTCCGACCAGGCAACAGGTTTCCAGTCATCAACAGTCCAATGTCGGTGCTGACAGAAGCAAGCGACGTGTGAAGCTTTGCGTGGTGCAGTCATCCGAAAGCCCATATGTTCCGTTCAATGGTTCGCACGCTAACACTTGTTGATGGCCCGACATTGAAATCTGCAGCAATTCGCGGAGGGGTTGCACTTCTGTCACGCTGAACGATTCTCTTCAGTCGTCGTTGATCCCGTTCCTGCAGGATCTCTTTCTGGCCGCAGTGCTGTTGGAGATTTGATGTTTTACCGGATTCCTAATATTCACTGTACACTCGTGAAATGATCGTATGAGAAAATCCCCACTTCATCGCTACCTCGGAGATGCTGTGTCACATTCAAACTCACTTAAATCTTGATAACCTACTTTGTAGCAGCAGTATTCGATATAACAATTGCACCCGACAATTGTTGTCTTTTCCGACACGTGTTGTCTTATATAGGCGTTGCATACCAGAGCACCTTATTCTGCCTGCTTACATATGTCTGCATTTGAATTCTCTTGCCTGTACCAATTTCTTAATGTTTCAGTGTAGATTTGAAGATGATCCAGAGAGACCATAGTTAATGATATTGTATAAAAAAATGTGTAAATGGGACTGTGAAATATCTACATCTACATCTAAATGTACATGCATAGTCTGAAAATCACATTTAAGTGCCTGGCAGAGGATTCATCGAACCACCTTCACAATTCTATATTATTCGAATCTCGTATAGCGCGCGGAAAGAATGAACACCTATATCTTTCCGTACGAGCTCTGATTTCCCTTATTTTATCTCGGTGATCGTTCCTCCCTATCTAGGTCGGTGTCAACAAAATACACTCCTGGAAATTGAAATAAGAACACCGTGAATTCATTGTCCCAGGAAGGGGAAACTTTATTGACACATTCCTGGGGTCAGATACATCACATGATCACACTGACAGAACCACAGGCACATAGACACAGGCAACAGAGCATGCACAATGTCGGCACTAGTACAGTGTATATCCACCTTTCGCAGCAATGCAGGCTGCTATTCTCCCATGGAGACGATCGTAGAGATGCTGGATGCAGTCCTGTGGAACGGCTTGCCATGCCATTTCCACCTGGCGCCTCAGTTGGACCAGCGTTCGTGCTGGACGTGCAGACCGCGTGAGACGACGCTTCATCCAGTCCCAAACATGCTCAATTGGGGTCAGATCCGGAGATCTTGCTGGCCAGGGTAGTTGACTTACACCTTATAGAGCACGTTGGGTGGCACGGGATACATGCGGACGTGCATTGTCCTGTTGGAACAGCAAGTTCCCTTGCCGGTCTAGGAATGGTAGAACGATGGGTTCGATGACGGTTTGGATGTACCGTGCACTATTCAGTGTCCCCTCGACGATCACCAGTGGTGTACGGCCAGTGTAGGAGATCGCTCCCCACACCATGATGCCGGGTGTTGGCCCTGTGTGCCTCGGTCGTATGCAGTCCTGATTGTGGCGCTCACCTCCACGGCGCCAAACACGCATACGACCATCATTGGCACCAAGGCAGAAGCGACTCTCATCGCTGAAGACGACACGTCTCCATTCGTCCCTCCATTCACGCCTGTCGCGACACCACTGGAGGCGGGCTGCACGATGTTGGGGCGTGAGCGGAAGACGGCCTAACGGTGTGCGGGACCGTAGCCCAGCTTCATGGAGACGGTTGCGAATGGTCCTCGACGATACCCCAGGAGCAACAGTGTCCCTAATTTGCTGAGAAGTGGCGGTGCGGTCCCCTACGGCACTGCGTAGGATCCTACGGTCTTGGCGTGCATCCGTGCGTCGCTGCGGTCCGGTCCCAGGTCGACGGGCACGTGCACCTTCCGCCGACCACTGGCGACAACATCGATGTACTGTGGAGACCTCACGCCCCACGTGTTGAGCAATTCGGCGGTACGTCCACCCGGCCTCCCGCATGCCCACTATACGCCCTCGCTCAAAGTCCGTCAACTGCACATACGGTTCACGTCCACGCTGTCGCGGCATGCTACCAGTGTTAAAGACTGCGATGGAGCTCCGTATGCCACGGCAAACTGGCTGACACTGATGGCGGCGGTGCACAAATGCTGCGCAGCTAGCGCCATTCGACGGCCAACACCGCGGGTCCTGGTGTGTCCGCTGTGCCGTGCGTGTGATCATTGCTTGTACAGCCCTCTCGCAGTGTCCGGAGCAAGTATGGTGGATCTGACACACCGGTGTCAATGTGTTCTTTTTTCCATTTCCAGGAGTGTATTTTCGCATTCGGAGGAGAAAGTTGGTGATTGGAATTTCGTGAGAAGATTCCGTGGAAACGAAAAACGCCTTTCTTTTAATGATGTCCAGCCCAAATCCTGTATTTCTGTGACACTCTCTCCCATATTTCGCGATAATACAAAACGTGCTGCCTTTCTTTGAACTTTTTCGATATATTCCGTCAGTCCTATCTGGTACGGATCCCACACCGCACAGCAGTATTCTAAAAGAGGACGAACAAGCGTAGTGTAGGCAGTCTCCTTAGTATGGTATGTCTGTTACATTTTCTAAGTGTCCTGCCAATAAAACGCAGTCTTTGATTAGCCTTTCCCACAGCATTTTCTATGTGTTCCTTCCAATTTAAGTTGTTCGTAATCGTAATTCCTAGGTATTTAGTTGAATTTACTGCTTTTAGATTAGACTGATTTATCGTGTAACCGAAGTTTAACGAGTTCCTTTTAGCACTCATGTGGATGACCTCACACTTTTCGTTGTTTAGGGTCAACTTCCACATTTCGCACCATTCAGATATTTTTTCTAAAAAGTTTTACAATTTGTTTTGATCTTCTGATGACTTTATTAGTTGATAAACGATAGCATCATATGTAAACAACCGAAGACGTCTCCCAAATCGTTAACATTGATAAGGAACAGCAAAGGGCCTATAATACTATCTTGGGGAACGCCAGAAATCACTTCTGTTTTACTCGATGACTTTCCGTCAATTACTACGAACTGTGAGCTCTCTGCCAGGAAACCACATATCCATTCACATAACTGAGACGATATTCCATAAGCACGCAATTCCACTACGAGCCGCTTGTGTGGTACAGTGTCAAAAGTTTTCCGGAAATCCAGAAATACGGAATCGATCTGAAATCCCTTGTCAATAGCACTCAACACTTCATGTGAATAAAGAGCTAGTTGTGTTTCACAGGAACGATGGTTTCTAAACCCATGTTGATTGTGTGTCAATAGACCGTTTCCTTCGAGGTAATTCATAATGTTCGAACACAATATTTGTTCTAAGGTCCTGCTGCATATCTACGTTAACGATATGGACCTGTAATTTAGTGGATTGCTCCTACATCTACATCTACATACATATTCCGCAATCCACCATACGGTGGGTGTGTGGCAGAGAGTACCTCGTACCACAACTAGCATCTTCTCTCCCTGTTCCACTCCCAAACAGAACGAGGGACTGCCTATATGCCTCTGTACGAGCCCTAATCTCTCTTATCTTATCTTTGTGGTCTTTCCGCGAAATATAAGTTGGCGTCAGTAAAATTGTACGGCAGTCAGCCTCAGATGCTGGTTCTCTAAATTTCCTCAGTAGCGATTCACGAAAAGAAGGCCCCTTTACTCTATAGACTCCCACCCGAGTTCCTGAAGCATTTCCGTAACACTCGTGTGATGATGAAACCTACCCGTAACAAATCTAGCAGCCCGCCTCTGAATTGCTTCTATGTCCTCCCTCAATCCGACCTGATAGGGATCCCAAACTCTCGAGCAGTACTCAAGAATCGGTCGTATTAGTGTCTTATAAGCGGTCTCCTTTACAGATGAACCACATCTTCCGAAAATTCTTCCAATTAACCGAAGACGACTATCCGCCTTCCCCACAACTGCCATTACATGCTTGACCCACTTCATATCGCTCTGCAATGTTACACCCAAATATTTAATCGACGTGACAGTGCCAAGCGCTACACCACTAATGGAGTATTCAAACATTACGAGATTCTTTTTCCTATTCATCTGCAATAATGTACATTTATCTATATTTTTGAGTTAGCTACCATTCTTTACACCAATCACAAATCCTGTCCAAGTCATCTTGTATGCTCCTACAATCACTCAACGACACCTTCCCATACACCACAGCATCATCAGGAAACAGCCGCACATTGCTATCCACCCTATCCAAAAGATCATTCATGTAGATGGAAAGCAACAGGGGACCTACTACACTTCCTTGGGGCACTCCATATGATACCCTCCCCCCCCCCCCCCTGATGAACACTCACCATCGAGGACAACGTACTGGGTTCTATTACTTAAGAAGTCTTCGAGCCACTCACATATTTGGGAACCAATCCCATATGCTCGTACCATAGTTAGGAGTCTGCAGTGGGGCACCGAGTCAAACGCTTTCCGAAAGTCATGGAATATGGCATCCGTCTTGTACCCTTCATCCATGGTTCGCAAGATATCATGTGAAAAAAGGGCGAGTGTGCGTTTAGCAGGAGAGATGCTTTCTAAAGCCGTGCTGATGCATGGACAGCAACTTCTCTGTCTCAAGGAAATTCATTATATTCGAACTGAGAATATGTTTGAGAATCCTGCAACAAACCGATGTTAAGGATATTGGTCTGTAAGTTTGAGGATCCGTCCTTCTACCCTTCTTATACACAGGCGACACCTGCGCTTATTTCCAGTCGCTCGGGATTTTACGTTGGGCAAGAGATTCGCTATAAATGCAAGCTAAGTAAGGAGCCAATGCAGTAGAGCGCTCACTGAAAAACCGAATTGGAATCCCATCAGGACATGGCGATTTATTTATTTTTAACCCATTCAGCTGCTTCACAACCCCAGGGATGTTTATCACTATGTCCTCCATACGGGAATCTGTGCGAGACTCAAACGGCGGTATGTTTGTACGATCCTCCTGCGTAAAAGATTTCTAAATACTAAATTTAAAATTTCAGCTTTCGTTTTGCTGTCTTCCGTTGCCAGGCCAGACTGATCAGTGAGTGACTGGATGGAAGCCTTCGACCGCTTTACCGATTTTACGTAAGACCAGAATTTCCTTGGGTTTTCAGCAAGATCTGTTGCTAAGGTATGACGTTGGTAGTGATTGAGTGCTTCGCGCATCGCTCTTTTTACAGCAACACGAATCTCTAATAACTTTTGCCTGTCCTCATTCTCGTGATCTTTCTTGTACCGCGAGTGCTACTGCCTTTGCTTCCTGAGCATTCTCCGAATTGCGCTGTTAAACGATGGTGGGTCCTTTCCGTCCGTAACCCACTTTTTCGGCATATACTTTTCCAATGTGTGATTTACAATCTGTCTAAAATTTGCCCATAATTCTTCATGTCCATCGTGCCGGAATTACCTCGATTCATTTACTAAGTGGGATGCTAAGAACTGCTTATCTGCTCTTTTTAGTAAGAATACTCTCCTAGCCTTCTTGACCAACTTTTTAACCTTCGCAACCATGGTAATAACAACATCATGATCACTAATCCCTGTCTCAACACTGACACCATCGATGAGGTCTGGTATGTTCATGGCTACCAGATCTAAAATATTTCCATTCCACGTTGGCTGTCGATTTAGCTGCTCAAGACAGTTTTTGGATAATGTGTTCAAAAGTAATTCACACGACAGCTTGTCTGTACCACCTGTAATGAATCTATAGGCATCCCAGTCTATACTAGGTAGGCTGAAGTAGCCTCCGACTAACATAGCATGTTCTGGGTACTTCTGCGATACAGAATGTAGACTCCCTTTGAATGATTCTCGAACTGTCACGGTGGAACCTGGTGGTCGGTAATAACACCCCACAATTAACTTTATTTGCCGTAGGCCTGTTAAACATGTCCAGATAACTTCACAATCACACACTACTTCGACGTCAGTAGACACAATATTTTTGTCAACTGCAATGAAGACACCACCTCCATCTTAAATCCCTTGTCAATAGCATTCAAAACTTCATGTGAATAAAGATCAAGTTGTGTTTCACAGGAACGATGTTTTCTAAACTCTTGTTGACTGTGTGTAAGTAGATTGTTTTCTTCAAGGTAATTCATAATGTTCGAACACAATACATGTTCCAAAATCCTGCTGCAGATCGACGTTAACGACATGTCCCTGTAATTTAGTGGATTACTCCTACTACCTTTCTTGAATATTGATGTGACCTGTGCAACTTTCCAGTCTTTGGGTACGGATCTTTCGTCGACATACCTCCTTTTTATGGTGAATTTTGGTTCCCCTGCGGCCACTGTGAATCCACCTAACCGCTGCAGATTGCAACAATGTGTTTGGTAATGTCGCTATAAGATAACAGAGTCCGAAGCAAGCCGTGGTGGACAGTTATTACCCTGTAAAGGAAACGGTTGGGTTGCGCGTGCTGTCAGCAGACCGCGCCGCATCACGTCCATCATGTCAGTCAGAGCGTCCGCTGCCGCGGTGGCTAGGGCCTTCCATCGCGGCGCCTCCCTGTAATAGGATGACCGGAGCGGGTGACGTGGTCGGGGTTGTAGGGCGTGGCTGGGTAGAAGAAGGTGACTGTTTTTGGCAATCTGCCTCTTTTTTGTTGGTTCTCCCAATACATTTTCCTGTAGCTCAACCCCACCACTCGTGTCGTGGTGGAGACGTGCTGATGTACACAGCCCGGGGAACGCGACGCCGCTCTCGGTCAGCGGGCCAGCTTGCCCCTGCAGACGCGGCGGCTCGTGACAACGCCGGGAGTCGCCGGTGCAGCAGTGGGCAACGCCCCCGCCGGCCAGTCCTCGAGGACAGCGTCACTGATGACGACGACGTGACAGCGCCCGAACGCCCAATCGGTCGAACTGAATGCCGACACCCACCACTGATGCCCTTAAATAGTGCAGACCGCTGCTGAATCCGCCGGTTACGCGGCGGCGTGTTTATTAGAAGGTTCTCGTTGGGTTGGCTAACGCAACCGCGCCACACGCGGCCCGCGCCTGCGTAATTCTGCTAATACTGTGTTCTGATGGCTGCCGCGCACGTACACACGTACCGACGCTCGTTGCAAAACTGTGTCACCTGCATAACGCGCTGGCCGGCCTTCGTCCGCCGTTTGCCGTGAGGCTGGCGCATCGCTCACTGAAACACACTAAATCACAATTTCGCACTGTATTTCGTAAGAATAACCCCTTGTCCTCTACAATTCCTCCCTCGTATGAAAAGAATTCGTTCCCTAATTCAACCAAAAAGTCAAAACAAGTAGAGTTCACTTCACGAA
Organism: Schistocerca nitens; assembly: GCF_023898315.1. Taxonomy (NCBI): domain Eukaryota; kingdom Metazoa; phylum Arthropoda; class Insecta; order Orthoptera; family Acrididae; genus Schistocerca; species Schistocerca nitens. The sequence goes on from NC_064621.1 coordinate 369,642,128, forward strand.
CTCCACAAAATGCGATTGATTCACTATTTATACTGTGTTCATTCACTTCTATCTTCAGCCTAATCTTTGTCCATAGACATTACTCACAAGTGAACCTCCCCATCTCACCCACCTCAGATTTAGTTATAAGTTGGCACAGTGGATAGGCCTTGAAAAACTGAACACAGATCAATCGAGAAAACAGGAAGAAGTTGTGTGGAACTATGAAAAAATAAGCAAAAATATACAAACTGATTAGTCCATGTGCAAGATAGGCAACATCAAGGACAATGTCAGCTCAGCAGTGCCGTGGTCCCGTGGTTAGCGTGAGCAGCTGCGGAGTGAGAGGTCCTTGATTTAAGTCTTCCCTTGAGTGAAAAGTTTAATTTTTAATTTTCAGTTTATGTCACAAACTCTTATGTTTTCATCACGTTTTTGGGAGTGATTATCACATCCACAAGAAAACCTAAACAGGGCAAAGTAGAAGAATGTTTTTACCCATTCGCCAAGTGTACAAGTTAGGTGGGTAGACAACATATTCCTGTCATGTGGCGCACATGCCGTCACCAGTGTCGTATAGAATATATTAGACGTGTTTTCTTGTGGAGGAATCGGTTGACCTATGACCTTGCGGACAAATGTTTTCGGTTCCCATTGGAGAGGCACGTCTTTTCGTCTACTAATCGCACGGTTTTGCGGTGCGGTCGCAAAACACAGACACTAAACTTATTACAGTGAACAGAGACGTCAGTGAACGAACGAACAGATCATAACTTAGCGAAAATAAAGAGAATACATTTTTCACTCGAGGGAAGACTTGAACCTAGGACCTCTAGCTCCGCAGCTGCTCTCGCTAACCACGAGACCTCGGCACTCCGGAGCGTGTATTGGCCTTGTTGTTGCCTATCTTGCACATGGACTACTCTGTTTGCATATTTTGTTTATTTTTTTTTCATAGTTCCACACAACTTCTTCCTGTTTTCTCGGTTTATGCGTGTTCAGTTTTGCAAGGCCTATCCACTGTGCCAACTTATAACTAAATCTGAAGGGGGTGCGATGGGGAGGTTCCCTTGTCGGTGTTCTTCTGCGGTGCCTCACAGCTGGTTCCCTTGACGGCTACTGTGAATCCAGGTAGACGCTGCAGGTTGCAACAATGTGTTTGGTAATGTCGCCGTAAGATAAATTTTCAGAGTCCGAAGTAAGCCGCGATGGACAGTTATTACCCTGTAAAGGAAACGTTTCGGACGCGCGCGCTGTCAGCAGACCGCGCCGCATCGCGTCCGTCACGTCGGTCAGAGCGGCCAGCGGCCTCGGTGGCTGACGCCGTCCACGGCGGCGCCTCCTGCTGGCCGCGGGCCGCACACACAACGTACGGCCGCGGCCGCAGTTAATGCGTCGCCGCGGACAGCCGGGCCTGCACCGCTGCAGTGGCGGCCGAATCGACGGCGGCGATTCCCGCGCTGGCAGCTCTTCTCCAAAAACAGCACCAAAATAAAAGAACACAGAAAGAGAATAGGCCTGCTTCCAGAGACTCGGAGATTCCGAACGGGGCCGCGCGCTCGATGTTTTATTCAGCAGCGGGGCGGACCGGCCGGATATTAACAGCGTATCAGCGCCGACAATATAGGACAACGGCGGACGCCGCCAACATTTATCTCGCCGCAGTGGTCATAATGGCGGACTAAGTGGGCCACTGCATATCTTCACGCCGAAACCGGCCGGCGTCCGGCGCGGCGAGGCTGACGTTAGAATGGCCGCCGAAAAGAAAGGACTCAAAAGGACCCGAGCCCGGAGCCGGCCAGGGGGTGGCGGCGGCGGCAGCGGCAGCAGACGGACGCAGTCGTGGCTGCGCGCTCCCGCGAGGGACGTTTGTATGGCGGCGTCCGCGCGCCGGCCACAAATATTGTCAGCGGCGGGAAGAAAGAGCCGGCCGCCCGAGAAAGAGAAATATAAATGGGCGGAAAAAAATAAAGAAAGAAAGAGAGAGAGACGAGAGGAGCCTTAATTGTCCCGCGAGGGACACGGCCCGCGGAACCTGTTCTCCTATGAGGTGGGGCGGACGAGTGCAGGCAGGCTGATGCCGCGACCGAAACTCAGCCGGAAGTTCCAGTCCGCCGGTGGACTCTTCCGAAACGCACTCTCGAACAAAATCCCGTGAGGAGCTGACTCTATGGAGGAGCCTGGAAACGCAATACGCTCTTCAATAGAATCCATTTTCCGAAAATGATGTAGCAGTTATTATTCTTTTCATTAATTATTCGCTGCATTCAACCATATACTGCAACAACTCGTTTCGAGAGGCTACACAGAGTTGACAAAAGTCGTTGCATACCTCCTAATATCGTGTCGAACCTCCTTTTGGCCGGCCTACTGCAGCAACTCGACGTAGCGTGGACTCAGCAGGGGGTTGAAAGTCCCTCGCAGGAATGTTGAGCCACGTGTGTATTTCGGACTTTGTCATCCATCATATGAGGCTCCAAAAAGCTGTTCCCAAAGCAGTGGAGATGCAAGAAGTATATAGATGACGAAATGTGGTATGAGGTACCTGTGACAGATGTTACATTTGGTACCATTCCCGTGAGAAAGACCGCCTGCATAATGCTACTGCTCTGTGATTGGCTGCTGTGTTCGGAGCAAGGGCGCCAAAACGTTAAAGTATAGTTATTATTATTAGTTACTCATTGGAATGACTTCACTTTTTAATATAAATATCTCTCAAGAGCTGACTATCAATCTGTCATATTAAAAACAATTGAAATAAAAAACAAATGACTGACGAAATTGCAGACGAAGCACTTCGGAAGCGTTCGGGTCACGCCTTTTCTGGTATGGCGCGCGAAGTGTTTCGGGCTGTTCGTCACTCTGTATTAGGCAGTCGAGAAGAACCGACATTTTCTCTGTCGTAGGATGTGTTTCCAATTTCTATTTAAGTTGCTGTTCGTCACTCTGGATGAGGCAGTCGAGATGTACAGCCATGTTGTGTATGGCAGGATGTGTTTGCCAGTATACAGTATTTAAAGATTCACTCCGGTAGTCATGAGGCACAGACACGTGCCACAAATAGTGTAAAGATACATTTTCGTAAACATTGTGTTTGATCATGTACTTTGCTGTATCAGAATGTAGTCATCTCGTGTGGCTACATTAAAATACGCGAGTGGCATCCCAAAGAAGTGATACATTATTTCAGAACAGACCCTCGTTAAAAGTGAATTTCAGCCTCAAGATACAGAACCTACGACTTGCGTGCTGTTTTCTGCGCTGGGGACATCACCTTGAAGGCAGCAGGTTAGCAAATTATAACAGAACCTTCGTATTCCACACAGTGCAGTGGAAACAACTAGGCGCCTCACGTGTACTGCATGCACAGAACAAATGTGCTCAGTGACACGTCATCTGCAGTAATGCAGAGGAGGTAAATGAGGATGATCGTTATTGACACCAACAATCAATTCATTCTTCCTTTCTTGCCGTACATGCTGCTTTTATAGCTGTTCATAATTACGAAAGTGTTTCCTGTGTAGGAGTTTCTGATCGAACTGTCCTCCTGATTCAGTCGATCTGGGTGACCAAATATTCGCTCGAATGGTCCAGAATGTTCTTCAAACCAATCACGAACGATTATGTCCTGGTGACATGACGCATTTTCATCCACTAAAAGTTCCATCATTTTTTGGGAACATGAAGACCATTAATGGCTGCAAATGGTACCCTAGTAGCCGAACGTAACTATTTCCAGTCAATGATCACAGAACAAACACCATTATAATGCCACCTCGAGTTTCCACAGTGCCTTATTGACGACCTTCAGTCCATGCCTTCGTGGCGTTTGCGCCACACTCGATCACTACCGTCAGCTCTTACAAACTGAAATCGGGACTCATCTGAGCAGGCCTCGGTTTTCCAGTCGTCTAGGGTCCAGCTTTTGTAGTCACGAGCCCAGGAGAGGTGCTGCAGGCGAAGTCGTGCTCTTAGCATAGACCAGGCTCATCCAAGCATTGCACCCGACGGGCGCGCCTGCGCCCCGCGGGCGGAAAACAGTGTAGTTCAGCTCCCCGTCCGCGACCGTGTGTCGCTGGTGTCGCCATAGGAGCGAGAGAGAGAGAGAGAGAGAGAGAGAGAGAGAGAGAGAGAGCTGCAGAGCGAGTGAGACCGCACAGCACTGCTCTGCACTGGACTGTCCCGCGGTCAGATCTAACGTAAACAAAATATTAAATTTTAGAATTAATTTTATGTAAGGGATATAGAGTCTCATTCTTACTGTTGGTAGTTACAAGTAAGTATTTTTTGTTATATTTCGTGCTACAATTTTTTGTGTCCCTTTTCAGAGTTTAGAAATTGGATCCTTAGTTTGCTGTTTTGTACGTAATAATTGTAACTGACCGAGTTTGAAAACTTATTAAAATAGAATTAAGGTTATACAGCTCTATAATTCTTACAGTCGACATTGTTAAAGAAGACAATTAACATTTTACACGTTTTTCTTTTTCGAGGAAACGATTTTGTCTAGGCTTGGTACAATATTCCGTGAGACTGCTAACGTCAAAGAATTGGTCAAATTTTTATGTCGTCTGCTACCATAGCACATTAGAGCCGAATTTCGCCATACTGTCCTAACGGATACGTTCGTCGTTTCCCAAGATCGATTTTTCTGTCCACCCCGATAACTGAGTGGTCAGCGTGACCAGGATTTTCTCCGCTCAGAGACTGGGTGTTGTGTTGTTCTCATCATAATTGCCTCCCCATCCGGCACGCAGGTCGCCCAATGTGGGGTCGAATGTAATAAGACCTGCACCAAGGCGGCCGGACCTGCTCCGCAAGGGGCCTCCCGGCCAATGATGCCAAACGCTCATTTCCATTTCCACTGATTTTTTCTGGTTATTTCAGCCAGTATTGCTTGTCTGTCAGCACTGACAACTCTACACAAAGGTCACTCTTCTCAATTGTTAAGTGAAGGTCGTCGACCATTGCGTTTTCCGTGATGTGAAGTAACACCTGAGATTTGGTATTCCCGTCACGCTCTTGACGCTGTGGATCTCGGAATATTGAATTCCCTAACGATTTTCGTCTAGCCCCATCTACCATTCCACGTTCGAAGTCTGTTAATTCCCGCGTGCGGCAAGAATTACACGGGAAACCTTCTCACATGAGTCACCTGAGTACAAATGCCGGCTCCTCCAATGCACGGTCCTCTTACACCTTAAGCACGTGATATGACCGCCATCTGTATATGTACGTATCGCTATTCCATGACTTTTGCCACCTCGGGGTATATCTGCATCACTACTTCGCAGTTCACATTTAAGTGTTTGGTAGACGGTCACAGAAGCGCTTTCATTCCCAACCTTTCATTCTCTAATAGCACGTGGGGAAATTGGATACCTATATCCTTCCCTGTGACCTCGGATTTCTCTTCTATTATTACAATAGTCACTTCCCCCTATGAAAGTGGGAGTCAACAAAGTATTTTGGAATTCGAAGGAGGAACTTGGCTATTGCAATTTTGTGCAAAAGATCTCGTCCCAAAGAAAAACGCATTTATCTTAATGATTACTACCCCTACTCGTGTATCATATCCGTGAGACTCTCTCCCTCATTTCGCGATGATACAGAACGAGATTCCCTTCATTGAATGTTTTCGATATTCTCTGTCAGTCCTATCTGGTAGGGATTCCATTTCGCGTAGAAGTACTCCGGAAGTGGAAGGACAAGTGTAGTTTAGGAAATCTCTTAAGTAGGTCTGTTACTTGCAAAGAGTTCTAGCAATAAAACGCAGTCCTTCATTCATTTACGCACAACCTAGTCTATTTGATGGTTCCGGTTTAAGTTATTAGTGACTGTAAATTCTAGGTATTTACTTGAATCGATAACCTTTAAACTTGTATGACTTTTCGTGCAACCGAACTGTAATAGAATTTTTTTAGCACTGGCATTGAAACCTCATACTTTTCATTGTTCAGAGTCAATTGCCACTTTCTGCACCGTGCAGATATTTTGTCTATATCGTTTTATAGTTCGTAATAAGCTTTTGATGACTACTACATCGTAAACAACAGAATAATCAGCAAACAATCTAAGAGCCGTCTTTTACGTATATTTTTATGTAGCCGAAATACTTATTTTTAAAAGATTGAGAGGCAATGAAGAAATGAAAATGAGATAACGAAAACCAATCAGAATATTTTTTGATATAAGCTACACTGAAAAAGGATGCACAGGCTAAGAGCAAACAATGAAGTTGATAGATATACCCGTATTTACTCGGCTATGGAAAAAAGTAGGCTAAAATGTATGCGCAAATTGAAATAATGGAACCAAGCAAACTAAGTTGTAAGTTTGTGGCAGTAAAGCTAAAACTGAAGAAAAAAATGGATTGCTATAATAAAAGACTAACTGAAGGAAGCAACATTAACACGATGTACCAGAGAGAAAAAAATTAGGCATGAAATTCACGACTAGACATTTCACCTGTTAGGAAACTCCTGGAAAAAGAGTGCGTTCTGAGAAGACGAAATATGGGAAAAAAAGAAAACTGAAATAAGACTGAATACGCGCTTTGTGATGCATTGCATGTTCCAGAAGGGTCTAAATGTGAGTAACAGTAATAATATAGCACATCAAGTTGAAATCGTCTACATCCGTACCTGTCAGTCCCGTCACCTGTTGCAGCGGCACACGTGCACTTCATCAGCTGTCGACACCAAGAGTGTAAACATGGGTGACTGGCAGTATGGATCTGATCACGGAACTACAGATCGTTCTGAGACACATCATACTAAGCTGCCAGTGATAATTATCTCTGTTGTCTGCATCGGGAAAGCAACCACTGTCAAAGTATTAACGGCATCACGCAAATGTCAGTAATGTAGACGAAAGTGTGGACGAAAGTTAGCAGTGGCGGCAACGGTGATGTATCACCTACAGCGCTCTTATTTCATCACGGGGGACAGTGCGGGACAGTTTTCGCTGCCAAGTACACATTTCCACGTATTGCAGACTGCAGTGCCTGTGCCCCTCTTAAACTTGTTTACGCGCTGTAATTTTCACAGCTAGTTTGATGACTGAATCACAGTAGTGTGTAACGCGGGTTAGAATTCGTTTCTACTCTGACAAGGTAAATTAATGAGGAGAAGAATTCACTGAATGAGTCTGGGATCATTGTGGATGCTTTTGTGAATGAAGCCGTCCGGTTAGCTTAATATACACTACTGGCCATTAAAATTGCTACACCACGAAGGTGGCGTGCTACAGACGCGAAACTTAACCGACAGGAAGAAGATGCTGTGATATGCAAATGATTAGCTTTTCAGAGCATTTACACAAGGTTGGCGCCGGTGGCGACACCTACAACGTGCTGACATGAGGAAAGTGTCCAACCGATTGCTCATACACAAACAGCTGTTGACCGGCGTTGCCTGGTGAAACGTTGTTGTGATGCCTCGTGTAAGGAGTAGAAATGCGTACCATCACGTTTCCGACTTTGGTAAAGGTCGGATTGTAGCCTATCGCGATTGCGGTTTATCGTATCGCGACATAGCTGCTCGTGTTGGTAGAGATCCAATGACTGTTAGCAGAATATGGAATCGGTGTGTTCAGGAGGGTAATACGGAACGCCGTGCTGCATCCCAACGGCCTCGTATCACTAGCAGTTGAGATGACAGGCATCTTATCCGCATGGCTGTAACGGATCGTGCAGCCAAGTCTCGATCCCTGTGTCAAGAGATGGGGACGTTTGCAAGACAACAACCATCTGCACGAACAGTTCGACGACGTTTGCAGCAGCATGGACTATCAGGCTGTGGTTACCCTTGACGCTGCATCTCAGACAGGAGCGCCTGCGATGGTGTACTCAACGACGAACCTGTGTGCACGAATGGCAAAACATAATTTTTTTCGGATGAATCCAGGTTCTGTTTACAGCATCATGGTGGTCGCGACATCGCGGTGAACGCACATTGGAAGCGTGTATTCGTCATCGCCATACTGGCGTGATGGTATGTGGTGCCATTGGTTACACGTCTCGGTCACCTCTTGTTCGCATTGACGGCTTTGAACAGTGGACGTTGCATTTCAGATGTGTTACGACCCGTGGCTCTACCCTTCAGTCGATCCCTGCGAAACCCTACATTTCAGCAGGAGAATGTACAACCACATGTTGCAGGTCCTGTATGGGCCTTTCTGGATACAGCAAATGTTCGACTGCTGCCCTGGCCAGCGCATTCTCCAGATCTCTCACCAACTGAAAACGTCTGGTCAATGGTGACCGAGCAACTGCCTCGTCGCAATACGCGAGTCACTACTCTTGATGAACTGTGGTATCGTGTTGAAGCTGCATGGGCAGTTGTACCTGTACACGCCATCCAAGCTCGGTTTGACTCAATGCCCAGGCGTATCAAGGCAGTTATTACGGCCAGACTTGGTTGTTCTAGGTACTGATTTCTCAGGATCTATGCACCCAAACTGTGTGAAAATGTAATTAGTTTTCTAGTATAATATATTTGTCCAATGACTACCCGTTTATCATCTGCATTTCTTCTTGGTGTAGCAATTTTAATGGCTAGTTGTGTATTCTCAACCATTACGATGCTCCAAACTACCACCCAAGACAGAATGTGGATAATAAATGTTGATAGAAGGTGCAACAGAATTAAAGGATCACTTTTTCGAAACCCTGTAATTGTCGCGATTGCGACGCGTAAGTCTCAAATTTCGCCGAAAGGTCCTTCCTCTGTAATGGTGCAAACACGTGACGTATTGTGAGGTCACCCTTGGGCTCGACGACGCTTGAAACAGTAAGGTGTCGACAGATGCGAAAAAAAGGCCACAGCTCAAAAGTTCATGTGGCGTGGGGATTACTCAATCCTGCCGTTGACGGTTATCACTTATTTTATACATTCTTACTCACATTTCACGCCTCTGGGATGGAAGTCAGAACAGTGACGCCTAGCGATTTACTTACAAGTTACCAAAGAAAACATTCACGACACATGGACGCTTAGAATCTGCACGAAAATGCCTCAGGGGAAGGCATAAAAGGAGTCTATGAAACCACACCATTCTCTGGACCACTGATTACCATACATTTAACGGTCGAAAACGACAGTTCGCAGTGCGATGAGGAACAGGAAGATATTTTTGAAAAGTTTTGACATTGCTGATACCCTCGCTCGTTCCAAACCTTCTCTAAGGAGATTGTGGGACTGCATGCACACTGGACGTCATCGCATCTCTGTGGAGCGCAGCGTGACAGTGATTGTCACTCTTGTGTTCAAGCTTGAACCGCTAAGGACCATTCAAAAACATTCGACGAAATATGAACGTGAACCGAAGTAGCCCAAGATGCTTATGTGTCCCCCCCTCCTCCCCCTATTGGACGCCCGTATGTGCCTTGCTCATGCAGAAGTTCGACATTTACACACGCGTGAATAGAGCGAAAAGGAGCCCTCTAAGTTCGGCAAAATCTTCTGTGGCCCCCACACAATTTTATTGAGAATTTTAAAAATGAACGTGTAAGTGGGCTGTTTAGGTTTTTTTATTGGTAACGCCACCTCTGTATGAAAATCACTGGCTGTGTTGTGTGCAGTCTGTGGCTGCTTTGCATTGTTGTAATACTCGCCATTGTAGTGCTAGGCAACTGGCTGTGAACAGCGCGTAGCGTTGCGCAGTTGGAGGTTAGCCGCCAGCAGTGGTGGATGTGGGGAGAGAGATGGCGGAGTTTTGAAATTTGTCATGAACTGCTATATTTATATATGATGATATCAAGGTAAATACATTGTTTGTTCTCTATTAATATCTTTCATTTGCTAACTATCCCTATCAGTAGTTAGTGCCTTCAGTAGTTTGAATCTTTTATTTAGCTGGCAGTAGTGGCGCTCGCTGTATTGCAGTAGCTTGAGTAGCGAAGATTTTTGTGAGGTAAGTGATTTGTGAAAAGTACAGGTTAATGTTAGTCAGGGCCATTCTCTTGTAGACATTATTTAAAGTCAGATTGCGTTGCGCTAAAAAAAATATTGTGTGTCAGTTTAAGCACAGTCGTGTAATAATTGTTCGAAGGGGACGTTTCATATGTCGACCCTTAGCCGAGGATACCTCACTGGAATCTTCTGGTTTTTTTCTTGTAGTTTGTGTAATTAGTGTAGATTTTGTTTATTGCTAGCGCGTAATTGTAGAGAAAATCTCCTGTGTAGTTGCAGTCTTTCATTGTTGTACTGTAAAACAGTTGTGGCATGCATGTAGATTTGCACCAAGTATTTCGCAGCTGCAATTAACTAGATATTATTTTCAGTGTCATGTTAATGTGTTTTCTTATTTTTGCTCTTCAAATTGTGTTTTTCTGTGTTATCGTGTGAAATATTGTGACAATAATGGCGTGTGAAAAACGTAACACTAGGCTCCAATGTAAACTGAGAAATGACAGCGAAGACGAAAGCAGTGTGTTAGCGCCACTGTGTAATGAATTAACTAATGTTCAACATAGTAACTTGGTAAATGTGCATAGGGAAATGGAGCGGGCGGCAAACAATGGCGTAGGCAGTGAAACAATTGGTGAACAGGGAAGTATTATCGATCGATCGGTCGGCGACAGCTCGCCTCAGGAATTCGAAATGACAGGAAACAATCTCGCAAATGCTGTGGATTCAGGATTTGGGTCCTCACCGTTTTCTCAAATAAGTCAAGACACATTTTCTGCTTGTCAAAATGTGAATGTTGCCGGTGCAACTTCACTGCCGAAAAGCACTGAGGAACGTGTTTCAGACACCAGTGCATTGTTATTACAGTTAATGCAACAAATGGGACAAAGGCTACAAAAGTTAGACACAACGCTTGAACAAAATCAGAAACAAATGGAACAAAATCAGAGTCAAACACAGCAAAAGCTTCAAAAGTTAGACACAGTGGAACAAAATCTTAAAAAGTTAGACACAATGGAACAACACCAGAGACAAACATAGCTACAGTTAGACGCAATGGAACAAAAAATGGTTCAAATGGCTCGGAGCACTATGGGACTCAACTGCTGAGGTCATTAGTCCCCTAGAACTTAGAACTAGTTAAACCTAACTAACCTAAGGACATCACAAACATCCATGCCCGAGGCAGGATTCGAACCTGCGACCGTAGCGGTCTTGCGGTTCCAGACTGCAGCGCCTTTAACCGCACGGCCACTTCGGCCGGCCGCAATGGAACAAAATATTCAAAAGTTAGACACCACACTTGAACAAACACGTGAAGATTTAACTAGTGAGTTACATAACATTGAATCGAAATGTCAAAAAGTCTGTAATGACGTAAAAACACAAATTTGTGAGCATTTTCAACCCATTTTTTCGCGGCATGAAAATGCATTACAGAATCACGAAGCAGCCATAAAAGAACTGCAAACTATTGTTCATGAAAGTCATGAGACCTTGCAAGCTAAATTTGACTCAGTTGCATCTACCGATTCGGTTATGCAACTTGCAAAAACTCAAGAAAACTTAAAGGACACAGTAGATACTCTGAAAATTGGTTCAGAAAGACACATGGAGGAAATTAGTTCATTATCAGAGAAAGTAGTTGAACTTTCGGATCAGCCAAACAATTTATCTACGAAGGTAGATGATAATCTGAATGACACAAAACCGGTAGTCTTTAATGACACAGAAGAGAGCGAACAAATTAGGAAACTGAAACAAAATCTGAATCAAATTAATACGCAACACCAAAGAGAAATCCGGGAAGTACAAGATCAGCTGACACGGGTAATACAAGAATTACGTATTTCAGAGGACACTCGCGCTCCAACACGGGAAGAGGGACTTAGAAATACGGAAAAGCCACAAAATAATAACACTGGGCATTTCGGAAGTTATGAAAGAAATTGGCAATGTGCACCGAATTTTGAGATGGAACGGCCGACACGACCTAACAATGACCGATATGCGACTCGCCGATATGATGATTTTGACTATAAGCTTTTCATTACTACACGTAAATTCAAAACATTTAAGAATTCTGGCAACGACATTCATCCACAAGCATGGCTCCATCAATTCTCTCATTGTTTTCCTCCCAACTGGTCGTTAGAACACAGATTAGAATTTATGTGTGGCTACTTGGAGAATGAACCAGCTGTAAGAATGCGATCGGTCATTCACGATTGCCACAGTGAAGGAGAATTTTACCATGCCTTCCTCTCAGCATATTGGTCTCAAGCCACACAAGACCGAGTAAAACATGGCATCATAATGATGAAACATTTCGAACAATCTGAATTCTCCAGTCTTGTGAAATATTTTGAAGACATGTTGCGTAAGAATCAGTATCTTTCAAACCCATACAGCCCCTCAGAACTCATCCGCATTTGCTTAATCAAATTACCTGAACATTTACGACATATTATTTTGGCAGGACGTTGCAAAGACGACATTGAAGCTTTTCAGGGACTGTTACAAGAACTGGAAATTGACACTGACAATCGGGGAACGCGGAAACAGGAGCACAACAATTACAGGTCACATCTGTCACAATTCCGCGATGAAAGAAATAATAACTGGACACGACAAGGCTATTCTCACAACACATATCGTGACCAAAAAAGACACCACCCATATGACAACCGTTGGCAGAATAATAGGCACAGAGAAAGATCGCACTTCCATAGTAATGAATATGATAGAGATTAGCACAGAAACAGACAATATGGGAACCAAAACAATTATTATCAAGGGAGACAGAATAACTTCAGACGCAACAGTTCAGCGCGCAGTTACGATTCAGGAAGAAATTCTCCACCACATGACCGACAAGAAAGAAATTATGAAATCTACCGACATGACGACAGACGAGATAATCATAACGACAGACCTGAATTTCATCAGAACTGGCGGGATTCAAACAGAGCAGGGTACTTTCGACAACGTGAATTTGTAGAAGCTAGGTCTCCTAATCCCAATAACGGCGAGCGCCAACAAAGAGACAGACAATGACTCGCACAGCAGGCAGCCGCATGCGCCAGCTGGCTCAGAGAAAAATGACATAGACGCTAACCTTGAGAAAAATTCCAGTATTGTTTAACGACGTATACTGCATGATAATTGCGTTTAAGATGAAACTCTGAGTACTATGAAGAGTAATGGATTCCATCACATTTCACATGTAAAACCGTTTATTGAGAGATAATCTGCTTTTTAACTTAGTCTTTGCTATAAAATTTATTACTTCACGCTACTAATATGCTTTGTCACACTGAGAAACTGTTAACATGCAGCAATGTTTGAAGTTAAATATCCAGTCAAGAAACAAGAGAAATTATTTAAACAGAAATTACGAATGCATTGTTATAGGGAACAGACGACACAGTGTTATTGTGTGTGTGCATTCTTGCTTGTTTGTTGCACGATTACGTAACGATTATAAGGCTCACATACTTAGAACATTTACCGGTACTGCTAATGAGATTCTAATGCAACATTTTGGTTTACTTGAAAATACATTCTGGATTTAAAGTACTTTCAGTGAGATACCAGATGACATAGTGGTTAGTTTATGTGACAGCTACACGATTTTATCACGACGCTACTAATGAGTGACACTTTACAATGTTGCTTTTGCAGTGTTTCTGTTTTATATCTGCACAGTTTTTCTGCATTATTCTGGAAAGTAAAACGTGTTTTAGTAGCAACTTTTTTGGTATAGCTACAATGAGACAGCCTTTTTCGTGGCACAACAATACGTTACAGTACAGTACTTTCTTCATCACAACAATAAACGTAATAACTATGGTATCCATACGCAAAGCATTTCACTTTCGTTTATGATGAGGTAAGTATATTGACTTCAGCAGAACTTTGCTTACAGAGGACGATAAATACGAGACTTCCACAGAGATTATCTTACAACATGACGCACAGTTTAGCGCTACAGTACACGTATTTGAGTGATTAATTTCGCACTTAAAACATTTTTTTAAGATATTTGAAGTGCAATGATACAAGGGTTTTCCGTGATACATTTCATTCCATTGCTGTAATCTGTAACACCTGAGGGTATAATTACATTAATCCTCAGGGGGGTACACGCTTACTTTGTGTACCATGTGTTTGGCGAGCACAAGGAGCCCTAGCTAATATGGTATTTGCTTATACAACTTTACACATCGGTACCATATTTCTCTAACACATAAATTACACAGCTATCTGATTATTTGACAGAGAAACAAACATTCTTTTTACTACGTCAGTGACAGATGTTTACGTAATTACACAGTTGGATAACGTCACACTTATGAAATTGCATTTTGTCTGTACTTTGTGAACTGTTCATATTTTTTCGGAACCATTGTGATACTATGAGAGCTTTGAATGATGTATTTGGTAAGGGAGCATGATTTTAAAGTACATTTGAGGTAGATGACACTATTGAAATGAGCAGAGAATTTTTTTAGGTTTTGAAATTATTGGAGGAAGCTACGACGATTTTGAGAATTGACTGAGGTGTTATGATGTTATTATTACGATGACTATGTGTATTATGCTGTTGCGGTATGTTTATGATCAGTAAGCTGATGCTATATGAGTTATTTGATTATGCTACGTATTTATTATCAGGAAATATTGAAGAAGCGTCGACAAATTTGTATATGTGTAATAAGGTAAGGAGTAATGAATTAGGGACTCTGACTTGTAAAAAAGGATGTTGGAAACCAAGAATCGTACTTTAAGAGGTAGGAAATGTGTGTAAATGCGTGAATGTATCACAATGCCGGCGAAACTTTTTTGGACACTGTTATATTCATAAGATATTGTTTCTACACATTTGTAACCAAATTCTCAACCTGTGAATTTTTTTATATGAGACTGTCACTGTAGCGAAAACTGCTGTCGTCAATATTTCGGTATGAAAGGTAAGTGACCGTGACGTAATTCGTTGTGAGCGGCCAGGTGTGCCAGCCGCCTTGAGAAAAAGCCATTAGGTGGTAGAAAAAAAAGGGGAGGCCATTATCCTCGCTATTGACATTCCTTTGTAGAAAGCATCGTAAATACGACACGCTAATAATAACTTGGAAACATTTTTACATCTGCACACCTGATTATGACAAGCGTCTTTCTACGAGAGTTGAGAGATTTTCTGTACTACCTTATGAAATGCCCTATGGCTAATGAATGATGTTTCATGCCTTCCTTTGTACATATTTACTCATTTTGTTTAATATCTAGTTTCTAGCTGCACTGCAGCATTGGTTAAAATAAAATTTAATATATGTACTAATATAGTTATTTTATGCCTACAGATCGAGTCAATAAGAAATTTATGATCTACTTCCAAGAAAACGAGGGCACATAAATAGACATTTCCCTTCATAGGAATTGCATAAGTAATTTCTTTACGATTTGGTAACTTATCTGCTAGTGTAAGTTCTCGTGATGCATCACTCTAGTGTTAAGATGTGACATAGGTATTAGACATGGCCATTTTTAGTGTAATACTTTTTCTGCTTGAACTTTGTCATGTTTAGGTATAAGTTATGCTGTTTGCCAGGCATAGTGCTACTGAATTTTAATTTGTGTTACTCTGCTAAGCCAGATTTATTTTTCTTGTTTGCTGCACATTGCCTTACATTAGTTGTAATATTGCAACTGCTTCGCTAATTTCTAAAATGCTGCTTCCTTTGCAAATCTGCACTTTTTTGTCATTGCTGTTTGCGTTAATTGTTTTATGTGCTGCTGCATTGCCTCGTCCCTTAGTTTAGCATCTGAGCTCAGTAGATTTAAGTTAGCTTAAGAGGGGGTAGACTATATAAGAAACTAGTTGTGATGAATGGAAAGAAATGCATTGACAATGTATATAAAAAAAGATTTGGGCCAAAATGAGTATTGTACAATGAGCCATAATTATTTTGAAAGAAATATGGTTAGAATACAGAAAACAGGTATAGATAGGACTTTTTGGAAATAGTGAGAAACGAAAGGAGATCTCCGAGAAGTAAAGAAAGTTTTGTTTGCAAAATACTGCAGTAAAAGAAACCCTGTCCTTTCCTTGTGTTATCCCCCTATGTGTTTGTGTACCCTTGTGTATTTGTTTTCTTCCTGTCTCTGTGTACTTTTTTCTCTTCTAATACTAAGTTACATTCACTATGATGAGGAATACTGTTATCCTCAAATACAATTGGCATTAATAATATGTTATTTACTTTGTAAAGATGTTTAGACATTATTAATTCTGTTCTGTGAAAGTTATTCTGATCTTTTATGTATGTAGTCATGTCATAATTCCTGTAACACTGATGTATATGTTTATTTCTATTCTTTTGTAAAGCCCCTATTCCTACAAATGTTATCTGTATTATTATGTTTTTAATTATGTATTTTGTACCGTTGTTATTGTATTCTTATGCTATAAAATTGTAATTGATACCAGTTCATCAAATTAAGTAACTTGTAAGTTACATTTCATTGCACACGTTTCTGTTGGTCATAGTATATGGACAATATGTGAGAAGTAGGGACTGTTAGTGTTTGCACATGTGTTAATAATTCAGCAAGGGACTAGATAACAGCATTGCTGGTTCTAAGGACAATTCCAAAAACTTTGTGAGTGCACAAGTGGTGGTTTATGGACTTGCTATATTGTCCGCAAGACTCTTCGATGGTGATTGGGCACCTGCACATTTGCAACAGATGGCTGCTGGCCGTCTCTACAAGGACTACAGTGGGTCTGCGTCTTTGCTGACTCACCAGTACCATTTTTTCTACAAGGACTGCAGTGGGTCTGCGCCTCTGGTGGCCCACCAATACCGTAATCTCTACCAGGACTACAGTGGGTCTGCTCTGTGATGACCTACCCACCAATACTCTTTAAAACTTCGACTGACTCCGCTGTGGGTTTGCTCTGTTGTGGCCCATTACCCGTCAGCATGTCAAGAGTCAGCACTGTCTTTCCGTTGGAAGGACAACGCTACTTCTTCAAGACTGCATGGAAATCCACTACTTCCGTGTGCATTTTCTTTTACTGCTCAGACTTTGAGAAAAACACTGCAATGTGATGAATGATCAGGACTGTCTTTATGGACTGTGAGAAAATTTTAGCTTTTGACCAACATTGTATCAATAAGTGTGTGCATTTGATTTCTTTGTTATTGTAATTATGAAAATTTTTTTCAAATCTGTATTGGCCACTGCCCAAACCAATTTGTAAAATTTTTTTGTGGGGAGCATGGGGGCTATGTAAGTAGGCTGTTTAGGTTTTTTTATTGGTAACGCCACCTCTGTATGAAAATCACTGGCTGTGTTGTGTGCAGTCTGTGGCTGCTTTGCATTGTTGTAATACTCGCCATTGTAGTGCTAGGCAGCTGGCTGTGAACAGCGCGTAGCGTTGTGCAGTTGGAGGTGAGCCGCCAGCAGTGGTGGATGTGGGGAGAGAGATGGCGGAGATTTGAAATTTGTCATGAACTGCTATATTTATATATGATGATATCAAGGTAAATACATTGTTTGTTCTCTATTAATATCTTTCATTTGCTAACTATCCCTATCAGTAGTTAGTGCCTTCAGTAGTTTGAATCTTTTATTTAGCTGGCAGTAGTGGCGCTCGCTGTATTGCAGTAGCTTGAGTAGCGAAGATTTTTGTGAGGTAAGTGATTTGTGAAAAGTACAGGTTAATGTTAGTCAGGGCCATTCTCTTGTAGAGATTATTTAAAGTCAGATTGCGTTGCGCTAAAAAAAATATTGTATGTCAGTTTAAGCACAGTCGTGTAATAATTGTTCAAAGGGGACGTTTCATAAACGTTTACAGAGACAATCTAAGTAATCTAACGCGTTTGCAGGCAGGCAGCTGAAATCGCTGGGGTGTCAAGGACTTGCCTGCCTGCAGGCGCTTCGGACTACTTTATAGATTGTCGCTGTACACGTTCATTTTTAAAATTCTGAAGAAAGCTAGGTTCGTGCCACCAATGGTTTTGCCGAACTAAGGGATCTTTGAGGGCTCCTTTATTCACACGTGTAGCATAGCCCCCCTTCCCCCCTCCCCCCCCCCATTGGTTCCACATAGTGATCACATCACAGGTGGAGGTGAATCAGGACTGAAATAGCATAAGCACTTTCGTCGAATGGTTTTGAATAGTCGAAGCTGTTCCAACCTGCACACTAGAGCGAAAACTGCCGTCACGCGCCATTCCAAAGGGTTGCGAGCACCTCTAATACGAATGCAGCTCCACAAGATCTTGCTGCTAATCCCATTGCGAATGTTTTCGACCGCCAAAAGTGTGGGAATCAACGATACAAGGAAAGGCGTAGGTCTGTTGGCGCCCTTTATGCCACCCACTGATGTCTTTTCGTGCCGCTTCTGAGCGACCGTGTATCTGCAATGTTTTCGTCTGCCACTTTTAAAAAAACCGCGAGATATCAACGCTGGGCGTCACGATTATGACCTAGATCGCAGAGGCGTCAAAAGGTGTGAAATGTGATTAAGACGGGGTTTGACGACATTCCCACCGCGTGAGATGCTCATGGTGGCGTTGGAAGAATTACAGTGAAATTTGGTGCCAAAGTGACATGATCAACCCACCTAACACGTCACGTGATTCTGAGCTCTGTCTTTTTTCTGCATACGTCGATACCTTGGTGTTCGAAGCGCCTTGGAGCCCAAGAGCGACGTCGCAGAGGGGCCATGCTTTTGTACCATTACAGAGGAAGGATGTACTCACCTCTGAGCTGTCAAACTTATGCGTTGAAATGGGAGACAGTTATGGGGTTTCGAAAAAGTGATCCTTTATTTCTGTTGCGCAGTGTCTATAAATCAATCTAGACGGCTTTAGAATATAACAATTCGTGGCAGAGATCTGTGAGTTATTGAGTTACTTACCTTGGTACTGTCATAAATTACTTCCGTTTTAATAACAAAATATACAGATAGAGAGATGGGTTGACGATGGGTGGCAGCCTAGCTGGGATGTCAGCAAATATTTTCATAAATCGCTTAGAGCAATCATTTTTAAGCTAACAGTCACATCAACAGCAAAATCAACTACTACAAAAGATATCTTGATGATACAATTATACTTTTTGATGACATCAACGAGAAAATAGAAACATTTGCAACAAATTTTAGAAGCATGCACAGGAACATTAAATTCATCGTTGAATATGAGACCAACAACAGCATCAATTTCCTAGATGTAAAAATCACCAGCAAAAACAATAATCATCATTTTGAGATTTATAGAAAAACAACATCCACTGATGTATATATCAACAGCTCATCTTGTCATCCAAATCAGCATACGATGGCATATTTTAGATCCACACTGAACCGCCTACACAAAATTCCTCTTGAACCAACTACAAAAGAAAAATAAATCAGCATCATTAAAGCCATAGCCTCAAAAACGGATACAGCCCTATCATGGTAGACAAACTATCACATAAAATCCAAAAACCCTCAGTCAATAAAGCTGTGCACCAGACAGCCATGCAACTTACTCAAGACTCAGTAGAAAGGAGCAGAAAATATCTTGCACTACCCTTTCTTAGGGAGCATATCCTATAAAATAAGCAACCTATTTAAAAGCACAAACAATAAAATAAGCTTCCACACAAACAATAAACTCCAGCAGTTAGCAGGTCACAACTTAAAAAATAACAACCCCCCCCCCATACAAAAATTCTGGCACATACAAAATCAGCTGTCAAAGTTACCTCTCTTACTATATGGGACAAACTGGAAGAAGCATTGAGATACAGTTCAAAGAGCATATAGATGCCTTACATTTGAACAAGATTTCAAAATCCACATTTGCCTTGCACACAACTACCATCAGTCATGGAATAAAGAGCAATGAAGACCATGCTGAGAAATGTAACCTTATGAATTTGCTTGAGGAGATTGAAATATACACTCCTGGAAATGGAAAAAAGAACACATTGACATCGGTGTGTCAGACCCACCATACTTGCTCCGGACACTGCGAGAGGACTGTACAAGCAATGATCACACGCACGGCACAGCGGACACACTATGAACCGCGGTGTTGGCCGTCGAATGGCGCTAGCTGCGCAGCATTTGTGCACCGCCGCCGTCAGTGTCAGCCAGTTTGCCGTGGCATACGAAGCTCCATCGCAGTCTTTAACACTGGTAGCATGCCGCGACAGCGTGGACGTGAACCGTATGTGCAGTTGACGGACTTTGAGCGAGGGCGTATAGTGGGCATGCGGGAGGCCAGGTGGACGTACCGCCGAATTGCTCAACACGTGGGGCGTGAGGTCTCCACAGTTCATCGATGTTGTCGCCAGTGTTTGGCGGAAGGTGCACGTGCCCGTCGACCTGGGACCGGACCGCAGCGACGCACGGATGCACGCCAAGACCGTAGGATCCTACGCAGTGCCGTAGGGGACCGCACCGCCACTTCCCAGCAAATTAGGGACACTGTTGCTCCTGGGGTATCGGCGAGGACCATTCGCAACCGTCTCCATGAAGCTGGGCTACGGTCCCGCACACCGTTAGGCCGTTTTCCGCTCACGCCCCAACATCGTGCAGCCCGCCTCCAGTGGTGTCGCGACAGGCGTGAATGGAGGGACGAATGGAGACGTGTCGTCTTCAGCGATGAGAGTCGCTTCTGCCTTGGTGCCAATGATGGTCGTATGCGTGTTTGGCGCCGTGCAGGTGAGCGCCACAATCAGGACTGCATACGACCGAGGCACACAGGGCCAACACCCGGCATCATGGTGTGGGGAGCGATCTCCTACACTGGCCGTACACCACTGGTGATCGTCGAGGGGACACTGAATAGTGCACGGTACATCCAAACCGTCATCGAACCCATCGTTCTACCATTCCTAGACCGGCAAGGGAACTTGCTGTTCCAACAGGACAATGCACGTCCGCATGTATCCCGTGCCACCCAACGTGCTCTAGAAGGTGTAAGTCAACTACCCTGGCCAGCAAGATCTCCGGATCTGTCCCCCATTGAGCCTGTTTGGGACTGGATGAAGCGTCGTCTCACGCGGTCTGCACGTCCAGCACGAACGCTGGTCCAACTGAGGCGCCAGGTGGAAATGGCATGGCAAGCCGTTCCACAGGACTACATCCAGCATCTCTACGATCGTCTCCATGGGAGAATAGCAGCCTGCATTGCTGCGAAAGGTGGATATACACTGTACTAGTGCCGACATTGTGCATGCTCTGTTGCCTGTGTCTATGTGCCTGTGGTTCTGTCAGTGTGATCATGTGATGTATCTGACCCCAGGAATGTGTCAATAAAGTTTCCCCTTCCTGGGACAATGAATTCACGGTGTTCTTATTTCAATTTCCAGGAGTGTACATACATAAAAGCAAATCACCACAAAATCTCCACAACGAGCAAACCTGCTTTTCAATTTAAAGTAAAAAAGTCAACTTTTGTAATATTTGTAATACTTATATACATGCACATACATCCCAACCCATTTACTGTGTTTTTAATGTATATGATAATATGTCCATAGTTGTAATATTTATTTATGTACATTTGGCCCTTATGATTTACATTTGTTCCAATGCATACCATAGTATTTATGTAGTATCACTGCAGTAACACTTTATAACTGAATTATTTATTTGTTTATTTCAGTTTTAATCAGTTCTTTTTCAATATAAATTGTAAGTAACGTAACACTAGCAATTTATAAATTTCTACTGTCACATACATGTACATAATGAAATATCTCTGAGAGTGGAAGTCTTTGCTATTGTAATGGTTACAATATCGACATCATTGTATACATACCTCAATGTGATTAAACTTCTAAGTGTACAAGTGGTGTTTTAGATTATGTCTATGTATATACACAAGGGCATCACACAGTTTTCGCTGCTGCAAGATGATTAAAAAGCTCACTGGAACGTAATGGCGCTGATTCTTCATTGTAAGTAATCGAAACATCTTCCATTTAATAATAATAATTTGCTTATATCACTTAAAATCGTCCTGAGACAGAATTACAATTAAAAAGACGTTGTCTCACATTTCGTTTTGGTTGTAGGGCACCACCACCCCAAGGAAGTTTCGTCAAGTGGGGAAACAAAAGATGAACTGTAACGTAAAACGGAGCTGCATCAACCAGTCTCTCGACTGAAGGCCACAACAAAAACAATGTAAATCGTTTACCGATTGACTATTAATGCACTGTTCAACAGAATTAAAGGGCAGCTTTTTCGAAACCCCGTTATTGTCTGTCATCTTGACGCAGGTGTTTGACATTTTATCAAAGCTGCCTACAACTTTCGTTTGTAAGGTTCAAAAGCATGGGGCCCTTCGACGCAACCCTCTTCCTCGGCGACATATCAAACAGTAAGTTATCGATACATGCGAAGAAGACGCCAAAGCTCAGAGTTTGAGTGATATGTCAGGTGGAATTGGCACCAAGTTTCACCACAATTGTACCAAACACCACTGTGGATGTTCCACTCGATGGGAAGGTGTAACTCCCGTTCTTACATTTTATCCTTCTTTCGACCCCTGTGTGATGGAGGTCAGAATCGCGACGCGTAGCGTCGAAATTCTGCGGTATTCTTCTGGTTGATCGAGGAAAGCATTTCAAGCAAACTGCCGCTCATTATCGACTCTAATTGGCCTCAAGAGATGGCATGAATTGCTCAATGAAACCATTCCTTTTATTGGGGGTTCGATTCCCACATATTTCACGGTCGAGAACGACAGTTCACAGCATGATTAATAGGACGACGTTCTTGTCAATCTTTTTGACACTGCTGACACCTCCTTGGACGATTCAACCCTTCTCTGAGGACATCATTGTTCTGAAACTCCACTGAAAGTGATTGCACCTAAGTGGAGTGTAGCGCGACAGCCACTTTCGCTCTGGCTTACATGGTGCAGCCACTAGGTGCAGTTCAAAACCATTCGACGAAACTTGAATGTAATTTTCAGTGTGGTGTCACCGCCAGACACCACACTTGCTAGGTGGTAGCCTTTAAATCGGCAGCGGTTCGTTAGTATACGTCGGACCCGCGTGTCGCCACTGTCAGTGATTGCAGACCGAGCGCCGCCACACGGCAGGTCTAGAGAGACTTCCTAGCACTCGCCCCAGTTGTACAGCCGACTTTGCTAGCGATGGTTCACTGACAAATTACACTCTCATTAGCCGAGACGATAGTTAGCATAGCCTTCAGCTACGTCATTTGCTACGACCTAGCAAGGCGCCATTATCATTTGCTATTTATCTTGTGATGCTTGTACCATCAAGAGCTATGTTCACCAATTACGGATTAAAGTTAAGTATTCCAGAAGCTACGTACTTTATTTGCTAGTATCCATTACTTGTCCTGTTCCAGACCTCACGCCAGCCTGCGTGAGCTTAACGCATGCCTTTCGGCTTCCTCCAAACCCCGTGGATTGGCTCCTGCCAATTCACAACAGTCAGTATCAATAATAGTCTCAAACAGCCGTGTAACGGAGATGTTATTTTATTTTGAAGGCTGCTAGTTTTGGCATTCGGCTATGCCATCTTCAGGTCCCATATGAATCTCTCCAAATAAAATATAATGTCATATAGTGCCATAAATCCCTGGATGTAGTGAATTCAGTCGATTCACTAGTGCTTCATTGGAAGATTTGATAACAACTTGAATATGATCTGATTGAGTATTAATGCTTTTTCAGCCCATCTTTCTTGCTCCCTTTTGTGGCGTCGTCACGGGGGGGGGGGGGGGGGGGGGCGGGCTGACACTGACGCATGCTTGAATAAAACAGCAAAGGCACCATCTAAAAATTCACAGTTCGGGGACCCCCATGTGTGTTTGTTGGAGGCTTTAAAAATGTACCTCCACAGGGACGGTCAGACATTGATCCCTAGGTGCCAGCGTGATAGGCATCCCTTGCGACACCCCTTATACTTTACAAGCAGCAACTGACGTAGCGCCACTCAGCTCAGAGGTGTCGAATTGACCTATTTTCCGCAAACGTCGACACGTTACTGTTTGCAGCGACGCCTAGCCTGAAAGTGATGTCGCAGGACGACACGCTTTTACAGGGGAAGTTTGTAAGTACCTCTGAGGAAAATTTAAAACTTCTGCATCTCAACGGGAGACAATTACAAGGTTTTAAATATCCTTTAATTGCGTTTGCGTAGTGTATTTGTTTACAGGACCTATGTAGTGAAATCCTTAGCACAGGTAGTTTTATTTAATAATATTTTCACACCTAAAATCCCAACGAGTACTGCTTCTGCGACCTGAACGGACGTCCATCAGCATCGTGTCTGAAAATGTGCCCCAACAACACTATGACGCTCCAAACCTTCAAAGATAGGTGTGAACAACGTTTGAATTGGCAACAATAATACTCGATCTATCGTACAATTACAAATAATGTAGCTGGCACTAACCATCCATATTTTAAAATTGATGACTGAACAGAAAAGTGGCAAACTGTACCTCTCCAAGGTATATTTTATGTCGTTATCCAGACTTGCAGTATCAGAGTCGTCTATGGAGCAATAACGAGCATGAAGAATTAAGCTGTCACATTTTTTATTTTCTACAATATTTTCCAGGATACACTTGATGCACCCACTCTACGTCCGGGGCTGGATGCCTTTCCTGTGACATGCAGTATCATACTAACCTACTCGTAAGGTCGGAGGTAAAGATTTCTACTTGTTATTTTTGATCCTTAACAGATTTTACCTCCGTGGTTGCTATGCAGAATCAGCCTCTCACTGTTTATGAAGAGTGTGAAAAGGTTGACCTGTAACTTTCTGTAGAATCTTCTGTCATGATCACTGTCAGTTTATTCTTGGCATTTTCATGGATCGTATTTAGCTCTTGCAATCCATTGAAAAGAAATGTTGCATTTTCCAATACTGTTGTATGTATCCATGTGTACTACAGTAACCATCAGACTTAAGTCCCAATATATAAATGACAAACTTCGGGTCCTGTATTTCACAAAGTGCAATACCAGTGCACTAGTACGTCTCGTTAGAATAGCTTGCCAATCGGGTATCTGTCCCTAATAAACTAGATATTTACAGGAAATTAAATTGTAATCTTTCCTTCTGTTTTCATTTTTTCCGGTTGAGTGGACTGTCGCAAACTTCGGTCTGTGATTACCTGCACAGCGTTTATCCACGGATTTAGGTACCTTTATTTACACATCCTGGAAATATGTTAGTCTTACCTCTCCTGCAGTTTGGCTCTATACCAGCATCTACATACATATCCTGCAAACTGTTGTGAAGTGCAAGGAACCGGATATCTAGCATGTTAGAACATGCTAAGTTTTCTGTCTGTTCTAGTCACGTATGTAGTGCGGCAAGAATGACGCTAAATGCCTCTCGGCGTGCAGTATTCAGTTTAGTGCTAGCGCCAGTGTCGCTAAGGGAGTGAGCGAATCGGAGTGAAAAATAAATTCTTCATTTAATACTGACTCTTGAATCGTTATAAGCACGCTTTCGATGTGTCTATCTCCAACAGTGTTCCAAATCAACCATATATGAAGGTAGTATCAAGTCTTTCAACAATTCATTGACGTTCATTTCTGAGTCAAACAAACCTGGAACTATCCGTATCACTCTTCTTTGTATTCGTTCGATATTCCCTGTTAGTCGTGTGTACTATGCTCCCAAAAACTTTAACAGTATTCCAAGATGGAAGGAAAAAAGTGATCTGTAAGCAGTCTGTTCTCTTAGTATCCTGCTCAGGAACCGAAGCTGCATTTGATGAATGATATGAATAAAACTGGGTAAATCACTGCGTATCACCGTTTTCCTTTCAGGCTGACAGTAGAACTCAACTGTTCTACCTTACCGATGATTTACACTATGTGATCATTCCATTTCATGTCCCCACAAAACACTAAAGTCTGGTATTTCTAAGCGTTGAGTGATTCTAGTTGTGAGGCACTGAGACTTTAGTCTAAGATACTACACTACTGGCCATTAAAATTGCTACACCATGAAGATGACGTGTTGAAGACTCGAAATTTAACCGACAGGAGGAAGATGCTGTGATATGCAAATGATTAGCTTTTCTGAGATTTCACACAAGGTTGGCGCCGGTGGCGACACCTACAACGTGCTGACATGATGAAAGTTTCCAACTGATTTCTCATACACAAACAGCAGTTGACCGGCGTTGCCTGGTGAAACGTTGTTGTGATGCCTCGTGTAAGAAGGAGAAATGCGTACCATCACGTTTCCGACTTTGATGAAGGTCGGATTGTAGCCTATCGCGATTGTGGTTTATCGTATCGCGACATTGCTGCTCGCGTCGGTCGAGATCCAATGACTTTTAGCACAATATGGAATCGGTAGGTTCAGGAGGCTAATACGAAACGCCGTGCTGGATCCCAACGGCCTCGTATCACTAACAGTCGAGATGATAGGCATCTTATCCGCATGGCTGTAACGGATCGTGCAGCCACGTCTCGATCCCTGGGTCAACAGATGGGAACGTTTGCAAGACAAGAACCATCTGCACGAACAGTTCGACGACGTTTGCAGCAGCATGCACTACCAGCTCGGAGACCATGGCTGCGGTTACCCTTGACGCTGTATCACAGACAGGAGTGCCTGCGATGGTGAACTCAACGACGAACCTGGGTGCACGAATGGCGAAACATCATTTTTTCGGATGCATCCAGGCTCTGGATGATGGTCGCATCCATGTTTGGTGACATCGCGGTAAACGCACATCAGAAGCTTGTATTCGTCATCGCCATACTTGCGTATCACCCGGCGTGATGGTATAGGATGCCTTTGGTTACACGTCTCGGTCACCTCTTGTTCGCATTGACGGCACTTTGAACAGTGGACGTTACATTTCAGATGTGTTACGACCCGTGGCTCTACCCTTCATTCGATCCCTGAGAAACCCTACAATTTAGCAGGATAATGGTTCAAATGGTTCAAATGGCTCTGAGCACTATGGGACTCAACTGCTGAGGTTATAAGTCCCCTAGAACTTAGAACTACTTAAACCTAACTAACCTAAGGACAACACACACATCCATGCCCGAGGCAGGATTCGAACCTGCGACCGAAGCGGTCGCGCGGTTCCAGAGTGTAGCGCCAGAACCGCTCGGCCACCAGCGGCCGGCAGCAGAATAATGCACGACCGCATGTTGCAGGTCCTGTACGGGCCTTTCTGGATACAGAAAATGTTCGACTGCTGCCCTGGCCAGCACATTATCCAGATCTCTCACCGACTGAAAACGTCTGGTGAATGGTGGCCGAGCAACTGGCTCGTCACAATACTCTTGATGAACTGTGGTATCGTGTTGAAGCTGCATGGACAGCTGTACTTGTACACGCCATCCAAGCTCTGTTTGACTCAATGTCGAGTCGTATCAAGGCCGTTATTACCTCCAGTGGTGGTTGTTCTGGGTACTGATGTCTCAGGATGCGTGAAATGTAATCACGTGTCAGTTCTAGTATAATATGTTTGTCCAATGAATACCCGTTTATCATCTGCATTTCTTCTTGGTGTAGCAATTCTAATGGCTAGTAGTGGAAAGAAGTAGTTCCAGTTCTCTACGAGGGGCGTTCTACATCTGCTTCTACATGGATACTCTGAAAATCACGCTTAAGTGCCTGGCAGAGGGTTCATCGAGCGACCTTTAGAATAATTCTCTATTATTCCTTTTTTTGAGTGTTCTGCCAATAAAACTAAGTCTTTTTTAGCATTCCCCGCAACGTTTTCTAAGTGTTGTTTCTAATTTAAGCGTTCATAATTCTAATTCAGAGGCATTTAGTTAAATTTGCGGTCTTAAAATTTGACTGATTTATCGTGTAGTTGAAGTTCAACGAATTCATTTTAGCACTCATGTGGATGACGTCACATTTCTCATTATTTAGGACCAATTGCCTATTTTCGCACTATGCAGGTATCTTTTCTAAATGGTTTTGCCATGTCTTCCGATGTCTTTACTAGACGATAAACGACAGCATCATCTGCAACCTACCTAAAATGGTTGCTAAGATTGTCTCCTAAATCGTTTATATAAATAAAGAACAGCAGAGGGCCTATAACACTACCTTGGAAAACACCAGAAATCACTTCTTTTTAACTCGATGCCTTTCCATCAGTTAGTACAAATTGATCTCTGTGACAGGAAATCACGAGTCCAGTCACGCAACTGAGACGATATTCCACAAGCATGCAATTTCGCAACAAGCCTCTTCTGTGGTACACTGTCAAAAGCCTTGTGGAAATCTAGAAATACGGAATCAGTTTGAAATCGCTTGTCAATAGTACTCAATTAATACAACACATTTTTTTATCAGCCAGTTTCGGTTGAAAAAATGCAGAATTTGTTGTAGGACGTAGTGAAATATTCCCGCTTTAACCAGTATAGTTTCACGAAGTTCCAATAGGTGACAGCGCTTTTATGTAGTGTCCAAAATTGCGTCTGTTGCGGAGGTGCGTCCCAAGCAGAGAGCTGTCCTTGAGTTTCTTTTGGCTCAAAACGAGAGATTCACAGATATTCATAGGCGGTTGCAAAATGCCTGCAGAGACCTGGCAGTGAACAAAAGCAGGGCAGGTCGTCGGGCGATACTTCTTTCATCACAGCAACAAGGTTGCACAAGTCTATCAGATCCCCCGCGTGCGATCTGGCTGCACTTAACTGTGACTCCAGCAAGCTGGAACGTGGATACACTCTCAACACTCTCACTCGAGGTGATGGACGAATCACAATTAAACATTTCGCTGCTCAACTGGACGTCTCTCTCGGTAGTTCAAAAAAATGGCTCTGAGCACTATGGGACTCAACTGCTGTGGTTATCAGTCCCCTAGAACTTAGAACTACTTAAACCTAACTAACCTAAGGACATCACACACATCCATGCCCGAGGCAGGATTCGAACCTGCGACCGTAGCAGTCCCACGGTTCCGGACTCCGCGCCTAGAACCGCGAGACCACCGCGGCCGGCTCTCTCGGTAGTGCTGCCATATTAGTCTACTCAGAGTTGTGTGCCCGCTGAGGTCCTTGCCGCTCACAGAATTCATACAGGGCACGGAAGGACCATCTGTGCGAAATGCAATACACAGGAAGCAGTACATGGATGATGGGGAGGTTATTGATGAAGCAAGGCATTGGCTCCGAAGTCTACCCAGTTGACTGGTACCATGAGGGCATATAAGCCCTCAAAGTAAGGTGGCGCACGGACATCGCTTTAAACAGTGATTATGATCATCTACATCTACATCTACATTTACATACTCCGCAATCCACCATACGGTGCGTGGCGGAGGGTACCTCGTACCACAACTAGCACCTTCTCTCGCTATTCCACTCCCAAACAAAACGAGGGAAAAATGACTGCCGATATGCCTTCGTACGAGTCCTAATCTCCCCTAACTTATCTTTGTGGTCTTTCCGCGAAATGTAAGTTGGCGGCAGTAACATTGTACTGCAGTCAGCCTCAAATTCTGGCTCTCTAAATTTCCTCAGTAGTGATTCACGAAAAGAACGCCTCCTTTCCTCTAGAGACTCCCACCCGAGTTCCTGAAGCATTTCCGTAACACTCGCATGATGATCAAACCTACGAGTAACAAATCTAGCAGCCAGCTTCTGAATTGTCTCTATGTCCTCCCTCAATCCGACCTGATAGGGATCCCAAACGCTCGAGCAGTACTCAAGAATAGATCGTATTAGTGTTTTATAAGCGGTCTCCTTTACAGATGAACCACATCTTCCCAAAATTCAACCAATGAACCGAAGACGACTATCCGCCTTCACCACAACTGCCATATATGCGTTTCCCACTTCATATCGCTCTGAAATGTTACGCCCGAATATTTAATCGACGTTACTAGTCAAGCGCTACACTACTAATGGAGTATTCAAACATCACAGGATTCTTTTTCCTATTCATCTGCATTCATTTACATTTATCTATATTTAGAGTTAGCTGCGATTCTTTACACCAATCACAAATCCTGTCCAAGTTATCTTGTATCCTCCTACAGTCACTCAACGACGACACCTTCCCGTACACCAGAGCATCATCAGCAAACAGCCGCACATTGCTATCCACCCTATCCAAAAGATCATTTATGTAGATAGAAAACAACAGCGGACCTACCACACTTTCCTGGGGCATTCCAGATGATACCCTCACCTCCGATGAACACTCACCATCGAGGACAACGTACTGGGTTCTATTAGTTAAGAAGTCTTCGAGCCACTCACATATTTGGGAACGAGTCCCATATGCTCGTACCTTAGTTACTAGTCTGCAGTGGGGCACGGAGTCAAACGCCTTCCGGAAGTCAAGGAATATGGCATCCATCTTGTACCCTTCATCCATGGTTCGCAAGATATCATGTGACAAAAGGGTGAGTTGCGTTTCGCAGGAGCGATGCTTTCTAAGGCCGTGCTGATGCATGGACAGCAACTTCTCTGTCTCAAGGAAATTCATTACATTCGAACTGAGAATATGTTCGAGAATCCAGCAACAAACCAATGTTAAGGATATTGGTCTGTAATTTTGAGGATCCGTCCTTCTACCCTTCTTATGTACAGGCGTCACCTGCGCTTTTTTCCCAGTCGCTCGGGACTTTACGTTGGGCAAGAGATTCGCGATAAATGCAAGCTAAGTAAGGAGCAAATGCAGTAGAGTACTCTCTGTAAAACCGAATTGGAATCCCATCAGGACCTGCCGATTTATTTATTTTCAACCCATTCAGCTGCTTCACAACCCCAGGGATGTCTATCACTATGTCCTCCATACGGGAATCTGTACGAGACTCAAACGGCGGTATGTTTGTTCGATTATGTTGAAAAATAGGATTTTTTAGCTAAACAATTGGGAAATAATATGGCGTATTAGAATTCTGAATAAAACGAACCTACTTTGAGGATCGAAATGTGTTGCCTTACATACTGAATGGCCATCGTGTTTCAGTTGAAACCCCATCCGCTCTCACGATACGGCTATCTGATTAACGCACAGTGCTGTTCTGGGACTCTCACAGGATAGGAAATCACTCAGGCGTAATGACGAGCTAATGGCAGCCCCGGCCCGGCAGCCTGGTACAAGGCTATCTGTGGACGCAGACTGTAGCCGGGCGCTCACAGCAGAGTGCGCTGCCCCGGTGGCCGAGATGCCTTTCACCGCCGTTAGGCAGCGCACCTGCAGCCCGGCTGCCGATCACGCCTCCAGATAACGGCACACCCAGCTCCTGGTGCCTCGCCGTGGTAGCCGCTCCGAGATTAACGAGGGTGCAGAAACGGTTACGGCGGCGCTGAGAATCCCATCTCAGTGTTAATGGCCGTAGAGCTGCCATTCGGTACTGCGAGACGCGTGCTTTTCCGTCATCTTTGTCCCTGTCAGCAAATTTGATTTTTCCTTAATTGGTCGTTAGGAGCACCCATAGATTCGAGGAGAGGGTCATGGTGTTTATGACAACATTTCACTAAAAGCTTTTGTACAGGGCT
The DNA here is from genome assembly GCF_023898315.1 of Schistocerca nitens. Taxonomy (NCBI): domain Eukaryota; kingdom Metazoa; phylum Arthropoda; class Insecta; order Orthoptera; family Acrididae; genus Schistocerca; species Schistocerca nitens. The sequence continues at coordinate 369,673,521 of NC_064621.1, forward strand.
TCGGCAAAAGCGTGGAAACATCAAAAACACATTACTGCCCCTAATGCAGTGCCGGGAACACGTTAGTATTCAACGCAGCTTCCAGTCGTCTCGGATGGATAAATACAGGCAGTGCTTTTTTTCTAAAAAGAAGTTTGAGGGTACTCCGACACTGGATATAATGCAGCGAAAATTACTTATAACTGAAGCATGGGATACCATGGGATAGCCATGACGTCATCAACAGCATTATGTAGCGGGACTGTAGAGACATCTATCGGTAGCACGGCGTTTGAGCGTACGCATATCCGTTAGCACTACCGTCGCTCACTATTAGCGAGCGAGGGCACTACATGCTTGTAGAACTGGTTGCCAGCGATTGAATTGTCGAGAACGGTTGCCGCAGCTTCGAAATGCTTAAAACAGTCAACGACATCGCTTTTCCCACCAAAAACTGCACTGGTATCGCTCGTATTGCAATTACCAACATGAAAAAATGAAATAAAAAATTTACGTCCATGAAATAAATCTTTGATACTCTTCCAAGTTCTCAACATAGTAAATAAATTATTTTGTCAAATGGCTCTGAGCACTATGGGACTCAACTGCTGAGGTCATTAGTCCCCTAGAACTTAGAACTAGTTAAACCTAACTAACCTAAGGACATCACAAACATCCATGCCCGAGGCAGGATTCGAACCTGCGACCGTAGCGGTCTTGCGGCTCCAGACTGCAGCGCCTTTAACCGCACGGCCACTTCGGCCGGCAATTATTTTGTCGACGAAAAAGTCTGGGGGTACGCATCCCCCAGCGTTCCCACAGAAAAACAGCACTGAATACAGGTACTGTGGTGTTTACACAGCGGCGTGCATTCGGGAGAAGCAACTGAAACACTACTTCCGTAGCCGGCCGGAGTGGCCGAGCGGTTCCTGGCGCTGCAGTCTGGAACCGCGCGACCACTACGGTCGCAGGTTCGAATCCTGCCTCGGGCATGGATGTGTGTGATGTCCTTTAAGTTTAAGTAGTTCTAAGTTCTAGGGGACTGATGACCTCAGAAGTTAAGTCCCATAGTGCTCAGAGCCATTTGAACCATTTTTGAACTATGTACGAAGTGTGTGTATTTTAACCAACTACCGTTCCGAAATAAAAATAAAACAAGTGGATTTTTCTTAGTAGTTTCATTTTTTAGATGAGAACCTGTTCCTTAATCCACTTTTCTACATGTTCCGGTCAAAAATGTATTGTGATCACTTTGTTTTTTCAAACCTCTGTAGCTCCCTCTACTAGCATGAAAGTTATTCCCTGATGTCTTAATACACATTCTGTTATTCTGTTCCTACTCCTTGTCAGTGTTTTCCATATGTACCTTTCTCCGCAGATTCTACGGATAACCACCACATTGTTTATCATACCAATCACCTTATTTTCAAAATTCTTCTGTCGCACCACTTCTAAAAGGTTCGATCCTCTTCGTTTCCGGTTTTCTCACAGTCCATCATTCACTGCCATTCAATGGTGTTCTCTTAACATAGAATCACAGAAATTAGTTTCTAAAATTAAGGCCCGTACTCGATACAAGTACACAGCTTTTAGACGGTAAGACCATCATTGCCTATGTTAGTTTACTTTATATGTCCTCCTCGCTTCGTCCGTCATGTGTTATTTGGTTTCGATGGTAAACGCGGAATTTCTTAACTTCGTCCACTTACTGGTCACCCGTTTTCAGGTCAAGTTTGTCACTAATCTCATTTCATTATTAGAACGATGGTAACATTGACAATACAGCACATATTTAACAACATTTTACGATGTAATAAGTGTCGTACTCTTCGGATCTTGTGGGGCTCTCGCAGTCAAAAGGCTGCATGTCGACGACGACATGCCGTCCACGCTTCTTCGTTCACGTGCGTCGTCTACCTCGTCAGTGTTTGTGCCCAGTGCCGCCGTTTTTCTTGTTGTTTCGTCGAGTGTGAACGGCTTCATGTTTTTTAACTATTGTATCTCCTGTTTTTTAAACCGCCATTCTGTTACTTGTCTGTCTCCCTTTCTTTTTTATTGTACTGCCTATGGCTGAAGAGCGGAGTACACTGTTCCGCTGCCAGCCCACCTTTGTATGGGGTGTTCAAATTACAATCAAGAAAAAAAAAAAAAAAAAAAACGACGACATGTACTCATGTCAGTTAGTCTTATATTCTGACGGAATGTAAGTATGTACATTTCTCACCAATTTTTATAATTACGCTACTATCTTAATGAAATGTTTGTTTAATTATGTATATACACTCTGTGCTTCATTTTTTGTGTCTTTTTGTATTTAGGTAACTTTTGCAGTGTTACTTGAAAATGGCTCTAAGGCCGAAATTTCAATCGTAAAAATAAATATTTCATATAGTCAATGGCGACTATCATGTCTTTTAAGAAATCTCATTTCTGCTAATCCGTATTACTTTTGTCTTGCTTCATTTATCAATCAACCCCTGTTCCGTACTCATCAGACCGCTCATTTCTTTTGCAGGTACCTATAATACTTCTTCACTTTCACTGAGGACAGCAATGTCATCCACACACAAAATTTTACTCCCACCCTTGAATCTTTGTTTTAATATCTGTTTTGGCTTCTTTAATAAACAAATCGATCGATACTATGTCCCTCTTTTTCCTGTCATAAGTCTTCTGACCGGTTTGATGTGGCCCGCCACGAATTCTTCTCCTGTGCCAACCTCTTCATCACAGAGTAGCACTTGCAGCCCACTTTCTCATTTATCTCCTGAATGTATTCCTGTCTCACTCCATAGTTACCGCGGTGGTACTGATACAGCAACCTGCTTCGTACCGTTATTTTACGAATCTAACTTTTCAATCACTAATAAAAGACTCTCTTTTCATATTATCTTATAAAAATGCCATTTTATTTGTTTTAAAGTATTTATTAACTAGATAATTTGCATACAGCATTTTCATAGATAATACCGTGACCACTGCGATAGTTTATTATCTCTGTCCGTCGTACACGTCGACTTTTCTGAACGAATATACTCCCCGATACGACAAACATGTTTGTTACTGTCGTCAACTACCCGTATCCGAAAGACAACACTTATTCAGTATACTGCCATTATTTAGAACTATAAAAGTGCGAAAGTTTCGCAAAGGTTCCCTGTGCAAAATAACACTCAGCTAACTGACATCGAAAACACTGTTGTAATACCACGGATAAACTCACAGCATGTGATCCAAGTATGCCTTTTCAATTGACAAGATCAGTTAAAGCAAGTCTCAAGGACAATCGCATCAAACATCAGGAATGTATTCACCAAATCCCGCATTTACTCACGGACAAATTTATGGAGCCTTTTCGGGGGTAGCTAAATCTGCTAATATTTTGGCTTCTTTTAAAGGAAATGAAGGAAGTACACGAAAATTACATTCTTACTTTATATATCGTGTACACAGAGGTATCGTAATGCTCTGTAAAGAATTTTTTTGAAAATCATGTGTACGGAAATCTATATACAAGAATGTATCATAAATTCATGATTATTATTTCACGTTCTTCGGCTCATTTTTAAAGATGTTTTCTCTTCAGTACCACAATGACCCTTAACCAATGAATACATTTATTTCAAATTCTGTCATTATTTAAAACTATGAAGTTGCGAATGTTTCGAAGGGGTCCCCAGGTATTGTTATAATTTCTATGGTCTAAGGCATATGTTGTTCGTCGTAAGCGAGGGTGACGGCAAGCTATAATTAGGGGGCGGGAAGATGAAGGAGGCAGGAAAGTAACCTCCCAGAACCTTACCTATGTCCACAACTAATTAAAAGGCGATCTGTTTGGGAGAAGTTCATTGCAGTCAGTATAAGTAATAATCTCATATGACACTGAGATGGTGCAGTTCCCCATAATGAAGTACTGTCTGAATAATGACTGCACAAATATCCATGGAGATCACGATATTTTGAAAATGGAGAAAAACTTGGTAACTCGCTTTGTTCAGAAGTGGAAAATACTGTATTTCACAAAATGCAGGAAAGTAGTACGCTATGAATACAAAATCAATGAGTTACAGTTGCTGTCCCACATCTCATTCACATACATGAGTCTAATATTTTGTAGGAATATGGAATGGAGTGATCACACAATTTCAGTTGTCGGTAATGTGGCTGCAAACTTCCGTTCATTAGCAATATACTGGTAATTGCAATCTACAAAGAAAACTGTTTGCAAATCACTTGCTAATAACTGAAGTGCATGGGACCTATACCGCATAGGAGCAACAGGGATTTTGAACGAATGCCAGAAGTGATTTCTGTTTGCAGAAGACGCTGCCGTTTATCGACTAATAAAGTCATCAGAAGATCAAAACAAATTACAAAACGATTTAGAAAAGATATCTGAATGGTGCGAAAGTTGGTAGTTGCCCATAAATAACGTAAAGCGTGCGTCATCCACATGAGTGCTAAAAGGAATCCGTTAAACTTCGACTACACGATGTTGTTGTTGTGGTCTTCAGTCCTGAGACTGGTTTGATGCAGCTCTCCACGCTACTCTATCCTGCGCAAGCTTCTTCATCTTCCAGTACCTACTGCAATCTACATCCTTATGAATCTGCTTAGTGTATTCATTCATCTCTTGGTCTCCCTCTACGATTTTTACCCTCCACGCTGCCCTCAGATACTAAACTGGTGATCCCTTGATGCCTCAGAACATGTCCTATCAACCGATCCCTTCTTCTAGTCGAGTTCTGCCACAAACTTCTCTTCTTCCCAATCCTGTTCAATAGTTCCTCAATAGTTATATGATCTACCCATCTAATATTCAGCATTCTTCTGTAGCACCACATTTCGAAAGCTTCTATTCCCTTCTTGTCCAAACTATTTACCGTCCATGTTTCACTTCCATACATGGCTACACTCTGCAAAAATTCTTTCAGAAACGACTTCCTGACACTTAAACCTATACTCGATGTCAACAAATTTCTCTTCTTCAGAAATGCTTTCCTTGGCATTGCCAGTCTACATTTTATATCCTCTCTACTTCAACCATCATCAGTTATTTTGCTTCCCAAATAGCAAAACTCCTTTACTACTTTAAGTGTCTCATTTCCTAATCTAATTCCCTCAGCATCATCCGACGTAATTCGACTACATTCCATTATCCTTGTTTTGCTTTTCTTGATGTTCATCTTATATCCTCTTTTCAAGACACTATCCATTCCGTTCAACTGCTCTTCCAAGTAGTTTGCTGTTTCTGACAGAATTACAATGTCATCGGTGAACCTCAAAGTTTTTATTTCTTCTCCATGGATTTTAATACCTACTCCGAATTTTTCTTTTGTTTCCTTTACTGCTTGCTCAATATACAGATTGAATAACATCGGGGAGAGGCTACAACGCTGTCTCACTCCCTTCCCAACCACTACTTCCCTTTCATATCCCTCGAGTCTTATAACTGCCATCTGGTTTCTGTACAAATTGTAAATAGCTTTTCCCTCCCTGTATTTTACCCCTGCGACCTTCAGAATTTGAAAGACAGTATTCCAGTCAACATTGTCAAAGGCTTTCTCTAAGCCTACAAATGCTAGAAACGTAGGTTTGCCTTTCCTTAATCTAGCTTCTAAGATAAGTCGTAGAGTCAGTATTGCCTCACGTGTTTTTTTTTCAACTTGAAGCAGTGATACCGAGCTGATATGGATATAGTACTAAGCTATTCGAAATCAAGTAGTAAAGCAGAGATTATGTAATCTAGAATAGCTTTTCTCAAGGGTTGTTGTTGTTGTTGTGGTCTTCAGTCCAGAGACTGGTTTGATGCAGCTCTCCATGCTACTCTATCCTGTGCAAGCTTCTTCATCTCCCAGTACCTACTGCAACCTACATCCTTCTGATTCTATTCAGTGTATTCATCTCTTGGTTTCCCTCTACGATTTTTACCCTCCACGCTGCCCTCCAATACTAAATTGGTGATCCCTTGATGCCTCAGAATATACCCTACCAGCCGATCCCTTCTTCTACTCAAGTTGTGTCACAAATTTCTCTACTCTCCAATTCTATTAAATACCTCCTCATTAGTTATGTGATCTACCCATCTAATCTTCAGCATTCTTCTGTAGCACCACATTTCGAAAGCTTCTGTTCTCTTCTTGTCTAATCTAATTATCGTCCATGTTTCACTTCCATACATGGCTGCACTCTATACAAATACTTCCTTACACTTAAATCTATACTCGATGTTAACAAATTTCTCTTCTTCAGAAACGCTTTCCTTGCCATTGCCTGTCTACATTTTATATCTTCTCTACTTCGACCATCATCAGTTATTTTGCTCCCCAAATAGCAAAACTCCTTTACTACTTTAAGTGTCGCATTTCCTAATCTAATTCCATCAGCATCACCCGACTTAATTCGACTACATTCCATTATCCTCGTTTTGCTTTTGTTGATGTTCATCTTACATTCTCCTTTCAAGACACTGTCCATTCCGTTCAACTGCTCTTCCACGTCCTTTGCTGTCTCTGACAGAACTTCAATGTCGTCGGCGAACCTCAAAGTTTCTATTTCTTCTCCATGGATTTTAATTCCTACTACGAATTTCTCTTTTGTTTCCTTTACTGCTTGCTCAATATACAGATTGAATAACATCGGGGAGAGGCTACAACGCTGTCTCACTCCCTTCCCAACCACTACTTCCTTTTCATGTCCTTCGACTCTTATAACTGCCATCTGGTTTCTGTACAAATTGTAAATAGCTTTTCCCTCCCTGTATTTTACCCCTGCGACCTTCAGAATTTGAAAGACAGTATTCCAGTCAACATTGTCAAAGGCTTTCTCTAAGCCTACAAATGCTAGAAACGTAGGTTTGCCTTTCCTTAATCTAGCTTCTAAGATAAGTCGTAGGGTCAGTATTGCCTCACGTGTTCCGATATTTCTACGGAATCCAAACTTATCTTCCCCGAGGTCGGCTTCTACTAGTTTTTCCATTTGTCTGTAAATAATTCGCGTTAGTATTTTGCAGCAGTGACTTATTGAACTAATAGTCCGGTAATTTTCACATCTGTCAACACTTGCTTTCTTTGGGACTGGAATTATTATATTCTTCTTGAAGTCTGAAGTCTGAAGGCTACACGATAAATCAGTCAAATCTGAAGGCCATAAATTCAACTAAATACCTAGGGATTACAATTATGAACAACTTAAATTGGAAGGAACACATAGAAAATGTTGTTTGGAAGACTAAACAAGGAATGCGTTTTATTGACAGGACACTTAGAAAATGTCCTCTTTTAGAATACTGATGCGCAGTGTGGGATCCTTAGCAGATGCGACTGACGGAGTACATCGAAAAAGTTCAAAGAAGGACAGCACGTTTTGTATTATCGGGAAATATGGGAGAGAGTGTCACAGAAATGATACCGGATTTGGGCTGGACATCATTAAAAGAACGGCGTTTTCGTTGCGAAGGAATCTTCTCACGAAATTCCAATCACCAACTTTCTTATCCGAATGCGAAAATATTTTGTTGACACCGACATACATAGGGAGAAACGATCACCACGATAAGATAACGGAAATCAGAGCTTGTACGGAAAGATGTAGGTGTTCATTCTTTCCGCGCACTGTACAAGATTGGAATAATAGAGAAGTGTGAAGGTGGATCGATGAACCCTCTGGCAGGCGCTTAAAATGTGATTTGCAGAGTATCCATGTAGATGTAGATGAAGGTGTCAGCCCAAACGGTTACAGCAGTGTTTGACTCAGGGAACAGCCACTTAGAACTGCTGAACATAGCATGCACTTGAAGATAGTCAGTTACCCTCGAAACTTACGATGTTTCAAGAAGCAGTATTTAGTGATGAATCCAGGAATATACTAAGTCTCCGTACGTATGACGGAAGAATGGAAGGACAAGAGGAGACCAATTGCAGATATAATCAAGCAATTGTTCTTGAGTCCGTCCTATCCAAATGAGATGGAAAGAAACTCTAATACCTGGTACAATGGAAAGTACCCTCTGCAGTATACTTCATCGTGGCATTCAGAGTACATACGTAGCTGTAATTACGGCGACCAATGATTAAATCTGTAACTTGCTTCTGTCAATGTTTACTGGTCAAGTGGAATTGTGGTTCGGCGGAAATTTAGGGGAGAGACCGAACAAGCTGGCGAAGTGGTAAACGTAATGGACACGCATTCGTTAGCAGAAGTTTTCAAATCCAACACCACACACCCAAATTAGAGTTTTCCATTATTTCCCTCAATCGTTTAAAGGGAAAGCCAAGCCAGTGTCTCTTAGTAAAGGACATTCCAGATATATTTCCTTCTGAACGAGATACTCGTTTTGTGCCACCAGGATGTGTATTTTTTATTGACCTACAAAATACCAAAATTTCGATGTGTTACAAGCTTTGGCTGTGACATCAACCATCCTTAAATCATACACGCCTGGAAATTGAAATAAGAACACCGTGAATTCATTGTCCCGGGAAGGGGAAACTTTATTGACACATTCCTGGGGTCAGATACATCACATGATCACACTGACAGAACCACAGGCACATAGACACAGGCAACAGAGTATGCACAATGTCGGCACTAGTACAGTGTATATCCACCTTTCGCAGCAATGCAGGCTGCTATTCTCCCATGGAGACGCTCGTAGAGATGCTGGATGTAGTCCTGTGGAACGGCTTGCCATGCCATTTCCACCTGGCGCCTCAGTTGGACCAGCGTTCGTGCTGGACGTGCAGACCGTGTGAGACGACGCTTCATCCAGTCCCAAACATGCTCAATGGGGGACAGATCCGGAGATCTTGCTGGCCAGGGTAGTTGACTTACACCTTCTAGAGCACGTTGGGTGGCACGGGATACATGCGGACGTGCATTGTCCTGTTGGAACAGCAAGTTCCCTTGCCGGTCTAGGAATGGTAGAACGATGGGTTCGATGACGGTTTGGATGTACCGTCCACTATTCAGTGTCCCCTCGACGATCACCAGTGGTGTACGGCCAGTGTAGGAGATCGCTCCCCACACCATGATGCCGGGTGTTGGCCCTGTGTGCCTCGGTCGTATGCAGTCCTGATTGTGGCGCTCACCTGCACGGCGCCAAACACGCATACGACCATCATTGACACCAAGGCAGAAGCGACTCTCATCGCTGAAGACGACACGTCTCCATTCGTCCCTCCATTCACGCCTGTCGCGACACCACTGGAGGCGGGCTGCACGATGTTGGGGCGTGAGCGGAAGACGGCCTAACGGTGTGCGGGACCGTAGCCCAGCTTCATGGAGACGGTTGCGAATGGTCCTCGCCGATACCCCAGGAGCAACAGTGTCCCTAATTTGCTGGGAAGTGGCGGTGCGGTCCCCTACGGCACTGCGTAGGATCCTACGGTCTTGGCGTGCATCCGTGCGTCGCTGCGGTCCGGTCCCAGGTCGACGGGCACGTGCACCTTCCGCCGACCACTGGCGACAACATCGATGTACTGTGGAGACCTCACGCCCCACGTGTTGAGCAATTCGGCGGTACGTCCACCCGGCCTCCCGCATGCCCACTATACGCCCTCGCTCAAAGTCCGTCAACTGCACATACGGTTCACGTCCACGCTGTCGCGGCATGCTACCAGTGTTAAAGACTGCGATGGAGCTCCGTATGCCACGGCAAACTGGCTGACACTGACGGCGGCGGTGCACAAATGCTGTGCAGCTAGCGCCATTCGACGGCCAACACCACGGTTCCTGGTGTGTCCGCTGTGTCGTGCGTGTGATCATTGCTTGTACAGCCCTCTCGCATTGTCCGGAGCAAGTATGGTGGGTCTGACACACCGGTGTCAATGTGTTCTTTTTTCCATTTCCAGGAGTGTTTATCTATCTTGGTAGTACGCTAAAAAGCAATACATTTTCAATTACATGGGACATCACTAATCATTTTGCTCATGAACACACAGTTACATGTTATTTTGCTTTCAAGACAGTAACTATCTGGTTCTAAGTACATACCCCAGCATCGAACATGCGGTCCATGGCAGAGTTATCTTATTCCACTGATAGTCATTCCTACTCTTGTTTCATGATCAAATGGAGCGAGTGACAAACGACTGCCCACATGCTCCCATACAAGCCGAGTTTGCACTTATTTTGTTTTTTACCTTTGTGGAAGCGTGATCGCTCCGCAGTTTGTTAGAAATTCTGGTTTTCTACACTTTCTCAGTAGTGTTTCGGGAAATGTATGTCTTCTTCCCTCCATGGATTTCAGAATCCACGGAACATTTCCGCAGAACTCGAGAGCTGATCGAATCTACCGATAACAAATCTAGCAACGCGGTGCTGAGTTGCTTCGATGTCTTCCTTAATCCTAGGTGGTGGGAATCCCAAATATTCGGGCAGTAGTCAAGATTAGGTCACACGAGTATTCTGCAAGCAATTTTCTCGACAGTTAAGCTCCACGTTTCTAGGATTCTTCAATAACTCTACTCCATCAGTCGCCTTGTCTACAACCACCTGACGCACTAATTCCATTTTATGTCATTTTTCAAAGTTAGTCCAAGGTATTTAATCAAAGTGAGTATGTCAAGCAGGACACCAGTAATAATATATTAGAACACGACAGCATTGTATCTCGTAGTCATCTCCAGTAACTTATATTTTCCCATATTTACAGTACAAAACAAACCAGTGCCATCAGCAAACAATCGAAGATTATTTATGCATTTAGAGAACAGGAGAGGTCTCATTACATTTCTCCAGCGTACTGTTAACGATACTTTTGTCTCCCATGAACATTAATCGTCCAAAATCTTGTATTTTCTGTGACAAGCGAAATCAATAATATAATTTAATACATTACGACTCTGTCGATGAATAAATGATTTTCAACCACAATGTGCCCATTATTTGGGTAGAGTCGGGATGTTGAAAAGACATTATTCATCTTAGAGAGAACATGTACTGAGACGCTCCTGACCTGGTGCTTTGTCTCAGACATTATACACACATGTGACGCGATAAACACTGAGGTGACAAATGTCATGGGATACCTCCTAATATCGTGTCGGATGTCCTTTTCTCCTTCGTAGTGCTGCACCTCGAAGTGGCACGGACTCCAAAGATCTTTGATAGTCTCCTGCGGAATGCTGCCATTATAGCGTCCATGATTGCGATTTGCCAGTCAGGACTGTGTGCACGAACTGGCATCTCGATTATGTCCCATAAATGTTCTGTGGGTGGCTCAATGATTCGCTCGAACTGTTCAGAATGTTCTTCAAACCAATCGTGAACAATTGTGGCCGGTGACATGGCGCATTGTTACCCATAAAGATTCCGTGTTTTTTGGGAAACGAAGTCCATGAATGGCGGCAAATGGTCTCCATGTAGCTGACACTAACTGAAGACTAGTCCATTCCATCTAAACACAATCCCCACCCTTATGGAACCACCACCATATTGCATAGTATCACCGAGCATGGTGGCGCAGTGGTTGGCACTGGAGGACGACTGTTCAAGCCTACGTCCGGCCATCATGATTTCGGTTTACCGTGATATCTCTGAGTCGCTCCGGGAAAATGCCGGGATGGTTCCTTTGAAAAGATACGGCCGATTTCCTCCGCCAACCTTGACGCTATCCGAGCTTTTGCTCCGTCCCTAATGACCTCGATGTCTAAGGGACGTTAAATCCAATCTTCCTCCCTCCATTCTTGCACAGTGCCTTGTTGACAACTTGGGTCCATGGTTTCGTGGGGGCTCGAACTCGAAAGCTACCATCAGCTCTTACCAACTGAAATCAGGACTCATCACCAGGCCACGGTATTCCAGTCGTATGGGGTCCAACCGATTGGTCACGAGCGCAGGAGAGGCATTGAAGGCGACGTCGTGCTGTTAGCAGAGGTACTCAGGTCGGTCATCTGCTTCCACAGCCCATTAACGCCAAATATCGCATAAGTGTCCAAACGGATATGTTCATCGTACGTCCCACATTGATGTCAGCGGTTATTTCACTTTTTGTTGCTTATCTGTTAACACTGACAACTCTAAGAAAACGCCGCTGCTGTCGATCGTTAAGTGAAGACTGTGGGGTATTACGTTGCCCGTGGTGACAGGTAGTGCCTGAAATCTTACATTCTGGACACACTCTTGACACTGTGGATCTCGGAATATTGAATTTCCGTAACGATTTCGGAAATGGAATGTCCGGTGCATCTAGCTCCAATTACCATTCCGCGTTCAAAGTCTGTTAATCCCCGTCGCGCAGCCACAACCACATCGGAAGCCTTTTCACCCGGATCACCTGAGTGTAAATGATATCTCCGGCAATACACTGCCCTCTTATACTTCGTGTACGTGATACTACCGCTACCTCTGTATGTTCATATCGCTATCATATGACTTTTCTCACCTCAGTGTACTGGGGACTTTCATCTTGGATACGTTCATAAACACAACCACTGTTTGGAAGGTAGGAGACGAGATACTGGCAGAAGTAAAGCCGTGAGTACCGGGCGTGAGTCGTGCTTCGGTAGCTCAGTTGGTAGAGCACTTGCCCGCGAAAGGCAAAGGTCCCGAGTTCGAGTCTCGGTCGGGCACGCAGTTTTAATCTGCCAGGAAGTTTCATATCAGCGCACACTCCGCTGCAGAGAGAAAATCTCATTCTGGACAACCACTGTTATACGTCTGCAATGATTGCGAGATACATTATTCTTCCACTGGAACGATTAAATCTTAGTTTCGGCGGTTTATCCATAAACGCATGTTACATTATCTGTTACGAAATGTTTTAAAAATTCTGCATTGTTATTGACCTTATCTACCTACTTGCACTAGAGGCTATTAGCAATTCAACAATTTTGCTCTCGCGAGCCAGATAATATGCCAGTTTCTGACTGTGACTTCGCGGTCGTTCATAATCATTTTTTTCACTTTCTCCATAATTTCATCGCTTGATTAAGCGATGGGCTGCCTCAGTTGGTCGCCATCTTTTGTGTCTTCATTGCCACTTTCGAAAAGCTTTTGTCATTCGTACACACTTGTTTTGCTTAAGACAGATCCACCAAAAGCAATATATAACATTTATACATGTTTTAGGACTTTATTCTGTTTTTAGGAATATTTAATACAAATTATCTTATACATTTTAGTAATAAATAAATAATCGTGGTTACTAGACAACAAGCGTCAGCAGATGGATTAATAACGTACAGATACTTTTGAGACAAGTTTACCAACACAACTGCAAAAAGAAAAAAAAATTGCAAAAAAAAAGGAGTGCTCCACACGTGTAGCTATAAAATTTAACCCGTACGCTGTTTCGATAAGAAACCTGAAGTGTGATACAGCTCATTCTCCTACAACTAAGCAACCGCCTCTTTCGCACCACGCCAGAGAGCAGGCGCCCTTTGTGCCGCTTCAACTCAACGGCGATACACAGGAGCTCGCTCGCAGTCGTTGACCGCTGTTAACTGGAGGATGGAAAAGGACAAGTTTGGGGAATTAAGAGGGACGTGGGCACTGCGAGAAAGTACGGACATTGACCCTCCCGCCGGAGGTCCGAGTTCTCCCTCGGGCATGGGTTTTTGTGTTATTCTTTGCATAAGTTAGTTTAACTTACTTTAAGTAGTGTGTAAGTCTAGGGACCGATGACCTATGCAGTTTGGTCCCTTAGGAATTCACAGACCCACGGACATTGAACATCATGTTGAGCGAGAGTATGTTTTGCTGTTCTGTCATGTTACATGCCCCCAACGCCTCGCTTGTGGAAGGCAGCCATACTACTGCATCTACTACTTAGTATCTACAAAAATCACGAGTAAAGCGAGACTGTTGAGCGTTTGGTGCAGTTATTTGGTGAGCACCTTGAGATGCAGATTGTACCGTCTGCGTCCGCAGCTCGTGGTCGTGCGGTAGCGTTCTCGCTTCCCACGCCCAGGTTTCCGGGTTCGATTGCCGGCGGAGTCAGGGATTTTCTTTGCCTCGTGATGACTGGGTGTTGTGTGATGTCCTTAGGTTAGTTAGGTTTAACTAGTTCTGAGTTCTAGGGGACTGATGACCGTAGATGTTAAGTCCCATAGTGCTCAGAGCCATTTGAACCATTTTGTACCGTCTGCTGAGTTATCTACTGTGCCGTAGGCTTTTTTAATTCTACGTGCCCTTTAGGTTTGCGTCAATCCCGATGTTACTTGAAGAGGTTACCCATCGGACTAACTTCCATTGCGAAAATTCTTTACCTGTTATTTCTCTCTGCCGATGTTAAGCCCTGTTCATAATTTGTGACTTTTGCTTGTGTTAGTACTGTAACTGACTGTGTACTCAGGATTAATGTAAGCTCACTGTCTGCTGACGCGTTGGGGTGCAGCCTGTCTTCTACAGTGGTCGTAGGCTCCACTAAGAACAAGGTGGATGCATTACACACTGCAGGCGTTTACAAGGTGGAATGCGAATGTGGAGAGGCATACATCGGCCAGACTGGTAGGCCAATAGCAACGCGCATTCGGGAACACGAGCGTTACATTCGTCTTGGGCAACACAACAAATCCGCAGTGGCAGAACATCACCAAGACTGCGGAAAAGAAATAAAATTCAGCGAAGCCTGTGTGTTGGCCAAGCAGCCAATTATGACGAAACGCAAAATCGGAGAGGCCATCGAAATACTTAAGCACCCTAACAACATGAACATGGAGGATGGACTCAGGCTTGTTCCATCTTGGCTGCCAGCAATCAGAGCCCAACAGACCGCACTGCCAACACGACGCACGAGCACTACCGGCGAGTAACTGCCGCCGCTCGGCCGACGTCCAGCAGTTGGTAAACAGCAGCAAACTTCTCATTCGACGGTGACCACCAATCATGGTACATTACACAATAGCCAATAGACAACAGAGGTCACGTTCTCCCTCCACCGCAATAACCTATTAAAAATAAAGTCCCCTCTCATTCTTCCTTAAGTGATCAATGAAACTAACTACCTTTTCAAAATTATGACGTAATGGAAGGCGCAGTGAACACTAACAACAAAATATATAGGATACTGCATAGCTAGAACGCACCATTAGACCCAGAAGAAGACCGCTGCAATCGTGGCCGAAACGTTGGTTTTTTTCTCCAGCAGCAGTAGTTTTTACATTATGATGCGGTACCAAACCCAGAAAACTTTTATGTCGACTGACTCTGGCCGCGGAAGCCTACGCAATTATATCACTGTCTGCTGTTTTACTGCCCCCATCTCGTGGTCGCGCGGTAGCGTTCTCGCTTCCCACGCCCGGGTTCCCGGGTTCGATTCCCGGCGGGGTCAGGGATTTTCTCTGCCTCGTGATGGCTGGGTGTTGTGTGTGATGTCCTTAGGTTAGTTAGGTTTAAGTAGTTCTAAGTTCTAGGGGACTGATGACCATAGATGTTAAGTCCCACAGTGCTCAGAGCCATTTTTTTGCTGTTTTACTTAAAGCCATGTGGGCGTCCTTGTTGAGATTTTTTACATGTATTCTGTACTGAGCTAGCCCGAGTAATGGCACTCTAAAATCCCGGTATGCATATTGTTGTAGGTTTCTCTCTGTCTATGCTATATATCTTCCTGCATATTGGGTATAGAGAACAAGTGCACGAAATAAAGTAAAATACTTTATTATAAAGTACGAATGGCAACTCTGTTGGTGACCTGGAATCTTACCACACCCACTCCGCCCCTTGACTGAGTGGCTAGCCCGTCTTACTGCTATGCAGCGAGTCCAGGTTGAAGAGACTTGCAACTCGGCAATGTAGATGGACTCACTGTTATCAATGCCACTCGATCGTTTCTTATCATATTTTCATTGCTACCTGCTCCTCGCTTTCCTAAACGTTTTAAATCTCTCGTTACGTTTCGAACACACCTCGTACGTCAATCGTGGGAAGGAGCAGGAGAATGGGTGTCCCTCCTGGGTGTATGCCTCACTTGTGAGTGGCACCAACCGCCTTGCCATTAGCATTATGCTGCCCGCCCGGGGTCTGGCTGCGCTTCGCACAGAGAGCGGACACGGAGACAAACACAGCTGCGGCCTCGCTAAACGGTCGTCCTCCGGTAAGCCGGCGGCGGTGCGCGGGCCTCCGCGGCCATCTGCCCCGCGCCGTATCGCGGCGGTGTTTGCAGAAGAGCTCAGGCCGGCAGATGGCCCTTGTTTGATCGGCCGCTCCGTACCTGCCCCGGCCTGGCCGCGCACTGTTTGCCTTCCAAGACGGCAGCCGCCGCCGCGCCGCAAGAACCCGATAGCGCCCTCAATGCTCGGCCCGCATTGTCGGCGCCGGGCTGCCGGCCTATTCACCCCCTCATATCAAACAGGTTTTTTTATCGCAGCCCCGGCGAGCTATTTGGCTCCGAGGCCGACTTGTACCCAGCAGCTCTACACGGTGCGCCAGAGGGGAAGGAATCGCTTGGAACGTTCATGGGAAGCTGCTTGGCCCGCCCCACTGCACCAGTCTTGCCCATGAATTTTATCCGCAGTACACGATGGCAAGTCCCACAAGACCCCTTTGCTTTAAGTTATGGTGTAGTAACAGAAACCTCCAAGTTGGCATTTGCGACGTAGTACGCAGTTTCAATTGAACAGTAAATTTAATATTTTAAAAATCGCTGCACAACAGCAACGGTTTCACGTAATAAAATTATAAACATTCGACCAGTTGCAATGGATAAAGAAATTCTTTACCTAGGTTTCGACAAATATAAATTTGTCTTCTTCAGAAGGTAGCAATTTTGCATTAGTAAGGACTAATGTACGATCGCCGTTTTTACAATTTTCGGCATAGATCCATGTGTCAAAAATAAAATATAGCCCTAGAATTAGGGTTTGTCACGTAAATACAAAATAGCTCATGGATCTTGCAGAGCTCACAACCGAGTCGGTTTGACACATGGATCTATGCCGACAATTGTAAAAACGGCGATGGTACATTAGTCCTTACTAATGTAAAATTACTACCTTCTGAAGAAGACAAATTTATATTTGTCGAAACCTAGGTAAAGAATTTCTTTATCCATTGCAACTGGTCGGCTGTTTATAATTATACTACAGTAAATTTAATTTAATGAACGATTTCAGAAGTCATTTTCAAGTCATGCTCATTAAGAATAAATCTCCGTCCGAACAGACCTCTGAAGGCCCAGCGGTACCGACCGACCGACGTGTCATCCTCAGTTGATAGGCGTCGCTGAATGCGGATATGGGTGGGGACGTAGTCAGCACAGCTTTCGCCCGGCCGTTGTCAGTTTTCGTGCCTGCAACAGCCGCTCATCAAGTAGCTCCTCAATTGGCGTCACACAGGCTGAGTGCACCCCGTTTGTCAACTGTATTTGGCTATTCCGGACGGTCTCCCATCCTAGTGTTAGTCAAGGCCGACAACGCTGAACTTCAGTGATGTGACGGTAATCGGGGCAACAACTGCGGTAAGGCCGTTAGCAAGAATAACTCTAAGCTAAACGTATTGTGCAAACTTCACAAAAATCCTGTAGATTTGACTATTGGAGTTGATATGGAAGACACAGGGGATCCAGTATTAAGCGTCCGAATTTAAAAGAAGTATAGAACACTCGAGATGTAATAAGGCAAAAGATACAGATAACATTCCATCCGAATTTCCGAAATAATTCAGGGAAAGTAACAACCAAACGACTACTCAAGTTTGGTGTGTAGAATCTATGAGATAAGAAGCTACGTACCATTGCACTTTAAGAAAAATATCATCCATACAATTCCGAAAAACAGCAAGGGAAGCTAAGAAAGAAAATTGTTGCGCAATCAACGACCCATGCATCTAAGCTTCTGACAAGAATGAAAAAAGGTAAAGAAACGGGACCATCTCTTACATGACGATATGTTTGGCTTTAGGAAAGGCGAAGGCACCAGAGAGGCAATTCTGACGCAGCGCTTCATAACGGAAGCAAGACTGAGACAGGCTAATAAGGTTTGTTTACCTAGAAAAAGCTTTGATGGTAAAATGGAGCAAGAGGTTCGAAATTCTCAGAAATATATGTATAAGCTTTATGGAAGGAAGGGGATGTATGCAGCATGTTCAAGAATCAAGAGGGAACAATAAGACCGAAAACGTAGACCGAATTACTCGAATTAAAATGGTTATAAGAATGGATGCAATCTTTCGTACCTGGTGTTTAGTCTAAAAATAGATGAAGCAATTATGAAATTCAAAGAAGGCCTCAAGAGTGACAGAATTAAGGTGATAGGATATCAATAATAAGATTCGCTAACTACATTGCTATTTCAGTGCAAGTGAAGAGGAAGTACAGGATTTGTTAATGGAATGCACTGTCTAATGCGTACAGAATATGGACTGAGAGTAAAATGGAAACAGACAAAAGTAATGACAGAATCAAGAGGGACAGATGGAAAGGCAGAGGTGGACAACTGGAAACATCCCCCAGGCTGTGGCTAAGCCATGTCTCCGCAGTATCCTTTCTTTCAGGAGTGGTAGTTCTGAAAGGTTCGCAGGAGATCTTCTGTAAAGTTTGGAAGGTAGGAGACGAGGTACTGGCAGAAGTGAAGCTGTGAGGACGGCCCGTGAGTCGTGCTTGGGTAGCTCAGATGGTAGAGAACTTGATCGCGAAAGGCAAAGGTCCCGAGTTCGAGTCTCAGTCCGGTACATAGTTTTAATCTGCCAGGAAGTTTCAAAAGTAGTGACATGTAGCAGAAAAGAGAACAGCGGGAAATATTACATAAAAATTACGATCGCGTAGCAGAGAAACTTAATGAACTCTGCTTCCTTGAAAGCTAAATAGCTCATGACAGACGAAGAAAGGACATAAAAAGCAGTCAGGAAAAGGAGAAGGTCATTTCTGACGATGAGAAATCTACTGGTGTCAAACACAAGCCTTTCATTAGAGTATGAAGCACAGCATTGTATGGCAGTGAATCACGGACTGTGGGAAAAACAGAACAGAAAAGAATCGAAGCGTGTGAGATGTGGTCCTACCGAAGAATGCTGAATACATCCAGCAAATAACTCATGACGTAGGGTGCATGTGCAAACGAAACGGGTGAGCAGATGTCGGTGCAACCAGTAAATAGTCCTAACGAACATAGGTCCACAAACAAATGATTTCTCCGATACGGTGTGTGGACAGTTGCACTCCTGCCAGTATTACAGTACTGTTATTCCCTAAGGCTACGTTTATTTCGAAACACAGCAGCTGCATAAATTACAAAGTGATAAATTGCCCACGTTTCGTTTTACCATCATTCAAGATACCGAAATAGTGGTAAATAGCGTTTGAACAGCAAGTGCCTCATCCGAGGCTAGCCAATGCCATGGTCTTCCTCGTTCCCCAGCTTGAACCAGTTGGTTTTCCTTTTTTTGAGTGAGGATATTTAAACCAGTTGATATATTTAGCCCTGTTGACAGTATCGATGAATCCTGGGAACCCATTGTGGATGGTTGTCAATCGATTCATTCTGAACCTGCCTGGGACTTTCGGTCGTGTACGGGCATCCACGAGGACACGCGCTTATTCATTAATCATGGGAAACATACACGAACAGAACGTACCAACATATCACAGGCAATTCTTTCTCGCAGGAGATGTTCAATATGCCCTCTGTGGGAGTGCATCATGCGGTGACATGTCCCTGGAGTATTGTGCATGGTTTCGTGGAATTCCGTAATATGGGTACAGAGACACTGTTTTAACATCTTATAGTGGGGTTCCATACACAAGAGCTTTCAAATGCCCCCACAAATAAGAGACCAGTGGATTTAGGTTCGGAGAGCGTGGAGGCTAGGCAATTGTTCCACCTCTACCTTTCCATCTGTCACCGAATCTGTTATTTAGAAGCCGACGGACATAAACACTAAAATGAGGAGATGCTCTATCGAGCATGACGTACATGTTTTGTCACACACTGATGGCACATCAACTAACAGATCAGGTAAAACATTGTCCAAGAAATTATGATAACCTTACCTGTTGAGTCTTGGTGGAAGAAAGTGAGGTCCTTCCAAACAGTTATCAACAATGCCAGCCCAAACATTAACAAAAAATCTTTGTTGATGACTTGCTTCAACAGTTGCATGACGACCGACGTCAGTCCATACATGCCGGCTGTGAAAATTTACAGTATGATCTCCTTGAACCGACACCTTATCTGTGAACAGAACCAAATGGCTCTGAGCACTATGGGACTTAACATATGAGGTCATCAGTCCCCTAGAACTTAGAACTGCTTAAACTTAACTAACCCAACGACATCACACACGTTCATCTCCGAGGCAGGATTCGAACCTGCGACCGCTACGGTCGCGCGGTCCCAGATTGAAGATCCTACAACCGCTCGTCCATAGCGGCCGGCGTGTGAACAGAGCCGTTGCACTAAAATTAGGGTTGACACTTTCATGGCTAAACCATATGCTGAAGAGTGCCAGTGCAGGAAAATCAGCTATTGATAGGGCCTGAACACAATGTAAATGGTATGGATACAGGTGGTCACTACACAATCATGTGATCAACATTCAGTGCTACACCTACATGTCTTGCACTAACAGAAGGGGCATTGTCAACTGTATGAAGAATTGACGCGTCCCACTGCGGTGTCCCCGTCCTTCTAGGCCTTTCCCGGTGGCGAGTATCAGGCTTAAATGTCCCATGTTTCCTAAGACGACGATCAATGCCTTCGGTCGTTTTCCTGTCGGGGAACCTTCGTCCTGGAAGTCAGCGGGATCGCCGCTGCCGTCAGCTAATCCATACGTGAAACTGGCATCTGCCATCTCTGAATTAGTGTACACTGCCATTCCATGAACCAAGTCTGAGATTGACTCTATGTAGTAACTCGTTGCTTGCAACGGTCGTACTTATCGCTGGAACAGTTGACGTTACCTGTAAGCAAGCAATAACGTACGTCACATGGCAAAAGGGATATGTGGAACTAAACGCTGGCGGTGCACAACGTAACGAGACTTCACCAAGAGTGCATGTTCATCAGATTCTAACGTTCTGTTATTGTGTGTTTCTCATGATTAATAACTTGGAGAAAATAAATTCTTCGTCTGTCTGTGAGCTATGTGTCCTGCAATTTGTGCCGTACATTTTTGTTAAACCCTGTAGGCGTCATTCGAAATGCTCTGCTGAAGAGCTGAAACAAGAACGCTTTCTGTCCCCCACACTTTAAGAACATTAAGATCTACGTGCAGAAGGCAGTGAATCTATGGTGTAGAAAGTGCTAATATATGGAACCAGAGCCATGTACACAGTTTTCTCTGGCGATAGATCGGATCATTGGAACAAATGATATATCTCACATGCTAAGGATGTAGTTGGAAGGCTGTAAAAAGTGAGATTTGAAAATTAATTGTGAGTAGATGAAATAGCTATGTTACGGTGGGAAGGGAAGACATTGGTGGACTGCGGTGTATAGCGTCCACTACAGTGGACGTCTGTTGCTGGTTGCTACTTTGCCGGTTTAATTCATTCCTGAGGCCGCAAATGCACACTCCACTGCAGTGGATACTCCCTATTGTGTTCTGCCCTGCGTGCGTTCCCAGCATCATGACTGACTGAAAACAGCAGAGAAGTAACCATTAAAAGCTATAAACTGCAGTGATAATCACGCACGACAAGGTTAAGTAAGTGGGTAGTATCGCATCAAGTGACGGAAGATGTTACAGAGATATCGAAAAATGGACCTAAATTTAAACCCTATACCTTGGTCCTCAAAACGTACTCTAAATTTTAAATACTAATATACAAATATATAGTGGAAACAACAACCTGTAGAATTTCCCGACTTGACCGAGTAAGAAATGAGGAAGTAAGAGAAGTCATGAAGACGGACGGAACAAAGAAATAAAAATAAAAGAGAAACAGGTAGGATGGTTATGGCATAGCAAAAGAATGGTAGAAGACAAGTTGCCAAAACTAGCGATTTCGTGACAACACCATGGAAGGAGTAGATAAGAAAGACAGTGGAAAGGTTGGCTAAGGAGTATCCAAGAACCGATGGAGAGAGGAGGATTAGAAGAGAACGAGTAAGAACGAGTACTCGAGTCGTTTGGCGACAGTGATGCGGCATGCAGCGACATCTGTAAGACCCCCACGACAATATGTCTATATAATGTATCCTTTACTGTTCACTAAGTCGTCGTTTTTAGATGCCACAAATATAGAAATTTACTCTTTGATCAACATCTTAATTGTTAACTTTCTCATTTCTATTTCGGTCCTGTCATCGTTCATTTTTGTGTTGTTATTGTTAGTTTTTATATATGTTTTCCAAGTTTCTGTAATTAACTCTTCATTCGTTCTGCAAGCTCATCAGGAGTAACAACAAACAGTATTACATCATCAGCAAAACAAAAAAGATTCAGATATGTTCCTTCTCTCTTTCAATATTTTAAGCAGCTGTAAGACTGCCGAGAAAAGTTTTGGCAATATAAAATATCTCCTTGCTGGACTTGTCATAAAATCCAGATTTTCTCAATAGTTTGATGAAGTCTAATGAAACACGCAACAATAACATACATCGAGATGACAAAAGTCATGTGGTGCCTTCTAACATCTTATCGGACTTTCTTTTGTCCTGTGTAGTGCAGCATTTCGGCGTGGCATTGACTCAACAAGTTTTTGGAAGTCCGCAGCAGAAATAATGAGCCATGTTGCTTCAAAGCTGACCGTAATTGTGGAAGCGCTGCCTGTGCAGTATTTTGTGCAAGAACTGATTCCTCCATTATCTCTCATAAATTTTCGATGGGATTCATGTCGGGAGATCTGGGCGGCCACGTCATTCGCTCGAATTGTCCAAAATGTTCTTCAGTCAATCAAAGAGTGTACATGTAAGTTGTGTTCTGCTTTAAGTTATTTCTATAATCCATCTCTTATCGGCAGAACATTTTCAGACTGGCTAAAATATACTGAAATTAAGCCTCTTTGCAAGATGGAGCGTACAGAGATAATGTCAAACTATGGATCAATTACAGTTTTGGTAGTTTTTTTCAAAATATTGAAAAGATTGTGCTGAACTGTTTTCTTAAGCATCTGACTACAAATAATATATTGTCAAAGTGATGGTTTGGGATCGTTAAAGTTTCCGGTATAGAGATAGCTATTAACATGTACAGTGAGAACGTACTTAACTCATTAGATAACGAATTAGAGGCTATCAACATTTTCTACGACCTTTGAAAAGCCCTTGACCATGTGAATTGCAGAACTTTTAAGTAAATTAGAATATAATGGTATCATTGGCAGGGTTACAAACTGGCTCGAGTTTTACCTAACTAACAGGAAGCAAAGGGTGTGGTTGCAAAATAGTGTGAAGTCAGCTGTCTTCATCTGATTGGGAATTAAATACATGTCGTATTCCTCAAGGTTGAATCTTAGGTCCATTCTTTTTTCTTGAGTACTTTAGTGACCTCTCGTGTGTTACATTAGCAGATGCTCAGTTTGATTTTTATGCAGATGATGCAAACATTGCAATAAATAACAAGTCACATACATATTTAGAAGTGGCTCCTAATCAAAGTTTCACTGTCATTAGTGAATAGCTTATTGCGCCTTTGTGCTTCAGTTTTCGTAGGGTCGGTGTGGTTACGAAAGGTTAATTGAAGGGGTGGTCGGCTGCCCTTCCTGCCGCCACCCCGTACCCCCCAGGACGAAATCAGTGCACCCCAGCTGTCTGTGTATAGCGTAAACCATGAAATAGTGTGAACGTGTTTCAAATGTCTGTGAGTCGTGTAACTGAAGCGGGACGTGAGGACCAGCCCGGTATTCACCTACTGGGATGTGGAAAACCGCATACAAACCACATCCAGGCTGGCCGGCACACCGGCCCTTCGTGGTTAATCCGCCTGGCGGATTCGATCCGGGGCCGGCGCGCCTACCCGAGTCCACGAAGCAGCGCATTAGCTCTCTCGACTAAACTGGTGGGTGTTAAATTTCTGGGATTACAACTCCGTAACTAATCTGTTTGTCTGTTTTGAAGGGCACATCACTGAATTGCTGAAGTGCCTAAACAAGTCTGTGTATCTATTACAAATGGTGGCAGATATAGGAGATATAATTATAAAAAGCGTTGCATATTTAGATTACTTTCATTCGATTATTCATATGGGATCATAACTCGTCAATTTGAGCAAAAGATTTCAGAGTGAAAAAGCGTGTAATAAGACTAATTTTTGTTGTAATTTAAAGAGCATCACGCAGAAATCTATTGAAGAAACTGGGTATTCAAGCCACTGCTCATCAGTATACATATTTCTTAATGAAATTTGTTGCAAATAATAATGTGTCTCTACTTGCAACCAATAGCTCAATACGTAGTATCTACATCTACATCATACTCAGCAAGCCACCTAATGGTGTGTGGCGGACGGCACTTTCTGTACCACTATCTGATCCCTCCAACCCTATTCCACTCGCGAATAGTGCGTGGGAAGAATGATTGTCGGTAAGGCTCTGTATTGGCTCTAATTTCTCGAATTTTCTCCTCGTGGTCAGTACACGAGATGTATGTGTGTGTGTGTGGGGGGGGGGGGGAGGGGGGGAAGTAATATGTCGTCCAACTCCTCCTTTAAGTGCTGTCCCGAAATTTCAATAGTGAATCTCTCCGTGATGCACAACGCATCTCTTGTAACGTCTGCCAGTGGAGTTTGTTTAGCACCTCCGTAACGCTTTCTCCCCAGTTAAATGATCCTGCGATGAAACGCACCTCTCTTCGTTGGATCTTCTCTATCTCCTCTACCAGTCCTATCTGAAAGGGCTCCCAGACGGATGAACAATACTCAAGAATCAGGCGAACAATCGCCTTATAAGCCACTTCTTTTGTGGATGAGTTACATTTCCTTAAGATCCGATGAATCTCAATCTGGCGTCTGCGTTTCCCACTATCTGTTTTATATGGTCGCTTTGGCTAGTTACGCCTAGATATTTTACGGCAGACGTTGTATCCAGCTGTTTGTCGTCAATAGTGTAGCTGTACAGTAGTGTATTTATTTTCCCATGTATGCCCAATATGTCACATTTACTTACGTTCAGGGTCAACTGCCAGAGTCTGCGTAAGACAGTACTTTTTTCATTAACCGGCAATGCGGGACTGTGTCAAATGCCTTACTGAAATCAAGGAACATGGCATGAACCTGAGTGCCGTTGTCTACTGCGCTGTGGAACAGAGCGAGCTGAGTTTCTCAGAATCTCTGTTTGCGGAATCCATGGTGACTTTTGTAGAGGAGACGTTCAGTTTCCAAAAACGTTATAATTATTGAGCATAAAACATGTTCCATATTTCTACAACAGATTGACGTCAACGATATACGTCTATAATTGGGTGGATATGTCACAAGACCTTTCCTAAAAACGGGAATGACTTGCTCTTTTTTTCTGTCGTTATTATCAATACTAGGAATAAGAACAATCTACATAAAAACCTGAAATCACTTAGTTTGGTCCAAAAAGGTGTCCAATATTCAGTACCATACATTTTCAGTACATTCACAGCAACCATTAAAAAACTTGGTTTCAGGTACACCACAGTTTAAATAGAGATTGAAAGATTTCTTGGTAGGCAGCTCTTTCTGTTCTGCAACTGTCTTAAGAGGGACTATTAGACCAGCTTAAGTATAACTGTCTGTTAGATTGCGGCTATCTGTGTCACAGCAGTCAAGATTAGGTGTTCTGTGCATGATAAATTTATAAAAAGTGCATAACTATGTTTAATTTTGACAGTGTATTAATTCTGTATATATTAGCAGTTGTAGTTTACAGTAATCTAATCATGTATCTTGACAATCTCGAGACAAATGATCAGGTAAATCAGTATTATATTCAAATGCTCTATCTGTTTTGTTGTATACTTTCTGACATGTTACATACCCGCGAAATTCATCTCATTTTTGGTTCTATGGAACGAAAACTGGATCTAACCTAATCTATTATGTTTTTGTGATGTTTTTTGATCATTTCTTTTTTTATTTTGCTGCATATGACATACGAAAGCATTATTCTCTTGAAGTATGAGACACAGTCGCGTATAGGATTCGTCATTGGATGGCAAGTTTTTATGATGGCAAGTTTTTGTGATCACATTAGGCAGATACATAAAACATGAATGACAAGACCATTAATCAAGATGCACATGTATTTTAAGGTAAATTTAGTACTGTAATAACCGATTTTTCTTTTGAAATTAACTACACACCTTTTTGGCTTCGGATTAGATTATATATTGAATCAAATTTGCCTACTATAAATACATTCCAGATTTGTGAGACATAGTCGCCTATAGGATGCGTCAGTGAATGGGAAGTTTTTATAATGGTAAATTTTTATGTCCACATTACGCAGAGATATAAAACATGAATGAGAAAACCATTAATCAAAATATACCTGTATTTTACGGTAAATTGATTACTGTAATAAACGATTTGCTACTAATCCATAATGTTTTTATACTTTTTTGCATTTTAGCAATTATTAATTAATTTTCTTGCTGTGACTTAGGTTAGTATTCCGAATATTAATAGTGAGTAGTTTACTTTCCTTTAGCTGCTGCAGCTGCCGATTTTTATTTGCTTTCGAGAACTTCAGTACCTCAAATACAAAAACAACATGCTGAGCAAGTGGTAAATCACTTTTTATTCAGGGCAGATATCACCTTGCACTCTTGAGCAAACCGTGTGTAGTCGAGATTGTCAGGTGTCACGCTAGCAAGCAGATTAATTTTCAGTGAACAGCGTTGGTAATTTCAAACAGTTATTCTCTTCCGAATAGAGCAGTAATTTATTTCTGTGGATATCTCAAGTCAAACATAGCACTTCATTTCACACATCGTTCATAATGTACTTCGGTATTGAGTTTTAGTTATATAGTTGTCATTGAGAACACAGTTTGTTTTTCTTTCATTTAGATTCATTTTCTTTATTTCAAATTTTGCATTTTATGGAGTTTAAAGTTTTATTTCACGACACTGTTCACACGCGCAACACAGATTCAACCAACAGTCAGTTTTGCTCAGCAACTGAATATGATATCTAAAGCACACGTTACATGAAGAAAATTTTTGAAATCATTATATTCATCTTTCTCACATACAGACAACTTTTTATTGAAAGTTTACAAGCGATATTTAACAAACGATTTGTATTCCATGATGTCACACTAACTTCCATTACAACTCTTTTAGAGTTCTAAAAATGTAAAACACTTTTTCTACCCCTAGATCCTGACATAAAATATTCCTTGCACGTCTTTTAGTGGATTTTGTCTATCATTTGAGACTCCTTGGTTTTTGCTTCTCATTTCACATGACATAGTATACTATTCGATTTGTGTATCTCAAAGTGCAGTCTGTCAGTGTACTGACGATGTACACAAATTCCGTTAGGAGCGGTGTTTGGGCTGCTGCTTATCTGCTACGAGCGTTGTGCGTTGTTGTTTCAATTAATTTAGGGAGCTAAGTGCACGGTAGCGTTGGAAGTGTTTATGAGAAATTTTTGTTTACACTGTACGGTGGACATACTAGACATTCGCGTAACAACAGCGCCTTGTATTATCTGGAACTTTGTTTTTGAGAACGGTAAAGCTTCGTAAGGTATTAAAATTACTGAGAATAAAAATGGGAAACGACTGATAGTGCTGACAGAAAATAGGTCGGAAGGTGAAAGCGAAAAGTCAGACTTAGGTCAGTCGATGATAAGTAACTTACAGCAACAAGGGCACGACGCTGAGCAGAGTGGATCCAAGTATCTTGCCAAAAGAAGAAGAAAAAAGTGCAGACAATAAATATCCAATTCATGGAATATAATTTTTTTAATCACTCAGCAGTTTTGGCGACTCCATAAACAATACAAACAAACAATAATTTTGCGGAAACTTCACCTCGTTTGTTGCACAAAGCTGTATGTCAAGGCTAGCAAGCCATTTCCGAGAAAAATTATTCCATCTGTGTGATTTTACATTAAAACGAGCGAAAACAAACAATTCATCGTTTGTGGAAGAGGCTACATCATTTACATAGTCACCATTTGATTTATACGAAAAATGAAGCATCAGAAAAAGGCGATCGTTTGATTTACTAAGACGAAACGTGAATTACACACTTACTGTTGTGGCCTTCAGTCCGAAGCTGGTTCGATGCAGATCTACATGCAAGTCTATGCTGCGCAAGCCTCTTCATCTTGGAATAACTTTCAACCACTTCAGATTGCATATTGCTGTCATGCCATGATCTCCATTCACAATTGTAACCCCTATCCCCTTTCTGCACTTTGCCACATAAACCTAAGCCTTGACACCTCCTGCCTACCAACCAATATCTTCTTTCAGTCAAGTTGTGCCACAAATTTCTTTACTCCTCAATTTGTTCCGCAACCTATTCAATTACCCGTCTTATCCTCAACATTCTTCAAGAACATAACAGACGGCCGCTGTGGCCGAGCGTTTTTGGGTGCTTCAGTCAGGCACCGCGCTGATGCTACGGTCGCAGGCTCGCATCCTGCCTCGGGCATGGATGTGTGTGATGTCCTTAGGTTAGTTAGGTTTAAGTAGTTCTAAGTTTAGGGAACTGATGACCTCATATTTTAAGTCCCATAGTGCTTCGAGCCATTTGAAGCATGTTTTCAACAACATCACATTTCAAACTCTTCTATTCTCCACTTACCTGATCTGTCTACCTTCCACGATAAGCTTCTGTGCGAAGCTAGAATCCTTGGGGAAAGACTTCGTGATATTTAAGTTTACATTCTATCTAAAAAAAATTCTCTTCGTCTTTCTTGCTTTTGCGGGCTGACATTTTATATCCTTACCACTTCGATCACCATTATTTACGTATCTATCCAAACAGCAAAATATATCTACTGCTTTTGTGATCTCATTTCCAGACGTCATTTCCTGTCAGCAACTCTTGGTCTAGTGGTTTTCGTCATTGTTTCTTGATCGCGGGACCCCGCTTTCGATTCCCGGAAAGGGTGGAGATTTTCTTCGATCGGGGCTGGGTGTGTGTGTTGTCCTCATTATTCCACCTCATCTTCATCAGACACACAAGTTGCTGAAGTGGCGTCAGATTGAAAGACTGACACCTGGAGACCGAACAAACCATAGGGTGTCTACCGGCTAATAATCCATACGATCATTTCATTTCATGTAATTCCAAAATGCTTCCCATTCCATGGCGTGGTGATACTGTTACGGCGTAAAGTTAAGCTCCGGCACGCCAGTCTGGAAGAAGAAAGGAGAGAGGACTGTGAAAAAGATGGCAGCCAATTCCCAACTGCACATTGACCGACCACTTTCCAGGACGACAACGCGACAGCAGCGGCCTCTATGCGAAGTGAACATAAGCGTCGTTCCCGACTGACCGCGTCCCAGTTCAGGAGAAGCTTCAAGACAGCGACCTGAATAGAAACGTCAACTCTATTACTTCGCTTGCATTAGAATTGTTAAACTGGAGAAGCTTGTTTATTTCGGATGTAGCCCTTTGCTTGCGACACTTCTATGTAATTCTGAAAGTTAAGTATTGTCATTTACTTTCCGTAATAAAACTCATTAATACGATTTGCTCGAATATTTGCCTAGCAGCCTGAGAAAGCAGGTTTCCTAGACACCCATCTTTGACGACTAGGCAGGATTTAACAGATACAGCAACCAGTATATAGATTGAGGAGAAGAAAACAGTCTAGATTGCGATGTTGAAATTACTGTTTATCTATTCATCAATGATGCGCGTTTCAGCTAATTTAAGGCATCTTCAGAATGACGGATAAATGTTGGTAAGCAAGTTATGGATATCGATCATAAAACATCCGCAAAAATAAAATGCCTTGTTATATGCAAGAAAAATGGTCGAGGCTAATACCTTATAATCTTCTGTTATGTATTAAAAGCATAATATCCGATAACCTTGCTGGAACACGTAATATGGTCCAGTGAATACATGGCAGGATCAGGCCTGTACAGTCTGTTAAATGAGAAACACGCTGGAAGCATCGTTGTACATCCTGCGACCACACACACAGTATGTAGTGTTTCGCAACCCCTTCGATGCCGTAGAAATGTGTGACGCTACTCTGTTGATCAAGAGCGTACATGTGGGGATATGGACTATCAGGATTCCCGACAAGCTTGCCTTCCTGCAGGCAACCAAGAATAGGTCAACGTTTGTCTCTCTACGGGCACATTTTCAAAATACTCACCAAAACTGCACGAGTGTCACTGAGGGTGACGCCGAACTAGGCACTCTTAGAGGGGGCACTCTTAGAGGGACAGTTTGTCGTTGCCGTTTTTTTCATGTATGTATCTCTTCCCCCCCCCCCCTCCCTCGTCACCCCCCGCCCCCCCCTGACCTTGATCACGCCACAGAAGGACTGAAGAACTATAAACACCCTTTGATGTTTCAGATCACGTTCTCATTTCGTCTCATGGTTTCGACCGATCCGTAGTGCTCCATCTTCTGTACCAGAGCAAAAACATGGGTCACTCTACACTCAAAACGTTCAGCGGGCTGCAGCCCCACGATGTCTTTAGAAAAGGTTCTCAAGGATGGCGCTCTCTTGCACATCGCACAGCAAACTGTCATTTTCGGCACGAGATATGTGTGTAAAAGATCGCCCCAAAAAGGGATGGTTTCGTTGAGGACTTTCATGCCATCGCCTGACGCCTTTTCGTTTCGACTCTGAGCGGCGGTGTGTCTGAAATTTCTTCGGCGACTCATAGTAAAACTACGCGATTTTGACCCTGGGGGTCATGGTTCTGACATCTGTCACAGAGTCGTCAAGAGAAGGGGTGAAATGTGAAAATGTCGATAGTGGCCGCGGGAGGGGGGAGGGGGAAGGAGGATTGACAACCTTCCCATCGTGTGACACGACCGCAGTGGCGTTGGGCAGACTTGTGTTGAAATTTGGAACCAATGTAACGTCATTAACCCACCTTACACTTCACAGAAACTTCTGAGCTCTGGGCTTTTTCTTGCCATTTGTCGTCACCTTGCTGTTTGAAGCGTCGGCGAACCCGAGGGTAGCGTCTCGGGACGCCACGCTTTTGCACCGACGCAGAGTAATGTTGTAGACACCTTTGAGCCACATAACCAACTCTTGCGTCGCAATGGGGGAAAGTGACGGTGTTTGAAGATAACCCGGATATTATATAGGACATAATGTTAGTGTTTGTTTGTGTATGTGTGTGTGTGTGTGTGTGTGTGTGTGAGAGAGAGAGAGAGAGAGAGAGAGAGAGTGAGAGAGAGGCTTCAACATGGAATGAGCTTAGGTTTGGAAGAATAAACTCAAAATTGTGATATTTAACATAGTTTCCAAGATTTAGAGTTATTTAGTATAGCTTTGTCCTCGGTTTAATCGTGGTCGTATTGTTCTGGCTATGTATGACGTCACTAATACTAAACAGGGCTTATAGATAGGAGGAGCCGCTCGTCAAGTTAGTCGTTTAATGATGAATTGTAAAAGTATTTTTCCGAGAGGGGCCTTAGAAATAACAATTTAACGAATGCAGTAATTGGGCTCAGCAACAGTAGAATGTGAAACACCACGAAAAGGCGGAATACTTAGAGAGGGAGACTTCAAGCTTCAAACGAGAGCTGCGAACAGAATGTGGGGTACTCTTTATCTTTCTTACCGAGACAAGTATCTCCAATATATCTACAAAAGTGGACGTCGGATTTCCGGAAGAAAGCTATCTGGGATCCCTTTGTGTTAGAGCAAAGTCCGCTGGAGACGAGGGTGTCGGAGACATTCCTCATGCGACATTTCGTGTCAATATTTGCTTCCCTCGGAAGTGGCTCGCCCGCAGGGACCCCCAATGTATTCCCGGTCACGCTCGGGCTCGGTCGCCCTGCGCCCACAGACAGAGCAGATGCCCACAGCGCCGATGCTCTTAGCGAGCGCAGACGACGTCTCTCAGCGACGTAACTCGTCACCTCGCCGCTAGCGCCACGCCACGCGCGCCGAATCCTAATAACTTGTGTGTCTGCGCTGTCACGCCCTTCTGTCCTCCACCACTCGTACAGTAGCCACCCTCCTCCCCGTTGACAAAGCATTTCCTTTCGTCGCCATACGATCAGATTGTGTTTGAGGGTATTTTATGGAGTTTTCATCTGGTTCTTTTCTGTACATTTTATAACAAACAGTTTTCTGTTGAGGGAAGCTACAGCAGAAGTAATCTATGTTTCTGAAATAAACAACTTTCCAGCTGTATATGAACTTTTTTAATAGGAACACGACCGGTTTCGTGATTTCAAATCATATCTTCAGATGTACATACGGCGAGGTGGTTAGAGAATTGCTGTTCGCCGCTTCCTGGTAAACGCACTTTTAACACGTCAGTTTTTCAGCTGGTTAGTCTGAACTACGACGCCCTCCTTGTTGTGGGTGACATTTCCCCTCCTTCTCGTATCAGAGCTTAAATGTTTTACTGACGTATGTACACCTGAAGATGTGACTTAAAATAACGAAACCAGCCGTGTTAGTGTAAAAGGCCATTTACAGCTGAAAGCGGTATATTTCAGAAACATGTATATTTTATTATTATGCACAGCCTCTTGGGTGGGTGTGAAGCCTGTTTTACTCGAGCGACTTTCTTGCCTCGATAGACTACTAGTGGCAAGCGAGTCTACTGCAGCGTATAGTCTCGCACGTAGCGAGTGGTTGTTTCTGTTACACGTCGGTACAAAACTGAGTGTGTTGTGAGCGCCGTATGCTGTGCAGCTTGGTACTGCAACTGTAGCAGTACTTTATGAAAGCCAGCCCTTGTAACAAAAAGTGGAAAACTGTTACAGAATTAAGGAACTAGCAAGAATGATGGATTTCATTAAAGGTCAAAGGAAAATTCGTTCTTCATGTGCTTCACAAAGGTGGTACGAAAAATTCTCCACACTGTTGAGAACTGAAGGAAATGGAAAAGTATCGTCCAAATATTTCAGATCCCCAATATTTATTTGCTCCACAAATTTGTGTACATACTAGCACATCCAACAATATTTCAAAAGCCAAAGTAGTCCCACATTTATGGACTGAAGGTGGGCAAGCAGACGCAGCATTCTAAAATAAAATACCTGCTTATTTTCAGGCATTTAGCAGGAAAAATATCAAATCTCAATGCAGTCTTTGCAATGTATCAGGAAAGCATGGCAAAAATTAAAATAGAGACTAAGTAAAACAAGTATACCATTATAATTAATTTTTTTCTCTGCAACGTAGTGTGCGCTAATATGAAACTTTCTGCGTTCGAGTCTCGGTTCCGCACACAGTTTGAAGCAGCCAGAACGTTTCACATAATCAATTAGAGTAGCCACATAAAGAATTGGTCAACTTCGGTTTTTAGCAGACTATGAATCAGTCCTCTGTCATTGCGCATGCGCAGTCTTCCAAATATTCAAAATTTTAGAGCTCATTCAACTGATCATTGACTTCACTGGCCCAGTAGCGACGTAGCAGGCGACTGGTTTACAAGCATATGAAAATGGTATCTGTTCTTTCGGACATGTCCGAATGGGCAGGGGCACTACGAATGTAGTGTGTGGACATTAAGTGGGGAATGTAGGTCTCACGAGGAGCGTGCAAGGGATAAATCCCTGCAGTCGCACTATCATCTGTGCCCTCGGTGGCTCAGATGGATGCCGGCACGGTAGCTCAGAGTGTTCGGTCAGAGGGTTATCTGCCCTCTGTAATAAAAAACCGAGTAAAGGAATCAACGATCAACCTGAACGAATATTTTGTGACGTCAGCCCACACCAAACGCAACGAACAATACCGAACAATACCGAACAAAAAAAAAAAAAAAAAGGAGGGAGATAGATAGAGCTTCTGCCTTGTAAGCAGAAGATCCCGGGTTAGAGTCCCGGTCGGGGGGCACAAATTTTCAACTGTCCCCGTTGATGTATATCAACGCCTGTCGACAGCTTAGGGTCTTGATTTAATTATCATTTCGACTTACACGTAGGAGTGTGATGTTTACTCACCACGAGCAGCTGATTTTAGACAGCCAATGCTCGTGTAGAACGATCTTTAACCGTCGTGCATGCTCTACCATCTCACACACACACAGCAGGATCTGTATATACTTTTACGCCGCAGACTAATATACATCTAATAGACATCTATTAGATTTTAGCGGAACACGTTGTATTCTTCTCTTATACCTATATGTGTATGGCAAAACAGCCCTATGTAGAACATGAAGCGAGGCAAAAAGTGGTGCATCACATACGAGTAGATGACAGGAATGAACGATGTCTGCGGAGTCGTTTTGGGCGAATAGACATGCAACTGTAGAGCAACTTACCTCCTCTGATGAACTAAGGAGCTACAACCAGTGTCTCCTCAACGACCGTTCAGCTAACGTTGCTGTGTACGGGCACCTGTTTCACGCCCCTTGTTGACTGTCGTTCATAGGTGCGGAAGTCCGTCCCGATAGCTGAATGGTCAGCGTGACGTTCCTAAGGGGCCCGGGTTCGATTCCCGGCTTGGTCAGGGATTTTCTCCGCTCAGGGACTGGGTGTTGTCTTCATGATCATTTCATCCCCATCCGGCGCGCAGGTCTCCCAATGTGGCGTCGAATGTAATAAGACCTGCACCAAGGCGGCCGAACCTGCCCTGTAAGGGGCCTCCCGGCCAACGACGCCAAACGCTCATTTCCATAGGTGCCGAAGACTGAATTTTGCACGCCAATACCGCAACTGGACGTCACCGAGTGCGAAAAATGGCTTTTTCAGATGAATCTCTTTTATTCTTCACTAGACAAATGGTCGTTGGCGTGTACTGCTGTCTGAAAGCAAACGCCCTGCAACAATCGTCGGAAGCGTCTAGGTCGGAGGAGGGAGCCTTATAATCTGGGGAAGGTTTTCGTGGCAGTCTCTGTCTGACCTCGACGTTCTGTAAGACACAATGGGTCAACACGAGTACCAGTAAACATTCATCCTTGGGAACCGTGAACAGTCCTACATGCAGTTTGCTTTTCGTCAGCACGGTGGCATCTACCAGCAGGACAATGCGACTTGTCACACAGCTCGCATTGTACCTGCGTGGTTCGAAGTGCACCACGACGAGTTTACCGTATTCACCTGACAGCCAAACTACGCAGACTTGATCCAAATCGAGAATCTGTGGGACCACCTCCAACGGGCTGTACGTGCCATGGATTCTCAACTGAGAGACCTAGCACAGTTGCCCACGGCACTGGAGCCGGCATGGTTTCACATCACTGCCGGTGCCTTCCAGAACCTCGTTCTCTAAGTGCGCATCTCGTAGCGGTCCGCGCTGCAAAAGATGGTTATTGAGGCTTTTAACAAACGGTCACATGAATGTGACCGGACAGACGGGTAGCTTTCGTATACAGTCGAATACGTTCTATACTTCACGAAGGGCTTTGTTTATGTCGCTTGCACACCGCGGCCGCGTATTCACTTCCTTGATGGCGGGCAGCCACGATCCCAGAAGCCTGTAGCCGTCTGACTGTGTACGCAGAGATTGTGGATGCGGGACTACCCGGCAAACACTACCACGTTTTGTAAGTGCCCTGACGTCATTACTGGCGTGGTTGTCCTTGACCGGAATGCCATCTTCCGTGCAGAACACGATCATACGGAGATGTCGTTGACAGTCTGTATGATTACATCGTGAATTAGACACAGAATTGGGAAATAGATGTTTGTTGCTTTAATTTTGGACACCAGTGTATATGTGATTCAGACGTAACAATTTTTGCTGTTACCAAGTGAGCCAGACTGTTAGATATAAGAAAAGAGCGTTAACTGGACTTGTCAGTACCAAACTTGCGACTTCCCGTCTCTAAACAAAGTAATCAAGCGAACTGTTTCATTAACGTTGCGTGTGATGTGTATTTACTGCTACCCTTGAGAAACTAGCTACGCACATAATGAAGAGATTGATGAAATGTATGATGAGATAAAAGAAATTATTCAGATAGTGAAGGGAGCCGAAAATTTAATAGTCATGGGTGACTGGAACTCGACAGTAGGAAAAGGAAGAGAAGGAAAAGTAGCAGGTGAATATGGAATGGGAGTAATGTATGAAAGAGGAAGCCGCCTGGTAGAATTTTGCACAGAGCAGAACTTAATCATAGCTAACACTTGGTTCAAGAATCATGAAAGAAGGTTGTATACATGGAAGAAGCCTGGAGATACTGGAAGGTATCAGATAGATTATATAATGGTTTTAAATTGTAAGACATTTCCAGGGGCAGATGTGGACTCTGACCACAATCTATTGGTTATGAACTGTAGATTAAAACTGAGGAAACTGCAAAAAGGTGGGAAATTGAGGAGATGGTACCTGGATAAACTGAAAGAACCAGAGGTTGTAGAAAGCTTCAGGTAGAGCATTAGGGAACGATTGACAAGAATGGGGGAAAGAAATACAGTAGAAGAAGAATTGGTAGCTTTGAGAGACGAAATAGGGAAGGTAGCAGAGGATCAAGTAGGTAAAAAGACGAAGGCTAATACATATCCTTGGGTAACAGAAGAGATATTGAATTTAATTGATGAAAGGAAAAAATAAAAAAATGCAGTAAACGAAGCAGACAAAAAGGAATATAAACGTCTCAAAAATGAGATCGACAGGAAGTGCAAAATGGCTAACCAGGGATGGCTATAGGACAAATGTAAGGATGTAGAGGCACATATCACTAAGGGTAAGATAGATACTGCCTACAGGAAAATTAAAGAGACCTTTGGAGAAAAGAGGACGACTTGCATGAATATCAAGAGCACGGATGGAAACCCAGCTCTAAGCAAAGAAGGGAAAGCATAAAGGTGGAAGGAGTATATAGAGGGTCTATACAACGGCGATGTTCTTGAGGACAAAATTATAGAAATGGAAGAGAATGTAGAAGAAGATGAAATAGAAGGTATGATACTGCGTGAAGAGTTTGACAGAGCACTGAAAGACCTAAGTCGAAACAAGGCCCCGGGAGTAGACAACATTCCATTAGAACTACTGATAGCCTTGGGGGAGCCAGTCCTAACAAAACTCTACCATCTAGTGAGCAAGATGTATGAGACAGGCGAAATACCCTCAGACTTCAAGAAAAATATAATAATTCCAGTCCCAAAAAAAAAAGGTGTTGACAGATGTGAAAATTACCTAACTATCAGTTTAATAAGCCACGGCTGCAAAATACTAACACGAATTCTTTACAGACGAATGGAAAAACTGGTAGAAGCCGACCTCGGGGAAGATCAGTTTGGATTCCGTAGAAATGTTGGAACACGTGATGCAATACTGACCCTACGACTTATCTTAGAAAATAGATTAAGGAAAGACAAACCTACATTTCTAGCATTTGTAGACTTAGAGAAAGCTTTTGACAATGTTGACTGGAATACTCTCTTTCAAACTCTGAGGGTGGCAGGGGTAAAATACAGGAAGCGAAAGGCTCTTTACAATTTGTACAGAAACCAGATGGCAGTTATAAGAGTCGAGGGACATGAAAGGGAAGCAGTGGTTGGGAAGGGAGTGAGACAGGGTTGGAGCCTATCCCCGATGTTATTCAATCTGTATATTGAGCAAGCAGTAAAGGAAACAAAAGAGAAATTCGTAGTAGAAATTAAAATCCATGGAGAAGAAATAAAAACTTTGAGGTTCGCCGACGACATTGAAGTTCTGTCAGAGACAGCAAAGGACTTGGAAGAGCAGTTGAACGGAATGGACAGTGTCTTGAAAGGAGAATGTAAGATGAACAACAACAAAAGCAAAACGAGGATAATGGAATGCAGTCGAATTAAGTCGGGTGATGCTGAGGGAATTAGATTAGGAAATGCGACACTTAAAGTAGTAAAGGAGTTTTGCTATTTGGGGAGCAAAATAACTGATGATGGTCGAAGTAGAGAAGATATAAAATGTAGACTGGCAATGGCAAGGAAAGCGTTTCTGAAGAAGAGAAATTTGTTAACATCGAGTATAGATTTAAGTGTAAGGAAGTATTTGTATAGAGTGCAGCCATGTATGGAAGTGAAACATGGACGATAATTAGATTAGACAAGAAGAGAACAGAAGCTTTCGAAATGTGGTGCTACAGAAGAATGCTGAAGATTAGATGGGTAGATCACATAACTAATGAGGAGGTATTTAATAGAATTGGAGAGAAGAGAAATTTGTGGCACAACTTGAGTAGAAGAAGGGATCGGCTGGTAGGGTATATTCTGAGGCATCAAGGGATCACCAATTTAGTATTGGAGGGCAGCGTGGAGGGTAAAAATCGTAGAGGGAAACCAAGAGATGAATACACTGAATAGAATCAGAAGGATGTAGGTTGCAGTAGGTACTGGGAGATGAAGAAGCTTGCACAGGATAGAGTAGCATGGAGAGCTGCATCAAACCAGTCTCTGGACTGAAGACCACAACAACAACAACAACCCTTGAGAAAAGCTATTCTAGATTACATAATCTCTGCTTTACTACAGGATTTCGAATAGCTTAGTACTATATCCATATCAGCTCGGTATCACTGCTTCAAGTTGAAAAAAAAAACTCTACTTTCTCTATGGTAGTAATTGCGATACCGCAATAATTTCAATCAAACTGGAATGTTTTTTTAAAAGTCATGTGCCCAATCATGAATGCGCAAGACGAACGAAACAATTGTAACTCGTTCCACACAGTCAAAGAAACCAATGTCAAAGTTATTTAATAGCAAGAGTAATACCAAATACTATCTTTTTAAAATCTACTTACATTCTTATTTAATTTAACTTGAATGTTGACAGATTTTGAGAACACGTCAGCATATATACGTTATTAAGATGTCGTTTGCGGTTGAATGTTAGATGATTATTCAACTTTTATCCGTTTTCTTATTCTTTTTCTCTTTGATTGTATTCCCATTTCTTTCGTTCTATCCATATTTCCATACTTTCTTCAAATTTGGTGTTGATGGTCTTGTTTGCGAATTTCTCTTTCGTTTATCATTTCCCTATTGATTCTTGATTAATGTTTGTTTTAGGTCTTTTCTATTTCTTGAAGCCAGCTGGGTATTTTAATTAAGCTACTTACTAAATCATAAATTCTCTTCGTCGAAACACCTGTTTTTAGTCTTTGTATGTTCCCTAAAATGTTAATCGGCGTTTTATGATCATGTCTGGGAATCTATGTGTTCGTATAATTCTTCGGTTGGTCTCTTCTTAATCCATATATCATCTCTGTGTGTATATTCCCAAGCACTTGAATTTGTCCGCTTTTTTGAACTTTCCACATTTTCTGCGCAATGCTTGTGTGGTGCTCTTTTTATCATGTATCGCGTTTCTTCATTTTTAACTGCAAACCTGTTTCGGAAAAGACTTTCTATGAGAGTTTCAATTCATCCTGTTCTTGTCTATTGTGCCTGACTACTGCCAGGCATTTTATGATCGTTTACTTTCAACGTGTTCTTCCTAACTGAATCGCTTTTGCCTTTTCTTCCCATTGTTTAATAAGTTTGTCTTAGTCTATGTTGAATACACGCTGTGGGAGCCATCTCCTTGTGTAGCCCTAGTGGTTCTTAGATTTCAACCATAAATTTTATTTTGTATATGGTATTTTTAAGTGTTTTTTGCACGAGTACCTTAGCTTTTCTGTCTGTTTCATATTCTTCTAGCGCGTCGAAGAGTTTATGCCTGTTCATGGAGACGGAAGCTTTCTTAAAGTCCAGAAATGTAACAGCGCTGTTCGTCCGTCTGACCTTCAAGAGGTTCTACATCTGTTCGCCACACGATCTCCCTTTTCTGAAACCTGCTTAGTATTTATCCATCTTTGTAGCAGCTTGTGGTTCTAGTCTGTTAAGCCATGCCTCGGACAAAACTTTGTAAGTGTCCTTTAATAATGAATCTATAATTAAAAGAATCTGTCTCGTCGACCTTTTCGTGCAGTTGGAGACTCAACATGCAGTACCATTCCTGTGGGATTTTATCTGTGATCCACATTTCTTTGAGAATTTTATGAATTTTCTTTCTGATGTTTTGGTCTGTCAACCGCCGAGCCGTGCGTGTTAGCACGCCGTTTCCGGGTTGGAGGCAGATGCACAGCTCTCGGGTCGAAACTACTTGGCAAGCCTGACCGCAGTTTAGACGGCTTCCACATCCGACTATGTGAATACAGGGCTAGTACCCAAGTCTCACCTCAGTTATACGTTTCGCAAACATTTAGTAAACATTCATACTCTTTCACACGGATAGCAATATTCGCTGGCAATTGTGGTACACATATTCCGTCCCGAAGGTAACGAGGTACCGACGGGAACGGCATCCGGTCATCGCTCAAGTTAACCTTGCTGAATCGAGTATAATCATTGCGATACCGCGTAGATGCGGAACAGAGGCACAAAAGAAAGAAGAAGTTATTTTTGTCCTTGAGATCACACGTCTTGGCTATGGTCACATCTTCTCCAGGGGTTCCATTAATTTTTAGTTGTTTTATAAACTCGTCTGCTTCTTTGATTGTGGGGGCTTCGAATCTGGAGTTAATATCGTTTTCGTAGACTATAATGTTTCTTTAGGCTTCTCGAATTTGACGAGTTTGTCAAGGTATTTATCAATAATTTTGCAGTTTTCTTTCGTACAGTATTTGTTACTAGTCATTCGTCTGTTCTTTTGAAGCAGATACTTGGAAACTGATAGATAGCCCTTTACATTTCCCGTGAATATTCTGTAGAAATTTTTTGTGTTATTTCTCCTGAAGTCTTCGTTTATTTCATTTAGTTTACTTTTATCGTACGCGCTTTTCACTCTTCTTTCGAGAGTACTTTTGGAAACTCTGCCATATTTCTATTATTCTGTTACTGATAAACTTCTTACATGCCTGGATTCTTCGTCCAACGGTCTGATCGCAAAGTTGCGTTCCACCACATTGTTTGAGTTACCGGAGGTTGACACTAACGCATTCATTGCCTTCTGAATTGTCTCCAGTTTTCTGTTGAATTTATGTAACTTCTTCAATATTTTTGTCTATTCCTGATCCGATCGTGTACAGGAAGAATCGAAAGGAGAGAAAAGATTTCAGTTTTTTTATTACAGACAAACTGTGAAAGATAGAAACACACTGGAGAGAGGAAGGTTCAAAGTTCTGTGTTCGCACAGACACTTACCATACACTCAACGTGGCCACCATGCGTTTCTCGGGAAGCATCGAAACAGCAGCTTATTTTATTCCTCAAAAAATCAACAGGTCGCTGTTTATTGAATCGACAGCTTCAAAAATTCGATTTCTTAGCTCTTGAACAATAGCTGCAACACATGGGACAAAGACTATGTCTTTTACTTACCCCCACAGATTCCTTCGAAATTATGGGTCGTTAGGAAAAAATGTTCAAATGGTTCAAATGGCTCTGAGCACTATGGGACTTAACATCTACGGTCATCAGTCCCCTAGAACTTAGAACTACTTAAACCTAA
This sequence comes from Schistocerca nitens, assembly GCF_023898315.1. Taxonomy (NCBI): domain Eukaryota; kingdom Metazoa; phylum Arthropoda; class Insecta; order Orthoptera; family Acrididae; genus Schistocerca; species Schistocerca nitens. The sequence goes on from NC_064621.1 coordinate 369,714,833, forward strand.
CTAACCTAAGGACAGCACACAACACCCAGCCATCACGAGGCAGAGAAAATCCCTGACCCCGCCGGGAATCGAACCCGGGAACCCGGGCGTGGGAAGCGAGAACGCTACCGCACTACCACGAGATGCGGGCTAGGAAAAAATGTCCTCTGCTGTATCCCGAAGAAGTGAAATGGAAAGTTCGTACCTTCTGTTATGGTCGTCGTGACGCAATTGCTGCAGTAACTGCAACTTGTAAGGGTTCATCTGCAGGCGTCATTTCATAAAGTGCCAGACCACCGTTTAAGGAGGCTGAAGTTTACAGCCTGCCAGTCTTGTAGACTGCCGAGGGCTCCGTGTGAACGTATCTCGGATACTCTCGACACTCTCATCAGGCGTCTGTGACCGAATAGTTCTCTCTCCTTTGAACATGCAACCAACTTTCAAGAATTTTCTATGCCAGTCATACATCTGGTTATTCTTGCTGAATCGACTCCGGAATGCACGCCGCACTTGAACAATGGATCGACTCCGCCAAAATTTCAATACACAAAATGAATTCTTTTGTAGCGTAGTCGTCATAAAAAACAGCGCACCTGTGTCAAAGCTATGAACCCTCCCCTATCCTGTGACATGCGCAATATACTTCTATCCTTTATAGTCCGTTTGTATTAAACAACTGAAATGTATTCTTTCTTTTCGAATCACCCCGTACTTTTGTTCAATACTGTCGTTCTGTTTCTTCACACTGGCCTAATATTTACTAGCAGCAAGTGATTGTAGGACACAAAAAATCAATTGCGTGTTCCCACGTTCAAAATTTCTCATGTAAATCTGTTTGTAGTGGCTACATGATCTATTTGGAATTCTCTCCATATATTTTTGAGCGTTCTCTATGTTATGACTATTCGTTTTGGCTTTAGAAATTGCTTGGTCTTAACGTTTTTAGTTAAAATTTAGACAATAACGTAAGAGTTATGTGCTGTTCCCCAGTCTTCTTCGTGAGTTTTTTCTTCTGTATGGGTCTGTGACTTGCTTGTTCTTTTTCTTTATGTCTAGTTGTGAGTTGAAATCTTCTAATACGTTTTAACATGTCTTCCTTGTTTATTATTTTTGCCATGTCTTCCCAGAAGTTTTCAACTTCCTTGCTGTTTCTTTCGGTTGTGATCGTTTGTCGGTGCACGGCTGTTGATGAAAGCGTATCTTTGGCTTCATGGCTTGGAGACTATTGTGGTGAAACTAAGATGTTGTCTATGACTGATCTATGTAGTGAAAATCCTGTGCCGAACATTGTCGGTGCTCCTCTTCTGTTCTCCTTTGTATAGCCTGTAGTTATTGCCGTTCAAATGGTTTTCGGATGTGAAACCCTTGTCTTATATAGCCAGATTTTGATCTAAATTTTTTCTTGTGTATATGTAAGCGGTTTAATTGTACCTAGTTTTACCACCGTACTTACATTGAGTGTCTGTGCAGAGGTTTAGTGATGCTCCGACTCTTCTCCTTTTCATGATGTTCGTGGTTCCCAGAATTCGCTGGCCAGGAAATCACTTGGGCAATGTGGACATTTTCCTGTATGTCGATCATAACTATTTTAAATTGAAGGTAGTTGTGGGGATCTCTGTTGGAGATCGAAGTTGTTGAAGAATTGATGGTTAAGGCATGTCTGTAGCGACCGCAACATTTTGGTGAACAGACAGTGACCACTAGCCGCTGGATGCCAGAAGAGGCACTAAAGGATTATTGAGGTCTGTGTAATTTGGTCGCCCTGTTTATTTCATTCCCCTAGTGCCGATGAAAGAAGGAAGCACAAAAATGATTAGGAAATTTCAGGAATACAGAAATACAGGTAACTTAGGAATGACGTAAATAGCAAAAGTAGAGAGGCTGAGGCGAAATGGCTGCAAGAAGAATGTGGAGAAATAGAAAAGAAAATGATTGTCGTTAGGGCTGACTCAGCATACAAGAAAGTCGAAAGAACCTTCAGTGAAATTAAAAGCAGTGGTGGTACCATAGAGACTGCAAGGGAATTCCACTGTTAAAGGCAGAGGAAAGAGCGGATAGGTGGAAAGAGCCCTCTGGGGGCCTCTGTGAGGGGGAGGACTTGTTTGATGAGGGTGTAGACGTAGAAACAGGAGTCGACATAGAAGACATAATGGATCCAGCATTAGAATCAGAAGAGCTTTGGAAGACTTAAGATCGAATAAGGCAGAAGGGATAGATAATATTCTTCAGAATTTCTAAAATCTTAGGGGGAAGTAGTAAGAAAACGACTGTACACGCTGGTGTGTAGCATGTATGAGTCTGGCGACATATCATCTTGACTTGCAGAAAAATGTCATCCACACAATTCCGAAGACTGCAAGAGAGCTGACTAGTGAACGAATCATGACACAATGCGCTCATGTGTCCAACTTGCTGACAAGAAGAATGGAAAAGAAAACTGAGGATCCGCCAGATGACCATTAGTTTGGCTTTAGAAAAGGTAAAGTAACGAGAGGGGCACTTATCACGTTGCAACTGGTAATGGAGGCAAGACTGAAGAAATACCGAGACACTCTCATTGTATTGTCAACCTGGAATAGCGCTCAACAGTGCCAAATGGTGCAAGATGTTCGAAATTCTGAGAAAAATAGGGTAAAGTATAGGGAAACAAAGGTAGTGTACAATATCTACGAGGGCCAAGAGGGGCTAATAATAGCGAAAGACCAATAACGAAGTGCTCGGATTTAAGAGTGTGTAAGAGAGGGATGTAGTCTTTCGCCCCTACTGTTCAATCTATACATCGAAGAAGCAATGGAGGAAATAAAACTTCAAGAGTGGAATTAAAATTCAAGTTGAAAGGATACCAGTGATGAGATTCGCTGATGACATTGCTATTCTGAGTGAAAGTGGAAAAGAATTACAGGACCTGCTGAATGGAATGGACAGTTTAGTGCATACAGAATATGTACTGTGAGTAAATCTAAGAAAAACGAAACTAATGTAAAGTATTGGAAACGAGAATAACGGAAAACAGCAGGTATAATAGACAGGTAACCAGCTGTAATAAATGGTGGTTTCCAAATAACCTTTGCCATGGTCTCGACGGATTTAAACTCGTCATCCTCAGAAGAACGAACCTACATTGAATGCGATAACATAACTTATAATGAAAATGTCATAGCCAATATTACGTGTCAAACAGAAACTAAAACAACAGGAATATCGCATTTACATGGAATATACCAACATAGTATAAGTACTGCTTATGAAGTTCACATTAGCAGTCAGTCAGAAGAGCTGTCTCCACATGACATGTATTGGCAACTGCCTGTATGTCCATATGTAAAAATTAAGGCCTCTAGAACCAAAGTCTTAAAATGTCAGACCATGTTAGTAGCTACATGCCGACTGAGGTTAGAGTGGAGAGCGTAGATAGCAGCAATTAACTCTGACGGCGCTGTGCCGATAAACACGTCCGCTTAGCAATCTAAACAACCAAAAAGCGTAAACACATTGAAATTACTAACATAAATACACCGGTGAAGGACAAGTACATAAAATGTACTGGCATGAGCTAAGACCCTTATATGACTGTCAGTACATTATCGTAAGGAAAGAGTAATGTCTGTACGTTGTTACAAGCATAATGACAGCAATTAAATTAATGTCACCTCCAGCGCAACATACTACGAGAAGTAAAACTGCAGGTGCACAATAAAGAGCAAAAATTCATAGGTCTCTGGACAGTGGCAAACGCAACAAAAGTGGGTGGTATCAGTATCCTACTACAATTGTAAGTAGGCTGTTTATGTTTTCTTATTGGCAACTTTACGTAGCGCTCTGTATGAAAATCACTGGCTGTGCTGTGTGCAGTCTGTGGCTAGTTTGCATTGTTGTCTGCCATTGTAGTGTTGGGCAGCTGGATGCGAACAGCGCGTAGCATTGCGCAGTTGGAGGTGAGCCGCCAGCAGTGATGGATGTGGGGAGAGAAATGGCGGAGTTTTGATATTTGTAAGAATGGATGTTATGAACTCCTATATATATTATGACTTTTGATGACTATTAAGGTAAATACATTGTTTGTTCTCTATCAAAATCTTTCATTTGCCTGATATATATGGATACAAAGATAGGTGAATACCATGCAGGTTTCAGAAACGGAAGATCCTGTATTGAACAAATTTGTAACCGGCGAACACTCATGAAGATCAAACAGGCGAACAACACTGTAGTTACATTTGTGGACCTTAAGGTATCTAACTCCATTGACAGGCAGACTCTCTTTGACACACTAGATGAATATGGAATAGACAGAAAAACATGGGCACTGATAGAACAGACGCTCACTGACACCACACCGAATATAAAATTTATGGCAGAAATCTCAGAGCCGTTTGAGATACATACAGGAGTCAGACAAGGGGATGGTCTCTCACCACTTCTATTGACCATAGTCCTGGACATAAGCAGTGGGAAGAAAAAGTAAAAGGACTTCAGTTAGGAAGAACACGTGCAAACAAGACAATCATAAAATGCCTAGCATTTGCAGATGACAAGGCAATACTCAACAACAACAGGGAAGAAGTGGAAGAAGCCTTGAAATATTTACATAAAGTCGCTGCTAAAACGGGGCTACAGATATCATATGAGGAAACACAATATATGGAAAGAAAGAATAACAATACACAAGTCATGCACACAAAATACAGGCTGGTTAACAGAATGGAAAAATTCAAGTATCTTGGAGAATACAAGCAGGTGGATCAAACAAGGCATCCAATACAAAACGAACAGAAACACTTCAGAAAGCACACAAACTCACATGGACGGACAACAAGATAGACGAAACTCAGGCACTACAATACAGTTGTCCTACTAGAGGCCCTCTATGCATCAGAAAGGACCACAGACGGGGCCTCAGATATCATAGAGACAGAGAAGACAGAACGTAAAATCCTTAAAAAAATTTTTGGAGCGGTACATAGAGGTGGTATATGGATGAAGAGGCCAGCCAAAGAACTATACAAACATACAGACTCACAGACAAAATCAGGAAACGTCGATTAACGGTCTTTGGGCACATACACAGAATGATCAACAGCAGACTCACAAAGACGATTTTTGACATAATCAACAGCTTAATCAAAAAAACCAACTGTTTTCATGAAATAGAAGAAGACCTAAAACAAGCAGGAATCAATAAAGAAACGATAGATGAAACAGACAAATTCAGAAACAAAATTATGAACATGGAATTTGAAATAAAAGAAAGGAAGAGACCAAGGAAAATATGGACAGAACAAAGGAAACACGAACACAGGTAAATAATGAGGAGGTTTTAGGTAGAGAAAAAGAAGAAGAACACGAAAAAAGGGGAAAATTGAATAATCATATAACATTTATGTTCAGTCACTGTCTCAAAGGCCAAATTGTATTATACCTTAGCCGTATGTAACTTTCAACTCTGTGGAGGGGGACGAGCAGAGAAAGTGTACAAATCAAATCCACACCACACAAATTAGATGAACTTAAACCCAGCGTTCCTCAAGAAATTGCTGCCGTGTCTCAGAGGGAACTGCAGTGTGTAACGAGCAATTTTCTAAGCAGGTGTGATAAATGCTTGAACAACGAAGAAGTCCGATCACGTCCTTGGTTAATATACGTAAGTAATTTACTTTAAGTATTTACGGTATTTCTGTTAGAAATAACTTACGCTACAAACAATGCAATATACTCGTATACTGCGGACCTCCTGCCACCTGCGCTGCGGGCACAGCAGCCGGCTCGCCGGCAGGCTGCACACCGCGAAAGCGGTTGCGTTGACGACTGATCACCCTCTACTTGCTCATTAAGCCATGGTCGCCCACAACCCAAGAGCCTCTCTTCCCTATGAGCTTCGGTTGATACGTTAGGTTTGCATCTTGATAAGAAGACACTTAGCATAAATAAAACTAAAGTGGAGATAGAAGTGATGCCACAATAGGAAAGGAAGGGAGCCAAACAGACTGCACGCTGAGCAAAATGAATTTGCCGGTAATGCCTGCTTTTATATTAATGGTGACCTGCTAGGTTGAACATGGAGCTGTCTTGAGTCCGCAGTGACGTGCTGGCTCCATATCCACGCCGCACTGACGGCACAATGCAATTGGCCGGCAAAGTAGAAACCCCGCTGTTGCAAGAACAGCGCCACCACTGCTCATCACAACACTGTTCGGTCTTACGTACGCTCATTGCACTAGTCACGGGTGTATTAACAGTTAAATCCTACTTCTCCTAATTACATGAGGCACACATTTTTCTAGTACGAAAAATCATGTTCTCCTATACTTTTTTATACTCTCTCCTTTTAAAGTAAATCTTAATTAATGTACAGTATTATAACTCTCACATACCTCCTGCTTGCCAATAATGATATTAATATGAATGATAATTAATTGAAACCCTCAGCTGCCGACAGGTGTTGTTCACATACCTCGATGGGGGGACAGCTGAAAATGTGTGCCCCAACCGGGACTCGTACCCGGGGTCTCCTGCTTACATGGCTGACTCTCTATCCATCAAAGCCACGGAGGACATTTATTCTAAGAAGCTGCACGGTCATGAATGGTACCTGTTCTTTGAGAACAGTTACTATCTTCATACACTACTGGCCATTAAAACTGCTACACCACGAAGATGACGTGCTACAGACGCGAAATTTAACCGACAGGAAGAAGATGCTGTGATATGCAAATGATTAGCTTTTCAGAGCATTCACACAAGGTTGGCGCCGGTGGCGACACGTACAACGTGCTGACATGAGGAAAGTTTCCAACCCATTTCTCATACACAAACAGCACTTTTACCGCGTTGCCTGGTGATACGATGTTTTGTTGCCTCGTGTAAGGACGAGAAATGCGTTCCATCACGTTTCCGACTTTGATAAAGGTCGGATTGTAGCCTACCGCGATTGCGGTTTATCGTATCGCGACATGCTGCTCGCGTTGGTCGATATCCAATGACTGTTGGCACAAAATGGAATCGGTAGGTTCAGGAGGGTAATACGGAACGCCGTGCTGGATCCCAACGGCCACGTATCACTAGCAAGCGAAATGACAGGCATCCGCATAGCTGTAACGGATCGTGCAGCCACTTCTCGATCCCTGAGTCAAGAAATGGGGACGTTTGCAAGACAACAACCATCTGCACGAACAGTTCGACGACGTTTGCGGCAGCATGGACTATCAGCTCGGAGACCATGGCTGCGGTTACCGTTGACGCTGCATCACAGACATGAACGCCTGCGGTGGTGTACTCAACGACGAACCTGGGTGCACAAATGGCAAAACGTTAGTTTTTCAGATTTTTTTTTGTTTACAGCATCATAATGGTCGCATCCGTGTTTGGCGACATCACGCTGAACGCACATTGGAAGAGTGTATTCGTCATCGCCATACTAGCGTATCACCTGGCGTGATGGTATGGGGTGCCATTGGTTACAGGTCTCGGTCACCTCTTGTTCGCACTGACGGCACTTTGAACAGTGGACGTTGCATTTCAGATGTTTTACAACCCGTGGCTCTAACCTTCATTCGATGCCTGCAAAACCCTATATTTCAGCAGGACAATGCACGACCGCATGTTGCAGGTCCTGTACGGGCCTTTCTGGATACAGAAAATGTTCGACTGTTGCCCTGGCCAGCACATTCTCCAGATCTCTCACCAATTGAAAACGTCTGGTCAATGGTGGCCGAGCAACTGGCTCGTCATATTACGCCAGTCACTACTCTTAATGAACTGTGGTATCGTGTTGAAGCTGCATGGACAGCTGTACCTGTACACACCATCCAAGTTCTGTTTGACTCAATGGCCAGGCGTATCAAGGCCGTTATTACGGCCAGAGGTAGTAGTTCTGGGTACTGATTCCTCAGGATCTATGCAGCCAAACTGCGTGAAAATGTAATGACATGTCCGTTCTAGTATAATATATTTGTGCAATGAATATCCGTTTATCATCTGCATTTCTTTTGGTGTAGCAATTTTAATGGCCAGTAGTGTAACTCTCAGATACCTTCTGCTTGCCAATAATGATATTAATATACTAAATTACAATTATGAAGAAAATCGGTTTCGTGTTTTGGAGTCGCTTACAGAGGACGCGCACGTGTAGCGCTAGGAGTGGTAGGAGAAGTTAAGTACAGCTCAAGTCACATTTATACGTCAGGCCGAGGCAGATAGGTGCTTCGGTAGGAGACAGGCACCATTGCAGACATACTTGGACGAGACAGTACACATGGCTGGGCACCTGGCTCCGCATGTTGGTAACTGCACCGCGTTCGTTGGTGTCTGGTGAAACTCCTGTGTAGCTAATTGTTTCGTTGGACTGCCTTGGCCTACTTTGGCTCTGAGAAGGTGAGAATATAAATACAACGCAAACTTCCCATATAGTCCACATTCTAGAGTTTGGGACACCTCTTCCCATTGGGAATAACGAGTGCCTGGGTTGCTCTCAGGTTCATAATCTCGATAGTGTAAAGTTTCCAGTCATCGCCGTCTATGTCATCGCCGCCACCGTCACTGCTACGCATCGCCTTCACTGCAAGTACTCGTTCCCAGTCATCGTCTTTGCTGCCAATCCACGCCGCTGGTCTTCGCCTTCGCTGATAATCATCAATAGCTGTCGTTGCCTTCACTGCCTGTCATCGCTACCTGCCATTGCCTTCGCTGTCAGTTATCGCCTTCGTAGTCAATCATCACCTTCGCAACCAGACCTCACTTTCATACCGCTGATCGCCGCCCCACATATTCACTGCCAGTCCTCGGCACCATGAGCCAGTCACCGCCGTTTCATTGCCTACTTATCGCTACCGCCGCCGCTGCCGCTGCCGCCGCCACCGCCCTCAACTGCTGTCGTTAACTCACCCTTGACTTCACTGCCGTCATCCTCCGCCATCTCGGCGACTCTCTGTAGCCGGTAAGCGTCAGCAGCCAGTTCGCTGTCTCCTTGCCTCACAATCAACACTTGCACCACCTCCATCATTTATTCTACTCCTTCCTCTGCCCCAAATATCACTACGTGGAACACTTCCTCTGGCCCACCATCCTATGTCCACCCTCCCCTTTCCAAAATCTCATCCCCATCTGCCGTCAGTTTCTTTGCCTACTGTTCTCATCCCTCGATATCTCCAACACTGACCACTTCTCCTGCAACATCAGCAAAAGGAAACACTTGATGTGCTTCCGTGGCAAAGCCTGAAACTCTACCACAACCAGCAATCAGCTGAACCAACTCCATCCAAATGGAAGGAACTTCACCAAGCAATATTCCACTTTCTCCAATCCCCTAATCCCTATCTAACCTGTTCCTCAAGAAAGGCACAACAGCGCCCTATAAACAAGCTTCACTACAACCAAGAAACACCAACACTCCTCTTACTGAACACATAGACGTCATACCCTCCCCAGCACCTTATTTCCCATCTGCTCACTTCTTCATCGTGTACGACCCTTTCCCCAAATTCCTAAATGCCAAATTCCTCAATTTTGAAATCAGTACATCCCTAAGTTCCCCATCACCCAAATCGTACCCTACAAAGATTCTGTCTTCATAAAATCCACGCATTCTAACATCCAATCAGATCTCCTCAAAATCCCACGCATCATCTTTGTACCTCATGCCTCCCTTAATCCCTACAAAACTGCCTCTCCATGTAAACAACCATACCCACCTTGCCACTCCCCTCTTTCATTTGCTCCTCACGGCAGATAACGTAGTCTCCGAATTTAATTACAACCCTGCCTTACAAATGCACGCAACCCACAGTACCTACAGTAACTCAGATCCCACCTTCCTAATGCGATTATTTACAGAGACTGCCCCTCCACTCAGCACCTCTTCTCAGAGGAAGCTATGATTTACAACCACTGTCATAAAGTCGAGCACTAAAAATCCCTCCTGTCGTTGCCAAAAAAGCCTCATTTATAATGAGCACCTCACTCCCCGTTGTAAAAATCCACACTCCTGTCTTCACTGTAGAGCCTCTCACTTCCTTAAACAATGTCCAAACCTCACATTTCGTTCCATCTGCAATGCCATCAATGATACCCGTCTGAACTACTCCGCCAATTGCAAAACCAAACTCCCACCCATTAAAGCACTATTAACTGTCCATGCCCGTCCTATTGATTATTCCATCCATTCAAATAAATCTTTCCATCCACCTTCCATAACTGAGGATATCACCAGATTCCTCGTCATTGTCCTCCAAATCATCGAAAGATTATCAAAGAAGATGCTCATTTGCCGTTTGTTAAACTCCATCACGTACCCGAGACAATTTTCTGTGAAATCTGAATGTGTCGTTTCTGCATGACATCATAAGCCCAGTCCTTTACGGCCATCTTGGTGTTTTGTCAAGTTCTCCTGAGAGACTTACAAGTCTAGCACCACTGGAAGAAAAGGTACTGCTGAGACATGGCTTAGCCACAGTCTGGAGGACGTTTCCAGAATGAGATTTTCAATCTGCAGTGGTGTGTGCGGTGATATGAAACTTCCTAGCAGATTAAACCCATGTGCAGGACCGAGACTCGAATTCTGGACTTTTGCCTTTGGCGGGAAAGTACTCTACCAACTGAGAGGTACTGACGGTGAAAATAGATCATTTTTTAGTTTGTATTCCCGTCAGAGGGAAAGAAAGGCGGTACGGCATTTGTACGCGAAAGGCAAAGGTCCCCAGTTCGAGTCTCTGTCCGGCACTCTGATTTAATCTATGAGGAGGCTTGATATCAGTGCACACTCTGCAGAGTGAAAATTTCTTACTGGAAACTTACCCGAGGCTGTGGCTAGGCCAAGAATCCGCAGTATCCTTTCTGCCAGCAATTCTAGTGTTGCAAGTTTCGCAGGAGAACTTCTGTGAAGTTTGGAAGGTCGGAGACCAGGTACTGGCGGAAATGAAGCTGTGAGGACGCGTCATGAGTCGTGCTTGGGTAGCTCTGTTTGTAGAGCACCTGCCCGCGAGAGGCAGAGGTCCCGAGTTCGATTTAATCTGCCAGGAGGTTTCATTCTCCACCTTCTTCGTTTTTATAAGGGACGCCAGCCGTACAAATTTTGGCACTACATTGGTGTTTAGCAAAAGAAACATCTTGAGGAAGGCCACTTGCAGTAGTGGCCGAACCGTCGGACGTTTTAGACATTGACAATGTGGTCAACGACCCAGAAAAACTGCGCATTGTGTTTAGAGAAGAGCAGAAGAGACTACAAAATTCTCTACCTATCCTCCTCCGAAGGTAGTCTACCGAAGCAATGGAGCGAGGAAGGCGCTGTTCGCTGCTCCGGAAGTGCGCTGCTCGGTTCCCGCCGGTGAGGGTACTAAGTCGTCAGAGTGTAGGAGGACGCGTTGTGGAGAGGTGTTACATTAATGGATTAAGGCGATTACGGGCAATTACGGGCCGCGGCCGTGGGGCACTGATGGCTATCGGCGAGGCCGTAGCGGCGGTGTGTGGTCAGACGCGTAACGAGCTGGCGCGGCCGCTGCGGTCGCACACGCCGATTACAGCGCCACCTGCCGGACCCTCTGATCTCCGCCGGCAGGCGCTGCTGCAGGCTGATCGCGCCGCGCCGAACGCCAAGAGCTTCACGGGAACCACAATGACAACAACAGAAGACAGATTTATTCTGTGTTCGGATCTATACTCCACGTCCCGCATTATGGTGTAGGGCAGTGATTCCCAACCTTTCTTGGACCATTTCTTCTGAGTGCAAATAGACATTAGCTAGTACCCTCGCCCTGCCACTCCCCTCCCCCCCCTCTCTCTCTCTCTCGTGTGTTTCTTCTCCCTCCCTCCAGATTACCACCAACTTTAGCACCAAGTAAAGTATAGAATCAAAGACTTTCCTTTAAACACTTCTATATTTAAAACGATGAAAGATGAGTGATATTTAGTTGTGTGTGCGTGTTTATGCTTGTTTGTTTGTTTGTTTGTTTGTGTGTGTGTGTGTGTTAGAATGAATGAGGAAGGAATTCGTGGTGCATCGCAAGTGCTACCCACAACTAACTAGCTTCAGTGAGGGTAAACAGTAGTTACAGAGATGGCTCTGAGCACTACGGGACTTAACATCTCAGGTCATCAGTCCCCTAGAACTTACAAGGGAACCTCCAGATCGCACCCCCCTCAGATTTAGTTATAAGTTGGCACAGTGGATAGGCCTTGAAAAACTGAACGCAGATCAATCGAGAAAACAGGAAGAAGTTGTGTGGAACTATGAAAAAAATAAGCAAAATATACAAACTGAGTAGTCGATGCGCAAGATAGGCAACATCAAGGATAGTGTGAACTAAGGAGCGCCGTGGTCCCGTGGTTAGCGTGAGCAGCTGCGGGACGAGAAGACCTTGGTTCATGTCTTCCCTGGAGTAAAAAGTTTACTTTCTTTATTTTCGCGAAGTTATGATCTGTCCGTTAGTTCATTGACGTCTCTGTTCACTGTAATAAGTTTAGTGTCTGAGTTTTGCGACTGCACCGCAAAACCGTGCGATTGTTATTGAAGTCGCGAGCTATATTTGCTGGATTGATATTGCCCACGGAATACATCTCTCGTATTTAATGCACTCTCGTCCAAAGTAGCGAACAGTCAACTGCCAGCCAGGCAGCCTCGTTAGCAGGAATACCCTCTCTTCCGTGCGCTGTAATCGACTGACGTCGTGTGTTTCGATGTTTGTTTAGGTGTAGCGTCCCCATACTACGGCGCAGTTACCTCGCATCGGACGGACGGACGGACAGATAATAATTGTCCGAAAATAAAAAATTAAACTTTTCACTTGAGGGAAGATTTGAAACAAGGACCTCTTGTTCCGCAGTTGCTCACACTAACCACGGGACCATAGCGCTTCTGAGCGCACGTAATCCTTGATGTGGCCTATCTTGCGCATGGACTACTCAGTTTGTATATTTTGCTTATTTTTTTCATAGTTCCACATAACTTCTTCCTGTTTTCTCGATTGATCTGTGTTCAGTTTTTCAAGGCCTATCCACTGTGCCAACTTATAACTAAATCTGAGGGGGGTGCGATGGGGAGGTTCCCTTGTTAGAACTACTTAAACCTAACTAACCTAAGGAAATCACACACGTGCATGCCCGAGGCAGTATTCCAACCTGCGACCGTAGCGGGCTCGCGGTTCCAGACTGAAGCCCCTAGAACCGCTCGGTCACACCGTCCGGCAGTAGTTACAAAACACACATCCCCTGCATTACCCCTCTCCATTGCGGCACTTGCTTGACCTACAAATTGCAACCCCGGCTAAAATCAACCAAGTTGGAGAGTGTGCACTATACTTGGTGTTTGTAAATCACTTGACTGGTCGTCGGCCGGAGTGGCAGTGCGGTTCTAGGCGCTACAGTCTGGAACCGCGAGACCGCTACGGTCGGAGGTTCGAATCCTGCCTCGGGCATGGATGTTTGTGATGTCCTCGGGTTAGTTAGGTTTAAGTAGTTCTAAGTTCTATGGGACTGATGACCTCAGAAGTTGAGTCCCATAGTGCCCAGAGCCATTTGAACCTTCACTGCTCCATTCCTTTCGTCTGAACAGGCAGAAATTGGAAGATTTCAGACTATTAATGCTTTGTGTCTGTGCACAATAATAATAATATTGTTTACAGCACTATAGTAGCCCTTATGGAGTTACTGCTGTGTCGTGCTGTCAATTAATTCATTTATCTGTCTCGGATCCAGAAATGAAGCAATTTCTGTACTACTGCAGCTACTATCTACAGTTTGTAGAAGACATTTTCTCGATATATATAGCATTCGTTATGTATATCTCTCACTTTTCTCACTAGCTACGTACGAGACAAAGCACAACACATGTGTGTAATGGGAGGACTACGTGAGGAACCTGTAACATCCACCGCATTAATGATTCTAACTGAAAAAAGTAATTATTGATAACTTATATAATCAATATTATAGTCTTACAAAATTGTGACAATAGTAATTATTATTAAATTATTTATAGAAATGAGATATTAATCGTTTCCTAAGATATCTAGTTTCTTAAGAAGAAATTTAATTTTTTTAAGTTAGTTGTTTTTATTTAATTTTTTAAGTATAAATATTAACTTATTTGTTCTTTAAGGGATAAGCTTTGCAGTTATTAACCTATAACTTGTTTTTTGAAATATAACAGTTGAAAATAATTTAGTGTCGTGACTAAAGTAGAATCTTTTTGCTTCCGAGGGGATCCACAGCTCCTAACTGTTAAAAAAGAAGTATTGTCCATTATAGATTATACTGTGTTTTATTAAAATCGTGCTATTAACTAGTTTCAGCCATGAACTATTATCAAGCATATTTGCCCAATATGTAATACATGACATAGCAAATGTGCTTGATTGCAGCTCACTTTCGAAATTAGCTAAAAGCACGAGTGTAATAAAGCACAATGTGCTCTTTTATGAAACAGATTGGTTGGTTGGTTTGTGGGAGGGGACAAAACTGCGTCGTTATCGGTCCCATCGAATTATGGAAGGATGAGGAAAGAAGTCGGCCGTGCCCTTTTCCAAGGAACCATCCCGGCATTCGCCTCAAGTGATTTAGGGAAATCACGGAAAACCTAAATCAGGATGGCCGGACGCGGGTTTGAACGGTCGTCCTCCCGTATGCGAGTCCAATGTGATAACAACTGTGCCACCTCGCTCGGTTATGAAACAGAATCGAATCGTTTAGTTTTTACCCCTCAGAAAATTTCATTTTACCTCCAAGAGGTAATTACTCCCCGGCTGTGAACCACTGGTGTAGGGTACCTTGTGTACCAATGTTACTTGCCCCTCTTCCGTGTTCCTTTCTTGTGCTGTACGCCACAAGAACGATTTTCAGTAAGCGTCCGTGTAAGCTGCATCTCTCTAGCCTAACCTGAGGAAAACGCATGCCACAACACTATTAATCGTCCTATAATGCTATTGAGGATGTGTTAGATGACGGTTAGTTCGACTTTAGGAAAGACAAAGGCAGAGAGTCACCGGAGAAAGCGTTCAACAATCTGAAATCATGCAAGGTGTTCAAAATTCTGAGAAAAATTGGCTTAAGCTTTGCGCAAAGATCGGTAATATACCATATGTACAAGAACCAAGAGACAACAATAAGACTGGAAGACCAAGAGCGAAGTCCACTGATAAAAAAGGGTGAAAAGGGTGTAAGGCAGGTATGTAGTCTTTTCCCCCTACTGTTCAAACTGACTTCGAGGAAGCAGAGGTGCAAATAAAGGTTCGAGAGTGAACTAAAATTGTAGATGAAAGGATGTCAATGACACGATTCGCTGATGACATTGTTATCCTCAGTGAATGTGAACAATAATTACAAAATCTGCTGAATGAAACGAACAGTCTAATGAGTAAAAATACGGACAGAGACCAAATCGAAGAAAAACGAAAGTAATTAGTACCAATAGCTAGTACCAGCAGAAACGAGAACAGCGATAAACTTAACATCAGGATTGATGGTCACGAAGCAGATGAAGTTACGGAATTTTGCCATCTAGGCAGTAAAATAACCCTTGTCGGACAGAGGAGGACATTAGAAACAAACTAGCATAGAAGAAAGGGCATTTCTGGCCGATAGGAGGCTACTAATATCAAAAACAAACCTTAAATAGGGGAAGAAATTTCTCAGAATGTACGTTTGGAGGACAGCATTGTATGGTAGTAAAACATGGGCTGTACGGAAACTGGAAAAGAAGAGAACAGGACCATTTGAGATGTGATACTGCAGAAGAATATTGACAATAAGGCGGAATGACGAGGTAAGGAATTATGAGGTTGTCCGTAGAATCGGCGAGAAATGGATTGAATGGAAAATACTGACAAGAAGAAGGAATAGGATGGTAGAAGATCTGTTAAGACGTCAGGAAATAACTTCTATGGTACTACAGGATCTGTAGAGGCTAAAAGTTGTAGATGCAAAAACGAGTTTGGAATACAGCACATAATTGAGTACGTAGGTTGCAAGTGGTACTCTGAGATGAAGAGGTTGGCACAGGAAAGGAATTCATGGTGTGCGGCATCAAACCAAAAAAAAAAAGTACTTCAACTTTCGGTAAAATACCAGCCTTACGGTGTCTGTATCAATCAAAAGAAAACTCAGCTGCAGAAAAATATGCACAAAACGTCGTTAGGTTAATGGGTGGAACCCAGAATACTACTTACTAAACAAGAGTAATATTCCTCACACATCATTACACGTCCGCAGCTCATGGTCTATGCCGGCACGGTAATTCAGCGTGTTCGGTCAGAGTGTTTAGCTACGCTCTGTAATAAAAAAACTGAGTGAACGGATCAACGAACAACCTGAACGAGTGTCATCGGACGTCCGCCACGAAGACAGTCAACGAACACAATAAAAGAAAAAAAGAAGTTACCTGCCTCTGTAATTAAATAAACCGAGTTAATCGATCAACGACGAACTTAGACAGGTGTCTTACGACGTCCGCCCCCAGCAGATGTAATGAATGAAAGTGAACAAAATGAGATTTAAAAAAAGAAAAAAAGGAGAAAGAAAGTGGTTCGAATCCTGCCTCGGGCATGGATGTGTGTGATGTCCTTAGGTTAGTTAAGTTTAATTAGTTCTAAGTTCTAGGCGACTGATGGCCTCAGAAGTTAAGTCGCATAGTGCTCAGAGCCATTTGAACCATTTTGAAAGAAAGTGGCTAGCGTTGCTGCCTCTGGATCACAGGGTCCAAGGTTCTATTCCCAACCGGGTTGTGGATTTTCTCTGCTCAGGGACTGGGTGTTTTTGTTGTCCTCATCATTTCATCACCATCATCATCAATCGTGATAGTGGCTGGTCTGGATTGTGTACAAATTGGACTGTGTAAAAATTAGGACTTCGTATGGGCTGTGATGAGCGCTGACAACCAAACATCAACATATCGTTACACATACTGGAATGAAAAGCCACATGTGAACAGTGAACACTACAATAGTGAATCTTTAGCATAACATTAAACTTTCTAACATCGAGTACCGATTAACAGCAACTGAAAACCGACCGTGATGTAGCGAGAATGTAGTCAAAAAAAGATACCAAATAATGGTAATCATAGAAATCAAGTGTGCAGAGAAGTAATACATATTACTTTACATGGTCGATTTGCACATATTCTTTAAATATAAAATCATAACTTTTTTTTGTTAGTTCCAGTTTGATTAACAGACCAACAGTCCAAGTCACTATTAAAGATACAAACAAAATAAACTGGAAACTGTAATTTAACAAAAACGTTGGACAACAATAATTGCAAACTAATAGTTATATGACGCTACCAAATCACTCTTAATACCATAAAATAAATTAGGAGATATCCTGTTTCTCCCCTAACACTTGAGGATCGTAAGTGAAGTCTACCAAACCCCCCACATCATCTCAAGTTTGTGCAAATACATATGCCCTTGTATATGTTAAAGATATTTGAAACTAAACAAATATTTATTACATTACAATAACTCTGCTCCAGGATTTTCGTTTAATTCGATTTTCTCGTTTATTTTCTCTATATTTTAATAGTCCCATACTTTGTACGTTTGTTAATTATCTTGGAACAATCATAATAAACGTTATGATTTTATGTTTCTACTGTCAAGAAATTTGTGTAAATACATTATAACGCTCTACATTTCTCTTCCGCTTTTGAGTATATGCTTTGAAGTATATATTCACTACATTCCGATCAGTTTTCAATTTCTGTCTAAAGTGTTACTGCTTGTTCTGTTTTAGAGCTTTTACTGTTGCCCTAAAGATTCATCATTATGATGAGTTTATAGTTAACATGTTGTTTCCCATGTCAGTATTCGTAATGACATGCGAGTATTAGTCTTCATTCGTAAGTATTACTCTGGATTTTATCGGTCACAGATTAAATTTAACTTCAACGTAGACCTTATGCAACAGAATGTTAGTTTTTGGGAATGCTGTAAGTTTCGTGGAGGACTATAAAGAGCAATGACAATGCTTGTGCGAATGGAATGTGATTTCTGCATACGTTAAAATATTAACAGGCGCCGTAGAGGCTTACAAATTGACTGTGACGTGTGGAATTTTCTTCGCCAGAACTGCAAATTCTGATCATGATTGCTAACAGTGTACGGACTGTAAATTCGCAATCGTCGGGTCAGAGTGTATTTTATACTGTTTTTGATACCTTCTGCGGGACATTGATAACGGATCTGTGAGGGTAAGATGAGTGGTTGACGAGTACATATGAACTTGGATGTACACAACGACTACTACGTCTAACAGACCTGTGTTTAAAGGAATTATTCGAAGGGTAGCATTATCGCAAGCATAATCATTTGCTAAGTGAGACGACGTTTCCGTAGCAATCTCATGATCGATGAAGCCGCCAGCAACACCAAACTGCCGCTAACGTCACGACACATTGTCTACAAGCAGATAGGCTACAACGCCAATCGCTCTGCTCTATCGGGAGAAGAGCCAGTTTAAGAAATTCCAAATGTAATTTTTTTTATTGTAACTAAATTTTCTGCATATTTACTCTCCTTAAAAATAAAGGTAGTTTCTGTAAAGTGTGTTTGCAAATCAGTGTTAACATCCTTGATGCTACCGTTAACAGTAGTTATTACTATTTATTTTCTTTGTCTTATTCATTTGTTTTACTGTAGCTGTTACTGCATGTGTTTTTATGAATTTTTTTGGAGGGTGTGTTTTCGTGTGGACAGTGTATTATCAGGTGAATTTACGTATTTATCGTGGTGTGTGCCAGCCCGCGGCATGCGCCATTAGAATGCGCACCGACCAACCATAGCAAAGCTGTGCGCTCGTCATTGGTGAAGTTACACTACTGCCGGAAAATTTGATTCTGACGCCAGTTAACTATGTAAACTGTGTTTACATTCAATAAGACGTCATATTGCGGCATTCGCATTACCAAACGCGTGTTTATATAGCTCTTTTAGTTGTAACAGAGCAAAATTAAAGCCATTTCCCTAATTATTTGCGAATTTATTTACGTGACCTTTCGTGTTGTATGTCCTTTTTATGTTTGTTGCAAAATCTGAGGTGGTAACATTCGTTAAGTTTGGGTTGGTAAATGGGTTTGTTTGAGTGTAAATAATGGAAATTCACTGTCAAACTTACACAAAGTAGATCTCTGAGAACCGTTTTCTTCACAACTGGCGGATCCACATTTTGTGACATCCAATGGCCAGTTACGCCTTTGGTCAGATAGTGTTGCATTTCCCTAGCAGAAGAGGACCAGTGTGTGGGGCAATCTGAGGAAAGTGGCACTGCAGACTGAGCTGCAGACAGAAAGCGCTTTACGCACATTGTGTGAGCTACATGTGCGCTGCGGCCAGCACAGTCAGGAGTGCAGCGCCCACGGCTGTCTCAGACAGGGGCAGTGGCTGTGACGGACGCCCGTGTGAGCGGCACACGGGCGAGCACACGTGCTTGCGTGCGTGCGTGTGTGTGTGTGTGTGTGTGTGTGTGTGTGTGTGTGTGTGTGTGTGTGGTGCGAACGTGTCAGCCGCAAGACCCGCCGAGTGAGAAGCGCTGCAATTAAAGCCGCCGGCCGCGGTCACATCCACGTCCCCAGAGACACGTACCAGAGCCGAGCCGAAAGCCTGAACTGACCCCCGTTGTGCCAACGCGTCTTCGACCGCGTCTCGACTTCATCTAACTGCGGCGACCTATACACTGGAAGTCGGCGGACCAGAACGAATGTTCACTCTTGATATACCCCTTAAGGGTCTGCCAGCTGCTAAACACGGATTCTTTAACTTTTATGTATTCATTTCTTTTGGCATCTTTCAGCAGCCTTTTCAGCGCTATAATGATAAACACGTTGGAGATTGAGATTGAAGGAAAGGTGCGAAAGGAACAAACAAGTCTGGGACGATCTTGTATGGATCATATTTTTAGCCTTACACAAATGAGAAGGCCTATTCAAGGATGAGGAACTACACTAAATATTTGTGGATTTAGTAGAAACGTACGATTCTGTAGCCATCGACGCACTATGGGAAGCGATTATTACGTAGTTGCAGAAACACAACTAATATCCTTAACTCGGAAAGTATCTTGCCTTTGCGCCCGCCCGGTTGCCCGTGCGGTCTAACACACGTCTTTCCGGACGGGAAGGAGCGCCTGCTCCCCGGCACAAATCCGCTCGGCGGATTTCTGTCGAAGTCCAGTGAACCGGCCAGTCTGTGGATGGTTTTTAGGCGGTTTTCCATCTGCCTCGGCGAATGCGGGCTGGTTCCCCTTATTCCGCCTCAGTTACACTATGTCGGCGATTGCTGCGCAAGCAAGTTCTCCACGTACGCGTACACCACCATTACTCTACCACGCAAACATAGGGGTTACACTCATCTGGTGTGAGCCGTTCGCTTGAGGGGGGGGGGGGGGCACCGGGGGCCGAACCGCAGAATAGCACTGGGTTCGGTGTGGGGCGGCGGAGGGGTGAAGTGGATTGCGGTAGTCGTCGTGGGGTTGTGGACCACTGCGACTGCGGCGGGGACGGAGCCTCTCCGTCGTTTCTAGGTCCCCAGTTAACATACAATACAATACATACAATCTTACTTTTCGTACGCATTAGTTAGAGTAGGGAGAAAGTTGAGTGAGGCATTTCCGCCATCGCAGGGACTTAGACAGGGCTAGAGTATGTCGCCGACCCTGCTTAAAAATATATGCAATATGTATTGGAACGGTGTAATCAGTCATGCGGAGGTATGAGAATTCCTTCCCAGCATGGTTATTGACACAAGCTTGTCCCTTAGATATTCTGAATCTACGTATTATTGGGTAATACACGACATACCATTAACAAAAAAAAAAATTAATCATAGTAAATACAAGCACCTTTTTGAAGGTTTAGCATGATGGCCACTTTTCCTCCTTCCCATATGCGTTATTAGTATAAAAATTATACAGTATTTTGTTCCGCTCTCTCGGTTGGAATGCTAAACTCCATAAATCCATAAACGCGTTATTCCATTCAAGAAGATCTAATTGAAGCTCGAATACATTCATTAAAGTATCTGTAATCTTTTTACAACTCACTGCATCTCCATTTCTTCTCTTATATGACTCTTATTTTCAGTGTGTTTTACGTGGAACCTTAAATTGATTCTCTGTTGTAGAAAAATGCGTCTTTTCACTCTTCATCGCCTCAATCGCCTTTTCCATTGCTATAGCATCCATTCTTTTTTCCTCTGGTCTCTGAACGTATTCTGAAGCACGCCTAGTATCTAAAACAACACCGAGTGTCTATAGTCGACCGTTTCCACTCGGACCTTTAAACTACACGAAATTTAACAGTACACATGTGGCATTAATTGTAATCGATTGGTTGATCAATTCAGAACCATCGCTGATGGTAACTTTTTATATCAATGTATTATATTATGCATGGTATATGGAAATAACACTCATTTGGGTAAACGGATTAAAAGCAGACTGTTGGGTAAGGTGAACACATTGGCTACTTTTGACGACGGGTACTGTGGTCAGCACGTCAGCATTATCGATCGGGATTAGTGATTAACAGATGAAATTATCAAATCGAAAGAATTCAAAACAAATTATATCTGCAAGGCAAAACCTGTTTAAACGTAGATATAGTAAAAATATGCTACTCTACGTATAAGTCAGTTTACAAGGATAATACAAATGACTTTCCTTCCATGAGACGAAAATCGGATCATAACGTAGCAAGTTTCTTTCCTCAGTCAAACTCACTGACAACAGTGATTGGTGTGTATTTCACTGCCGTGTCACGTTAATGTGATCACCTGTCAAAAGCCTGTATAACCACCTTTCGTATCAACGATACGAACAGCCCGATCGAAGTGGTCCCACAGATTCTAGATTAGTTCTAAATCCGGGAAGTTTAGTGGCCAGGGAAGTACGGTAAACACATGCTGGTGGTCTCCCAACCACGTACCTACTCTGTGGGCAACGCGGCAGGTTGCGTTGTTCTGTTGGTAGATGGCATCGTGCCAAGGAAAAACAAACTGTATGTGGAGGTGGACATGGTCCCCAAGGACAGATGCATGCTTGTGTCGATCTATTGTGCCTTCCAGAATGACGAGATCACTCGGGGAAAGCCACGAAACATTCCATAGACCTCGACGCTCCCTCCTCCGGCCTGGATCATTACATCTACATATATACTCCGTTAGCAACCAAGCGGTGTGTGGCGGAGGGCACAATTCGCGCCAAAGTCATATTCCCCTCCCCCCCTCCCGTCTCTGTTCCACTCGCGGCTCGCGCGAAGGCAAAACGACTGTCTGAACGCCTCAGTACGAGCTCTTATTTCCCTTATCTTTGAATGATGATCATTACGCGATTTGAAAGTTGGTGGTAATAATATATACTCTACATCTTCGGTGGAGATTGTATTTCGAAATTTAGTGAGCAGCCCCTTCCGTTTAGCGCGTCGTCTATCTGCAAGTGTGTCCCACCCCAAATATCCTATGAGATTTGTAACGCTCTGACGATGGCTAAATATACCAGTCACGAATCTTGCCGCTCTTCTTTGGACCTTCTCAATCTCTTGAATCAGTTCCAACAGGTAAGGGTCCCATACAGACCAACAATACTCTAAGACTGGACGAACTAACGTATTGTAAGCTATTTCCTTTGTTGAAGGACTGCATCGCTTCAGGATTCTACCAATAAACCGCAATCTAGAGTTCACCTTACCCGTTACTTGTGTAACCTGATCATTCCAATTGAGATCATTTCGAATAGTCACACCCAGATACTTCAATGATGTTAACGCTTCCAAAGACTGACCATTTATTTTGTACTCGTACACTTATGGGGATTTTCGCCTTGTTATACGCAGTAGGTTACACTTCCTAATATTGAGAGATAACTGCCAGTCATTTTAACATGCATTTATTTTCTGCAAATACTCATTGATTTGTTCACAACTTTCGTGTGATACTTCTTTCCTGTAGACTACAGCATCATCGGCAAACAATCTAATTCCGCTGTCAATACCATCAACCAGATCGTTTATGTAAACCGTAAAAAGCAGAGGACCTATTACGCTGCCCTGGGGCACACCTGAAGCTACTCTTGCTTCTGTTGAAGTTACCCCGTTCAGGACGAGATACTGCTCCCTGTCTGTTATAAAACTTTCTATCCAACCGCATATGTCACTGGATAGACCGTAAGCGCGCACTTTTTGTAGCAAGCGACAGTGCGGAACTGAGTCGAACGCCTTTCGAAAGTCGAGAAATATGGCATCAGCCTGGGAGCCGGTATCTAGAGCCTGTTGTGTATCATGCACAAAGAGGGCCGTTGTGTCTCACATCACTGCTGTTTCCTAAAACCGTGCTGGTTTCTGCAAAAAATGGTTCAAATGGCTCTGAGCACTATGGGACTTAACTTCTGAGGTCATCAGTCCCCTAGAACTTCGAACTATTTAAACCTAACTAACCTAAGGACATCACAAACATTCATGCCCGAGGCAGGATTCGAACCTGCGACCGTAGCGGTCGCGCAGTTACAGACTGTAGCGCCTAGAACCGCTTGGCCGCCTCGGCCGGCGCTGGTTTCTGCAGATGAGCTTCTCAGAATCTAGAAAGGTCATTATGTCTTAACATAAAATATGTTTCATGATTCTACAAACAATCGATGTCAGTTGCAGGGACATACATGGTACGGCCACATGTCCGAGACAGCATGAAACGTGATTTACCAGAAAAATCCACATGTCGTCATTCAGTGGACATCTAGTTGCGTACTGGCATGCAAATTTCAGTCTTTGTGGTCGATGATGGGTGCACGACCCAGACGCCTGCTGTAGAATCCCTTACGCAGCAACGTTCGCTGAACGGTCGTTGAGGAGACACCGTTGGTGCCCCTAGGATCATCTGGGTGGTCAGTTTCTCAGATTCTGCACATCTCCGCAACCATTGTTCACCCCAGCCATCTATGGCCTGTAGTGCACGACAACTGATTCGGTGCCGGTTTTATGTAGCACATTTTGCTGAGCATGGTATACTCTAACTACGGCACCACGCAGACAGTTCACAAACCCAGCCGTTTGGAAAATGCTTCCACCCTTTGCCCGAAAGCCAATGATCATGCCCTGTTGGTCGTCAGATAAATCGCTCCATATCTGCTCTACCCAACAACAGCACTTTTTTCCGCGTCTCCTCGTCACGCTTAGTGTACCACCCACTGTCAGTGCTGCTACCTGCTGTCAGTGAACAGTTATTCCACTTTGACGTCCAACATTGGTCGTGGGACAATAAACGCGGCTGGACCGTGTAGAACTAGTCTGACCACTTCTCGACAAGTAGCAACATTATTCGGACCACTTCATCACAACTTCCTCTACTAATTACGTGGTTGATGTACTAAAATCTGTGCCCGCTTGAGGATGAGCACACGCACAAAACTAGCCAGTAGTGCAAAACAAAGTTCTAATTTAATACAACAGCCTGGTGGAAACGTTCATTAAATTTAGCCCTGAAGAGAGCCACAGACCGACAACGATGCCAGTAAGCGTCCTTAGAACTTCCGCCAGCCGAAACTCAGCTGCGCCAGCTACCGTGCAGCTATTCAGCGGCGCCGACATTCTAGTTACGAGGGAGTTTTGAAGCGCCCGATACGACTATACAATGCTCTCCTCAGACAGCCGTTAGTTTCAATGGCAGCCATTACGCCATCGACGATACGGTTCTCATTCCCCGCTAGTCGGTTGGGAGGCGGGCGATGGGCTCGTCTTCCTTTCAAATCCGGAAGAACGCACACGCTGGCAGTAGCGGGCGCTAGACCCTAGGCAGTAGAAGCAGGAGCGGCGAGTCGTAGCGAGGTAGGCACGCCCGTCAATTGTTCTCACGGGAACAAGGGGACCGCGCAGCCAATGGGAGGCGCCCACCGAGTCTTACTTACTGCAAAGTGCCGTGTATCCCGTAACGGCGCGCGGTGGGGTTGGGATGTGTGGCGCTGGGAGGGGGATGGGGGGGGGGGGGGGAGTGTGCCGTAATGAAAGCTCCCGTAGGCGGATCGCCCGGCCCTGCGTGCGCGGAAAGGGGATTAAACATGGCGACGAGCAGTCCCGCATTTGCGTACGCTGCGTGCGTTGGCTGGTTACTACGAGCTGTGTCGTATGCAGAGAGCAGCTGCGTCATAGCAAAGTCTGACAAAGTAGGGAGCCGCACCCGTAACCACGATGTATAAATTAGAATATTTAAAGGTCATTGAACCACTGAATCAAGCTATGTTCTGACAAATATTTATTACTAGACCTGGGACTTTTAGTTAACAGATTTTCTTTTTAAATAGGCTGAATACGGAAGGATGGAAGAAAGGTAGTTGATGATTGCAGATACAACACCACTTTTAAAGTATTCTGCAGAGCCAGATGTTGGCCACTGGTGGGATCGTCTTTACTCTATACGATTGCAGTTCATCCTCTGAGCGTCATTTAAGACTTGAAGATGGTGTATTAAGTCATCGAAACTTGTTTCAGATGTAATAAATTTACATCATAACGACAGCTGCAGATATTTCGCTTTATTACTCTCGATGGAACACAGTCAAACACCTCGCTGCACAACTGGACGTCTCTGATGGAAGAAAAAAATGGTTCCAATGGCTCTGAGCACTATGGGACTTAACTTCTGAGGTCGTCAGTCCCCTAGAACTTAGAACTACTTAAACCTAACTAATCTAAGGACATCATAAGGATTCGAACCTTCGACGTAGCGGTCGCGCGGTTCCAGACTGTAGCGCCTAGAACCGCTCGGCCACTCCGGCTGGCTTTGATGGTAGAGCTGATACCCTTGTCCACCAGTTGGGGTACCCCAAGGTGTTTGGTCTCTGATATTCTTGCCGCCTAACATAAGACCATAAAGAGGAACGTATACTATCTGTGCGGAATTGTTTACGTGACAGATTTTTGTCGATCATCGTCACAGGCGATGGAACATTGCTTCACCAATTTGATCCCCAAACAAGTTGGCAGTCTGTGGAGCGGTGCCACAGCACCTGTCCTCTGAAGAGAACGCCATACACTCACCCCGTCTTTTGGCCCTCTGAAGCCGTTATTCTGTTCGATGTCCTCTCTCGTGGTTCAACGATCAGCACTCGAGTGTACTATGCTACCCTCTGGAAACTGAAGAATCGATATCAATGTGTTCGGCATCACAATATTGCAAATGAACGTCTCCTTCTCTTGGGCTACACGTCTGTGCACCCGAAAGATGCTCACGAAACAGCATTAGACTGTTTTCCTCGGCCACCCTACAACCCGGATCTCGCAGCTTCCATCTCTTTGGCACAATGAAGGATGCAGTCCGCGGGAAGCAGTACATGGATGATTATGAGGTTACTGATCCAGCAGACGTTGGCTCAGCCATCGACCCATTAGAAGTCTCAGTTACAACTTCGACTGTGCGTTGTAGACGGGGAAGGTATGACTTGACTTGCTGTCACATGTACGAGGGGGGACCCAAAAGAAACCGGACTCCGAGGGCGCTGCCACTCGTAGACGTAGTGCAGGGTTCTCACGCTAGATGGTGTTAGTAGAGACCTTCATGAAACAGCTGTGCAGACGGCGTCAGTGTAGAGCTGAACGTGCAAGTGTGGTATTTTGTTTCTCTGACTGTTGGCAGGTTACCTCTGCGAAGTCGTTATGGCAACTTTAAAAGAACAAAGAGTGTGTGTGAAATTTTGTTTCCTGCTTAAAAAAACTGCAACGGAGACACACCAAATGCTTCAGGAAGCTTTCCAGGAGGACGCTATGAGCCGCACACAGGTTTTCGAGTGGTTTGGGAGCTTTAAACGTGGTGAGATGTGTGTTGAAGACCAAGCTCGTTCTGGACGCCCTTCAACATCGCGCCGGCTGAAGTGGCCGTGCGGTTAAAGGCGCTGCAGTCTGGAACCGCAAGACCGCTACGGTCGCAGGTTCGAATCCTGCCTCGGGCATGGATGTTCGTGATGTCCTTAGGTTAGTTAGGTTTAACTAGTTCTAAGTTCTAGGGGACTAATGACCTCAGCAGTTGAGTCCCATAGTGCTCAGAGCCATTTGAACCTTCAACATCGCGAAACGAGGAGAACATTGAAAAGGTCCGCCAAAAGTTCAACGAGGATCGTCGCCAAACGATCGACCAAATTTCAGCAGAGACAGGAATCAGTTGGAGCTTGTGCCCGCGGATTTTTAGTGAGGATTTACACATGAGACTTGTTGCTGCTAAATTTGTTCCGCGCCTTCTCACACAGGAGCAAGAAACCATCTGCATGAATGTGTGTGAGGACTTGAAAACAGAGATTGTTCGTGATCCAGACTTCTTGAACAAAGTCATTACAGGGGATGAGAGTTGGTGTTACGGGTATGACGCAGAGAGCAAGCAAGCGTCAAGCCAGTGGAGGACTCCCAACTCTCCCAGACCAAAAAAAGCAAGGCAAGTGAGGTTAAATGTGAAGACGATGATCATTGTCTTTTTTGATGTTCGTGGAATTGTGCATCGGGAATTCGTACCCCCTGGCCAGACTGTTAACCAGCACTTTTACTTGGATGTTTTAAGGCGTCTGCGAGAGGATGTGAGGAGGAAACGCCCGGAACTTTGGCGATCAGGTGACTGGTTTCTGCATCATGATAACTCTCCAGCAAACACGGCCTTACGAGTGACCCACTATTTGACATCTCAGAGGTGGTTTGTCGTTCCCCACGCTCCGTATTCGCCGGACCTAGCCCCGTGCGACGTTCTCCTATTTCCACGAATGAAAAAAACGCTAAAAGGGGAGCGTTATGACGATGTGGAGGCGGCAAAAACAGCTTCGCAAAGGGCACTGGAAAATATCAAACTTGAAGAGTTCCAAACATGCTTCCAACAGTGGGAAAAGAGACTTGACAAGTGCATCGCATGTAATGGATAGTATTTTGAAGGTGACTGAAGTAATTTTGTAAGAAGGTTCATCAATAAATTTTTTATGACGACAATCGGGTTTCCTTTGGGTCCTCCCTCGTAAATGTTAATAGATATTTTATACTGTAATGATGCTATAATACCAAAACCTTTCGTTGCACATAAAAACCAAATAAAACAGCTATGTGCCCTGCATTTCCGTAAATAAAAAAATAGATTATGGCTGCTGAAAATCCCCTTCGAGAAATGTTATTGTAATGATACTGCTTAAAAGTGGTCTATGGATCGAATGGGTTCATCACCCGAAGGCTGCTGAGTTGGGGACTAATCCCACCGTACCTACTCCTACGAAAACAAAGGAAAACGCTATCAAAGTCAACCTGAATTGATCGTCCTTATTCACAATATAATCGCTACATCCCACCCAAACAATTTTTTACGTCCTGCCCGCAACGCAGAAAACGTCATGCGCCTCATCGGCAATGACCTTTGGAATATGCGTCCATCTGACCTCCCCATAACCTCGATGATGTTGCCCTAGCTGCCTATTCCGCGCTTAATTTCAATGCCTATCCCACTTCTTATTTTCCCGAGTACACTGAATCGTTTAATACCCTCCCATTTTATCTTGTGCAGCACATGCAGCCATACAGTATCCCCCCATATCCCCAAATCTGTCCCACCACACAATCTGAGAAACTTCCACACCAGTCTCAGCTGCCTGAGTTCATCCTTTGTTCACTCTACCAAGGTCTATCTAAATATTACCTGGTGATAATCAGGCAACAACCGACATCAGCGCCTTCTGTCCCATCACCAGGGAGTAGATCACTATACAAACTCGACCGAATCAGTATCACCCTTTATCTAATAGTATCTTCTGTTAATCATCTTCTATTCTTTTTTAATATCACTTAAAAACCTGTAGGTTGAAGAGTGACTACATCGCTGCTAGTAGCAGCCCCTGCATGGGGGAATGAATTTACAGTTAGAAAAAGAAGACATCATTCGGCAAGGGCACACGCTTCACATGTCGAGGAACTCGTATTATTTTGTCACAAAGATTAGCAGTGATGGTAATCAGGGTGACAAGTGTGTAACGCCGGAAATGCATATTTTCCTATTTCCATCTATTGTACTATAATTTTTTTTCCTTGGTTTGTTACCTCAAGATATGACATTTCTGTCTCTTTATATATTGTAATTGTTTTACTGTTTGTATATATATATATTTATGCATTTATGTTGGTTTGTTTTGTGAATATTATTTGTATTTTTACGCTGGGTCTTGCCTAGGGAAAACTGCTATCGAACGATTACATCGATAGGTCGTGTGAAGAATCAAAGTGTGTAGGATGTTTGGTAGTGTTAACTCTGTCGCGTGGAGCGCGAGCATGAGGGAGTCTGGCTGGAGTAGTGCGGTTGAGCAGGTGTGTTGTGTGACGCTCCCGCGAGTTGCCGCGCTTTCGGGGTTTGGCAGCATGTAATTGCGCTCGACTGGCTATAATAGGTTCTAGCACGGTGTCGCGGACGGGGGGGAAGCATTAGCCGGCACACATCAAGAGCCCGTTTCGCCTGGTGACCGTGTCGAGAAGAAGGCGCGCCAGCATCCAGCTTCTGCAACAGCGACGGCCGACAATGAGTGACTGTCACCACCTCCTCGATCGACGACTTCAAACCTTCAATCAACCAACAAGGAAGACTAAAAGCACGTAAAGTTTCAGAACTGTATGGCAGGCCTCAGCTTTTCAAATTGTTCCATTTGCCTCGCAAAATTACAGCAACTTAGCATGAACCTTTGTTGCTCATTGTCCCAATTGCATTGCCAAGCAGGGTCCCTTCCTTTTCCGAAATGAAGCCGAGTGTCGTTGAAATTCAAACGCCAGCATTAAAATAATATAATTCCATTTCACTGCCTTAATTTCAGAGTTCAGTTAAAGTATTCATAGCTGGCTACAATATTTAGATTACACGAGCACAAATTAAGAGTGCGAGTTTTGTTAGCATATTTTAGCTTACCTGTGACTGCAGCTCAGCTTGGTACGTACAAAATTTTACTATTGTTAATTGTTCAGAATCATTTAATTCAAGTTCAAAGTTAAATCTCTTATTTCTAAATAGCGTAGATTCAAGTAGCTTTTGAAATGATTGTTGAGGTAGCCCAAGACTAACTGTATTTTACTGAATTTCGATGTGCTTCAGAAAGAAAGCTCACTATTAACTTCAGTCACTAAATTAACTTTCGATTTTCCGGTTTTGTTAATTATTTTGCTAAATTAAGTCAGAGTGTAGCGAAATTTAGTACTTCTGACAAACTTTCAGTTTTCACACTACAGCGTGTCAACCTCCAGTTGCCACGCTTCTAGTGCTAATTATATGTGTAATAACCTTTCTTTTTCAGTTATTATAGTAATTGTCCTTAGGACTGGCGACCGTAATTTCCCCCAAATCTCAAATACCTAATTACCGCTAGTTGATTGTTAACGTAACGGCCGCACATTTACTTTCTTTATTAACTTTACCCCTTTTCAAAATTAATTTCCACCAGTTTCATTTGCATTTTTCCTTTCAAATAGATGTAACCCTTTCCTCCCTCTTTACCGACAGATTAACTTCGGTGACGATTGCTTTTCCCAAATTTCCATTAGGTACACGCGGTTTAATTTTTCACTGTCATTAAGGTCGATAAGGGAGGGGGAGGTTACAAGTGCATTAAATTGTTTCAAAAGCTAGCGCCTAAAATTATAAAAGAAATCGTGTCCAGTAGCATGTGGAACGCGTCAAGGGTTTGAAGAATGAGGACCTGTAAGATGGCAAGAGTGAGGCGCGACAGCAGATTACTGTTAAAGCAACGGCAGCTTCGAGCTCAAAAGGAGCAAATGAATTTTCTAGGATGTGGCATTCCTATTTTCAAGCTTGACAACTCATGAAATCGCAACTAGAGAAGTATAGTTTACCGTCTGCTTCCGACTTTAAGAAAGTCATATCCCATTGAGTCATCAGTATTCTGTCCGGTTTTATGCGGACCGTCACGAACTCCTCTCCCGCGCCAAGCTCTGCATCTCGGAGTAGCACTTGAAACCTAATTCCTCAATTATTTGCTGCATGTATTCCAATCTCTGTCTTCTTCTATAGGTTTTGCCCTCTACCGTTCCCTCTAGTATTGTGGAAGCCATTGCCCGACGTCTTAACAGTTGTCCTATAATCGTGTCCCTTTCGCTTGTCAGTGTTTTCCACATATTCCTTTCCCCCTCGATTCGGCGCACAACTTCCTCATTTGTTACGTCATCAGTCCACATAATTATAAACATCAGTCTGTAGCATCATATCTTAAGTGCTTGAATTCTCTTCTGTTCCGGTTTTGGCTCAAATGGCTCTGAGCACTATGGGACTCAACATCTGAGGCCATCAGTCCTCTAGAACTTAGAACTACTTAAACCTAACTAACCTAAGGACATCACACACATCCATGCCCGAGGCAGGATTCGAAACTGCGACCGTATCGGTCGCGCGGTTCCAAACTGAAGCGCCTAGAACCGCTCGGCCACGTTCCGATTTTCCTACATGCTTGTTTCACTACCATGCAACGCTGTATTCCAAACGTGCATTTTCAGAAATTTATTCCTCAAATTACGGCATACGTTTGATACTAGTAGACTTCACTTGCTCAGAAATGTCCTTTTTTCTAGCGCTAATCAGCTTTTGATGTCCTCCTTGCTACGTCCATCATTGGTTATTTTGTGGTCTAGAGAGTAGAGTCTACTTTGTGACCATCAAACCTGATATTAAGTTTCTCGCTGTTTTCATTTCTGCTGCTACTCATTACATTCGTCTTTCTTCGATTTACTCTCAGTCCACATTCTGTACTCGTTAAACTGTTCATTTCATTCAGTAGATCATGTGATTTTTCTTCATTTTCACTCAGGGTAACAATGTCATGTGTGAATCGTATCACTGGTATCCTTATACCTAGAACTTTAATTCCACTGCTGAACGTTTCTTTTATTTCCATTATTGCTTCTTCGACTTGATCAGTAGTGGCGAAGGAATATATCCCTGTCTTACACCCTTTTTAATATGAGCACTTCGTTCTAGGTCGTCCACTGTTACCATCCCCTCTTAGCTCTTGCACATACTGTATATTATCCACCTCTCCCTACACCTAACTACTATTTTTCTCAGAATTTCGAACACCTTGCACCATTCCAAATTGTCGAACGCTTTTTCCAGGTCGAAAAATCCTGAGGGTGTGTCTTGATTTTTTCTTTAGTCTTGCTTCCATTGTCAACCGCAACGCCAGAACTACCCCTCTGGTGCATCACAATTCCTAAGGTCAAACTGATCATCTTACACATCCTCAATTTTCAGTCTTTTATATGAATAAAAAGTGTCGCAAAGCAAACGAGTAAATGCTCACCGTCTGTACTGTAGTGGTGTGAGGGGGTTGAACAAGACTGAATGTCAGGATGTAGTTCAAAGCCTAGTATGGCGTATGCAGGACAGTGGATTGCATTGCTCTCTACCGGCACCCATGTGATCACGTAATCAAGAGGGCTCAATTAACAACAAAATTCTTTATTCGACAAGGTTTCTGTATGGAGGTTGATGACGTGTCTCTGTACCTCAGCCCAACACCTGGCAATGTGCTTGGCTCGCTACAGAGCGATTGCGTTAGACAGCGGAAGGACGTGGCCGGTGTGAAAGAAATTAGTGCTACACTGTTCTTTCATTCATCACTCCTAGTCACTGCACACACCACACACATCATACACACATTTTTTTTTCCTAACGGAACACTATACACACTAACATCAATGGATCTCAAGGCCATAGCAACGATGTTTGTTTTCATTTTGTTTTATGAGACTTCCAATTTGCTACCATGAAAACTGAGTCAGCATCCCTGTTACTAGGGGCTGAGCGGCGAGTATTTATAGTCGACCTACCTAGCTACGCTGTGACAGGGCCCCATCTCCAGTCACATTCGTGACCACGGTAGCACTGCACCGTATCACGGCGCGTGGAGATTCGGCTCACCACTGCGGTCTCGCAGCACGCAGTACCACGAACTTTCTAGTGCCTGGCAGCAGGATTTTGTAGGCAGCATGCCTGTCCGTCTCTCAGAGAGAGTTGTGAAACCTGGGTAGAGGTTGTTGCTGCAGCGATATGAACCACTGACAAGCAAAACAAGTAACAATGTGTTGAGTATTTTAGTGTGACACCTTGTAATGCCCCTACCTTACATACTCCACAGTTTCGGTGCCGATAAATATTCTTTGTAATAACACTGATAAGTAATATTCATGATTATCTAAACTATTATTTCTTAGGTTAAGGGGAGGCAAGATTACACACTGTTTAACTGTGATCGTTATTACTGTAGTGTAGAACAATTAACATAAATTAGAAAATACTGTTTTGGTAAGAAGACCATCTTCGTTAATCATTCCGATATGGTTCTCACATGTTTCCCCAAATCATTTCCGTCATTTTCTGAGATGATTCCTTGTAATATGCTGTTGCCATTACCTTTCCCACTCCCATATAACTCCTGGTAATTTGCAACTGACGTCTACCCAGATAAAATACTATTACAATTTTTATTACTGTTATTCACTGTATGTACGATTCTGTTAATGTGTGACATGCCGTGTGAGAAGCTCACTGGATCCCTACAGAAAAAAAAGAAAGAATAAGAGTAGTAAACAAGCTTCTGTGACGCTCCATTCGACAAACCGAAATAAGGTAATTGATCTTCGGAACTTGGCCCCATATTAATTTTTTGGTGAGGGCATGTCAAACTACGTACAATGAATGAATGAATGAATGAATGAATGTCGTGTGAGTAGGGCCTCCCGTCGGGTAGACTGTTCGTCGGGTGCAAGTATTTCGATTTGACGCCACTTCAGCGACGTGCGCGACGAGGAGATGAAATGATGATGATTAGGACAATACAACACCCAGTCCCTGAGCGGAGAAAATCTAGCAGGGAATCGAACCCGCACCCTTAGGATTGACATTCTGTCGCGCTGACCGCTCAGCTACCGGGGGCGGACACGTACAATGAATACTGAACACAGAGGTTACTGCATCTGCTCCTCTACCCTACATATAAGTCTGCGGTCTGTTATCCCACGTACTAGACAGTAACACGCTATTCTGTCAGTGAGTTCCGTGGAATCGTCCAAGGACTTTAGGTGATGGGAGATACCAGGAGAGATAAACTGCTAGACAATGATTTATATTAGAACCAAGGTGGATAAAATGAAATCCGGAGTCCGTACCATAACGCAAACTTCTTCTAACAAGTGCTGTATCCCTCTGTCTCTCGCAGAAACAATGAAAAGACGAAATACAAAACTTGATCTCGTATTCCTCAGGTTGGTCAACGTGAAAATCTTTTTTTATTATTATTTTTTATTTCCTCATGGCCGTCTCCTTACAGAAAGCTGTTTAATACATGTGGTAACATCTGTGATGTCTAGTCCTCTCGGAAATTCTGGGAGCACTACATTTTCTACTGTTAGGTCAGTGTGTACTTTGTACGTTTCCTTCAACGACGTGTTACATGAAGTTTTATTTCTCGCTTCGGCAGATGTGACTAAGATAAGCCCTTTCGCCGCTTTTGAAGATTCTTATGACTCGAGTAAATCTATATTTCAAACACCTTCAGTTAATTAATTCATGAAAATTCCACTATCCAAGATTCCAAGCCACACATCAGTACCGATAGCGGAAAGCAGATACAACACACTAACGTGTGATTATCTGATGATCGTGAATGCTCTGGAGACGCATGAATTTTTCCAATGGAGCTTGGATAGCGCTAGTTGTAGCTTGTATCACTACATGATTCCATTTCTCTACCAGCAAGCATATTAGATATCGGATTTTGAGCTCCCAGTTGTAGCTCGCATGTATTTATGATCCCTTTTCTCTGTTAGCGTGCATACTACATATCAGATATTGCACTCTGAGTTATTGTTCCTTGATGTTGATAATCATATTGTGGAAACATATTTCTTGTGTTTGGAAAATGGATATTAAATCTAGGCTCTTTGTTAGGGACGCTAAATCTCTTTGGAAGCAACAATATTAACAGATACGGAGGTAATTTCAGGAGTATCCTGATGAAGTCTGATATGGTCGTTACGGTTTACAATATATATTTATATTAAGGATGTAGTAGATAACGTCGAATGCAGCATGAAATTGTTCTCGGACGATGCACTTGTGTTTAGAAAGACAGTAACGGCAGAAGACTGTCTGGAATTACAGAAAGACGTGC
Source organism: Schistocerca nitens (assembly GCF_023898315.1). Lineage (NCBI taxonomy): Eukaryota > Metazoa > Arthropoda > Insecta > Orthoptera > Acrididae > Schistocerca > Schistocerca nitens. The sequence continues at coordinate 369,749,951 of NC_064621.1, forward strand.
AGAGCATCGATAACTGATGCGGGAAATGAAAGTTGACTCTGAACATAAAAAAGGATAGGTTACAAGAGGACGAAGAAAGCCCCTACTTTTAGAATAATCTGTTGGTTAAAAATCACTGGAAACATTAAATGCCGTAAAACACGCAGGAATAGCCTTCCGGGATGATCTAAACTGAAATGACCACATAAAACGAATCATAAGATCCACAAATACCAGAGTGAGATTTAGTGGAAGAAACTTAAGCAAAAGTAATTCATCGACGAAGGAAGTGGCTTACGGAACATTCATTCGACTGATTCTTCAGTACTGCTCATTAGACTGGACCCCTAATGAGAGTGTTTTAAAAGAAGAGATAGACAAGATCCAACGGAGAACCGAGCGTTTCGGCATGGGATCGTTTACTGGGCGCATAGCGTTTGAGGGCGTAAGTTTCGAGAAGAGTCGGTAAACATATTGGTTCGTTCCAAATACGACTCGCGAAGCAACCACGATGGGAATATCATAGAAATTACGAGTAAAGCTAATACTAATTCTTCCTATGCGCCATTCGCGAATGTAACCGCGACGGAGCGTACAGATAGTGGTAACAGAGGTACCGGAAGTGGCGTTCGCCAAACACGTAAAGTAGCTGGAGGAGTTTAGATGTAGATGTACAGCTGAGAGTTTTATCTGTCATCAGCGGGTATCGCAGTGTCAAATGTGAGCCGAATGTTGTTTAAACTATTGCAACAAACTTCTCTTAATGATCTATTTCTCACGCCAACATAACGAACACATAAACAAAAAAAAGAGGAAAGAACAAGGATTGCTGCTCTACTGAAAGGCAATCACCAGCAGCATTGACGCTATATGGAGCCAACACGGTGCTTCCATGTTAACGTTTCACACGAAGTAGCGAGAAAAGGCTGACTTTGTTCAAGAACTGAGTAAACGAAGGTTGTCTTTGAGACGAACACGTGTTATTCTCCCTGCCCCTCCAGCATCCTCTCAAATCTGCTACAGTCACGCTCTTATGTATGAACCGCGCAGCAGGAACGCAGATGTAAATTCACCGTCCGCAGCGCGGCTCCGAACACAATGGGTGCCGCTTCACATCTCGTTAGATACTGTCTGAGCAGGAGCCCACTGAATCAGTCAGGTTCGCAGCAGGAGCTCGTAACTCCTCTCCTTCATGCAAAGCCCGCCGTCACGAACCCTCTTTTTGTCACGGAAGCAGCCAGAGAGGAGCGTACATCACAGTGAATAGTCAGCAAAAATGTTCTGTTAGGATAGAACCTGGAGCAAATCAATTTACGGTTATTTTTTAATTCACTAAGTATTTAATAAAGTACAATAAGCAGGCTTTTCAGACGAACCTAAAAAATTAAATGGACATTCAGAATGTGAAAGGTTATCGAATAGAGTAAGTAGATGAATACAGGCATCTGACGGGGAAATCTTGCTTGCTATATTTACCTCTATGAAGGAGAAAGTTAAAAAATACACTACTGGCCATTAAAATTGTTACACCAAGAAGAAATGCAGATGATAAACGGGTATTCATTAGACAAATATACTAGAACTGACATGTGATTACATTTTCACACAATTTGGGTGCATAGATCCTGAGAAATCAGTACCCAGAACAACCACCTCTGGCCGTAATAACGGCCTTGATACGCCTGGCCATTGAGACAAACAGAGCTTGGATGGCGTGTACAGGTACAGCTGCCCATGCAGCTTCAACACGATACCACAGTTCATCAAGAGTAGTGACTGGCGTATTGTGACGAGCCAGTTGCTCGGCCACCATTGACCAGACGTTTTCAATTGGTGAGAGATCTGGATATTGTCCTGGCCAGGGCCGCAGTCGAACATTTTCCGTGTCCAGAAAGCCTCGTACAGGACCTGCAACATGCAGTCGTGCATTATGCTGCTGAAATGTAGGTTTTCGCAGGGATCGAATGAAGGGTAGAGGCACGGGTCGTAATACGTCTGAAATGTAACGTCCACTGTTCAAAGTGCCGTCATTGCGAACAAGAGGTGACCGAGACGTGTAACCAATGGCACCCCATACCACACGCCGGGTGATATGCCAGTGCGTTCACCGCGATGTCGCCCAACACGGATGCGACCATCATGATGCTGCAAACAGAACCTGGATTCAACCGAAAAAATGACGTTTTGGCATTCGTGCACCCATGTTCGTCGTTGATTACACCATCGCAGGCGCTCCTGTCTGTGATGCAGCGTCAAGGGTAACCGCAGCCATGGTCTCCGAGCTGATAGTCCATGCTGCTGCAAACGTCGTCGAACTGTTCGTGCAGATGGTTGTTGTCTTTCAAACGTCCCCATCTGTTGACTCAGGGATCGAGACGTGGTTGCACGATCCGTTACAGCCATGCAGATGCTAGTGATACGAGGCCGTTGGGATCTTTCACGGCATTCCGTATTACCCTCCTGAACCCACCGATTCCATATTCTGCTAACAGTCATTGGATCTCGACCAACGCGAGCAGCAACGTCGCGATACGATAAACCGCAATCGCGATAGGCTACAATCCGACCTTTATCAAAGTTGGAATCGTGATGGTACGCATTTCTCCTCCTTACACGATGCATCACAACAACGTTTCACCAGGCAACACCGGTCAACTGCTGTTTGTGTATGAGAAATCGGTTGGAATCTTTTCTCATGTGAGCACGTTGTAGGTCTCGCCACCGGCGCCAACCTTGAGTGAATGCTCTGAAATGCTAATCATTTGCATATCACAGCATCTTCTTCCTGTCAGTTAAATTTCGCGTCTGTACCACGTCATCTTCGTGCTGTAGCAATTTTAATGGCCAGTAGTGTAATTTTAAAGAAACAAGTAAAATAGCTTTGCTGCAGCAACGAGATTTTACCGGAGGACTGCACTATACAATTAAACTCATTGGAATAGCGGGGTGTCCATAGGCTTACGATAACCTCTGGTAATGGCGATAGAGATACTAATTTGCACATTCCATATATTGGCATTAGGCACATGTGCCGACATTGACGGCAGTCACCTCAGCCAGAAAAGAAAACATCATCACATAAGCTACACTCCTGGAAATTGAAATAAGAACACCGTGAATTCATTGTCCCAGGAAGGGGAAACTTTATTGACACATTCCTGGGGTCAGATACATCACATGATCACACTGACAGAACCACAGCCACATAGACACAGGCAACAGAGCATGCACAATGTCGGCACTAGTACAGTGTATCCACCTTTCGCAGCAATGCAGGCTGCTATTCTCCCATGGAGACGATCGTAGAGATGCTGGATGTAGTCCTGTGGAACGGCTTGCCATGCCATTTCCACCTGGCGCCTCAGTTGGACCAGCGTTCGTGCTGGACGTGCAGACCGCGTGAGACGACGCTTCATCCAGTCCCAAACATGCTCAATGGGGGACAGATCCGGAGATCTTGCTGGCCAGGGTACTTGACTTACACCTTCTAGAGCACGTTGGGTGGCACGGGATACATGCGGACGTGCATTGTCCTGTTGACACAGCAAGTTCCCTTGCCGGTCTAGGAATGGTAGAACGATGGGTTCGATGACGGTTTGGATGTACCGTGCACTATTCAGTGTCCCCTCGACGATCACCAGTGGTGTACGGCCAGTGTAGGAGATCGCTCCCCACAGCATGATGCCGGATGTTGGCCATGTGTGCCTCGGTCGTATGCAGTCCTGATTGTGGCGCTCACCTGCACGGCGCCAAACACGCATACGACCATCATTGGCACCAAGGCAGAAGCGACTCTCATCGCTGAAGACGACACGTCTCCATTGGTCCCTCGATTCACGCCTGTCGCGACACCACTGGAGGCGGGCTGCACGATGTTGGGGCGTGAGCGGAAGCCGGCCTAACGGTGTGCGGGACCGTAGCCCAGCTTCATGGAGACGGTTGCGAATGGTCCTCGCCGATACCCCAGGAGCAACAGTGTCCCTAATTTGCTGGGAAGTGGCGGTGCGGTCCCCTATGGCACTGCGTAGGATCCTACGGTCTTGGCGTGCATCCGTGCGTCGCTTCGGTCCGGTCCCAGGTCGACGGGCACGTGCACCTTCCGCCGACCACTGGCGACAACATCGATGCACTGTGGAGACCTCACGCCCCACGTGTTGAGCAATTCGGCGGTACGTCCACCCGGCCTCCCGCATGCCCACTATACGCCCTCGCTCAAAGTCCGTCAACTGCACATACGGTTCACGTCCACGCTGTCGCGGCATGCTACCAGTGTTAAAGACTGCGATGGAGCTCCGTATGCCACGGCAAACTGGCTGACACTGACGGCGGCGGTGCACAAATGCTGCGCAGCTAGCGCCATTCGACGGCCAACACCGCGGTTCCTGGTGTGTCCGCTGTGCCGTGCGTGTGATCATTGCTTGTACAGCCCTCTCGCAGTGTCCGGAGCAAGTATGGTGTGTCTGACACACCGGTGTCAATGTGTTCTTTTTTCCATTTCCAGGAGTGTATATATGAGCCCGCTGACCAAAATATTTATTGATGACGCAAAAATTAAGTGTCTCGAAGAGAAATGGCAAGAAGAACATTAAGACCATTACTTCAACGGTTAAGATTCTTGTGAAGCATACACACACACACACACACACACACACACACACACACACACACACACACAAAAACCACTGGTAGTGTACCAAGGAAATCCTGCTTGTAATTCACATTATCACTGACTACACCAAACAAAAGAACATCACAATGCATCCTGAAATAAAATCTATAAGGTATCCTCTCGAAATATCGTCTACGTACGAGAGTTTATTCTCACTTCCATTTGGAAGAAACTACATCTGATATAACTGCATCTATATCTAAATGCTGCTAGCGCCCTTACGGTGTGTGGCGGAGGGTACTCTGTGTACCTCCGTCATTTCACCCTTTCCTTGTTCCACTCGCGAATGGTTCGCCCCCGAGTGAATTCGAATCCCTCTAATTTTGCATTAATGATCTTACGTTGTAAGAGAAGCATCATACTGATTGGCTCTGCTATGAACGTACGCTCTCGGCACTTTGACAGTGAACGAGAGCGTGAAGTAGGTCTCTCTTGCATAGCGTGCCACTGAGGTTGGCTGAGCATCCCTGTGAAGCTTTCGCGCTTACTAAATGAACCTGTTACGAAACGCGCTGCAATTCTTTGGATAATCTTTATTTCCTCTATCACTCCTCTGTGGAACGGATCCAGGACTGATAAGCAGCATTCAGATATTTGCCAAACGAGGAGTTTGTAGGTTTTTTGTGGTCGTTTCACTGTAAATCCCTCCGTACTCATGCTCTTAGATATTTTACGGATGTAGCTACTTTCGGTGATGATAGATACGATAATAGGTCTTTCTCCCTATTTGTGCACACTACGCTACATTTGCTTACGTTGAGGCCAATTGCTATTTCCTGCACGTAGCGTCGAACCTCTGCAAGTATTCCTGCCCTTCGCTACAATTCTCCAGCTCTTGGGGTTTTCCAGTGTACAACAACACCATCAACTAATCCCCTCGCGGAACCTCCGAAATTATCCACAAGATCATTTACACCTATTGCGAAAAATAATGGTCCTGTAACACTCTCTTGGAGTACGCCCTATTCCCACCTCTGAAGATTTATCACCGTTGACAATGACATCCTGCTTTCTGTTTGCTGTAAACTCTTCAATCTAATCGCAGAGCTTGGCCGATATTTCGTACAATCGTATTTTGTTCGTTAGTCGTGAATGCGGAACTGTATAGAAAGTCTTCTGGAAGTTAACGAACAGGGCATCTATCTCGCCCTCGTATCTACTGCTTTCTGGATCTCGCGGGCAAAATGAGCGAGACGATTTCAGAGGATCGTTCCTAAAGAGGAGCTATTCGGCCTCCAGAAATGTCATAATACCCGAGCACCAACATTCCAAACAGCTACTACAGACCAGCATCTTAAGTGTAAGTGCTTCTTTGCGACGACCCTTGGAAACGAGAAAGACCTGTGCTCTCTTTTTTCTGATTATTAGGAACGCTTCACTCGTCCAGTAACTTACGGGGTTGGACATAGAAGAAAAGCAAATTCATTCGCATATTCTATGTAGTATCGTACTGGTATCCCGTCAGACCCAGTAGGCTTTCCTCTATTGAGTGATTCCATTTGTTTTTCTATCCCATGGTAACTTATTTCGACATCTGTCATTCTGACATTTGTATGAAGAATTAAAGGAGCAACTGCAATGCGGTCTTTCTTGGTGAAACAGTTTTGGTAAGATACGTTTAGTATTTAGGCCTACTCCGAGTCATTCTCCGTTTCGATGTCATTGTGTTTTGGACATATGACTATAAGGTGCGGTTTGGTTTTTGCTTATTCATGAATTGAGAACAACTGTGTGAGGTGAAATGACAAGTTTAATGTCGCAATATTTCTCACCAAATTACAGCTTTTCACACAGTTTTCAACTCGCCAACATAAAAACAAGGCAATGGATAATGCATCTTGCCAACATCAAAAAGTGAAATAAGTTTATACACAACAATGTTAAATATTAACTCTCTGAAAGCACATTAATCCTGAACACAATAATATGAAAGTTTAATTGGACGTTTCTTTATAAAATTGCTCCTACACATAAATTGCTCCTACACATACATTATGATGTTGGTCAGTATTTACCTTAAGCTGCTACGTCCTACTGTCTGCAAGGCCACTCTCTCCCACTGAAATTCCTACAAAACAAATATGGCCTTTGCTGAACTTTCCAGCAGAAACTTTCCCTATGTTTCTCGTTGTGCGAGAAAACATGTACTCGGCCCTAGTCTCATTATGTGGCAATATACACGCACATGGTTGGAGCAGCATGCATATTATAGTGCGTTCTCAGTTCTCACAAGAACAGTTAACTAATTTGGTTGATTCGTTTCTCCACAGTTGAAGCTAAACGTTGCTACAGCTAATTTTTAGCTGGAGTGCAGCCGCTGTGAATGCAGTGTCCACACAAATTTCTTCTCTGCGTTGTATGGAGCGTTAAGTGCTCCGTTCTGCACTTGATGCCAGTTCAGAGAAGAGTCCACGAAAATTTCTCTCTTGTCCTACTCCTGGCAGAACTGCCTTCCACTACTTGGGTTCCTTTTTCACGTCACAGCTTTTTTCGAGGAGCATTCCTCTTATTTTGTAGAAACACATTCTACCAATCGCAACGTCCAATCCATCAAACTGAATCGGAACTTCAGTATTTTTATCCTTCCTAGTGCGTTTCCACCAATTGGACGTTTTGTGCCCGTTCTAGATGCCTAAAGTACTTTGACCTTTCCATGTGTCGCACTAGCTGGACGAAAATGCGTCACTCTTTTGTTCGTATCCCGTTGCAATTCTGAAACACAGTTTTCTAAAGCCTCTTCTCTGCCCTTGTGCAGATGCTCCGCTACAGACGGTCCTCCTGCTTGAATCACCTGGCCCAACGTCGCTGTCCTCCTTCCTGCCACCCCTTTAAGTGGTTTCCGGTGTAATTCCCACAGTGCAGCTTCGCTACGTCATTGTGGAGTTGGTGTTTCAAAACTAAAAGTGACTCGACTCGCATTCCCTGCTCTACCTTCCACTCAAAGACATGCACTGTATAGAAATGGTGTGTTAATTACCATCGATTGACTGTCATCCCTTTTTGCATTACATATTGACAGGCAGATGTTCTCATAACTGCTGATCTACGTTAGGTGTCATTTTCACCTTCTCCTTGCGATTTGTAAAGGTCTCATCTAAGGTACAAATCTGACCATTTATTCTGCGACCTTACACGACTTTGATCCATTTACTATTTATCGCAAGTCCAAAACTTCTTAAAGGAGAAGATGGGAGTTCAGCGTCCCATCAACAAATTATTCAATATCGATGAAGTGCAAGCTCCGATTACAAAAGGACAGGGAAATAAATCGGCCATGCCCTTATCAAAGGAACCATACCAACATTTCCCTGGAGCGATTTAGGAAAATAGCGAGAAACCTAAACCTGTTAGGCCAGAGGAGGATTTCAGTCATCGTCATTCCAAAAGCAAGTCCAGTGTCATAACTTCTTGGGGTTTTCGTGTCAAATCAGTAGATGGAGTTCAGAATCTGTTTGAGGCTCCTTACGCTTATTTTGGCTTCGTTCAGTTTTGGTTTGTCTCTGAAGGTTATACTACTTTTAAATTTCTAGTGAAGCTCTCTTTACTTTTGTAGCAACTTCCTGACATGGTTGTTGAACCATGGCGCATCTTTCCCATCCACCCCCTACAACCCTGCCCGACACATGCCTGTCTAAACCGTGTTGCACAATATCCTTGATCTTTGTCCGTTAATGCTCAACCTTGTCAATGTTGCAGATGAAATTTTCGTGGAACCGTTCAAATAATCTGAAACCTTTTTCTTGTTGCTCTTGCTAAGCAGGAAGATCAACCTGCCTTTCTTTGTGTTCCTATTTACAGCCGTACTAAGGGATGCTGTAAGGACGATATTATCATTGATTCCCTGTTCTACACTGAGTAACCAGGTTCGGGTCTGATTGTAGCAGGTGTAAGATCTCATCTGTATGAGTTGGTTCTCTGATTAAGTGCTTAAGGTAATTTTAGGATAAGGCATTTAAATCAATATCACACTATTCGCTGTCCATTCTATGTGTCCTAATCACATAAGTCTCTCAGTCTATAGCTCATATTCATGAGTAGTTGGTCTGTAACTATGATTATGTTTGACACATCTGTAACGCTTATCGTCACCTAATTTCGGAATCTGTACTAACCTCACTAGACACTATCGTATTTTTTACGACTATAAACACGACTCCACCAACAGTGTTCACCCTATCTTTGCGACGTGCATTTCACTTGGAATTCAGTATTTCATTGCTATTACCGTTTGGTTGGAGACCTGTTTCTGTCACCAGTACTATATGGGCATTGTTACCGTTTTTAACTGACACTGTATCTGGAACTTTTCCATAGCGCTCCTGCAGTTAACTAATATTAGCCCACTTAGCTGGGCGGTAACGTGCTCGCCTCCGTTGCAAGTGGGTTGGAGATTTTCTCCGATCAGGGACTGGGTGTTGTGTTGTCCTCATCATCATTTCATCCTCATCACCAGCGTGCAAATCGCCCAATTGTGACGTCGACTGAAATAATATGAGTCTCTAGTTTGAGTCCACACCACCGTTAGAAACCAGAGGACCGCGGAAGCTTCTGGTAACGAAGTTTCAGAACTAGCTCTGCTTCCAGCCCACGAGTGAGGCCAACTATTTGACCAAATCATCCAGCAGCCTTTAGGAAACGAGGATTTGACCCCTGGTGGCAAGCATCATTGGTGCTGACATGAGCCGCCATTTGCAGACGGGTGCAGCCAAGTACTCTCAGTTGCAGCCGGCAGAGTCTCCAGTATGTCTCGATGTGACCTCCCTGGCAAGCAATTAGAGTAGACACAGGCCCTCTTTCCCCACCAGTCCGCTATTTTGCAAAAAAATAAAGGGCCCTATAGCACGCCTAACATTGGAGCTCCTTATGAAAGCAATGGCACCCACTCCACCTGTTCGGACGTTTCAAAATGGTTCAAATGGCTCTGAGCACTAGGGGACTTAACATCTGAGGTCATCAGTCACCTAGAACTTAGAACTACTTAAACCTAACTAACCTAAGGACATCACACACATCCATGCCCGAGGCAGTATTCGAACCTGCGACCGCAGCGGTCGCGCGGTTCCAGACTGAAGCGCTTAGAACCGCTTGGCCACTCCGGCCGGCTCGGACCTTTCAGGAATATCGGCTCCAACCCCAAGTGATGAGGCGTCGCCGGCCGGGGTGGCCGAGTGGTTCTAGGCGTTACAGTCTGGAATCGCGCGACCGCTACGGTCGCAGGTTCGAATCCTGCCTAGGGCATGGATGTGTGTGTTGTCCTTAGGTTAGTTAGGTTTAAGTAGTTCTAAGTTCTAGGGGACTGATGACCTCAGAAGTTAAGTCCCATAGTGCTCAGAGCTATTTGAACCATTTTGATGAGGCGTCCCGTGATGACTCAAATGTATTTTCGGCAGTGGGCAATGTCTAAAACCTATTTTTGAAGCGTAGGTGGACACACGTTTGAACAGTACCCACTTTCGCCTTCCGGCCAGATTCCCGACTTTACCACTGTTCGCCAGTCACCGCCGGGTGAGCGTCAACCGGCCAGGACTCCGGCAGAGATCCCATGCCACACTATACTCTCCAGAAATGCCATAGCATTCGTTTCAGACGCCAAACCGCCACCGCAGCCTGAAGCCTGTTGATCATGACCATCGTAGCTTCCAGCTGTTTAACGACAGTGGCCGATTCCTCCTACATCGGCACACAACACACGCAGTCCCTGTTCGTCTTTAATTATCTTCATTTATATAGCAAGTAATCTAAATCTAACCCAAATAGTCGTTGGATGCAATCTACGTTCTACTGTAACGTTACTCCTGGTTTTTACTACATTCCAAAGTCAGATTACATAATGCATATGCAATAAAATTCAAGCAAAAACTTAGAATAAGTTAGTTTGTCCTAGTCAAGACAGTAAAACACACAGATGCAATTCTCTTCGTCGTAGAAGCACCTGAAATAGAGAACGAAGTTAAATCATCTGTATAAACTGGAACTACTACTGTTGTTGCTGGCACATCTATCAATCGCTGCGGCTGCCACTACACTACACTGTGGTTCAAATGGCTCTGAGCACTATGGGACTTAACACCTGAGGTCATCAGTCCCCTAGAACTTAGAACGACTTAAACCTAATTAACCTAAGGTCATCACACACATCCATTCCCGACGGAGGATTCGAACCTGCGACCTTAGCGCACTACACTGTACTTAACGGTTGAGAGATTCATACTGAAATCAGGGGAGAGTAGGTCTTACGGCGGTGTGATGCTGAACTATAAAGTCAGGTCGCTCAATGCAGGTGCACCGAAAGCTACGAAGAGGCTTAAAATGAGTTACTATACACTAGTCACCACAGTAAAATACACAGATACAATTCATTTGTTCGCAGAAGCACTTGAAAACCCTCAGAAAAGCCTCTGTATAAAAAAATAAACTACTTTTGCTGCTCGTGGGTTGTCTACTCAACTCGGCGGTTGCTGCTACACTTCGGCAAATTGAAAACATACATCAAATAGATGCACTGGTGCTACTACGTCAAGGATCGTTCTGTTTAATCGAGATGAAATCAATTTTGTTGCCAACGGCCATGCTGCACTGGTAACACCGGTTCCCGTCAGATCACCGAAGTTAAGCGCTGTCGGGCTGGGTTAGAACTCGGATGGGTGACCATCCGGTCTGCCAAGTGCTGTTGGCAAGTGGGGTACACTCAGCCCTTTTGAAACAAACTGAGGAGCTACCTCCAGTCTCGGAAACTGACATACGGCTGGGAAAACGTTATGCTGACCACATGCCCTTCCATATCCGCATCTAGTGATGCCTATGAGATGAGGATGACACGGCGGCCGGTCAGTATCGTTGGGCCTTCATGGCCTACTATTCGGAAGGAGTTTTAGTTTTAGTTTTTAAATCAATTTAGTGCTGGTGTCGAAATCATGGCCTATCATATTGAAGCGTCCCTTTTGAAAAATTATGAATGACAGTGCTGGAAAAAATTTTATGTTATTTGATACAGAAACAGCTGAGTAATACACAATGTACTCAGACAGTTTTCTCTTTACTTATTCTGATCATCACTAAACTGACACACAATATTTTTAGCGCAACGGCAATGTGACTTTCAATAATCCCTAAAAAAGAATGACCCCGACTGACAATAACCTATACCTTTCATGAATCACTTACTTCATAGAAATCTTCGTTACTCGACTACTGCAATACAGAGAGCGTCAATATTGCCAGATAAATAAAAGATTCTAACTACTGAAGGCACTAGCTACTGATAGGCATAGTTAACATTTGAAAGATTTTGATAGAGAACAAACAATATATTTACCTTAATAGCGTTCAAAAGTCATTATATATATAATTTTGTGATATTCAATTAAACAAATTTTCTTTTTCTGACGGACACACGTCCAGATCGTCCGCTCAAAACTCTGGCATCTCTCTCCCCACATCCACCACTGTTGGCGGCTCACCTCCAACTGCCCAACGCTACGCGCTGTTCACATCCAACAGCCCAACAGTACACGAGCGCACATTCCAACAATGAGTCCAACCAGCCATAGACTGCACACAGCGCAGTCAGTGATTTTCATACAGAGCACTACGTGGCATTACCAACATACAAACCTAGACAGCCTACTTACAATATGTAGTTCAGAAAACATTTTATGACTCTGGTTGTTTCCAATGGAAAGTTGAATAGCACAGCCATCTAATGCACAACTCTTTTTTCTTCCTATGAAGGTGCTCGATACGACCGCAACAAGTAGATAATAGATAGGTAATTTCTATAAGTGATGGCAAACATGCAATTCGTCAGATTCCTGACAGCTGTATCTAGTCAGCTCATTAAAATGTTCTAAATTTTTATCTCATGATTCCGGTATACTGCTGAACGACGTTAAAAATAAAGTGTGTCCAGGCTGGGGGACTAAAAAACCTATTTGTTTCGATTTCAGCCTATTTCAGTACTTATTGGGGTTTAAACTTTATTTGTCCAACACTGCACTGAATCGCAAACATTTTCAAGCTCGTTGCTTCAGTTCAGTGAGGCTATGATCTGAAGCTCGAGAGATGTCGGAGCGGTACTTCAATTCTCGCCCAAGTTCACAAGCAAGACAGGTGTCATGGTCACTACAGGGGAGTCACGGGGCGGGACTGCCCCCTCCAATTCAACAATCTGGAAACGTTACATGGAGAAATGTGGTAACATCCCCACGATAGCGCGGGGGGTTGGTAACATCCTGCTGGAAAACGGCATCGGTAGGCAACTGTTCAAAAGTGGCTCTGAGCACTATGGGACTTAACGTCTGAGGTCATCAGTCTCCTAGAACTTAAAACTACTCAAACCTAACTAACCTAAGGACATTACACACATCCATGCCCGAGGCAGGATTCGAACCTGAGACCGTAGCGGTCGCGCGGCTCCAGACTGTAGCTCCTAGAACCGCTCGGCCACACCGGCCGGCAGGCATCAGTTGAACAGGACAGTTCAACACGTCGAGAGAGGCGTGCCCTGTCACTGGCACTTGTCGCAATGCGACTCAACGCTGCTCATGAAATTGTGAGGATCTTGTCTTTCAGAGTGTCTCTATCGATTGAGTATTTATCCGACAACATAAAATGTCGTGCTCCTTCGAGGACAGCCCGTATATTAAGCGATCGAAACTGTTTTATTAAAAAGAAATGTACTCAATGACCTTAAATTCATACAGAGTATATATCTCCTTTAATAATAGAAATGCTACGTACTTAATCTGCAGCTACACACACACTCGGAAACCCACCATACGGTGTATGGCGGTCGGTAGTTTATATAAAAGCTAGGCAGTCGGCAGATACATCGTTCTAGTTAATTAATCTTCGCACACTATCAGCACTAGTTTTAATTCATTTATCTGGAGTACAGATTGCATAAAATATACCGGGTGATCAAAAAGTCAGTATAAATTTGAAAACTTAATAAACCACGGAATAATGTAGATAGAGAGGTAAAAATTGACAAACATGCTTAGAATGACATGGGGTTTTATTAGAACCAAAAAAAACAAAGTTCACAAAATGTCCGACAGATGGCGCTGACAGCAAAACATCAGTGATTGCGCATGACAATCGTGTATAAAAGGAGCTGTAATGAGAGAGAGAATCAGATGCGCCAGCAGTCGCCGCATGTTGACGTTACCTGAAAAGGCGCTTTTAGTGAAGCTCAAAATGGTTCAAATGGCTCTGAGCACTATGGGACTTAACATCTGTGGTCATCAGTCCCCTAGAACTTAGAACTACTTAAACCTAACTAACCTAAGGACATCACACACATCCATGCCCGAGGCAGGATTCGAACCTGCGACCGTAGCAGTCGCGCGGTTCCGGACTGAGCGCCTAGAACCGCTAGACCACCGCGGCCGGCTTAGTGAAGCTGTATTATCAGAATGGGGAATGTGCTAGTTCAGCGTTAAGATCCTGTCCCTATAGGAACGGGATTCGAACGGGTAAAGGACCGTTGACAAATGCAGCTGTGGCGAGAATGATTTCGAAGTTCGAAGCCACGGGATGTTTAGATGATAGACCCCGTAGTGGCCGACCGAGCACAAGGCATAATGCTGCTGAGACAGTTCTGGAAGAAATGGAGACTGTAGCGGGTTCTTCTATGCACGGGGAAGTCAGCGCTCGTGCAGTCGCACGTCGCACCGGCATTCCATACACTACTGTTCGGTTGGCACTGAGGCGTACCCTCCGATGCTATCCGTACAAAATCCATCGGCATCATGAACTGTTACCTGGCGATTTAGTGAAGCGCATTTGCAGTGTAGGCGTTTCAAAAGATGGCGGAAGATGACGATTGATTGAGTAACGCGTTGTGGACCAACGAAGCTCATTTCACGCTCGAGGGTCTGTCAACGCCCACAACTGCAGAATTTGGGCTACCGAAAATCCTAGAACTGTCGTGGAAACTCCATTGCACGACGAGAAAGTCACAGTATGGGTTGGATTTACCACATCTACCGTTATCGGGCCTTTTTTCTTCGAAGAAATGCGTGATTCTGATTTTCCAACTGCTACCGTGACCGGCGATAGGTACGCCGATATGTTACAAAATCGCATCATCCCCAACCTTACTGATAAACACCTGCTGCAACGTACGATGTTTATGCAGGATGGCGCTCCACCCCATATTGCTAGACGCGTGAAAGATCTCTTGCGCGCTTCGTTTGGTGATGATCGTGTGCTCAGCCGCCACTTTCGTCATGCTTGGCCTCCCAGGTTCCCAGACCTCATTCCGTGCGATTATTGGCTTTGGGGTTACCTGAAGTCGCAAGTGTATCGTGATCGACCGACACCTCTAGGGATGCTGAAAGACAACACCCGACGCCAATGCCTCACCATAACTCCGGAAATGCTTTATAGTGCTGTTCACAACATTATTCCTCGACCACAGCTATTGTGAGGAATGATGGTGGACATATTGAGCATTTCCTGTAAAGAACATCATCTTTGCTTTGTCTTACTTTGTTATGCTAATTATTGCTATTCTGATCAGATGAAGCGCCATCTGTCGGACATTTCTTGAACTTTTGTGTTTTTTGGTTCTAATAAAACCCCATGTCATTCCAAGCATGTGTGTCAAATTGTGCCTCTCTATCTACATTATTCCGTGATTTATTCAGTTTTCCAATTTATGCTGACTTTTTGATCACCCGGTACTGTAAAGTAAGCTCTGTTTCTAATCTCAGAAGAGTTCATCATTTCAAAGGGAACGACGGCTTTTGGTTATTATTGTCTACACTGTCGGACCTCTGTTACAAGCAGTGTATACAGATATGTTCGCACTCCAGGGAAGCCTGCTAGAGAGCGGCGGGCTGAGAGGGAACTGCCCCGAAGACTTCGGCGCCCCCTGGAATAGAGCATCGGCACTCCAGACGTCGCGTGTGTCGCTCCCCCGACCAGGCCTCGTGTCATAACAAATCTTCTGGACGCCATTCTCACCCCTCGTCCTCCTGCCTCTCGACTGCTTCCTCCGGCCGCTGCCGCTCTCCTCCTTTCGGCTCCTCTTTCTTCTTCTGCTCCTCCTCCTTCTTCTTCGTCTTCTTCTGGGGCCGGCCCCAGCCTCTCATCGCGGGGTGAAGTGCCTCTAATAGCCGTCTCCCCGCGCCCTCCCGGCTCAAATCTAATTTGGCCCGGCCCTGTCTGGGGTCGCGCTGCCAGATATTGCTCCGGCGGACAGATGCTCCGGCTGGCGACCGGCCGGCAGCTCGGCGGGGCGGTCCCTGTCTTGACGACGCACGGACAGCCGGAGGGCAATACCTGCCTCTGGACAAATACGGATGTACAGGATTACTCACAACTACCTGCCGCCTTTCATAATGCCACAACACAAGGCAGCCAGAAAACAGAAACATATCAGTGGATCGAGGATCTCTCCTATTTTTTAACACACTGGAGCTAAATATGGGTGACGTCTGTGACGCGGAAAACGTCAATATGAGTTAGCATGAGATTGCTATTCATTGACTTCACTGCTGCTCCGGGAAGCGGAGCATAGCTACACGATACAGAGCCTGCGACAACGGAGAAGTAGTCCCCGTGACGCCATGCTGTGTGCCTGCGGGATTCATACAATCAGATAGGCTTTAGGAACAGTGTGGGAACCATCGCCTGTAGCTGAACTTTCCATGAGTTGAAGTTGTTTCAAGACTGTTGTGTCTTCATATTAGGAAACAGTCCTCAAACTGACAAAGATACTGGCTGAGCATAATCTTTGCTTAATCTTCTGTAACACGTTTTCTGATACTTGTTCTAGGTGTTAGGAGTGGGGCGTACTTTCTGTGTACCACGTTGTTCTGCAAATTACAGGACGAATAATGAGGAAAATATTTCAATACTTTGATTTCCTGAAGACGCAAACACTCAGGTTAAGCAGTTTTCAAACCTAAGAGGAATTTTGTAGTTCTGTTAAGCATTTCGCCGAGAATCACATAATTCCTAAAGATAAAATAGAATAGCAAGTAGTTCTGTGTTAACAGTTCGGGAGAATTCCCAAGCTGGTACTGAATGCTGTTCATTCTTTCACAAACTGCGACATAGTCGCGAACTGAACAGTGACCAGAATATAGAATAAATTTCCTTCACTTCACGTCTATCGTCACAAATTTTTTTCATCAGACTACCGCTCTCGATCTATAATGACCATCTTTTTATAAAACAGATTTGAAGCTGGTCATTATAGACCGAAACCTGTAGTCTAATGTCAAAAATTTGTGACCATACAGTGAAGTAAAGGAAATTTGTTCATTGTTTGTTTGCCGGCCGGGGTGGCCGAGTGGCTCTAAGCGCTACAGTTTGGAACAGTGCGACCGCTACGGTCGCAGGTTCGAATCCTGCCTCGGGCATGGATGTGTGTGTTGTCCTTAGGTTAGTTAGGTTTAAGTAGTTCTAAGTTCTAGGGGACTGATGACCACAGAAGTTAAGTCCAATAGTGCTCAGAGCCATTTGAACCATGTTTCATTCTTTGTTTCCTGGACAACCATCCTACATGTCTCTGTGTGCTGAAACAAAATTCTAGTAAAACAAAATCGCCGCTCCAAGAAGCAAATACACTGTGTTGATGATGCCGATATTTGTTCTTAACAAGCTTCGCCAACTTCGTAGTCGACTGGAAAAACTTATCACCATCTATACATCTGTCAAGATATACTGGAAAATTGACATGTGATACACTTTGTTCCTCGCTACATACGACAACTACAGCCACTCATTTAACTGAATACATTTCCAACACTATTGTGGGCTGCAAACAATTGTTGTTACGTAACTTTTAAGGGAGTGGGTTTGGTCACTACGGAGAAATGTGTGGTGCAAGTTACCGTGTGTCAGTTTCGCAGATTTTAGACACCGAAAAAAATGAAAATAATGAGTGTGCTGAAAATGAAACCTGCGTTGTATGCGGGCTTCTGTGCGAAAGACTTGACACTGAGTTCTGTAGCAACACCTCATGAACAAATGTCTATTAGGAATTTAGAGCACGTTCATGAACATACAAATAAAGTAGAAACATCTGTATATGAGTTAAGAGTGGAGGTTACGTATTTCACAGTTTATTAAGAGTAGTAAGTGGGTGGGATAAATGTAAAGCACTTCTTGTTAGTGCTGATTTCACTGCAAGTAGGATAAACAGATTAATTCATACACACTCTATCTGGAGAGAGGTGCCCAAGAGCAATTATCTAATTAATTGAACGATGTCTCCTACAGTCGTATCTGATGACTTTGGATGTGTGCTTCTAAGCAGCATGTATCATAGCCAAGTCTTCAAACAGTTCCTGGGAATACGTTTGACTATTATCGCTTTTCAGAAACATGCACCTGTGGTAACGACATGAGAGAAATCATTTTAAAAACATGTTCTCATATAAGGAAATAGTTTTGCAAGTAATTATTCTAAAATAAGAAACAACCGCCTTGTAATGAACAGTACACACACGATACTTAAATTTTCCAAATGAAAGCAAATTTCTGTGTAGTGTTGTGTGTTTTCTTTTCGATTTTTTTTAGTTTTGATGTTTATTTTCCTTTGCCTTGTGATTTAAAAATAATGTTTTTGTCGTTAAGACCAAGTTCCAGGATTGTGTGTTTCACAGTAACTCGAAAGCGAAACAAACTTCAAGCTAAGCCGCATTGATAGCGCTGAAAGTGCTTATAATCCATTTCCTTTTCTCCGCTCCTTCACAGCTGTAACGTAATGCTCGTAAAATGTACATCTGACAGCAAAAAAAGGGGGTCACTGCCGAATACAACCAACATAACGTAGCTGTGTTGCAGGTCCTCTAAACACCAAAACCCCGTGGGGTACAGTCGTTTGACTAGACACAATGGGTACCGCAAGAGACTACTAAGAGACCAAAGGTCTTTATGGCAGTCAGTCTATGTGTCAACTAATATCGTCATACAAAATGTATTAGAAAACACATTCTTAGCAATGAGACTCCCCATAACACTCATAATCTAACCTTAATTACAACAAGTGACATTCCAAAAGTTCTGAGGAAACAGATTATTTTACGTATATCGTACAATAATCCTTAGTCAAAATTAAATACTTGAGACAATATATCGAGTTACATAGCTGTACAACAATTGGAAAAAAGTTTTTCGCTCTCTAAAAGATTTTCCATCCACATGCTGAAGGTCGCTCAACGGCGAGTGGCTCTGGAAACTGGATATTGGACGAACCAGTAGAAAAACGCGATTAACGGCAACAAGCACTCTAAGGAAATCTCAACATTAACAGCGAATCACCAGTAATATCATTGTTCTCGTAACATATCAACAGCTACGTGTACACAAATTTGAACTTCAAATGACATGACCAACGTCGTCGTTCTGGTCCTGGATTCAAACCCAGCACCTATAGCCATTGCTAACTAAGCTAAGCTTTGTTTGTGCCTTATTGAGACCCGATCACTAGGCATAAAAAGATGTGAAGTGTAGATGTTTGCACCAGTATCAGTTATCAATTCAGATTCTGAAAATAATTGACGAAAATGTTTGTACTGAACTGGGAATCCTGTCATAACACGTTTAATATGGTGCCATTCACAAGGAACAAGGTATGCTCATGTTTAAAATTGAAATGCCATCATATAAAGCTTGTGACAGGGATGCGAACCCAGCACCTAACCGGATTATTAACGAAGTACAGTCATCCTCAAAAGTATCCGAACTACCTGGATTGCATTTTGCCTGATTCCCATGCAACCCGCATAACGCAACTGTCTAGCACGTCCACTAATCACTCCTTGATACAGTCGTTTGACTATTGAAAATGGTTCCAACAGTCACCACTGGAAAACACTGCTCTGTATCGCAATAAATCAAGATGTAAAGTAATACCACGATACTAAAAATATCAGGGAACACCTCATCACAGATAAGACTGTCCTTAAGGCTTGTAAGCTCGCATTTATTGCAATAACTGACAAACCTGAATTGTTAGCACTCTCATTATTACGTCAGATAGGTAATGCACGCAGTAAGTTCGGCGTAATCATGATTTCCTCTTCAAAGTAACATGCCATACTTGTTATATAACACCAAATGTCATTAAAAATTGACGTTATTCACGAGCAGCTAGTTGAGAATATGTATGAACGTCAAATGACGCGACGAACCGACTCGTTCTGTATATGGATTCAAACCCAGGTCATGCAAACTAAGATTTCGTGACAGACGCAAATTAACAGTCATTCCTGACTAGGCATAAAGAGAGTGATATACTTCATTTTTGGACAGTCTCAGTTAGCAAATATCAACTTTAAATTACAGAACGTAACTTCTTTAACGGACGCGAATTCGTACCCAGCATCTATTGTCCCTGTTAACGAACTACGAGAGATGTTAAATATTGCTTCTTCACAAGTAACTTACTTGAAATGCAGTGAGGTAAAGCTTTGTGTTGTACAGGGATTCGAACCCAGAAGCTAATCGGATTGTTATCGAAGCACAATCAACTTTGATATATCAGATTATCTCAGCAGTAGCTAGATGTATTAAATGAAATGACGAGACGAAACATTAATTTTTCCTTCCCAGGACTCCAACCCGGCACGTATCGCTGTTATATTCTAGAGAAAGGGAACGTTAAGTATAGGTTTGTTACACCAGCAGCGACATGTGAGCATGTTTGAACTAGAAGTAATATGACGAAGTGTTCAGTGCTGACTGAGAATCGAACCCCAAACATATCGTCGTTGACTACACACAAAGAGACGACACTTACCGAATTTTTCTCCACCAGCAGCTCGGAATAACATCCTTGAACTTACAGTGATCTCGCAAATAGTTCTGTGTCTCACTGGGAGTCAAAAACGTCAGATATCGTTAGTTTGACAACGAATGAAAATGCATTAAGAAAAAAAAATATTATCCTCCAGCAGATAGTTGTTCTCATGCTAGAGCTTGATAATACATAGTGAAACGTTTGGTCCTGGGCCAGTATTCAAACCCATCCATGCGCAATATGTGGAGATGTTGAGGAATGTGCAGTTTTGAACAAACAACAAGTTGTAATCGAGCTGTGTTGTCACGAAGGGATCAAATTCCGCGTTAAGGGCGGCTTGAGTTGCATTCGCAGTTCAGAACCAATTTTATCGACATACAGAAGCTCAAATAAAAGATGGAATAAGTGTCTTGTGACCATACACAGGGTTTGTTTCGTCACTAGAAATAAATAACTAGTATAAGAAAGGTTACTGGTGACAGAGTTTCTACATGTCGCCACTCCTTACTTTATTGTGGTTCCACCTAACGTCTACTTGGTAGAGAAGGAATATCATGTTTAATGTGATTTTCAGAACACAATGCCAATATACCTTCTTCACTTGGCGTAGCCAGAAGAGAATAGAATCTGCCTCTCCCTATACAAAAAAAAAAAAAAATCATAATAGGTTGGAATTGAACCAAGTCCATCATCATATGAAACTATCATCAGTCCAACAGACCACCAGACCCTCTTCGGGGTGACTCAGTTCTCTATCATAACACCGTTGCGGCACACAAGATGAGAATTCTGACACACAGGCTCTCTGTAGTGGTTTGCAGGATGTTCAGTACATTCATTTACTTGGTTGACCGAATCGCCATGAACTAGCTGCCTTGGCTACCCAGTGCATACATTCGACTCTATTTTGTAATCATCGAAATAAAATAACGTAACTGCCACCTACAAAGAACCGCCAACAGTGTTGGATACAGAAATTTAAATAGCAAATGTTCCTTTCCATTTGAACTACTCTATTGCGCAATCTGTTTGTTGAAACCATCGTGCTGTGCAAAAGAAATTCTGTAACTGTCTGTCTCTCAGAAGTCTAGATCCGGCCATACGCATTATCTCACAGCACTGTGGAATGCCGAAGTTCTGGAGGAACTGTTGTTCACTTCCACGGGTGCTGTAGTTACGTCACAGCGAGTAGCGTAACGGTAAGCGTCGCGCACTGTTGATAAGACGTCGCGTGTTTTACTACATTCGCTACTACATTTTTTTTTTAAACGCAATTCTGCTGTCTGCTGAAGTTATCAATTTAATGGAACTTTGAACATAATTCTCTTCACTTCTCAACCCAAAATAGTCGCATGTGGAAAAAAGGCTAACTTCTGCGTCATTTTGTTCTTTTCAGGTTTAATAGAAGGCCAGGCAGCAGATGCGTCTCGAAGCTTTTGTATTATGTATGGGGAGAGACCATCATGCCAAAATAGTCAGAAAAGTATTTTCTGCACTAGCTGTCGTCTGGTTGTGGCATTTTATTCTTCTTCAAACTTTGTTTGACAGCTTTAACTCAGAACAAGTTTTCTACATGCATGTAATCAATAAACTGCATGTGCATTGTCAGACTGTTATAGATAACATCAGAGAATTCGCATATATCGTTGATGATTAATTTCTCTCTCATGTTTAGTATTGTTTTAACAACACTAAAAGAAACCTTACGAAAACTGTGCTTTGTATTATAAGAAACGAAATAAAATTACCCACGATAACCTTACGAAGAAAGTCTGTTTCAACAAAACTAGGTATCTGTACACAAGCGTGCCTCTATCTGCACGAATTAGTAAAATACTTCTCACTTAGATTTCGATTGGGTCTGTGTTTAAATGGTATGCTGTGTCTTACTCAACAGATATGCAAATGTGGCATTTCATAAATAAAGTTACGTATTCCTAGAAACCCAAAATTTGCTCGTCAGCAGCGGAAAGAGGCGTTACCTGTTGTGCAGCATTGTAAGTTTTTCACCATTGCACTATGTGCTGAAAGTATTTTCTTGCGATTTGCTTTTCGATGTTTGATCTGACTGCTTGCAGCTCTTACACAGAAGGGATAAAAATGTTACACTCTGCGAGACTGGAACCGCGAACCATAACAGTCGCGTTTCTACAGGTCAGCACGTCAACACAGAGCTAGCTGATAGGTACGGTTTATGCCTTCCTCTTACGAGGCCGATAGTGACTAGAACTCGTAAACCGCTATTTACAGGACAAGAATAGTAGCGATTGCCACGTTCAGTGACTTTGCTGGGCTGAAAACCGTATATTTACGATCTTCTGTTACACCTCAAGCGATAACAACTCAGGTTATTCAATGGAAAAGACACGAGAAATCAAGTGAACTTTGTGGCTTAATTCCGTGCACACCAGGAAGTAACTCGCCGATCACAGAGTTGCCAAACATACCTTGCGTTGTCGCCAAATCTCAGTTACATTACCAGCAGGAAGAAGACGAACCGATGTGAACCTACAGCGGGCTGGGAAGTGACCATAGCTGGCGCCTCAAAGACGCGGCTGCTACGGCCTGGAATACGTAATGCGTCTGATTCGCATTTCTGTAACTAGGTTTAGGGACTGGAGCTTAGTTGCTAATAATACTCAGAACTGACTGCAAACAGAGCATCATATATCAGTAACTCTCATAGTTGTTGTTATATTTCTTTCGTAACTGTACTCAAAACTAAGAAACACATTCACGGACGTTTTCGTGCCTCGCCGATAGTCGAGCACAACAAACAAATAAAAATAAAAAGAGAATGTGGGTGTGTGTCTGTGTGTGAGAGAGAGAGAGATAGAGAGAGAGAAGAGAGCGAGAGAGATAAAGAGAGAGAGAGGGTAAAAATTTGTTGTAAAGACATTGAATACTTGTATGTAAAGAAATCTTTCATTAAAAAGATTCGTTCCACATCATTACGAAATGTCGTATTCATGATCTATGGAACAAGTATTAATCTAATCTAATCATATTACTTACTGTCCATGAAGAGTCATGAAGTACCGAAATTTTCGCCTATATCAGTAACCAAATCTAAATTTGAAAATAAAAGACGACAGGTTTTGTAATAAACCGGGACTCCTATCAAGACCCTTTCATCCCTGTTAACTAACCATGAAAGATGTCTGATATACCTCAATTCAGAAGTAACGAAGTGTGTATGCATTTAAAGATGAAGCGCATGATGTGAAGTTCTGCGACGGAGATACGAAACCAAGACGTAATCGGATTGTTAACTAAGTAAAATCAAATGTTACGTATCGGTTTTTCTTGCCAGCTACTAGGTGTTTGAATATAAATTAAGGAGAAAAATTTTTGTGCCTGAGCGACAACCGAACCGCACTTCTATCGTTCTTCTTTATTGTCCACGAATATTGCTTAAGTATCAGTTGCTTACTCACCAACGGTAAGATGTGTGCGTGTTTGTCCAGAAATTGTTGGCAACATGAACAGACATTAAACATGCACGTTAATTTTCACTAGCAGATCGGTGTGCACGTGACAGGGCTTGAAATGAAATTATCAATATTTTTGTACTGGATCAGGATTCGGACGCACATATTTACCTTAGGAGGAGACCTAGAGAAGAATGCAGTCTTGGGAAAAGGAATGAAATGATTGAACTATACTGTTCCGAGAGATTCAGATCCTCGAAAGAAGAGATACGAATTCGAATCACAGTCCAGCACCAAATTTTTCAACGTCTCTAGTTCAATAAAGTGCATATAAAATAAGAGCCCTGTTCCTTTAGATGGCTATCAGTTCATCAAATAAAATAAAATTTTCTAATGTACGTAAGTTTACTGGTGACAGTATATCTGTTTACCCTGACCTCCATCTATGTCATTTTCCAACGTCAACCGGCTCTGCCCAGTTTGGAATGAAGGAACGTGATGTTTAATGCGGATTCTGGATTATAAAAGCTTTCTCTTGAGGTTGCCAGAGGTAAAGCAAATCTGTTTGTGCCTCTTAAAAGTAAATGCCTGAACCCACGCATTGCACTTGTGATAGTTCGTTCCACCAGACCATTGTGGCCACATTTCCCAGCCCCAGGAGTGTGCTGTAATGGATGATGTGCTTAGCTTACTAAACTAGTCACGGTTGGAAAAAACGCGAGTCTATTAAATGGTTAAGTATAAGCAAGCAATTGACGTGGAGATTATGCTATTCTCATGTCCGCAGAATATAAAGACTCTTCTAGGCGTCATAGCCTAGATTTGAAGCCATTTTGAAATTTTCACTAATTCAGGAAATTTCTTAGTTCGAGAAAATCCACTGTGAAGTGTGAAGTTACCGGATAATTCGATTATCACCGTCATTATTACTATCATTTTCTTCATGCCGCTGCTGGAACACATGTGCTTGAAGATCATTTAAGTCCTTTTCGTCATTATAGAAGTAGTCGTCCAAGAACAGGTTCTTTCCCTGTTTACGGAATTCTTTTCATGTTAATATCAAACATCAGCAATTACTCGTAGATTACATTAAAATTGAAGTAATTGATGAAGATGTCACTTGTTAACAAAAACGCACTGTCTTTCTACTTCATTTACCTGCGCCTAGAAATGGCTGTCGAATACTGCCAAACCAAAAGCCAAGGGATCTTACTGCCTTCTGATATACGTAGCTGTCAGTTCTTCTATATGATTTGATCGACGTGACCTGTTTCAAGTTGTGCATGACAGAGAATGTTTTAGAAAATCAATTGTTTTCCTTTGCTATAAACAGAAAGATCTTCATTCTAATCAAACCAAGTTCAAAATTTTCGCAGTATTAGTTCACATTTAATATTCGCTTCTGTAATGTGGAAAAGTATTTCACAGTTGCAAAACCCGCATCCGACCCATTGACCTTACGCTGATCATAAATTCTCGCTCAGAGTGACACCAGTTTAAGTAACCTTATGTAGCAAATACTTTTTGCCAGTGCTCTTTATCACCGGGAAATACGCTATTACCCATTGGGCTCCATAAGTACACTGTAACAGTAATTTCTGTGTGTGTGCAATGCATACGGATTGTTGAATATCGTGGTGCTCCCTCTTCCACTTCTGTATACATTATGCCTGATTTAAACGGGTCCTTTATCATTACTGGCCCTGGGCAGTGCTACATCATACTGACAACAGTAATGTGCTTTTACTGACAACCTCACTGTTCGTTTTACCTGGTCTTGTAATCATTTAAATAAAATAACATGATCTTCCAGTGGGTCACATTTCGTCCCCCTTTTTCTTCTGTGAAATTTGTCAGTAAGCTTTCTGCCTTCGAACCAGCGAAATGCGGCAGAGTACGGCTGGTAAACGATTTACAAACCACGATTTAGTGTTGTTAACACGATTTCTTTAAACATTGGCGTAGCTGAAGGAATTTAGTTTCTTCTTAAATCGTCTTATGCAGCAACGTTCACAGATATCTCAAATAGGGAAAGCTCTTTATCTAGGTACGAAGGTTGTAAAACAAACTTCCCACAGTTTGTGTCAGGTTGATCTTTTCGTCTGATAGCTCTGCGTAAGTATTTTGTGTAAGAGGTATTAAAGTAGTGTTCCTGTAGCTGTGGGAATCATTGGTAGAACACGAGTTTCACACCAATGGGTACAGTACTGATAAATATTCAAAATGATTATCAACCCTCTGCCTCGTGATGACTGGGTGTTGTGTGATGTCCTTAGGTTAGTTAGGTTTAAGTAGTTCTAAGTTCTAGGGGACTGATTACCATAGGTGTTAAGTCCCATAGTGCTCAGAGCCATTTGAACCGATTGATTATCAACCCAAGTCTGCGTTCATCCACAAACTGAGGCGTATTTGTAATATTGAAGCTAGACTAGGTATCCTTGTCTTTCTTGACTGGGCATTGGAAGGGTTTACACACACGTAAACGAGGGTAATCCCAAAGGTAAGGTCTCCTAAGGGACACGCAACTGCCAACGCAGGCACAAACGAGAGATCCTTAATTTTAATGACAAGCACAAACCACAGTGTTGGCTGCATGGTGTCAAGGTGATAAAGAGTAAGACTATGGATACGAAGGTCTCACGTTCGATCCCTCACCAGTCCCACGATTTTTATGTGCCGTTTTGCACATATTTCCCCTGGGGCAGTGTTTGTTGATGTGAAAAATGCCGAGTTGCACTGTGGTCCGAAAGCCACGTAAAACTGTAGGTCCACCTATTAACTGGCTAAGTAAGTCAACTGAAAGGTTGGATGAAAGCTACAGCGTACCACCTCCAACAAGACCGTGCCTATTAAAGCACTATGGTGTTCAAACCACTCATGCGACTGATGACTTCTTTACTTTTATGGGTTCCAAAACTAATGATCTTCGGGTTATTAACATTTTTGTGTTTTCATGCTGTAGCTTTGATACCAGTAAACGTAAGTAACCGGCCGAGCACTGTCACCGTTCGACTTGTCAAGGTGGCACACGACGATGCTGTCGACCCCATTTACAATTTTGGTCATGGCTATGTTTCAGTCGAATACCTCTATGGGCCTTTCTGCGTATTTCAAGATATACTTTTATACACTTGGTACGCTTCCAAATTGATATCTGATAGAGCTGTATTTAGCAACATGAATCAGATATGTTTTCCGTGCAATATATCGGACAACCCGTCAGTGCAGCGAGATTTCGTTTATGTGTTGCGCATGGTGCAATAAATATTTGTGTTTTGCTTGCTTCTGTGATAGGTTTCACAACACTGAATACGAGCAAGCTCACGAATAGACTGTCAATAACTGAAATTACGCAATAACACACTTAAAAGTTGCATTTTTGCATTATGTATCCCGATGAAAATAACTGTAAACACGTTATATGCCTACTTGCTTATTACACGCTGCTCGATGCTTTCATCAAAAAATAAAAATAAAAATAAAGAGAGAGAGAAAGAGAGAGAAAACAGAAATGTATTTCAAATATCAACTCAGTGACGCCATGTTCGTCTCGTGATGTAAAGCAAGGATAATTGATAGGTAATATCTCGTTGTACTAGCGATATGTATGGCTACGGGGTTCTTTGTTTTCTCTCTGCAAACAACTAGAACAGAATTCAGTAACAATGTGGTAAGAACACCTACTCAGTGCGCCAATTAAACACTCAGCCATTTTTGGTTATTTTGTTAATCGTCTGTAATGCAGAAAACATCCTTGATTATTGATTTGTAATTACTACCATTGTTATTGTTATTCGTCACCCCACAACAGCTTTCCTATCACTCATTGCCGCCGATGCACGTAACGAATGGATCAGGATGAATGGAATGTGGGATGTTTCGTCACGGAGAATATACACATTTATCTAGGCGTCTTGTGTCAGGGTAATATGAAAATCTCAATAAGAAAAGCCGACAATAACACCCCACTATTTCTGTCCACTTAACACCACGTCGACAGACAAATTGGTGTCTCACTGTAATCTGATTATAATTCGTTAGCCTTTTTGCGACCTATTTTAATACCTCGTGGGAGCAGATATAATATTTTGCTTTTTGAACACCGAACAATAACACACAAAGATAGTAGATGGAAGGGTAAAAAGAAAAATCAGACTCATGGGTGTGGATCCAGTTCATCATAAGAAGACTAAACAAGAGGGAAACATTACGAAAGCAATGAATACGCTGGTTAGTATAAATTATTTGTGTAGATCAGAAGATGAAAAAGCGCAGATCTGCACAGTGCCCGCATGTGCGCTTTAGTTTCTGTCTTAATGGGCATAATTTTTAGTTTCTTTTCTTCTGAATTATCAAATGAATTGATTATTACGTGGTACAGAATAATTAGATGTGTTTCTTACAGCTTCCATTCGCACCAACATTTTTCTACATTTTCGTGCAATTCATGAAATTCTACTTGTATGATCACAAGACTGCACATAGATGTAATCGATTTCGAGGTTCAAAGTGTTTGTTACCTTACTTTTCGTGAAAGGTTGGCAAAGTTGATTTCCAAAGACTTTTTATTGTACTGAAAATACTTCTGTAGCAAAGAAACAAGGTAAGTGTTTTATTCGTATATATTTTGTGGGAAACTGTAATCGTGACGGAAGATTACACACCCGAATGTTTGACACAGCTGGTAGGAGAAAACGCTGCATATTAACCAAACCCCGCGCCTCCTCTCCGTATCCTCCTATGACACGAGTAGAGGATTCTCCTCCTATAACGCTATAGAGCTGTTACTAGCACAGCTGAGAATTGGCAACATCGTTACAAACATTTGGCAACACTGTGACAGTGCAATCACTTCCGCGTATGGTACTGAACTGACTCGCTAAATTCACTTGATATTCCCTTTCCATTTGAGTGACTCGTGGTATATAATCCTCCCGTAAACTAAGACACTGAGACAGAAATTTCAATTTTTTGGCTAAAGGAATGCTATTTTCACATAAGTGTCAACTTTTAATATCTTTCACTATGTGTTATGAGGCTGAGCGACGAATACCATGACGAGATTGGCGTGCTGGCAGCAGTGTGTCCGTAGCCCCGTGGTACCGCCCGTGTCTCGTGTTCCAACGGTGAAGAAAATCGTCAGTTCTAATTGTGGTAGAGGCAGCGCATGCGAGCTTTTTTTGTGTATTATTTCATGGAGCTGCGAATTCCCAGACAAAATTCTGTAACAAAATCAGAAGAAAACCTTTACACATCAAATCCTCTTGGCACTCGACTCAGTAAGTTGTGTTAATGGTCGTAGATCTCGGCTTTCTGACTGCCAAGCTGCCACACAATACAAGCGTCTCTGAAGAAATTCGAATCGACCGTCAACGATACGAAAGTCAAAAATGTTCTTCACTTAAGACACCCATGCCAGGCTGATAAGTATGAAGGAAATAAATTGATTAGCAAATCGCAAGAAAATACTTTCAGCTCATAGTGCAATGGTGAAAAACTTACAATGCTGCACAATAGGTAACGCCTCTTTCCGCTGCTGATCAGCAAATTTTGGGTTTCTAGGAATACATAACTTTATTTATGAAATGCCACATTTGCATACCTGTTGAGTATGTCACAGCATAACATTTAAACACAGACCCAATCGAAATCTAAGTGAGTAGTATTTTACTAATTTGTGCAGATAGAGGCACGCTTGTGTACAGATACCCAGTTTTGTTAAAACAGACTTTCGTCGTAAGGTTATCGTGGGTAGTGTTATTTCATTTCTTACAATACAGTGCACAGTTTTAGAAAGGTTTCTTTTAGTGTTGTTAAAACAATGCTAAACATGAGAGAGAAATTAATCATCAACGATATATGCGAATTCTTTGATGTTATCTATAACAGTCTGACAATGCACATGCAGTTTATTGATTACATGCATGTAGAAAACTTGTTCTGAGGTAAAGCTGTCAAACAAAGTTTGAAGAAGAATAAAATGCCACAACCAGACGACAGCTAATGCAGAAAATACTTTTCTGACTATTTTGGCATGATGGGCTCTCCCCATACATAATACAAAAGCATCTGCTGCCTGGCCTTCTATTAAACCTGAAAAGAACAAAATGACGCAGAAGTTAGCCTTTTTTCCATATGTGACTATTTTGGGTTGAGAAGTGAAGAGAATTATTTTCAAAGTTCCATTAAACTGATTACTTCAGCAGACAGCAGAATTGCGTTTAAAAAAAAAAAAATTGTAACGAATGTAACAGAACACGCGACGTCTTATCAACAGTGCGCGATGCTTACCGTTACTTTACTAGCTGTGACGTAACTACAGCACCTGTGGAAGTGAACAGCAGTTCCTCCAGAACTTCGGCATTCCACAGTGCTGTGGGATAATGCATATGGCCGGATCTAGACTTCTGAGAGACAGACAGTTACAGCATTTCTTTTGCACTGCACGATGGTTTCAACAAACAGATTGCGCAATAGAGTAGTTCAAATGGAAAGGAACACTTCCTATTTAAATTTCTGCATCCTACACTGTTGGTAGTTCTGTGTAGGTGGCAGTTACGTTATTTTATTTCGATGATTACAAAATAGAGTCGAATGTATGCACTGGGTAGCCGAGGCAGCTAGTTCATGGCGATTCGGTCAACCAAGTAAATGAATGTACTGAACATCCTGCAAACCACTACAGAGAGCCTGTGTGTCAGAATTCTCATCTTGTGTGCCGCAACGGTGTTATGATAGAGAACTGAGTCACCCCGAAGAGGGTCTGGTGGTCTGTTGGACTGATGATAGTTTCATATGATGATGGTCTCGTTTGGATTCCAACTTCTGCCGATTTCTTTTTTTTATAGGGAGAGGCAGATTCTATTCTCTTCTGGCTACGCCAATTGAAGAGGGTATAATGGAATTGTGGTCTGAAAATCACATTAAACATGATATTCCTTCTCTACCAAGTAGACGTTAGTTGGAACCACAATAAAGTAAGGAGTGGCGACATGTAGAAGCTCTATCACCAGTAACCTTTCTTATACTAGTTATTTATTTCTAGTGACGAAACAAACCCTGTGTATGGTCACAAGACACTTATTCCATCTTTTATTTGAGCTTCTGTATGTCGATAAAATTGGTTCCGATCAGGGAACGCAACTCAAACCGCCCTTAACGCGGAATTTGATCCCTTCGTGACAATACAGCTCGACTACAACTTGTTGTTTGTTCAAAACTGCACATTCCTCAACATCTCCACATATTGCGCATGAATGGGTTGGAATACTGGCCCAGGACCAAACTTTTCACTATGTATTATCAAGCTCTAGCATGAGAACACCTATCTGCTGGAGGATAATAATTTTTATTCTTAATGCATTTTCATTCGTTGTCAAACTAACGATATCTGACGTTTTTGACTCTCAGTGAGACACAGAACTATTTTCGAGATCACTGTAAGTTCAAGGATGTTATTCCGAGCTGCTGGTGGAGAAAAGCTTGGTAAGTGTCGTCTCTTTGTGTGTAGTCAACAACGATATGTTTGGGGTTCGATTCTCAGTCAGCACTGAACACTTCGTCATATTATTTCTAGTTCAATCATGCTCACATGTCGCTGCTGGTGTAACAAACCTATACTTAACGTTCCCTTTCTCTAGAATATAACAGCGATACGTGCCGGGTTTGAGTCCTGGGAAGGAAAAATTAATGTTTCGTCTCGTCATTTCATTTAATACATCTAGCTACTGCTGAGATAATCTGATATATCAAAGTTGATTGTGCTTCGATAACAATCCGATTAGCTTCTGGGTTCGAATCCCTGTACAACACAAAGCTTTACCTCACTGCATTTCAAGTAAGTTACTTGTGAAGAAGCAATATTTAACAACTCTCGTAGTTCATTAGAGGGACAATACATGCTGGGTACGAATTCGCGTCCGTTAAAGAAGTTACGTTCTGTAATTCAAAGTTGATATTTGCTAACTGATACTGTCCAAAAATGAAGTACACTCCTGGAAATGGAAAAAAGAACACATTGACATCGGTGTGTCAGACCCACCATACTTGCTCCGGACACTGCGAGAGGGCTGTACAAGCAATGATCACACGCACGGCACAGCGGACACACCAGGAACCGCGGTGTTGGCCGTCGAATGGCGCTAGCTGCGCAGCATTTGTGCACCGCCGCCGTCAGTGTCAGCCAGTTTGCCGTGGCATACGGAGCTCCATCGCAGTCTTTAACACTGGTAGCATGCCGCGACAGCGTGGACGTGAACCGTATGTGTAGTTGACGGACTTTGACCAAGGGCGTATAGTTGGCACGCGGGAGGCCGGGTGGACGTACCGCCGAATTGCTCAACATGTGGGGCGTGAGGTCTCCACAGTACATCAATGTTGTCGCCAGTGGTCGGCGGAAGGTGCACGTGCCCGTCGACATGGGACCGGACCGCAGCGACGCACGGATGCACGCCAAGACCGTAGGATCCTACGCAGTGCCGTAGGGGACCGCACCGCCACTTCCCAGCAAATTAGGGACACTGTTGCTCCTGGGGTATCGGCGAGGACCATTCGCAACCGTCTCCATGAAGCTGGGCTACGGTCCCGCACACCGTTAGGCCGTCTTCCGCTCACGCCCCAACATCGTGCAGCCCGCCTCCAGTGGTGTCGCGACAGGCGTGAATGGAGGGACGAATGGAGACGTGTCGTCTTCAGCGATGAGAGTCGCTTCTGCCTTGGTGCCAATGATGGTCGTATGCGTGTTTGGCGCCGTGCAGGTGAGCGCCACAATCAGGACTGCATACGACCGAGGCACACAGGGCCAACACCCTGCATCATGGTGTGGGGAGCGATCTCCTACACTGGCCGTACACCACTGGTGATCGTCGAGGGGACACTGAATAGTGCACGGTACATCCAAACCGTCATCGAACCCATCGTTCTACCATTCCTAGACCGGCAAGGGAACTTGCTGTTCCAACAGGACAATGCACGTCCGCATGTATCCCGTGCCACCCAACGTGCTCTAGAAGGTGTAAATCAACTACCCTGGCCAGCAAGATCTCCGGATCTGTCCCCCACTGAGCATGTTTGGGACTGGATGAAGCGTCGTCTCACGCGGTCTGCACGTCCAGCACGAACGCTGGTCCAACTGAGGCGCCAGGTGGAAATGGCATGGCAAGCCGTTCCACAGGACTTCATCCAGCATCTCTACGATCGTCTCCATGGGAGAATAGCAGCCTGCATTGCTGCGAAAGGTGGATATACACTGTACTAGTGCCGACATTGTGCATGCTCTGTTGCCTGTGTCTATGTGCCTGTGGCTCTGTCAGTGTGATCATGTGATGTACCTGACCCCAGGAATGTGTCAATAAAGTTTCCCTTTCCTGGGACAATGAATTCACGGTGTTCTTATTTCAATTTCCAGGAGTGTATATCACTCTCTTTATGCCTAGTCAGGAATGACTTGGAACCGCAAGACCGCTACGGTCGCAGGTTCGAATCCTGCCTCGGGCATGGATGTTTGTGATGTCCTTAGGTTAGTTAGGTTTAACTAGTTCTAAGTTCTAGGGGACTAATGACCTCAGCAGTTGAGTCCCATAGTGCTCAGAGCCATTCAGGAATGACTGTTAATTTCCGTCAGCCACGAAATTTTAGTTTGCATGATTGGTTCAAATGGCTCTGAGCACTATGGGACTCAACATCTGAGGTGATCAGTCCCCTAGAACCTAGAACTACTTAAAGCCAACTAACCTAAGGACATCACACACATCCATGCCCGAGGCAGGATTCGAACCTGTGACCGTAGCAGTCACGCGGTTCCGGGCTGATGTGCCTAGAACCGCACGGCCACAAATGCCTAGCCTGCATGACCCGGGTTTGAATCCATATGCAGAACGAGGCGGTTCATCGTGTCATTTGAAGTTCATACATATTCTCAACTAGCTGCTCGTGAATAACGTAAATTTTTAATGACATTTTGTGTTAAATAATAAGTATACTATGTTACTCTGAAGAGGAAATCATGAATATGACGAACTTACTGCGTGCGTTACCTGTCTGACATAATAATGAGAGTGCTAACATTTCACGTATGTCATTTATTGCAATAAATGTGAGCTTACAAGCCTTGAGGACAGTCATATCTGTGATGAGGTGTTCCCTGATATTTGTAGTATCGTGGTATTACTTTACATCTTGAGTTATTGCGATACAGAGCTGTGTTTTCTAGTGCTGATTTGTTGGAACCATTTTCAATAGTCAAACGACTGTACCAAGGTGTGATTAGAGGACCCGTTAGACAGCTGCGTTTATAGGTCGCATGGGAATCAGGTGAAATGCAATTCAGGTCGTTCGGATACTTTTGAGCGCGACTGTACATAAAATCAGAAGTTAAGTATCAAATGTTTTCACCAATAGCGAAATGCTGGAACCTTAATTGACGATAGAATGGTTTTTGCCTGACTGGGATTCGAACCCAGCATCTAGCACCGTCGTTTTCTAGCCATGAACAGCCGATAAATAGCCATTGTTTGTTCACCAGTAGCGAGATGGACGCATGTTTAGCAAGACATTAGGCGACGAAAAGTTCTGTGCTGAATGGATTTCAAACCCCGCACACGTGGTCATGAGGAAATTTTAACTAACAAATTCTTTTTCAATAATAGCTAGGATTGGCATGTTTGTACTTTCATTGCCGTGATGGAAAATACTCTGCTGGCTAGAAGTTGAATCCACGACATGTCGCCGTTGGTGATCACAACGAACACATCGTCAAACCCTAATCCGTTTTCACCAGTAGGATGGAGAGGAATTTTTGAACTTGAAAAGATGTAAGGAAACGTTTGATCTTGTAATGTTGTGATAAAAAGCTCATCATGTGGCTGTGAGTTGAAACGAACACGTTACAGCTGACAACGTATGAAGAGACGTTGAAAATGCAACTATTTTTCACCAGTAGTTCGGAGTGCACATGCTAGGGCTTGAAATGAAATAAGGAATATTTTGTGCCTATCAGGATGCGAAACCAGATAGGTGCCTTTCGAGGACGCCTAGAAGAGTTTGCAATCTTCGGGAACACAGTGACATCGAATTCTAAACCCAGTCCAGTACCACAATTTTCAGCGTCTCAGTTTCAAATAAAGTAAGAGCCTTGTGAACTTACATGGCCATAGATTCATTAAATGAAATACGTTTTCTAGTTTACGACGACTTCCTGGTGACGGAGTCTCTGCCTGTCACTGCTCAAACGAATGCCCAGTCGGCAGCGAAGGGATGTTATCTTTACTGCGGATATTGAACTACGGAGCTTACTGGCGTTCTGCACTTGGCGTTACTAGAGGTGAAGGAGGGCTACTTGGGTGTGTTAAAAATCTACGCCTGACGTGAGATGTTAACCTACACGTTTTACACATCTATACAAGATTAATCCATCAGACCACAGAACCCCCTGCCAAGCACATAATTATGAATTGCAGAGTATTCATTTAGATGTAGATGCAGATGTCAAGGGACGCGTAACAGGAAGGAGGGCGGGATCTGGGAATGGATAGAAGTGCAGAAGTGCAAAATATAAGCGTGAAATGGTTGCAAAGTATTGCTTACTTAGATGTGTGCCACGGTTCGTTTTATCTTAGGACCGAGAGATTTGGAAGGACTGTTCTCAGAACGAAGAATGGGTTATAGGGAAGGGGAGATCAAAGAATACGGTTTCATAGGTGGTGAGTGGAATGATAGAGAATAAAGACAGGATCAATTAAAAGAGAAAATGTAGCGTCATTGGAAACCGCTAGATTTGTTTATAAAGTTTTGGGGGAGTGGAATAGAAGGGCCCTTTGGCGATAGTGTCAGAGAGAGAGAGTGTTTGAGAGAATAGAGGAGATATTAACAACGAGTAAACATAAATGTTCAAATGTGTGTGAAATCTTATGGGACTTAACTGCTAAGGTCATCAGCTCCTAATCTTACACACTACTTAACCTAAATTATCATAAGGACAAACATACACACCCATGCCCGAGGGAGGTCTCGAACCTCCGCCAGGACCAGCCTCACAGTCCATGACTGCAGCGACTAAGACCGCTCGGCTAATCCCGCGCGGCGTGTAAACATAATATGAAATCGTTGGTGTATTGTGTGGAGGACGGAGGGTGTATTCATGGATGGAGGGAAAGAGAGAGACGTATTTGAAATAACAAAAACTACTGTGACAGAGTCCATCTACGCTGATTAGTTTGTAAGTATGTAGACAGGGTATAAATGAAATCAAAATAGAATACTTAACAAACTGTATATTCAAAAGAAACCCACTTGAATTAAAAGGTCAACTCAAAGGAAAGCTAACCCATATTGTATCTTTTCTGTTGCCACGCGATCTTCCACTAGCTCCCAATGAGGAAAAATAACGAAAAAGAAGACATAAAAAAAATTTTAAGAACTCTAATATTTTATCTAGAATCCTTCATTATTTTGTACTTCTATCACGCGTCTTGGCATAGAATGTATAAGCCGTCGGACGTAACAGCCTGAAGAAGCAACTTCCTCCCAGGCTTCCAGGACGCAGTCCCAAAGAGCGTCCGCAGTAGTTGGTTGGTTTCGTGGCCAGTTCTCTATTAATGTTCTGGCGACCTCAGCCCAAATGTTTTCCATGGAGTTCATATCAGCCGCCCGTAGCGGCCAGTCCATGACGTTGACGCCAATCGTAGAGAGCCGCTGCTAAACAACTGCAGACTTGTGAATGGGAGAATGGTCCTCTTCCAATGTGACGTCCCCTTCTGCGTACAGCATTCGCACTGACGGAAGCATCACATTTTCCAATATGTGGGCATACTGCGCGCTGTCCAGAGTTCCTTCTATCCTGTGAAAAATTCCCTCCCCTCTCGCAAAATTCCAACCACAGCAGGTAACAGATAGCCGGCCACTTCTTCTCGTCGTGGTTACATATTCGCGTCGATGGCGAGTCGCTTGCGGCCTGTAAACGATTCGTGGACCGTCGTGATTGGTGAAAACACCTTCTCATCAGTGACAATGACGTTGTCCCACGACGACCTCAGATGGAGCTCCGCAAATGCCAGCCAGTATAAAACGTTGTCTTCACTGAGCTCTTGTTTCACTGCGGATCGTCGTGCATGCAGTCCAGCGTCCCTCAGCCTTCGGCGAATCTTGTCACTGGAGCCGGGGAAGTTGGTCTCCCGCCGCAACTGCTTCGCGTTCAGAAAGGGATTTTCTCTGCTCCTAGACACTAGGTCCCTGTCTTCCTGCTGTGAGAT
Source organism: Schistocerca nitens (assembly GCF_023898315.1). Taxonomy (NCBI): domain Eukaryota; kingdom Metazoa; phylum Arthropoda; class Insecta; order Orthoptera; family Acrididae; genus Schistocerca; species Schistocerca nitens. Next base: position 369,787,037 of record NC_064621.1, read on the forward strand.
CACTCTCTTCCTGCCTGAGCCAGGAGCCCTGTTGGTGGTGCCTCTTTCAAGGCAGATCCTCCACCATCTCGTTGCAGTGGTATGTGGTACGCCATACCGTCTGCTAGCTTCTCTGATGGAACATCCTCCTTCCTCAATGAAAGCGACGACTCTACCTCGGCCGGCCAGAGTGGCCGAGCGGTTCTAGGCGCTTCAGTCTGGAACCGCGCGATCACTACGGTCGCAGGTTCGAATCCTGCCTCGGGCATGGATGTGTGTGATGTTCTTAGTTAGCTTTAAGTAGTTCTAAGTTCTAGGGGACTGATGACCTCAGATGTTAAGTCCCATAGTGCTCAGAGCCATTTGAACCATTTTTTGACTCGACCTCGAATAGACCTCTCCCAGTGAGCCATTACGGCAGACAGCCTGATGTGTATATCTGCTTGCCGCTCTTGTACTGTTTCCAGGAGATGAGGTAAATATATTTACGTCAAACAGAGCGGCAGAGGCATGCGGCGCAGCCGTGCTGGCTCGTCCCGGGCTGTTCGCCCACCAACGCCACCGCCAGCTCGCTCACTTGCGTCTCGCCTCGGCCAGCTTGGCAGGCCCGTAGCTCGCGAGCCGCGGCTAGTACAGACCCGGGCCGCATGGCCACGATCACCCCTTGAAGGATCAAAAGTTACACCTAACCTACCCAAGTCTGTATTACAAACTAACGCAGCTACAGCTATTATGCTATAACATGTGCAGGCACACCTACAGTTGACGATTTATTCAAATATTTGACGAATAATACTTTCAAAAATACATTCATTTTAAACATAGCTACCACAAAATATTTCAGCTAGCTAGCAATAGCATGACGCAGGAAACTATACTTTCTTGTAACCGCTGTGCATTAGATGTAGCCTTAAGAAAACCTGTATTCAACCACGACAACTAAGCGGAATGTAAAAGTAAACATGTTTGGCGGCAGCTCCTCCAAATAATTGTATATGCTTAGTATATAATACACGTTTTGTGCACTTATAACACGCACTCAGGGTCTCTGGAACAATACGTGCTGCACGACGGAAATTACTTTCTGCTGACGCACTTCATTTACATCTCAATGATACACGACTACTAGTGAACATTGCTCTTTACGGCAGTCAATCCACCTGTAAATTAACATCATTATATCGCAGATATTAGGCAACACGTTACTAGGGATGAGTAAGGCCTTAAGGTTTGCAACTAAACATGCTACTCCTAGCTACTACTAAATATGAAGTTGATTATTAACGTGTCTTCATAACCATGTGTGCGGCGTTCGACTCTCAGTCAGCATAGACGTTTTCGTCACCTTATTTCTAGTTAAACGTGTGCACATCTCGCTGATGGTGGACCAACATTGGACATTTCTCGTCTGTTCCTGGTTAGACAACGACGGCGGTAGGCGCCGGGTTCGAATACGGTCAGGCAATACAACTTCAGTCGTCATTTAAGGTTCCAACCCCACTACTGGTGACAAACTGTGATATCTACATTCTGATTTTACGTACTTATTCAACAATCCGATTAGGTGCTGGGTTCGCATCCTTGTCCCCAGCATTACATGATGGCATTTCAATTTTAAACATGTGTATCCTTTATTCCTTGACAATGTAACACTATACAACGTCTTTCGAGGTTAATTACCAAGAAGGTAATTGTCATGTTAGGGTTCCTGCTTTCATACAAACATTATCGTCATTTACGTTCAAGATGAGAATTCATAACTGATACTGGTGCAAACGTCAATATTTGACGTCTCTTTCTGCCTAGTGATCGAGTCTCGATAAGGCACAAAGCTTTGCTTGGTTAACAATGGCTTTACATTCTGGGTTTGCATCCGGATCCAGAACAAAGACGTTGGTCATTTCATTTAAAGTACAACTACGTGTACAAGTAACTGTCGATGAGTAATGTGAACAATGATATTACTTGTGATTCGCTGTTAATGTTGGGATTTCCGTAGAGTGGTTGCCGCCGTTAATCACGTTTTCTTTTAACTGCTTAGTATTACATAAAGTTGATGCGAAACCACTCCCCGTTGAACGTTGAACGACCTTCAGCATGTGTTGGGTAAACCTTTTAGACAGCAAAGAACTTGTTTCCAATTGTCACACAACTTTATAAATCCATATACTGTCTCAAATATTTAATTGTGCCTAAGGATTACTGAACGATTTATGTGACAAAACTAGTTGTCCCATAACATTTGAAATGTCACTTATTGTAATTAAGTTTAGTTTACAAACGATAAGGACTGTCTGATCTCTTCTGTACTATCGTGGTGTTACTTTACATCTGGACGGACTGTCGTAAAGATCGGTGTTCTCTAGTAGTTTCTAGCGGTACCCAGTGTATATCTTACAACGACTGTACTGTGGAGGGTTGCGACGACGTGCAACACAGATATGCAATGTTGGTTGCATACATTCAGGTGCAGCCTACACATTGGAATTCAGGGGTGACCCACTATTTTGCTGTTGAGTGTGCAATGTACGACGGTTTACGAGTCTCTAACGAAATTTCCAACCGCAGACGGCACCGTGAACTGTTAACGCCCTCGCTCCTGCGCTTGTGCGTAGGACTCAAGTCGTGACGTCACTAGAGGTAGGCCGAGGCCCACGAGAGAGACAAACCGTGGCACTTACATCATAGCACGTGATCTGCAGGTCTTACAAGTGCTAGCAGCTGTCTCGGGCGGAAAGCGAGTAACTATTTCAATAGAGTAATTTCTGAGAACATTACTCGTGGAGAACAGCGGTTTTTCCTAGATGAGCAGTAACGCCTGCTCCGTTCACCGCCACCGCTTATCAACATGGTATGAGGTGTGGAGATGGTCAGTAACTGACCGAAACCGGTAACCACAAAAATAAAGATGGCAAAAAAATAAAGGTTTTTTTGCGGTCGAGACTGTTTTTGTTCATTTTAAAGTATTTCAGAAGAACTTAATAAGTCTTGATTCTGTGTTTAAATGGGTGCAAGTTCTTGATATCATACGACCAAATAAATACCTTTAATGGGTTCCTTTTCAATTAAATATTGATTTCCCGTGGGCTCTGCACGGAGTCGAGTATTCGCAAAGTGTGGTGGACAAGCAGACTACACTCATGCTCATAAATTAAGGATAATCGCAGAATGTGGTGCCACACAACGTGGCACTACACAAAACTGTCGCTAATAGCATTGGCACATAGCGAACACACATGACACAGATCTGTCCACGGTATTGGTGATAAGTTGATAAAACCGTCCCGAAACACGTGTGCTACAAAACGCCACTGTTTCCTGCGCATGTACCCCGAAATCAGTATGGGATACGATCATCGTGCACACGTACACAAGCCGCACAACGGGTTGGCATACTCTGGATCAGGTGGTCGACCAGCTGCTTGGGTATAGCCTCCCATTCTTGCACCAGTGTCTGTCGGAGCTCCTGAAGTGTCCTAGGGGTTTGAACACTTGCAGCGATACGTCGACCGAGAGCATCCCAGACGTGCTCGATGGGGTTTAGGTCTGGAGAATAGGCAGACCACTCCATTCGCCTGATATCTTCTGTTTCAAGGTACTCCTCCACAATGGCAGCTCGGTGTTGCCGTGTGTTATCATCCATCAGGATGAAGGTGGGACCCACTGCACCGCTGCAAAGGCGGACATACTGGTGCAAAATGGCGTCCCGATACAACCTGACCTGTTACAGTTCCACTGTCAAAGAGATGCAGGGGTGTACGTGCACCAATTATAAGCCCACCCTACACCAGCAAACTACGATCTCCATACAAGTCCCTTTCAAGGACACTGAGGGGTTGGTATATGGTTCCTGGTTCACGCCAGACGAAAACCCGGAGAGAATCACTGTTCAGACTATACTCGGACTCTTTCGTGAACATAACCTGGGACCACTGTTCCAATGACCATGTACTGTGTTCTTGACAACAGGCTTTACGGGCTCTCTTGCGACCAGAGGTCAGTGGAACGCATCTTGCAGGTCTCCGGGCGAATAATCCATGTCTGTTCAGTCGTCTATAGACTTCGTGTGTGGAGACAACTGTTCCAGTGGCTGCGGTAAGGTCCCGAGCAAGGCTACCTGCAGTACTCCGTGGCCGTCTGCGGGCACTGATGGTGAGATATCGGTCTTCTTGTGGTGTTGTATACTGTGGATGTCCCGTACTGTAGCACCTGGACACGTTTCCTGTCTGCTGGAATCGTTGGCATGCTCTTGAGATCACACTTTGTGGCACACGGAGGGCCTGTGCTACGACCTGCTGTGTTTGACCAGCCTCCAGCCGCCCTAGTATTCTACCCCTCGTAACGTCATCAGTATGTGTTCTTTGAGCCATTTTCAGAAACTGTCACCATTAGTACGTCTGGAAACGTCTGCACACTTACTCGCTGCACCGTACACTAACATGCACCAACACAACTCTCCGTATGTGGTGTGCTGCCAGCGCCATTGGGCGACGACCGCAGGTCACATGAACCGCATGGTCATACCCCGAGGTGATTTAAACCCGCAAACCGCCCCCCAGAGCGTTGTTTCACTATGAATCAGCGTTATCCTTAATTTATGAGCATGAGTGTAGTATAACGTCACAGTTTCGTTGCAGGACCCATATATCTCATCGGCCCCGAGGCAGGCCTCCCTTCACGAAGGCCTCAGTCGCAGAGACAATGCACTTCGTAAATCTGTTCATTGGGTTGCCGGTCTGCTCCCGCAAACTAATGATCAGACTACATGTGCTGACATGCCTCTACCTAGTGGTGTGCTCTACAACCACGCCACAGCACGTATTACAGATGAAAACTCGGAGAGATACTCTGTCTACTGTGTGCTGACCGCACGTCGTCACGAGTTGTGGCGCCGTCTAATCGCAGCTATGACCTGCAGAGCAGTAACTTGGTCCATATCGGTGTCAGTGACGGTTACACTCAAACATTAACGTTACTTTGTGTACTAGTTGGATCTGATACTGGAGAAAGCTCGCACGATGAACTTCCAGACTGGGCTGTCTGATGTTTTCGTGTGGCCGCTGTGGCGGATTACTGCACGATTGCCGGTGGTATCGTTGTGTAAGCCGCATTGGATGAGCTGTTGTAGCCTGAGGTTTATCAGGAGCGACCCTTTTTGAGGTATATTACACGGACAAGTAATGATTTGTGTCGCAATTTGAACTAGTTAACCGATTTCAACTGATTAACAGCCATCATTGGTGCTTTCAACCAATATGTGCCCTGGGTAATAATACTGTCTTAAGAAGAGGTCAAACATAAAACTTTGCTTTGTATCGTTCAGTTACATATCTCATGGCGGAAAGGGGCATATTCTCTAAGATAGCTGATAATGATTCTATCTTGATGACCATGCCATTAAATTATATTCAACTGTTAATTGTACTTAAGAGATAAGTGTCTGTTTTGTTGTAATAGCCTGGGAAGTAATCTGTATTCCGTTTTATTATAATTCTGTGCGAAACCATTTCCATCATTTTGTAACATTTGTATGTGAGCTCATCCGTAAGTAAAACTTACTGGCCATTTTTGCGATTCGAAATCATGAAGTAAAGAAAGCGTTAGTGGTGGTTTCAGTACGAGGGTAGCCCAGAAAGTAATACACAGCACTTTTTATCTTAGCTGAAAACAATGCTACGAATGCGAAATGTTACGTAAGTACATCTACCGTTGCCCGACTGCCTATGGAACGTCTCTTTTCCAGTCGTCCCAGGGCAACAAGACCATTTGGGATTCGTGCCAAGCATTTGCTTGAGTCCCTTGGTGTGGAGCGTGTGGCCCCCCAACTCCAAGGTTTTACCCGCCTGCCTCCCTGGTTGCTCCAGAGGCCCAGCGTCCATTTAGACTTGTCGGAGTACCGGAGGAGCTGCACTCCCGCGTTTGTTTTTACCTCCTTATTTTCCGATATTTTACACTGGCATCCCGACCATGTACCAGTATTTATGGATGGCTCTAAACAAGAGGACTCTGTTGGTTACGCTGTTGTTTTCCCTGATCGAGTCGTAAAGTTACGGCTTCCTGCGGCGTTTACCATCTTTGATGCCAAATTGTTTGCGATCTTGCGGGCATTGGAGCAGATGAGATGTGTTCCCAGTCTTAAGTTTCTCATCTGTTCTGACTCCCTGAGTGCCCTTCAGACCATGCAACACTTGTACCCAGCGGATACGGTCGTCCAGAACATCCATGATGCCCTACTCCACCTGCAACGGCAGGGGAAGGAGGTTTCTTTCTGCTGGGTGCCGGGGCACGTGGGTATATGGGGAAACGAACTGGCGGATGTGGCTGCCAAAGATGCATGTTCCCTCCCTCACGTTGTTGAATGTGCCGTCCCCCTCCATGCTGTTACCTCCCTCCTGAGTTTTCGTGTTATGCGTCAATGGGAAGAGGAGTGGCTGGCAGTCGGTGAAAATAAGCTGCGTCTGGTCAAGGCCACCACGCGGCCATGGCGTACGTCCTACCAGTCATGCAGGCGGGATGAGGTTCTCCTCACTCGCCTCCGCATCGGGCACAGTCCCTTAACGCATGGTTTTTTACTCCGGCGGGAGGGCCCCCCAATCTGCAGTGCTTGTGGCGTCCAGATTACTGTCCGCCACATTTTACTTGACTATCTTTTATTCTCTGACCAGAGGGCGGTGGTTTCTTTGCCACCGGATTTGCCCTCTATTTTGCAAGATGACGCAATGACTGTGGTTAAGGTCTTACGGTTTTGTGTCCTGTCCAATTTGTTGCCTCGGATTTTAGGGAGAGGGTTTTAATGTGCTGCTGGGTGACTGGCTCACCCAGGTTTTAGGTAAGAGGTCCGCCAGCCACGATTATATCCTTGTTTACCTTCGGTTTCTGTTCTCTTTTCCTTGTGTTTCCTTTCCTTTTTAGTGCGTTTCTTCTCCTCTTGTTTTGCCTCTGTATGTGAGGATTTGGAACTGCGTCAGGTCTGTGTCTTTTAGCCGTTCTCCGTGTTCGCTGTACGTCTTCGTCCCTTCACTGCATCTGTTCCTGTTTTTATGCGTTTGGGCGCTGATGACCACACTGTTTAGCGCCCGTAAACCTCAAACACACACACGTAAGTACAGGGTGATTATAATCAAAGTTTCAAACCACTGTAGAAATAACACCACTGGTCAGAATGATGTCAGATTGCAACGGAATACTAACGGGGAAGGGGAAAAACGTATGGCAGAAGAAAAATAAATAGTTACAAAATGTAGCAATAGGTGGCACTGTAAGCATCATAATTTAATAGTGGTCGACTACAAATGACAAATGAATCATACAACAAGCCTAAGGTGTACTTTTGATGTCAAACAAACTGTACTACTCAGTGTTCATGGTTGTATGAAGTGCCCGGGTGGAGAAGAGTTTGCACCTCTTTAATTCTGGCGAATTTTGCATGAAAACTAAACATGCACACGACCTCCTCCTTACCTACAAACTAGTTAGTTATGTGCACAACGGTAACGAAAGGAACTGATGCGGGACCCTGCTAATTGGCAAAGTAAGGAGTGCACACTCACAATAATTTAATAAAAATTCTTACTGAGAAAAAAAAGGAATGTTATCATAATACACTACATGGAATGGTACTCTGCTTGTATGTACGAAATGATATACTGCTTAAATATTCCAATGCGATTTATTATAAATCAGAACACAAAGGTACTTGATTGTCGATACAAGCGGTAGGCTAAAGGATAGGGTAGACTAAACTATTATGAGAATAAGAGTTGGCTCGAGAACAAGGGGCTCCTACTCTCTGTGATGCAATAGACTGACGATTATGCATGGAGGCTCTAGTTAATTAAATATTACTCCCCCGACTACAAAGCTGTATCGCGATTAGTAGTGAGAGCGCAAATGGGAACACATAGAGAAACAAACAAGGTGGACTTGTAGCAAAGTGAGCGGGCGCGCTGCTAAGGACTTCAACGTAAAAATGAGAGGTCCTACAATGCCGGAGCCGCAAAATACTTTACCAGTCCTGAAACCTGCAGCACGCCGTCGGTAGGCAGCGTTCTGACGACGTAGGCGCCGAGTCCTGCTGTGCAGCAACTCTGTTTCAACCTGTAGCCTCGAATGCTGTCTGAGAATTCTAAGTTCTGCTCAAGTGGCCGAAACACGGAAACTCCTGCATGCATGAGGATGTATCTCTAGGAAGAGTCATACTGAAACCGCCTAAACTCGCCCTGTCGATACAGGTGCGAAAACGCAGAATAAAACTGGAGTACGACCGAAGTCATGCTCCTCAACGATACCGAAAAAGTGCGACTAAGTCGCAAGATTGTCCGATTCCAATGAAGATCAGATTCCGAATGCCATACGGCCGCGCAGCTCAAGAGCGAAGCCGACGTTACTCAACTCCCCACTACCCTCGAAAAGCCGCGAATCCGCATTCAGTTTTGATTCCAAAATTCCCCCACACTATCTCGGAGCATCATCCGCGCCAATAGCGATCGTTCACTCCAATTTCGTGCAGGGCATTATGACGTCAACTGGCCTAAGTTGACCAAACATGCCTCTGCTACTGATGAAAACTTCTTGGGCTTCCAACCGGAGAACGGCGTTGAAAATCCACGACGTTTCGATGAGTGTCGTTCTCATCATATTCTGGCGACAGTCATCTGATGACACTCATCGAAACGTCGCGGATTATCGGCGCAGCTACCCGGATGTAAGCCCGAGAAGATTTCATCAGCAGTATACACCGGAAAGCCTCTAGATGGAGGGGGGGAGGGGGGAGCACTGAACTTGTCATTTGACCAGCTACGAAAATAGAGTGCCAACACCACCGGCCATCTGGCGCCAGACAGTCGCACTCAGCAGGACACGGTCCACAAGTATTCACAGAATCATGAAGCTAATATCGTCAGTTGGCGCCAGCAGTTTTCGTTCCAGACGCACCGGAATGGTAAACACATAAACTGCGGCGACACTCAGATGGCTCGCCGGTCGTTTCGACCTCCATACAACAGGCGAAATTCGACAGAGGTCAGTCGCTCCGCCAGACGCTCAAGCCCACTGATGTATGGCCCTCTCCGTATTCACGGAAGTGCAGACCCCCCATGAAAACGCAGTGTGTCGTTTCCTCTGGTGAACGACTCGCAACAAGACACACAGGGAAGTAACAGAGAAAACTAAAAGCAAGATCACATACAGTTCCCAACATGCATAACAATAAAGAAAAAAGTAATTTGACCTCTCAGTACAAATACTCTCATAAGAATGACATTATTCGGCCTGCTCCCACAGTGAAATGATATAAAACATTAAGAAAATTGATGCAAATGAGAGGCGACATGCAAAAAAGGCAAGAAACCTCTTAGGTGTACAGGCGTGATACTGTTAGTTCCGTAATCCCATCCACCACGGCAAGGTCATATCACATGAGTTGGGAAAAATTGGTTTTTAACTGTCCTGATGCCAAAAACAGCATAAAAAGCATCAATCAGATGGGTTTTTAATTGTCCTGAGACCAAAAAATGCATAAAAAGCATCAATCAAAATCAAATCGGATTATTAATTTCCATGTGACTGGCGCAAAATATATTCAATATGCTGTTCACCGTTTTCTGCAACAAGTTTAAATCGAGAAACAGCATGTTCCACAACTGATCGAAGTGTTTCCAGGGTCACGTTCGGATTGTGTTGTGCAATGCGTGGCTTCAATGCAGCGAAGTCTGCAATGAAAACACTGAACATAACATCTTTCATACGGATTAAGATCAGGTGATCGGAACGGCCAGGCTGTAGGGAAATGACAGCTGATAATTCTAGCATTTCCTAAATGGCTCTTCAGCAGTTGCTTAACTGGATTTGCAATGTGTGGAGGTGCGCCATCTTGCATAAAAATTAGCCACACATCCACGCTGTTGGAGAGCTGGAGTGACACTCATAGCGCTTACCAGTGACGGCACAGATAATAGGAAGGGAAGCACATGTCTCTTCGAAAAAATATGGCCCTATGATAAATGATGCCGTGAACCCGCACCACATAGTGACCTTTTCAGGACGAAGTCGTAGTGATTGATTTGCGTGTGGATTTTCCGTTGCCCATATTCGACAATTATGTGTATTGACGTATCCTATCAGATGGAAGTGGGCTCTGTCTGTCTACAAAATCTTCCACGGCCAATCATTATTAACTTCAATGCGCGCAAGAAATTCTAAAGCAAAGGTCGCTCTTGCTGACAGGTCATCAGGAAGCAGCTCGTGCATATGGGTTATTTTGAACGGATAGCAAAGATGGATGTTTTGTAGGATTTTTCACACCATGCTTACAGGTATGTCTAATGTTCGGAAAATTCTCTGTGCACTAACGTTTGCACACCACCACTCGTCTCCTCCTGCATTGCTGTGGCCACGGCTTTTACTGTCGTCGAATGAATTCGTCTCCTTCCTCTACCAGGTTGCACACCCAAAGAACCCATCTTTCCAATTTGCGAATCATTTTCTCCAGACTCACGCCAGTCATAGGACCAACGCCTTTTTTCCAACCCTCCAGTGTCCGGAACTTCTGCAGAGCGACGTGTGCACTGTCATTATTCTTGTAATACAGCGTCACAAGCAGAGTGCGATCCTGCATTGAGTCAGTCATGGCGAACGACGCAGACGCAAAAGGAGGAAAAGCCGTGCACCCGGCGTGTTTATACCAACTTCAAATGGTTCGTGCGCGTGACAGGTGTTTCCACTTACGTATCTGACACATACAGCGCCATCTATTGATCGATTTTTACACTATTTTTTTCTTCTGCCATGTGTTTTCCCATTTCTCCGATAATATTCTGTTGCAATTTTTTCGTCATTCTGACCAGTGGTGTTATTTCTACAGAGTTTTGAAAGCTTTACGTTAATTATAATCACCCTTTCTTATTTGAAGTCTACTGAGTGAGTGCGCCAAGTTTCCGTCATTTCCGACAGATAGCGTAGCTGCAGGACAGTTTCAAAATAGCGTCTGTAGGTTTTGTACGTTACCAGCAACGTGCCGCCATTGAATCGTTAACTGCAAAGAAAGAAACTGTGAGGAATATTCACAAACGCTTCAGCAAACTCTGTGCAGCATTTGCTGTCGCCAGAGGTACAGTTAGTCGCTGGGCACGGAGGGCAAGGTCATCAGAAGGCGGTTCTGCGGAGCTCCACGACTGGCAGCGGTTGTTGGAGAACATCCACGACTGTCTCATTTCACATGTTGCAGCGAGCTCACGCCGTCATTTGCGAGGTCAGACGCAGTACGACTCGGAAGTTGGTGCTGCATCTGTCAGTCAGCAAAGAAAGTGTGGATGCAATTATCCGCACTCTCGGATCTTCAAAAGTGTATATACCAATAGGGCATACACGACCTTATTTCGCCCTGGAGGAAGACCATAGAACGGAATGGAGATTACGTGGAAAAATATGGTGTGTAGATAAAACACAATTCTTTTGTGTATGTAATTGTCATTATGTTCAATAAAGAATTCTTTAAGGAACAAATGTGCTGCCTTACTTGCTGGGGAGCCCTCGTATTATTTTTAACGAAATGTTTGTTGGATGTTGGAATTGCAATAAAACTAACATCTTTCAACAGGAAGTGTCACATCCACGTCAACCTAACCCTTCTACACACTAGAACTATTACACAACGATATGTGTAATTTTTCTCTATGTCTTTCAGTCTTCAAGCAGTCTCTTCTGCTCAGATAACTTACGGGAATTCAACCGGCTGACGTCATCGACAATTGCCGATATTTCGAGGGGAGCACACCCTACCATTTCCAAGACAAATCTGCAGCAAGTAAGTGCTGAGCTAACGAATTTACAACCCCGGTTTTGATAGAATCTCGGTAAAGGAAACACACATACACACACACACACACACACACACACACTAAACACTAAAATCCTCACAAACCAAAGATGATCGACGTCAGAAATCATCGACTGTGAAATTAACAATCAACAGGTGAGGTAGCATTAACCCTGTCCCTCCTCTTTTTGACAAGTGAGAGAGCAGGTCTCCATGCAGAATTTAAACAAAAACTACCAACTCTATTTACAAGGTTACTTGCTACTTTAATTTCAACAGCTTACTTAATAGCACTATCCCAATAGCTCGAAATGCACGCCAGAATCTTCGTGTAGCTATATTCCATGCGATGATCGGTGCCAAGATGATGTCCCGTAATGCCAGATTTGCTCGGCAGTCGTAAACGTGTGTGCCGCTTATGATCAGTGCACCGGTCCTCCACAGTCCTGATAGTTTGACCAATATATAAGACGCCAAATCTCCAAGGATAACGGTAGAAAGCCACCTCACGCAAATCAAGATCATCTTTCACGGAACCGTAAAGGACTATGATTTTAGACGGAGGTCGAAAAAAGTACTTAACATCATATTTCCGCAAAATACCATCAGCCCTGTTCGAAATGCTCCCTGCGTAAGGCACAAAGCCCGTAGAGTTTTGTGCCAACTCGCTATTATCATCACTCCCCCCGGTGCGCAGTTGGTCGATAGCAACCCACGTCTGATCTGTCTTTCACTATAACCATTCAGACGAAAGTTGACTTCGAGATGGGCTAACTCAGGTGACAAACTCTCACAGTCCGAGATAACGTGGGCCCTGTGAACCAAGGTACGAATGGGACTGATGACCTCGCCATTAAGGTCCATAACCCTCCTCAGCCAATTAATCAACCAAGGTACGAAGTCCCCCTTCACGTTGAGCCCGACGGTGACAACAGGCGGCCTCAGATACAAGTCAGTGTCAGTAGGTTTCCCAGAAACAGCATGTTCCAATGTACCATCCAACTTCTTCCTGACGAACACGTCGAATAAGGGACGAAAGCCACCCTTTTCCATCTCCATCGTGAAACGAATATTCGTTGGATTGAATTCAGGTGTTCTAAAATGTCGCTCAAATTCTCCAGTCAAGAGGCTAACAAAAAAGGAATCGTCTACATACCTGTAAAAAAACACGAAGCTTTCAAAGCTCCCGATAAGGCACGTTCCTCGAAATCTTCCATAAACAAATTGGCAATAATAGGTGGCAACAGGCTTCCCATCGCAACTGCATCTGTCTGCTCGTAGTAGTCGTCAATGACTAAAAAGTATGTGGAAGCTAATAAACTAAGGTCTCACGTTGTTTACCTCTATGGGGACGTAGAATAAACTTCGCAGTAGTAGAATAACGTGCTGGCGTAGTTCTTGTTGAAAGGGTTACATTCGTCGTCAGTTGGATTTTGTTTCGAAGGAAATGTTTCGGCTTCGTCTAACGATTGGTTCAAAAGTTTCAGCTTTTTCTTCGGTTTGGCTGGACGATGCTTCATGATCTCTGTCTGAATGGGAATTTCATTCTGTAACTGCCCGGCGGTTGAAAGCAAGGTGAAAGCCGTAATTTTTCCTGAGGGCATGCAGCTTTACTGTATGGTTAAATGAAAATGGCGTTGTCTTGGGTAAAAGATTCCGGAGGTAAAATTGTCCCTCACTCTGCTCTCCGGGCGAGGAATACTCAGGAGGACGTCGTTATCAGGAGAAACAAAACTGGCGTTCTACGGATGAGAGAATGGTATGTCAGATCCCATAATTTGGCAGGTCGGTTAAAAAATTTGAAAAGGGAAATTAACAGATTAAAGTTATATATAGTGGGAATTAGTGAAGTTCGGTAGCTGGAGGAACAAGACTTCTGGTCAGTGGAATACAGGGTTATAAATACAAAATAAAATATGGATAAGGCAGAAGTAGGTTTAATAAAGAATAAAAAAATAGGAACACGGATAAGCTACTAGGAACAGCATAGTAAACGCATTATCGTATCCAAGATGGACACGAAGCCCACGTCTACCACAGTAGTACAAGTTTATATGCCAACAATCTCCGCACGTAATGAAGAGATTGAAGAAATGTATGATGCTATAAAAGAAATTATTCAGATGGTTAAGGGAGACGAAAATTTAATAGTCATGGGGGACTGGAATTCGTTGGTAGGAAAAGGAAAAGAAGGAAAAGTAGCAGCTTAATATGGACTGGGTGTAAGGAATGAAAGAGCAAGCCGCCTGGTAGAAGTTTGTACAGAGCATAACTTAATCACAGCTAAAACTTGGTTTAAGAATCATGAAAGAAGGTTGTATGTGTGGAAGAGGTCTGGAGACACTGGAATGTCAGATAGAGACGTAGGAACCAGGTTTTAAATTGTAAGACTTTTTTTTCCAGGGGCAGATGGGGACTCTGGCCACAATTTATCGGTTATGAACTGATTTAAAACTGAAAAAACTGCAAAAAGTAGGAATTTAAGGGGATGGTACCTGGATAATTTGAAAGAACAACAGGTTGTAGACAGCTTCAGTGAGAGCATTGGGGAACGATTAAAAAGAACAGGGGAGACCGATAGGAAGTGCAAAATGGCTATGCAAGGATGGCTAGAGCTAAAGACGTCCCCTGAGGCTGATCAGAGAGCCTCCCCGGTGCGTCTGACAAACAGGTTTCAGGCACTGTCTCTGGCTGAGCCAGATGCAGCTGCCTGCCCTGTTTCAGAGGATGATTCTCAGCCTTCAAGGTCCGGGCAATCGCAGAAGGTGGGCTTATTGGTAGTTGGGAGCTCCAATGTTAGGCGCGTAATGGGGCCCCTTAGGGATATGGCGGCTAAGGAGGGAAGAAATCCAGTATGCACTCCGTGTGCATTCCGGGTGGAGTCATTCCTGATGTGGAAAGGGTCCTTCCGGATGCCATGAAGAGCACAGGGTGCAGCCAGCTGCAGGTGGCACATGTCGGCACTAATGACGTGTGTCGCTTTGGATCTGAGGAAATTCTCTCTGGATTCCAGCGGCTATCTGATTTGGTGAAGGCTGCCTGTCTTGCTTACGAGATGAAGGCAGAGCTCACCATCTGCAGCATCGTTGACAGAACCGACTGCGGACCTTTGGTGCAGAGCTGGGTGGAGGATCTGAATCAGAGGCTCAGACGGTTTTGCGACCGTGTTGGCTGCAGATTCCTTGACTTGCGCCATAGGGTGGTGGGGTTTCGGGTTCCGCTGAATAGGTCAGGAGTTCACTACACTCAGCTGGCGGCTACACGGGTAGCGGAGGCTCTGTGGGGTGAACTGGGCGGTTTTTTAGGTTAGAAGGCCTCGGGAAAGTACGGGGTGGGCTGCAATCTCAAAGGGTACATGGCAAATACAGGACGTGCTTAGATCAAGGAACAGTCGGAATTGTAAATTGTTGTAGTTGTGCTGGGAAAGTCCCTGAGCTACAAGCGCTAATAGCAAGCACAGAAGCTGAAATCGTTATAGGTACAGAAAGCCGGCTAAAGCCTGAAATAAGTTCTGCAGAAATTTTTACGAAGTCTCAGACGGTATTCAGGAAAGATAGATTAGGCAGAATTGGTGGTGGAGTGTTTGTGTCTGTCAGTAGTGGTTTATCTTGTAGTGTAGTCGAAGTAGAGACTCCATGCGAATTGGTATGCGTGGAGGTTATACTTAACAGCCGAACTAAGTTAATAATTGGCTCCTTCTACCGACCGCCAGACTCCGAAGATATAGTTGCTGAACAGTTCAGAGAAAATTTGAGTCTCGTAACAAATAAATACCCCACTCATACCGTTATAGTTGGTGGGGACTTCAACCTTCCCTCGATATGTTGGCAAAAATACTTGTTCAAAACCGGTGGTAGGCAGAAAACATCTTCCGAGATTGCCCTAAATGCTTTCTCCGAAAATTATTTCGAGCAGTTAGTCCACGAACCCACGCGAATTGTAAATGGTTGCGAAAATACACTTGACCTCTTAGCCACAAACAATCCAGAGCTAATAGAGAGCATCATGACTGACACAGGGATTAGTGATCACAAAGTCTTTGTAGCTAGGCTAAATACCTTTTCTTCCAAATCCACCAGAAACAAACGCAAAATAATTTTATTTAAAAAATCGGATAAAGTGTCACTAGAAGCCTTCCTAAGAGACAATCTCCATTCCTTCCGAACTGACTATGCAAACGTAGACGAGATGTGGTTCAAATTCAAAGATATAGTAGCAACAGCAATTGAGAGATTCATACCTCATAAATTGGTAAGAGATGGAACTGATCCCCCATGGTACACAAAACAGGTCCGAACGCTGTTCCAGAGGCAACGGAAAAAGCATGCGAAGTTCAGAAGAACGCGAAATCCCGAAGATTGGCTAAAATTTACAGACGCGCGAAATTTGGCACGGACTTCAATGCGAGATGCCTTTAATAGGTTCCACAACGAAACATTGTCTCGAAATTTGGTAGAAAATCCGAAGAAATTCTGGTCGTATGTAAAGTACACAAGCGGCAAGACGCAGTCAATACCTACGCTGCGCAGTGCCGATGGTACTGTTACCGACGACTGTGCTGCTAAAGCAGAGTTATTGAATGCAGTTTTCCGAAATTCCTTCACCAGGGAAGACGAATGGAATATTCCAGAATTTGAAACACGAACAGCTGCTAGCATGAGTTTCTTAGAAGTAGATACCTTAGGGATTGCGAAGCAACTCAAATCGCTTGATACGGGCAAGTCTTCAGGTCCAGATTGTATAACGATTAGGTTCCTTTCAGATTACGCTGATACAATAGCTCCCTACTTAGCAATCATATACAACCGCTCGCTCACCGATAGATCTGTACCTGCAGATTGGAAAATTGCGCAGGTCGCACCAGTGTTTAAGAAGGGTAGTAGGAGTAATCCATCGAACTACAGACCTATATCATTGACGTCGGTTTGCAGTAGGGTTTTGGAGCATATACTGTATTCAAACATTATGAAACACCTCGAAGGGAACGATCTATTGATACGTAATCAGCATGGTTTCAGAAAGCATCGTTCTTGTGCAACTCAGCTAGCTCTTTATTCGCACGAAGTATTGGTCGCTATCAACAGGGGATCTCAGGTTGATTCCGTATATCTGGATTTCCGGAAAGCTTTTGACACCGTTCCTCACAAGCGACTTCTAATCAAGCTGCGGGCCTATGGGGTATCGTCTCAGTTGTGCGACTGGATTCGTGATTTCTTGTCAGGAAGGTCGCAGTTCGTAATAATAGACGGTAAATCATCGAGTAAAACTGAAGTGATATCACGTGTTCTCCAGGGAAGCGACCTGGGACCTCTGCTGTTCCTGATCTATATAAATGACCTGGGTGACAATCTGAGCAGTTCTCTTACGTTGTTCGCAGATTATGCTGTAATTTACCGTCTAGTAAGGTCATCCGACGACCAGTATCAGTTGCAAAGCGATTTAGAAAAGATTGCTGTATGGTGTGGCAGGTGGCAGTTGACGCTAAATAACGAAAAGTGTTAGGTGATCCACATGAGTTCCAAAAGAAATCCGTTGGAATTCGATTACTTGATAAATAGTACAATTCTCAAGTCTGTCAATTCAACTAAGTACCTGGTTGCAAAAATTACGAACAACTTCAGTTGGAAAGACCACATAGATAATATTGTGGGGAAGGCGAGCCAAAGGTTGCGTTTCATTGGCAGGACACTTAGAAGGTGCAACAAGTCCACTAAAGAGACAGCATACACTACATTCGTTCGTCACCTGTTAGAATATTGCTGAGCGGTGTGGGATCCTTACCAGGTGGGATTGACGGAGGACATCGAAAGGGTGCAAAAAAGGGCAGCTCGTTTTGTATTATCACGTAATAGGGGAGAGAGTGTGGCAGATATGATACGAGAGTTGGGATGGAAGTCATTAAAGCAAAGACGTTTTTCGTCGCGGCGAGATCTATTTACGAAATTTCAGTCAACAACTTTCTCTTCCGAATTCGAAAATATTTTGTTGAGCCAAACCTACATAGGTAGGAATGATCATCAAAATAAAATAAGAGAAATCAGAGCTCGAACAGAAAGGTTTAGGTGCTCGTTTTTCGCGCGCGCTGTTCGGGAGTGGAATGGTAGAGAGATAGTATGATTATGGTTCGATGAACCCTCTGCCAAGCACTTAAATGTGAATTGCAGAGTAGTCATCAAGATGCAGATGTAGATGTAGATGTAGAGGACAAATGTGAAGATGTAGATGCATATATCACTAGGGGTAAGATATAAACTGCTTACAGGAAAATTAAAGAGACCCTTGGACAAAAGAGAACCACCTGTATGGATATCAAGAGCAGATGGAAAGCTAGTCCCATGCAAAGAAGGAAAAGGAGAAAGGTGGAAGAAATATATGGATGGTCTATACTAGGGCGACGTACTTGAGGGCAATATTATAGAAATGGAAGAGGACGTAGATGAAGATGAAATGGGAGATATGATACTGCATGAAGAATTTGACAGAGCATCGAAGGAGGTAAGTCGAAACGCCCCAGGTGCAGACAATATCCCATTAAAACTACTGATAGTCTTGGGAGAGCCAGCAATGACAAAACTCTACCCTCTAGTGAGAAAGGTGTATGAGACAGGCGAAATAACCTCAGACTTCAAGAAGAATATAATAATTACAATCCCAAAGTAAGCAGGTGTTTGACAGTTGCGAAAATTATCGAACTATCAGTTTAGTAAGTCACGCTTCCAAAATACTAACACGGATTCTTTACAGACGAATGGATAAAACTGGTAGAAGCCGACCTCGGGGAAGATCATTTTGGATTCCGTAGGAACGTTGGAACACGCGAGGCAGTACTGACCCTACGACTTACCTTAGAACATAGGTCAAAGAAAGGTAAATCTACGTTTCTAGCATTTGTAGACTTAGAGAAAGCTTTGGGCAGTGTTGACTGGAATACTACCTTTCAAATTCTGGAGGTGGCAGGGGTAAAATACAGGGAGCGAAAGGCTATTTACAATTTGTACAGAAACCAGATGGCAGTTACAAGAGTCGAGGAGTACGAAAGGGAAGCAGTGGTTGGGAAGGGAGTAAGACAGGATCGTAGCCTATCCCGATTTTATTTAAACTCTAAATTGGGCAAGCAGTAAAGGAAACAAAAGAAAAATTCGGAGCAGGAATTAATATCCATGGAGGAAAATTATAAACTTTGAAGTTTGCCGACGACACTGTAATTCTGTCAGAGATAACAAAGGACCTGGAAGGGCAGTTGTGCGGAATGAAGTCTTTAAAGGATGATATAATACGAACATCAACAAAAGTATAACGAGGATAATATAATGTTGTCGAATTAAATCAGGCTGAGGCAATTAGATTACGAAATCACACACTTAAAGTTTTCCCATTTGGAAGCAAAATAACTTACGATGATCGAAGTGGAGAGGGTATAAAATGTAGACTGGTTATGGTAAGAAAAGAGTTTCTGAAGAAGAGAAATTTGTTAACATCAAGTATAGAGTTAAGTGTCTGGAAGTCCTTTCTGAAAGTGTTTGTATGGAGTGTAGCTGTGTATGGAAGTGAAACATGGACGTTAAATAGTTTAGACAAGAAGAGAATAGAATCTTTTGAAATGTGGTGCTACAGAATAATGCTGAAGATTAGACGGATAGATCACATAACTAATGAGGAGGTACTGAATAGAAATGGGAAGGAGAGCAATTTGCGGCACAACTTGATTAGGGAAGGGATCGGTTGGTAGGACACGTTCTGAGGCATCAAGGGATCACCAGTTGAGTACTAGAGGGAAGCGTGGAGGGTAGAAATCCTAAAGGGAGACCAGGAGCTGAATACAGTAAGCAGATTCAGAAGGATGTAGGTTGCAGTATACTGACAGAGTCCGCCGGCAGTTGAAGAAGGTCGTAATGTGTAATAGGCAGATATCTATACAGGCCATCACACAGGAATTCCAAACTGCAACAGGATCCATTGCAAGTACTATGACAGACGGGAGGAGAGAAAACTTTGATTTCATGGTCGAACGGCTGCTCATAAAACTCACATCACGCCGGTAAATGCCAAACGAAATGCCAAACGACGTTGATTGGTGTAAGGAGAGTAAACATAGGAGGAATGAACAGTCGAGTGACTAATCACGGTACACAATGTGGCGATACGATGGCAGGGTGTGGGTATGGCGAGTGCTCAGTGAACGTCATCTGCCAGCGTGTGTAGTGCCAACAGTGAAATTCGGAGGCGGTGGTGCTATGGTGTGGTCGTGTTTTGCGTGGAAGGAGCTTGCACCCCTTGTTGTTCTGCGTGGCACTATCACAGCACAGGCCTACACTGATGCTTTAAGCACCTTCTTGCTTCCCACTGTTGAAGAGCAATTAGGGGATGGCGATTGCATCTTTCAACACGATCGAGCACCTGTTCATAGTGCACGGCCTGTGGCGGAGTTGTTACACGACAATAATGTCCCTTTAATGGGCTGGCCTGCACAGAGTCCTGACCTGAATCCTAAAGAACACCTTCGGGATGTTTTGGAACGCCGACTTCGTGCCAGACCTCACCGACCGACATCGATACCTCTCCTCAGTGCAGCACTCCGTGAAGAATGGGCTGCCATTCCAGAAGAAACCTTCCAGCACCTGGCTGAACGTATGCCTGCGGGAGTGGAAGCTGTCATCAAGGCTAAGAGTGGGCGAACACTATATTGAAATCCAACATTATCGAGTCATTTTCAGCCAGTTGTTCGGATACTTTTGCTCACATAGTGTATGCACCGAGTGAGTGTTGATAATACCGAGGTAGCAGCAAACTCTACAGTCTTTGTGCCTTAAGGAGGGAGCATTTTAGTTAGGATTGGTGGTATTTTGTGGAAATATGACTTGAAGTGCATTTTTCGACCACCATCTAAGACCGTAGTCGTTTTATGATCCGTAAAGGATGATCTCGGTTTGCGTAATGCGGGTGTCTACCATATTCGTTACAATTGTGGCACGCCATATATTGGTCAGACTATCACGACTGTGGTGAACCAGTGTACTGAGCATAAGCGTCACACACGCTTAGAAATCAGCCATTGCAGAACATTGTGTTGGCACCGGTCATCGTATAGGATATAACAATACGGAGATTCTGGCTTGTACTTCAAACTACAATACCGGGATGGTGTTAGAAAGTAAGCTGTTGAAATTAAATCAGCAAGTAACCGTACAAACAGAGATTGTAGTTTTCGTGGGAATTCTGGATGGAATCGCGCTCTCTCACTTGTCAAAAAACAGAGAGACGTGGTTTATGCTACCCCACCTGTTGATCATTAATTCCACTGTCAATAACTTCTGACGTCGGTCATCTTTGATTTGTGATCTCGGTAGTATTTACTGTGTGTGTGTGCGTGTGTGAGTGTTTTACCTTTCCTATGTGTCTGTGGAAAGCGAGGTTTTAAATTCGCTTGAACAGCGCTTGCTCGCTGCAGGTTTGCCTTGAAAATGATAGGGTGTGCTCATCTCGCAATATCGAAGGTCGTTGACGACGTCACCCGCTGCATTCCCCGTAAGTTATTAGAATATTGTAGAAGCCGTGAGGAGCTATGGACTCACAGTCGTCTTCTGAATCACTGGTGGCACTTACGAATTATCCTGTATCAGGAGATAGTACTTCTGTGTTTCTATAGGCTGCATTTGTCGAGACTTCACAGACTACAATGAATATTACAGAGTGAAAGGTGGCTGTTTCTCTGGACACATTTCATCATCAAAAAGTGTACAACGTTTGAGTTGATTACCATGCAACAGATCTTTGTAACTGCTGTTATAGACATAACTGTGTCACCCTGCCTGTCTGAAATTGATTACGGCTGTACATGCATTCAAGGATTGGACAAAAATGTGGAAACATTGAAAAACAAAAAACAAAACAAAAATTACACATTATCATGCCTAGAACGTTGTAGGATCCAGTTACCATTCTTCCAGCAATTGCAACGTATTTCTTGTGATCCTGTTGTTACAAAGTGTGTCAGTGTACTTCGCTTCCCACTTCTTTGAGTTACATTAGTCTTCCGTGAAAGACCATGTGTTGCAGTGACTTTTGCTTACCCTGTAAATTATTTCATTTGTATTTCTCCATGCGTACCAATGGTTTTGTGTTTTGTGAGTTAACGTCTGTGAACTTTTAGTTCCCATAGTTGTCGAAATAGTTCGGGAAAACTGATTTCTCCATTAACTACTCATTTACCGATGTCCGGCTGACTGCAGCGGATCTGGGTCAATTTAAGGCGAGACGCCTCCTATATTGAATCGTCCCGTGGACGTGTGCTTAGGAACAACTGGCACAACCTGTGAACGGAGGGGGCAAGAAAGGTGGCCACCTGAGCAGCTCCGTCTCGTAAGTGCTTCATATTCTCTTCATTTGTAGTTGGATTTTTCCCGTAATTTGTGGAAATTAGTGTATTTCATCTGCTGACTTTATTCAAATTACTGCAAAAGCCTACAGTACTTTGAACAGCTGTTATCTTCGATTCTAAAGCTATTCTGTGGCGGTGACTATTTTTTACTTACTTTTCCTTTAGTCCTAAACCTCACTATTTGTCTTCTCTTCTGTTACTCCTTTTCCCAAGTATGTCTTGGACGGAACATATTTATATACAAGTTTTGTAAATAATTCGCTCAGTTATTCTTCCACATTCTTAGTCTACAGCCTGTTATAATTCTACTTTCTGTTGTAAAGTAAAATTAGTAGCTAACCTTATACACATATTCTAAGTATTTCCACAAGATGTGAAACATAATATCTTGATATTGTTCTTCCAAATTGCTATTATTCAGATTTATTCAATGCGGATGAACCAGTGAAAGGTTTAATCATGAATGTTTGTGTGCGTTGCAATTGCAACAACTGTCTGTTTGATGTTGTCAGCGTTTCATACGATTATTTAGGATGGTTGTGGCCAGTTATCTGGCTACTGAAGCATTCGTCACTGAGTTTACAAAAACACTGATTCATTTGACATAGTCGCAGTAAACAAGTGAAACAGATCTTAACCTATCCGTGCTGAGTCAAAGTGCACTAGAAAAAAACGAAACATCCCCCACGCTGTGGCTAAGCCATGTCTCCGCAATATCCTTTCTTTCAGGAGTGCTAGTTCTGCAAGGTTCACAGGAGAGCTTCTGTAAAGTTTGGAAGGTAGGAGACGAGATACTGGCAGAAGTAAGGCTGTGAGGACGGGGCGTGAGTCGTGCTTGGGTAGCTCAGTTTGTAGAGCACTTGCCCGCGAAAGGCAAAGGTCCCGAGTTCGAGTCTCCGTTCACCACACAGTTTTAATCTGCCAGGAAGTTTCATACCAGCGCACACTCCACTGCAGAGTGAAAATCTCATTCTGAGAACGAAGCAGTTTAACCAGAATGTCCAAGGATCCAAAAGTAAGTCGTCATAGATATGAAGATAGTGACTGTTCTCGAAAGAACAGATATCATTGATGACCGAGCAACTTCTGTAGAATAAATAATAATTAATTGAAACCCTCAGCTGCCGACGGGTATTGTTGATATACCTCGATGGGGACAGCTGAAAATGCGTGCAAGGGATAAGTCCCTGCAGTCGCGCTATTCATCTGTGTCCTCGGTGGCTCAGATGGATAGAGCGTCTGCCATGCAAGCAGGAGATCCCAGGTTCGAGATCCGGTCGGGGCACACATTTTCAGCTGTCCCCATCGAGATATACAACAACACCTGTCGGCAGCTGGGGGTTTCAATTAATTATCATTTATTCTACAGAAGCTGCACGGTCATCAATGATATCTGTTCTTTCGAGAACAGTCACTATCTTCATATCTATAACGACTTAGTTTCAATCAATTGTCATTAAGTCGTCATAGGCCTACACAATACCAAAGCCTCAATGGTAGTAAGCCGGTACGTGTCGTCGACCATTTCAGGCGATGTCACTAGCAGGTTGATGATTTGTTCTTGCACGGCGATTTGGTCCCTACATACTGACCATTTCCTGTAGTTGAAGACATCAGTTGGCGTGTTGCCAGCGCCTCCTAGTGCGAACCGAGGTGTCTTGCGACCGCCTTGTACTCCGTGTCGTGGTGCTTAAGCCAGTATCGTTGTCTGTGTGTGAACCTCAGTTACTGCTAGATCTGGATACAACAACTACTACACGTTTGTATGCGCTATCGTATACCCATCGTGCAGGCAACTCAGTACCCCACATCACATGTTATGTAACTGTCATCTCATCATAATCCCGACTCAAGGTCTCTCTTACCTAGTATCTCAATTGTAGCCCCCAATCAGATAAGAAAATCGCAAATTCCTTCTCTGTTGCTGCTATCCACTTCTAGCTACACTGCACTACGTGTTATATGAAATGCCTTATTGAAGATCTGCCTTCCGTTAACCTCAAACTTTTTCACAAAAAATTTAATGTATTAATATGTTTGGCCATTTCCAAAAGGTACAGCAAATGCTCGCTTTTCACCCAGTTACCTTTTTTTTTTCTCAGTCTGTGACGCCACTCCCTTTCTTCACCTGGTCATTACTTCTATCCCATCCTGTTCCTGCTTTTGTGCTTCTCCCACACTTTCTGCCACGTCCATTGGCTACCAGAACGCAAACTTTTAATCCGCCTGTCTGTTATTTTTCGTTATTATCAAACCTTTCCCTAATGTAAAAAACTGTTTCACTCTTCTTATAGCTATTTGACCATCTACCCATTAAATACTTCGAAGAGTTAGAGTGTACTTTGTCTGTAAGATCTGTTACAACATAGGTGTCGTAATGAATTTGTATCTACATACATAATCTGCAAGCACAATGTGGTTCATGACAGAAGCTGCTGAGCATTGTACCCACATTGCGAAGATCCAGAATCCTGCCACGTCGATATATCTGTTATATTTTGTGACATTTAATGCAAATTTATCGATAATATTAATCGCAGATTACGTATTATGTTACTGCAGCTACGACTGGTTCAGCTGAGTGCACCATTTTGCGGTAACTGTCGCCCGCTGACGCTGCGTTCTGATGTAATGATTGTCGGTGCTTGGGGCGCGCGCTCGGGGTGGCAGGCTAGCAAGTGCGAGTGAGACAACTTGCGTCGGATGTGCTCGTTATGTTTTTGGTATAATTATTTGCTCCACTTAGTGTTAAACTATTAATGTCTTATGGTGGGGTACGGGATGTTGCTAAAGCTGATTTGAATTACGGATTCACAATCGAACCCATCATTCTCCTCTTACTGAAAAAGTTCCAGTAAAAGGAATAAATATATCATTGGCTCGTTGGAGTGGAGAGGGGCAGCGCCATCGTTTAGTGTAACACACCTGCGAGCCGTGTGAGTGTTCCTTCTCTTTGCAGTCGCAAATGGACATTAGGAACACGACACCTCCAATGTGTCTGCGCGTGCTGTAATATGATCTGCCATTACATTTATCAAAGGCTATAAGCGAATTTTTCTCTTGAAGAGTAAAGGAGGTACACTAATGTCAGGGAATTGCCACGGAACTTTATTAATAATAATTAATTCCTCTAGAATATTTTTTGTATAATACTTTCTTAGATGTCTCTCTAAAGTCCACTTCAGATTAACGACCTTGTGTTTCCTCTGGCAGATGAGGTACAAATGCTATCAGCACCTCACACAGACAATGTTCATTAGACCAAAGCAAAGATTGTTAAATTTGTCATTAATTATGGAGAAATGTAAGACTTGCGTATTTATTTTCTTTAAGAGCTTGCAGTCTTTTGTCTATAATCGTTAACAGGACACTAGTGCGTCGGTTAATTGTTATTTGGAACATTCGTACTGCCTCCTGATTCATTCATTCATCCACTAATTCACAGATTGTGTTTCGCAAATCCCAGTGGAAAGGAGAGTCTTCAGAGAATGGGAACAGTGTGCGATTTGTAGGGGGGGATGGAGGGGATTTCCCCCCCTCTGCATCAGACCATCACCTCCTCTGGTTTTAGTTTATGCATCCCAACCTGGGATGTTTATTTCCCACGCACTGGAGTAAAACTTCACATATAATTTAAATTTGTTGAGCCGAACACTGAAAGTTTTTAATACAGTCTTACTATTAATACTATTAATATGTATGCTTATTAATTTTGCAAAAGTGTTATGTAGTAGGTAAGCATTTCAAAACATTTAGAACTAAACGACATGACGACGCACGCCACATTTCCGTAGCATGCCACAATGTTGCAAGACGTCGCCCCAGCGTAAACGAGGCTTTAGAGCCAGGCCTGTATTGTATGGTGGACGTGATGTGTTGCGTACGAAACTAAAACCTGCAATCAGATCCAAACGTCGTGGAAAACTGCGAAGAGGTGTCATCCTGCAGCAAGATAACGCTCGCCCACATCCTGCCGACGCAATAAAGGAGTTGAGATTTGAGGTGCTGGAACATCCACCATACATTCCAGACCTGGCTCCAAGCGATTTTCACATGTTTGGACCCTTAACGGAAGCACTACAGGGAAGAAGATTTGAAAGTGATGAAGACGTCATTGCTGCAGTGCAAAATTGGTTACAGATGCAACCGATAAACGTATTTTCTGATGAAGTAAAAAACCTCGTAAAACGTCGGGAAAACTGCATTGAAGTCCAGGTAGGTTATGTAGTAAAATAACGCATGTTGTAGTTTTCTGTCATCAGAATAAGTACAGCTTTTCACAAATGTGCCTTTACTTTTTGAATTCCCCTCGTATATCTGTATGTAGATGATTTTGTAAATAAGCTTTACCTATAATGTACTTTTAAAGATATAACAAGGGATGGCTTTTCTGATAGTGCTTACGCGTGAATAGTGAGTTTCGGCATTAACATCTACAGTATTTATAAATAACTGTTTAACCATGGGTAACGCCACGGTCCAAGCTAGTAACATATATAATTATACTAACCCCCTAAGACATCCCCCCCCACTGGTAAAAGCACAAATCCAACACTGAAGGGGAATAAGTCAGGTTATACATTAACAAGTAGAAGCAACCACTGCACTCTCTTTCTGTAAACACATTTAACAGCAAATTAAGACCAATGGTAATATACTCACACAAATAGTTGCAGAAACTGCTCCTAGACGTTTATATTTCGGAAAAAGGCAGCTACTTCGAAAGGGGTCTCTATGTGTCTTACACTACTAACAAGGGAACCTCCCCATCGCACCCCCCTCAGATTTAGTTATATGTTGGCACAGTGGATAGGCCTTGAAAAACTGAACAGAGATCAATCGAGTAAACAGAAAGAAGTTGTGCGGAACTATGAAAAAAATAAGCAAAATATACAAACTGAGTAGTCCATGCGCAAGATAGGCAACATCAAGGACAACGTGAGCTCAGGAGCGCAGCGGTCCCGTGGTTAGCGTGAGCAGCTGCGGAACGAGTGGCCCTTTGTTCGAGTCTTCCCTCGAGTGAAAATTTTACTTCCTTTATTTTCGCGAGCTATATTTGCTGGATTCATATTGCCTACGGGATACATCCCACGTATTTAATGCACTCTCGTCCAAAGAAGCGAACAGTCAACTGCCAGCCAGGGAGCCTCGTTAGCAGGAATACTCTCTCTTCCGTGCGCTGTAGTCGACTGACGTCGTGTGTTTCGATGTTTGTTTAGGTGTAGCGTCCCGATAATACGGCGCAGTTACCTCGCAACGGACTGACGGACGGTCAGATAATAATTGTCTGAAAATAAAAAATTAAACTTTTCATTCGAGGGAAGACTTGAACCAAGCACTTTTGGTTCCGCAGCTGCTCACGCTAACCATGGGACCACGGTGCTCCCGAGTTCATACCATCCATGATGTTGCCTATCTTGCCCATGGACTACTCAGTTTGTATATTTTGCTTATTTTTTTCATAGTTCCACACAACTTCTTCCAGTTTTCTCGATTGATCTGTGTTCAGTTTTTCAAGGCCTATCCACTGTGCCAACTTATAACTAAATCTGAGGGGGGGTGCGATGGGGAGGTTCCCTTGTAAGCAGCTGTTGTTACCTAATACTTAAAAACTATTCGTTCATAGGTCTACACATAACAGTATCAGCTGCCTACATGCAGGTAAAATCTAAATATGTACAATACGAACATTAAATTTAAGCTTAATCTGAATCTAAATATTTTGTTTGGTCATGCTGGTCTAGCGTGTCGAGCTACTCATTCCGTCACATCTCGCTTATTAATGTGTCATCGATCGGCCAGTCTGACTCATCCTGCCAATATTGCCTGTATCAACTATGTTGTGGCACATATGTGGATTTTATATTACAATAGTTTTCTGGGAGTTGACGTTTTATCAGTGACTCACCTTACCACTAGATCTTTGCTTTCTCGTTGGGCAGTACAATCATTCCCTTCCCCGGTTGAAATGGCCATACCATTGATATCCTGGAAAACAGTGTGGTTGCACGTTAATCTTTCTGTCCTTCCGATGCAAGTCGCCTAATCATGGTACAGGGTCATTCACAACGGACGCCTCCATGGCACGGGTCTTACTCCGATTAGTCTTTGTGACAATTATCAGTAACTGATACATTACTACGCGAGCGATAACACTGACGCTGGATTCGCCGACAACTGGCTTTCCTTAACCGATCAGCAGGAGCTGCTTTCTCTGTTGAATTTCTTCTGTTTACGAACTTTTCCGTTTTCCGTTGGACGAAGATTAATTCTACGTTATGGTCCCCTCAAAGAATGTACCCATGCTCTATGGGCGCCGGCACGGTAGCACAGCGTGTTCGGTCAGAGGATTAGCTGCCCTCTGTAATAAAAAAAATGAGTTAATGGTTCAACAATAAACTTGAGCAAGCGTCATGTGAGGTCCGCCCCGAACAAATGGTTCAAATGGCTCTGAGCACTATGGGACTTAACTTCTAAGGTCATCAGTCCCCTAGAACTTAGAGCTACTTAAGCCTAAGTAACCTAAGGACATCACACACATCCATGTCCGAGGAAGGATTCGAACCTGCGACATAAAGGGAAGCGTTTTTGAGTAGTAGTCAAAACGTCCTCGGTCCCGGGTTCGAATCTCACCACTGCTTAGATTTTGATAAGTAATCAGCATTGGCGGCAGAAGAATTCCGGCATAGTAAGTCACCCTCATTCTACCAACGGTCTTGTTAAGAAGTCCGAGGAGCGTGTCAGAGTTTCAGGGCACTCTCTTCCCCTAGGCGTGGGAAACTGCCCATAAAAGGAGGAAGAATCAGCAATGATTAACGGCATGAAGATGCTGAAGGCAATGGAAACCACTGCATTAAGGACACATAACGTGTATCTACAGGACGCGTGGCTTGAAACTGAAAAAGTATCAGTGCCAAAAGATTCCGGAATAGTTCTCCATTCGGATCCCCGGGAGGGGAAAGAGAAGGGGGAAGTGACCATGAGAAAAAGACTGAATAATCAACCAAAGGATAACGTACTACGAGTAGGAGCATGGACTGTCAGAAGCTTGAACGTGGTAGGGAAACTAGAAAATCCTGAAAGGGAAATGCAAAGGCTCAGTCTAGATATAGTAGGGCTGAGTGATGTGAAATGGAAAGAGGACAAGGATTTGTGCTCAGATGAGTGTAGGGTAATATCAGCAGCAGCAGAAAATGGTATAACGGGAGTAGGATTCGTTATGAACAGGAAGGAAGGGCAGAGAGTATGTTACTGTGACCAGTTCAGTGACCGGGTTGTTCTTATCAGAATCGACAGCAAACCTATACCGACAACGATAGTTCAGGTTCACATTCCGACGTCGCAAGCTGAAGATGAAGTGATATGGGAAGTATATGATGATACTGAAAGGGTAAAACAGTTCGTAAAGGGAGATGAAAATCTAATACTCATGGGTGACTGGATTGTAGTTGTAGAGGAACGAGTAAAAGAAAGGTTAAAGGAGAATAAGGGTCTGGGACAAGGAATGCGAAAGGAGAAAGGTTAACTGAGTTCCGTAATAAATTTCAGCTAGTAATAGCGAATACTCTGTTCAAGAATAACAGGAAGAAGTATACTTGGAAAAGGCCGGGTGATACGGTAAGATTTCAGTTACATTACATTATGATCAGACAGAGATTCCGAAGTCAGATACTGGATTGTAAGGTGTACCCAGGAGCAGATATAGACTCAGATCACAATATAGTAGTGATGAAGAGTAGGCTGTAGTTGAAGACATTAGTCAGGGCCGGCCGAAGTGGCCGTGCGGTTAAAGGCGCTGCAGTCTGGAACCGCAAGACCGCTACGGTCGCCGGTTCGAATCCGGCTTCGGGCATGGTTGTTTGTGATGTCCTTAGGTTAGTTAGGTTTAACTAGTTCTAAGTTCTAGGGGACTAATGACCTCAGCAGTTGAGTCCCATAGTGCTCAGAGCCATTTGAACCATTTTGAACATTAGTCAGGAAGAATCAATACGCAAAGAAGTGGGATACAAAAATACTATGGAAACACAAGATAGGCCTGAAGTTCTCTAAGGCTATAGATGCAGAAATAAGGAATAACTCAGTAGTCAGTGCAGTTGAAGAGGAATGGATATCTCTAAAAAGGGCCATCATAGAAGTTGGGAAGGAAAACATTGGTACAAAGAAGGTAACTGCGGAGAAACCTTGGGTAGCAGAAGAAATAATTCAGTTCATTAATGAAAGGAGGAAGTACAAAAAAGTTCCGGGAAACTCAGAAATACAGAACTACAAGTCGATGAGGAATGAAGTAGCCGGCCGGTGTGGCCGAGCGGTTCTAGACGCTTCAGTCTGTAACCGCGCGACCGCCACGGTCGCAGTTTTGAATCCTGCGTCGGGCATGGATGTGTGTGATGTCCTTAGGTTAGTTAGGTTTAAGTAGTTCTAAGTTCTAGGTGAATGATGACCTCAGAAGTTAAGTCCCATAGTGCTCAGAGCCATTTGAACAATTTGAATGAAATAAATAGGAAGCGCAGGGAAGCTAAGACGAAATGGCTGCGTGAAAAATGTGAAGAAATCGAAAAAGAAATGATTGTCGGAAAGACAGACTCAGCATACAGGAAAGACAAATCAACCTTCGGTGACAGTAAAAGCAAAGATGGTAACATCAAGAGTGCAACGGGAATTCCACTGTTAAGTGCAGAGGAGAGTGCGGATAGGACCAAAGAATACATTTAAAACCTCTATGAGAGGAAAGATCTGTCTGATGTGATAGAAGAAGATACAGAAGCCGATTTAGATGAGACAGGGATCCAGTATTAGAATCTGAATTTAAAAGAGCTTTGGAGGACTAAAGATCAAACTAGGCAGAAGGTACAAATAACATTCCATCAGCAATTTCTAAACTCATTGGGGTGGATTGGCAACAAAACGACTATTCGTGTACGTGTGTAGAATGTATGAGTCTGACGACATACTATCTGACTCCCAGAAAAATTCCATCCATACAATTCGGGAGACTGCGAGAGCTGACAAGTGCGAGAATTATCGCGCAATCAGCTTAAGAGCTCATGCATGCATGTTGCTGACAAGAATAATATAAAGAAGAGTGGAAAAGAAAATTGAGGGTGTGCTAGTTGACGATCAGTTTGGCTTTAGAAAGGGTAAAGGCATGAGAGAGGCAATTCTGACGTTGCGATTGATAATGACAGCAAGACTGAAGAAAACTCAAGACACGTTCATAGGATTTGTCGACCTGGAAAAAGCCTTCGACAATGTAAAATGGTGCAAGATGATCGAAATTCTGAGTAAAGTAGGGGCAAGCTATGAGTAGAGACGGGTAATATACAATACGTACAAGAGCCAAAAGGGAATAATAAGAGTGGACGGCCAAGAACGTAGTCCTCGGAATAAAAAGAGGGGGTATTAAAATTCGGGGTGAAAGAATATTAATGTTACCAGTCGTTGACGACATTGCTATCCTGACAAAGTGAAGAAGAATTACATGATCTGCTGAATGGAATGAACAATCTACTGTGTACAGAATACGGATTGAGAGTAAGTCGAAGAAAGACCAAAATAATGATAAGTAGCAGAAATGAGAAGAGCAAGAAACTTCGGGATTGATGGTCACGAAGAAGATGAGGTTAAGGAATTCTACTACCTAGGTTGCAAAATAACCGATGACGGACGGAGCAAGGAGGACATCAAAAGCAGACTAGTACTGGCAAAAAGGGCGTTCCTGACCAAGGGAAGTTTACTAGTATCAAACATAGACCTTAAATTGAGGAAGAAATTTCTGAGAATGTACGTCTGGAGTACAGTATTGTATGGTAGTGAAACATGGACTCTAGGAAGAGAAGGGAGTCGAAGCATTTGAAATGTGGTGCTACAGACGAATGTTGAAAATTAGGTAGACTGATATGGTAAGAAACAAGGAGGTTCAGCGCAGAATCGGAGAGGAAAGGAATATGTGGAAAAAACTGGTAAGAAGAAGGGACATGATGATAGGACATCTGTTAAGACATGAGGAAATGACATCCATGGTACAAGAGGAGCTGTAGAGGACAAAAACTATGGAGGAAGACAGATATTGGTACTCGTTCAACAATAATTATTGCAGGTTGAGATGAAGAGGTTGACACAGGAGAGGAATTCGTGGCGACCTGCATCAAACCAGTCAGAAGACAGATTACCGAAACGAAAGAAAAAGGAAATGGCTCCTCAGACATTATGCCCACTATTTGGTCGGGTGTGCTAACGATCCCGACGCCTTGTTTGTCGCCAGCATAGAGTGAACGCTCACTGGAAGTCGCAGGGTCTTCCACGTCATTTGCAAATAAGTTGCACCTTGTCTTTAGTCGTAAAGGTCTTGGATAGCTTTTCTTACCTTGAGTCTTCTGTCATTCTGTTCTTCCAACAGAAAAAAATTTGTTTACTTTTGAGTCCCGGGATTGTGGAATTTATGTCTTTAATTTCATAGAACAATAAATGAACCTCGTACCATGTCCATTTGAGGGAGCAAATAATGACAGACAAGTGAGAGGCATCGTGGCCAGGCCTCAGGATTCGACTCCTGCCCATCTTGTCTCCACCCAGCTTGAATCTGACTGTGTCAACTCCTTCCTGTAAATAAATAAATAAATAAACGGCAGCGCAGTTGATAATGTTGTGGGCTCATGACATGTGAAGTCGAAAGTAGTAGCATGTTCGCATCCACCTCCTTCCAAATTTTCATTTCTTCACCTTTTGTTTTGTAAAAGGATTCGGTGCCTTTCTTGTACATTTAATAGAGGTATTAACTCATACGTCGATGTTAGATATTGTAAAAGATGTATTTTAAGGAATTCTTGTTGTAAAGCCCAACGACTGGAACGTTTCCCCAGTGGCCAGATATTTTAACGTGATCGCCAGCCCATCTCCATTTAAAAAAAAAAAAAAAAACTAACAGATAAAAAGGACGGGTAGAGCATCGACTATGGCTTTTGGAGACCCCGATCGCAATCCTTGAAAGGGATGGGAGGTTTTCTTCGTTCCAATTCCTCCAGTACAGCCCCAGTTGCACTCAGGGCCCGGAGATCTCTTCTGGGAGTAAAAGGGATGCAGGGCGGTGGGCCCGCCTCCATCCCACTCCTTGTGTAGCTGCGGGGAAACTCTGTACTCCACCTACAGTAAGGTCAATAGCTCGGTTAAAGTTTTGCGCCACAGACTTTACCCTTACTTTGCCTTTACATCACACTCTGAAAATACCCACATAAATTATACAAAATGCTAGTAGGTAAACGTTTTCTTTGTTTTTCATTATCTGGGAATTTCTAGTTTCACCACAGTAAACATCTACACCCGAGCCCCAGACTTTTACCTCTAACATTATTCTTGTGAATTTAACAATTCTTCCTAAATTCGCATTACATCTGAGTTTGTACATAAGCACTGCAACCGCATTTCGCGTTGTACGAGATGCCACGTTCTTCTTTCTCCATCGATGCATGGCTACCCAAATCCCTATGAGCGGACTGTAACAACATCGAAGCCATCTTCGAGATCCCTGTGGAGACCGGAGCGGAACCAAATATATCCCCAGATTCCTCGCTCAGTACTGGTTGAATGTAATGCAAAACGCAGGGAAAGCTTGGTCAACCAGAGAGCCCTGATGTTGCCGAGATAAATACTTACATAAATAAATACACTGCCGGAGAAAAAAATGCCACTCGCTCAAGGACTGTGTTCAGTGGCAGCAGGGTAAAATATGTGTGTCGTTAGGGTTTGTAGTGTTAGTGATTCATTTGTCGCCGTCATCGGCGATCAGATTGCGCTTAGGAGGCCTGAGTGGACTCTCTGTTTTTTCTCTGCAGGCATTAACTGTGCTGATTTCAGAGCTGAACAGTGTCTGCAAAGTTCATTCTAGGGTACGACTATGCCCCAGTGACGAATGCGTACTACTGCTGAACAGCTTCAGGCATTTGAATGGGGTCGCACTGTGGGACTGCAGGTAACTGGATGGATGTTTTGACGGATTGGGCGCTTTCAGTAGCGTTCGGTGGAAAGTTCCCATACCCTGCCCTGCAGGCATTAACTGTCCTGATTTCAGAGCTGAACAGTGTCTGCAAAGTTCATTCTAGGGTACGACTATGCCCCAGTGACGAATGCGTACTACTACTGAACAGCTTCAGGCATTTGAATGGGGTCGCACTGTGGGACTGCAGGTAACTGGATGGATGTTTTGACGGATTGGGCGCTTTCAGTAGCGTTCGGTGGAAGGTTCCCACACCCGTAGACTGGGTTCTGGACGTCCGTGCACTGCAGACGCACGTCAAGATCGACATTGTGCGATGATTGACCGAACAACATGCACAGACGAATTCAAGGTATGTGTTGCACGGGCTGTTTCATCAGGCGCCTTTAGGAACCGCCTGCCTTCAGTAGGATTAAGATCACGTGTGCCTCTGGACGGGCTGCCACTGACACTACGACATGGCCAAGCATGGCTTGCCTCGTGAAAGAGTTTACTGGAAAAACGGAATGGTTGTCTTCAGTTATGAGAGTGGGTTATATCCTTACGGGAGTGATGGGCGTACACGTGAATGACAGAGAGCTGGTGAGCTGCCCACTCCAGAATTCATTCGTCGACGACATACGGGTCCCATCCCAGCCTTTATGCTGTAGGTAGCCATTACGATATCGAGAGCGGCGTAAGAGGTGTCGACCACCGCAGAGATACTGCGCGGCAAATCGTTATCACGGGGTGCCAATGAGATGCTGGATAGAATTAGTGCCTCCCGTAGTTCCGTGGCACCACCGTCGCTCCTCTGCATTGAAATAGCATCGCCAGAGGCCAGGAGGGCAGTTCTGTTCGAGGTCAGATCCTACACATTTCCAGAAAGTTCCCGTCGAGGTAACGTCGTTGTGCTGGCTACTCGCCGTGACACTGCCTGTGACAACCGTAGGAGAGTGAAGGGACTTGCGCCTCCTGTCAACTGTGTCTATGCGCAAACGCTGTTAGAACAGTATCAACAGATGTCGACGAAGCTGTATTTCCTAGTGACTGTAGTGAAGCCACAGTATGACTATTCTGAACTTGTATCAAATCGCTACTCAGTATTCGTGGCTCATTTAGAGTGTTCTTAACATCAAATCTATATGTGCATTTTAAGATACGGTTCAAATGGGTTCAAATGGCTCTGAGCACTATGGGACTTAACATCTTAGGTCATCAGTCCCCTAGAACTTAGCACTACTTAAACCTAACTCACCTAAGGACATCACACACATTCATGCCCGAGGCAGGATTCGAACCTGCGACTGTAGCAGCAGCACGGTTCCGGACTGAAGTGCCTAGAACCGCTCGGCCACATAGGGCCGACAATAGCTACAGTCGAGCCTCGCGAGTAATGATAAGTTTTATGATAATTAATAAAGTATTACTAGCCACATCAGTTCCAGGAAGTAGGACACAACAGGCATCAGTTATAACTCGTGGTCACATTTGATGTTTCTGCGCGGTAAAGTAACCAGTGGCTGCAACATTCCACAAGCTGTCATTTCTTCGACAGGTCAGTGGTGACAATGCACGTCCACGTAGAGCTGTTGCGACACAACGTCCTCTTCATCGTATACTACTGCCCTGGTTAGCAAGATCATCAGATCTCCCGCCAACTGAACGCTTGGGGGGACATAATAAAATGGAAAATTACTCGTTCTCCATGGCGTGCATTACCGAAATGCATTAAAGGCGCAAGATCCTTGGGACAGTCCACAGCAGGATAACATTCGGACCTCTATGGTCGTTTGCATGCGAGAATACACGCGTGTGTTGCCGTCAGAGGGAGGTACAGTGTGTACTGACGCTACTGTTTGGGCATCTTCTACTGTGTGTTTCGTTTGGTCTGTCACCTCTCTTGTCTACAAATTTACGTTTTCCTTGAGAGTGTTGCAGACTTTTCTGGCAGTGTGCAATAAATCAGCTGTACTACTAGTCTGTAGTCCACTTTCCGAATACATATTCTAACGTCAAGTCTTGCGGAAAGTTTCTGAAGCTCGAGGGTGATAACCGATGGCGCTTTGCCAAGACGATGAAAATTATGTACGGGCGTCATAACCGGTTTGATTGTTCAGCGACTACACGGTCAACAACACCGGAGAAAGGAGGAACACACAGCGCCGACGAGGAAGAGTAGGCAGTGCGCTTCAGTGCGGGGTCACCGACCCCCACTGCCGCCAGCCGTCCGTCGAAATCGCTACAAGCGCTCAACTGGGTGACAATGCACGGGCGTGGTTGCGCAGCGCAGCGGCGGGCGCGGGGGATTCCCTCTTTTGTTCGCGCGGGTCGCCGTCTTTTGTCCTCGGACCCGATTGCGGGAACAGGCGGCCGGCAATCCCGAGGAAAAAACTCCCAGAGGAACGCGAGGCTGGCGCTCGCATGCGATTGATGGCCGAAGTGCGCACCGCTCAGACAAATGCTTCGCGAGTCAGTGTGTGCCCTCCGTACCATACGCGGGGAGTAATGGTTTCCTGCACCAGTGTCGGCGTTTTTCAAGCACTCGGCTCCTCTGCATACCGCTCAGATGCACAGCATTATTGATGGAACGATCCTCCTGCTACTGTAGAGGAATATCGAATGAAGTCTTCATTGTTTCCGTCTATACGCTCCGGGTTTGTGCCGTCCGGTGGCTGTCGTGTGGCAGATTTGCGGTAACTGTTGGCAAGATGCCTCCGCCTCCGAAACAGAGTGCAGCAACGCACGCTGTAGCGGAGGCGCTGCTATTGGAGTTCTGCCGGTGGAGGAAATATTTCGCCACCAGGGAGAAGGGGCAGAGGTCGCCTACCAGAAGACACGTCACGAATGTCCGGGGATACATCTGTCAGTCCTTCTTAAGTTCGCGTAAAATAATGGCGTATCAGATTGTTATCACTGATCCGATGGTCGGATATCTAGGGGAGAATGTTTTACCTAGGAACTTTTTAGCTAGTCCTATAGTGGAAATTTTGGGATGTTGCACCTGAGCACAAACGTGCACTGCAACATAAATGTGGTAATATGGAGACAAATAATTACTAATATTTAGTAAATGATGTTACCAAACTGTACTAAACTTAGGTAACAGTTCAATGCGTGGCACTTCATGTCCAATACCCAACACAACGCTGTCTCTTGGCAGTCTATGATGTTGTCAGTATGAATAAAAGTATTATACAAACTCTCGTGAGAACAACAGGGGCCGGGCGCATAAACGCCACGTTACTTACAGGCGATAATTTTTAAAGCTGAGATTTCTTCATGTATGCAAGATAGGTTGGCGAATTGATAAGTTTTATTATAATTAACATGGCTACTTGTAGATGGCACTTTAATCTTTCTTTTTAAAGAAAAAAAGTAAATGAAAAGAATCCATTAATTATCGTGATATAATATTAGCGGACACGACGTATAAGATGTACGCAATGGTAGTAAATCAACGACTACAAGTTACTGCCGGAAACCTGTTATCTCAAGAACAAAATGGTTTCAGAAATTCAAGATCCTGTACTGATAATGTTGTCACATTTATATACATTATGGAAAAACAAATAGGGAACACACATCGCATTTACGGAAAATTTTATGGAACGTATTACACAAGAATGGATATCCTCATCAAATAATAAAGGTGATAGAAAACGTATATAGAGATACAAAAATAAGAATAAAGACTAATCTTACTATCTCAGAAGACATACCGGTAAACCAAGAGCCTTGACAATGATGTAGCTTATCTCACACACTTTTTAATGTAAACACTGGCGAAACGAGTGAAACATGGAAATAAAAAATCGATCCATGCTTGAGATTATCACTTGACAATTTTTTTTTAATACGATGCTTTTCACAGACGACCTTGCAGAATAGTGAGACTTCGCTAGAAAGATCCATCTATAGACAGTACCAAACATCTAAACAATATAGTATGAAAATATTCGCCCAAAAACGAAAGTGATCGCTTTCAATGAGACTAAACCGCTGCGGACTAAGATCATCAACTGAAGAAGTTAATTACTCCAGTTACCTGGGAAATGTTATAAGCTACCAGAAAGAACTCGACATTGACAACGAACTGCAGAAGCATCATATGATGCAACAATCAATACAACCTTGAATAATAAAGTAAGAAAAGATAGAAAAATCTTTTATAAGATAATGGCTGCCCCCATATTGCTATTTGGACAACTACTAAAATTCAAGAAAGCAGAATCCAAGCGGCAGAAACGAAATTTCTAAGAGGGTATAAGAACTGCACAAGGTTAGAAAGACAAAGAAATGAAGACATAAGAGCAGAGCTTGGGATATATGCTGTAAATGAGAAGATCAAGTCTAATCGACAAAGCTGGTTAGAACATCAAGAAAGACTGCCAGATTCTAAACTACCAAACCAAGCCCTAAATTTCAAAACTTTAGGCACAATACCCGGAGGAAGACCAGAAAAAATATGACTGGATACCTTACAGACAAACAGGCATATGGACGAGACCATGATGAAAGAAAAAGAAGTAGATGAAGATGAAGAAAACTCATAATTACTTCGTAAATAGAGACTGCTTAGTCGGAACTACATTCTGAAGTGCAATTACAGGAAAGTTTGGTAGGGTAGGAATGGCTGAATGTGGGAACTGTGTGATTATCCAGTGCGCGTCTTTGAGCCTGCTGCTGGAAGGTTCAGCATCCTCGCCAGTGCTAGCGGAAGTAATGTAGTCCACTGTTTACAGTGCTCTGTCTCTGGGCTGGCAACACGATCGACAGATGAATAAAACGCCCTGTCGGATGTGGTGGGGAAGCAGAAATTCAGTTCCTCTTGGCGGGCGCCATCTGCCGGCCGCTAAAGCGCCAAGCGAGTGACGTCGTGCGTGTTTGGTGGCTGGCTTTTACGGTGCTGTTGTGTGCTTCTCACCATCTATGCAAGAGGAATATTAGTAGACAGTCTTATTCCACTTAGAAATCTTATTCTGAAGTTACAAAAATTACTCTGGAAAAGTTCGGGTTTTCCAAATGTAAAAAAAAAAAAAAGGATCCAAGTTACAACCTGGTCATGTGCATAGTAATAAACACCCAAGTGAAATTTAACAGTGCTGCAATAAAGAATATCTTGTCGGTACTGTATGCATCACTACAATCTAGTGAGCAAGATGTATGAGACAAGCGAAATACACTCAGACTACAAGAAGAATATAAAATTTCCAATCCTAAAGAAAGCAGGTGTTGACAGATGTGAAAATTACCGAATTATCAGTTTAATAAGTCACGGCTGCAAAATACTAAAATGAATTCTTTACAGACGAATGGAAAAACTGGTAGAAGCCGACCTCGGGGAAGATCAGTTTGCATTCCGTAGAAATGTTGGAACACGTGAGGCAACACTGACCGTACGACTTATCGTAGGAAATAGATTATGGAAAGGCAAACCGACGTTTCTAGCATTTGTAGACTTAAAGAAAGCTTTTGACAATGTTGACTGGAATACTCTCTTTCAAATTCTGAAGGTGGCAGGGGTAAAATACAGGGAGCGAAAGGCTATTTACAAAAAAATGGTTCAAATGGCTCTGAGCACTATGGGACTTAACTTCTAAGGTCATCAGTCCCCTAGAACTTTTTTTTTTTTTTTTTTTGGTCATCAGACTACTGGATGTTTTGATGCGGCCCGCCACGAATTCCTTCCCTGTGCTAACCTCTTCATCTCAGAGTAGCACTTGCAACCTACGTCCTCAATTATTTGCTTGACGTATTCCAATCTCTGTCTTCCTCTACAGTTTTTGCCCTCTACAGCTCCCTCTAGTACCATGGAAGTCATTCCCTCATGTCTTAGCAGATGTCCTATCATCCTGTCCCTTCTCCTTATCAGTGTTTTCCACATATTCCTTTCTTCTCCGATTCTGCGTAGAACCTACTCATTCCTTACCTTATCAGTCCACCTAATTTTCAACATTCGTCTATAGCAGCACATCTCAAATGCTTCGATTCTCTTCTGTTCCGGTTTTCCCACAGTCCATGTTTCACTACCATACAATGCTGTACTCCAGACGTACATCCTCAGAAATGAACTTAGAACAACTTAAACCTAACTAACCTAAGGACATCACACACAGCCATGCCCGAAGCAGGATTCGAACCTGCAACCGTAGCAGTCACGCGGTTCCAGACTGTAGCGCCTAGAACCACTCGGCCACCCCGTCCGACGGCTATTTACAATTTCTACAAAGACAAGATGGCTGTCATAAAGAGTCGAGGGACACGAAAGGGAAGCAGTGGTTGGGAAGGGAGTGAGACAGGGTTGTAGCCTATCCCCGATGTTATTCAATATGTATGTTGAGCAAACAGTAAAGGAAACAAAAGAAAAATTCGGAGTGGAATTAAAATCCATAGAGAAGAAATAAAAACTTTGAGGTTCGCCGATGACATTGTAATTCTCTCAGAAACAGAAAAGGACTTGGAAGAGCAGTTGAACGGAATGGACAGTGTCTTGAAAGGAGAAAAGCAAAACGAGGATAATGGAATGTAGTAGAATTAAATCAGATGGTGCTGCGGGATTTAGATCAGGAAATGAGACGCTTAAAGTACTAAATGAGTTTTGCTATTTGGGGAGCAAAATAACTGATGATGGTCGAAGTAGAGAGGATATAAAATGTAGACTGGCAATGGCTAGGAAAGCGTTTCTGAAGAAGAGAAATTTGTTAATATCGAGTATAGATTTAAGTGTCAGGAAGTCGTTTCTGAAAGTATTTGTATGGAGTGTAACCATGTATGGATGTGAAACGTGGACGATAAATAGTTTGGACAAGAAGAGAACAGAAGCTTTCGAAATGTGGTGCTACAGAAGAATGTTGAAGATGAGATGGTTAGATCTCATAACTAATGAGGAAGTACCGAATAGGATTTGGGAGAAGAGGAGTTTGTGGCACAACTTGACTAGAATAAGGGATCTGTTGGTAGGGCACATTCTGAGGTATCAAGGGATCATCAATTTAGTATTGGAGGGCAGCGTAGAGGGTAAAAATCGTAGAGGGAGACCAAGAGATGAATACACTAAACAGATTCAGAAAGATGTAGGTTGCAGTAGGTACTGGGAGATGAAGAAGCTTGCACAAGATAGAGTAGTATGGAGAGCTGCATCAAACCAATCTCTGGACTGAAGACCACAACAACAACAACGGTATGCAATAGTCGGTCCATTGCATTTTTACTCTACTCAGGGACGCCCACAGATTTAATGTGCCCCTAGACAAATTTTTTGAGGGGTTCCAAGACTTCTCAGCATTATGAGTAAATTACTTCCAATACTGGTTCTTCGGTGCATCATTTCACACAGAAATAAATCCTACACTGTCAACAACTAATTTATTAACTGAATGCACTCTATTTGATTAGATATAAATATTAGTACATACTGTAATAATAATAGCAGCTACTAAATGAAACAAACCATACATTTACTGAGAAACCTTTGCAGCATACTTCGTTATGTTGATTAAAAAAAACTGTTTGAAACTGTCAGCGCGAGCTGAATAATTTCGGACAAGTGTAGATGGAACACTGAATCTTCCACTCTTGCAACTTATGGAGTTACCCACTATATCACGGAAGCTCATTTCAGAAGTAATTTCATGCCTTATCGATAAAACGCTAGGTGATTAAGTTCTTTTGGCCAAAAATTGATCTTAAATGATTTCTTATCATGCTAATTTACTAAATCCTCTCTCACCTGAAGCGACAGACACGGGTAAGATTATGAAAATGCTGAATGGAATACAAAGTTCCAGAAGCACAGATTGTACCATGTAATGGAAGCTTTTTGTTCTGTTATCTTTGGAAATCCTGAAAAATAGCTGCACTCCCTGCCTGTATTTCTTTGATAAGAAACATCAAGATAAGTTCTAATTATTTTTAAATCTTGTCACTATCATACAAAGTTGTATTTATTCTCAGAATGACTTCAAAAGTGGCACAAATAGTTCTTATTTCTTCATGCCAAGGATCCATTTCAGAAAAATCACCCTACAATTACGTCAAAAACTTCCTTTTTTAATTGTTCTCCTTCAGTTTTATCTGAGAGTGTGTCAGGTGCTCCACAACTAATCCAGTCAGATTCATCAATGAAAACCTTCCTTTTCCTTCCTCTCTTTTATGAAAAACGTGCCTCAGTGCCAGTTTCAATAGTCTTTTTCTTTAGTTCTGCTTAAGAATTCAGGCCAGAGATCTCTCACATACGTATCCATGGTAACCTTAAGAGCTTTAATATTTATCATTTCAGTATTAAGGGAAATATCTTTTCACTGCAGAATCAAAATAGCCGGTCTAAAATGTCTCTCCAAACGTTCCAGGGAATCAATATTTCAAACCTGAAAAAGCAAATGATCAGCATTGCCTAAAGAAAAGTTGGACAAACTATAAAATTTATTTGTCGCGTCTACTTATTTTCTGTTATTTTAAGCTTCCAAACTAACAAAAATGTCGCTAGTAACAATGACTGTTCGACAGCTCAGTACAAACAGTTAGGTGAAAATTTCAGTTTTGAAACAAAAAAATTACAATTGAATAAAGAACATAAATACACGTAGAGACATAAATTTTTCCAAGAGCCCCCGAACAGCGCAAGCCCTCAGACATTTGTCGTGGTTGCCCCCACCATCAAAGGCGGCCCTGTCCTAGCACACACCGAGAGTCAGTAGGTGAAATGAAATTAAGTATAAATGTTATCAATAACTAGTTAAAAGTAAATCACAAATTGTTGGAAACTAATATGAATTTCCATTTTAAAGGCAGGAAAGTGGTTAATACACTCAAAAACCCCAGTTCATCTGCAAATGACATACATGCCAGCCTAAGTGCTTCTTTGTTTTTGGGTAGAATACGGTGCATGCTCGACGTATGGCGTAGCCGTCCACACGGTATATAACTATATAACTAGTTTTAAAAATATACGGAATATTACTCAACTTAAAATTCCGTAATTCTGTACCTCAGAAAGTACAATTATCTCCCAGCCAGCTTTAATACTCTATGACGAAAAAAAAAGAAAAAAAGAGATGCACCACGAAGGAATTATCCGAATGGAACGAAAATTGGTAGATGTCAGTAGCTGTCATCTTCATGCACAGACAAATAAATGATGACAATTTCAGGAAAAGTGGCTGATTTATTCAAGAGAAAGTGCTTCAGAAATTGAGCAAATCAATAACTCGTTGGTGTACCTCTGGCCCTTACGCAAGCAGTTATACGCCATGGCAGTGATTGATAGAATTGTTCGATGACCTGCGGCTTATCGTGTGAAATTTTGTCCAATTGCCACGTTTGGTTATCAAAACTTCGAGGTGGTTGGAGGGCCCTGCCCGTAATTCTCCCAATGTTCTTAACTGGGAAGAGAATCGGCGACCTTGGTGGCCGATGTAGGGTTTGTCAAACACCGAGGCAAATAGTGGAAACTCTCGACGTGTGCAGAAGCGCTTTATCTTGCTGAAATGCAATCCCAGTGTGACTTGCCATGAAGGACCACAAAACGGGGCATAGAATATGGTCGACGTACCGCTGTGCTGTAAGGGCATCACGGATCACAACCAAAATAGTCTTGCTACGAAATGAAATGGCTCCCCCGACCACCTCTCCAGGTTGTCAGGCCATCTCGCAGGTGACAGGCTGCCATCCCACCGGTGCATATGGCTTCTCCAGACATATCTTCGATGGTCATCGGGACTCATCACTGTAAACTCTTCTGTTCTAATCAATGACATTTCAGACCAAGATGAGTCTGGAGACGCCTAGGAGGTGGACCGCCAACCTGATTGTTGCCCGGCAATTGGTCCGACAACCAAGAGTGATGGTCTCGGGGTGGCACTTTGTCATCCACTTGCAGTCTTACGCTACTGCAGTAGGTCGACGAAATTCTACACCCCGCTTCCAGCGAGATAAAGCCCTTCTGAACATGATGTCAGTTTCTTCTGCTTGTCTTCGTGCATGCCAAACTCTACCTCGGCAGCAAGGTCGCCGTA
Source organism: Schistocerca nitens (assembly GCF_023898315.1). Lineage (NCBI taxonomy): Eukaryota > Metazoa > Arthropoda > Insecta > Orthoptera > Acrididae > Schistocerca > Schistocerca nitens. The sequence continues at coordinate 369,831,193 of NC_064621.1, forward strand.
TCTCTCCCCACTGAAGACTTTCGGAGCATTATGGGCAGGCCCTGCATGCAGCTCGGGATTCTGACGATCTAGTGCTCCATTTGGACATAATGTGGCACGATATCCCTCGGGAGGATATCCAACATCTCAGTCAATCAATGGCAAGCCGAATGACTGCTTGTAAAGAGCCAGAGGTGGACCACCGCTTTATCGACTTGCTCATTATGTGAAGCTCCTTCTTTTGAATAAATCATCCATTTCTCTGAAATTGTAATAAGTTATTTGTCTGTATATGTGTGCCGATTTCCGTCACATTCGGATAATTACTTTGTGGTTCGTCGTTTCTTCTTTTCCTCGGAGGTTATATTTTACAACACTTAATTGTGCAGAAGTTAAAATATTTAGAAATGCTGCAAGAAACACGGTCTCATCTCTCATAATAACAAAAACAGTAGAAAATTTCGGAAACTGCTTAAGGTGGTCTGTAGTGCGAATTCTGTCGTGTGACTCTACAATTGGTTACCAGAGGGAAACACCGGTGAGGAAGCATCATACGTTCCTAGGTGCAGCGCACTCTCCCTACGTTATGCTCGGTAGCCCTCTCTTTCCATCTACGACACGAAACAAAACACTACACTTCCCATCCGTCGGACATGGATACACTGCTGCTGGCCGATAAAATTAGAGTACCATGAAAGCAGCGTGCAACAAACGCAAAACTGCCGAGACATGTAATACAGGGCGGGGCAAGTAAAAGTGGCTCGGAGACCAGACCTCCAGGGTACAAATAAATACAGCAGAGGAAAGGAAATACAGCACTAACCTGACAACAGCAGATGTTGAAAGTGACGAACATTCATCTCTTGACACTTCTGGGCTCTTATCAACAAGTTGCTGAAGATTGACTGCTGGAATTTCTGCAGTCTCATGTGAAATATTCTGCTACAGTTCTTGAAGACTGTTGCGGAACACCTTGGACTTGAGGGCTTCCCGCATGAAGTAATCACACATGGACAGACCAGGTGACCTGGGTGGCCAGGTAATGCTGTGACCAGACTGACCTCTGCTGACAACTCAGTCAGGCATGAAGATCGTGCAAATGTGCTCCAAGGTTCAGCGTGCTGTACGGACATTGCTCCATCCTGTTGAAAGTATCTGTAGGTCTTCTCCTCCTCAGTTAATGCTGCCACAGATTCCCTTCCAATCGTATCCACCTGTCCGGGTGGCATTTATTTGCCCCACTATGTAGATGCTTTAATATGCAAATGATTAGCATGTCAGTGAACCTCGCAAAGTAGGTGGGAGTAACATTATTTTCATTCCGTACATCAGGAAAGATTGTCATTCTAAAATCAAATTTGAATGTTGGTAGTTTTTGAGAAGACCGCTTTGAGCCTGGTATAACAAGGACGCGTCGGAATTCGACTGCAACAAGATAGCAGCCAGTCGAGGCTACGGGTTCATCGTTCCGGTGTACTGCTGCTCATCAACGACCTTGCCGCAGTTGTACCACCGTCTCCCACCAAGTCACCTAAGTTAAGCGCTCTCGGACTCGGCTAGCACATGGTTGGTTGACCGTCCGGGTCTGCCGAGCACTTAGCAAGTCGGACGCTCTCTGTCCTTCAAGTTCAGAAAAAAAACAGAACACCTTGAACGACTAGAGATAGGACGTTCATAAAATTCAAAATTCATAGGACATGTACATTAGTACGTTCTGCGGAAATCATTAGCCTTTAAGTCACTTCGATTCAGCATGTGTCCTTGTGAGGCGAATACAGGAGAAATTTGACAGAGAAGTAGCGGCTCTGGTCACGGAAACCGACAACAGCCGGGAGAGTAGTGTGGTAACAACAAGCGGATCCAGCGAGCCTATCGGCTGAGATGACATGGCTGTCGGTCGATACCGTAGGGCCTACTGAGGCCTGTTCCGACAGAGTGATATTGCTGCTCACGTTGGTTCGATACCACTACTGTCACGCCAGTGAGGTATGGATGGGTACAAGAGAGCCATACTCCACGCCATGCAGAATCTAAATGCCTCTGCACAATTAAGGATTCTGCATCAAGAACCTGGTCAGTTCCTTACTGAGGCTGTGGCGTATGGGGCAGTGCATTAAACTCGTGTTGGCGAGGAAATACGTATGTTATTTATTGCTTGCGATAATATCCTACTAGCATCATTAACGATCTGTATTTTAATTCGCCTCACATTTATAAATGAGTGTTAGCAATATGAAAAGTGACATGAAAAGACCACATTTTGAGGGTAAAGTGCTCCATCGATTTAGCAACGAACCTTCAAGCAGCACGTGTGCTACAGCCCCTGCTACGGGAGCAAGTCAGGTAACGTACCTGGAGGGTACTGCAGGAACACAATCTACATGACTTCTTCAAAGGTTGCGGTTTTCCAGCGGATTACCCACGTGATATGCAGATTGTGCAACAGCTAGAGCACGGAAGAGTGAATGATTTTTTTTTTTGAGGGGGGGGGGGGGCTATGAGAACCTGCATGCCACTATTGCTAATTAACACTGACGAAAATTCAGGTTCTCTGTCAACCTCTAGGAGGGACTTGTGGATAATCATCTTCTTTAATACTGGCACCTACACTACATAACAGAATTAAAGGAGAATTTCTCTGAAAACAAGTAAATTCCGCCCATTGCGACGCTTCAGTTTGAAATTTGGCTCAAAGGTGCGTACGACTTTTCTCTGTAAGGTGCAAAAGCGTGGCATCCCGCGACTTAACCGTCGGGCTCGACGACGCTTCGAACAACGAGTCGGCACATGCGAAGAAAATGCCAAGGCTCAGTTCATGTGACGTTAAAGGAGGGTTAACGATATCACAATGGCACTAAATTTCATCACAATTATGCCCATTGCCACTGTGGAGCTGTGAAACTATGTGAAGCTCTTCATAGCCGCTCTTGCCCAGGTTTCACCAGTTCTTTTGACATCGCTGGAGTGAAGGTCAGAATGCCCACGCCCAGCGTTGAAGTCACGCGGTTGCCTTACGCGTGGCCGAGGAAAACATTTCAGACGCACCACCACTCAGAATATGCACGAAAAGGCCGCAGAGGATAGCATAAAAGATTGAAACGTCCCCTTAGAAAAATTTATGAATGACTGTGCTGATAAACCTCTTACATTATTTGCTTTTCAAACAGCTGAGCAAAACTGAACGTACTTAGACATTACTCTCTTTACTTATTCTGATCAACACTAAACTGACACACAATATTTTTAGCGTAACGCAATCTTACTTTTAATAATCCCTAAAAAGAATGGCCCTGACTAACAATAACCTATACCTTTCATGAAATCTTACCTCACAAAAATCTTCGATATTCAAACTACTGCAATACAGCGAGCGCCAATACCGCCAGCTAAATAAAAGACTCTAACTACTGAAGTCACTAACTATTGATAGGCATAGTTAGCAAATGAAAGATTTTGATAAAGAACAAACAATGTATTTAACTTAATAGTGTTCAAAAGACATAATATATATCTATCAGTTCATGACATCCAGTCTTCCAAATTTACTGTCTCTGAGGGACACACGTCCAGATCATCCGCTCTCATAACTCCGCCATATCTCTCCCCACATCCACCACTGCTGGCGGCTCACCTCCAACTGCGCAATGCTACGCGCTGTTCACATCCAACTGCCCAACACTACAATAGCGAATATTACAACAATGCTAATCAGCCACAGACTGCACACAGCACAGCCAGTGATTTCAGTGATTTTCATACAGAGCGCTACATGGCGTTAACAATATAAAAACCTAAACAGCCTACTTACAAGGTGTCAATGATACCATCCGTTTCATCAAGACGTTGGTCCCACACATTTCGCACTCAGTGTGATAAACAAAAGGAAGACATTCTACACATCCTTAACATATCTGACAACCCTTCTCCAACAATACTGTGGGGCTCCATCCTCATAGAACGCGATCGTACCCGTTTGCAATCCAGCCCGAGCGTAATTTTTGCTCACATGTACAGGGGACCGTTCAAAACCATTTGAACGTGATATGAAGAAGCTAGGAGTGCTTCTTCTTTTTCAGCGCCTTGTGATTGGGGGGGGGGGAGGGGGGGGGGGTGTGACACTGACGCTAGCGTGAATAGAACGGTAAAGGATCCTTCCAGTTCGGCAAAATGTTCGGTGATACCCGCCCACCTAAATTGGGATTTTTAAAAGCGAAATCCTAGGCGCTTGCAGATCGGCAACTCCTTATCACCCACTGATAAAGGCGGCGTAGTATCAGGCGCAAGTGCAGAGCGTAGCCTGCCTGCAGGCGCCTGGTACTATGGTTCAAATGCCTCTGAGCACTATGGGACTTAACTTCTGAGGTCATCAGTCCCCTAGAACTTAGAACTACTTAAAGCTAACCAACATAAGGACATCACACACATCCATGCCCGAGATAGGATTCCAACCTGCGACCGTAGCGTTCGCGCGGCTCCACACTGTAGCGCCTAGAACCGCTCGGCCACAACGGCCGGCGGCCTGGTATTCTAGCCAAATATTCTGTCTGTACACAAGGTGCTCAACAAAGGAAGGTATGTGGCACCGAGACTTTTGCCAACCGGTGGGCGGTAGGGGAAGGGGGGGGGGGCGATCTTGGGACACTACCATTTTATTCAAACATGTGTCAATTTCGCACCCTCCTACCCCTCCCCCCCCCCTCCGCCCACACCCTCTCCGATATAACGATTCAAAAGAAAGCGAAATAGGAGAGATGAAAAACCTTAAAACCATCAGTATCCTACACTGCTTCGATCACTTTGAAATGTCGTGGAATGATGTTAACCGTCCATTGTGGTTCCAACCTGTATACGAGAGAAAAAAACTAGGGATGCGCTGCACTTCAAAGAGTCCAGATCACGTTTAATGAGGTTTCAGCCCCATAATGTCCTAATAGAACAGTCAAAACGTTCGAGATTGCCAGCAGTGTGAAAGGACGTGAAGGGCATCTTCCTGTTGCTCATCGCACCGCGAACTGCCGTTTTCGACCGCGAAATGTGTTGGAATCAACACCCTAAGGTAGGGAATGGTCTCGTTGAGGTCCTTCACACCACAGGCTTTTTCGTCTTGATTTTAAGAGGCGATGTGCCTGTAAATGTTTTCTTCGACCACTAATAATAAAATCGCGTGATTTCAACACTGTGCGTCGCGGTTCTGGGACGTGAAAAGGAGGAGTGAAATGTGTGTAACTACGCCGAAGAAAACGATTATGCTGGTAGAGAGCGTTATAACTGGATTGTAGAATTGGGAAGAATTGTGGTGAAATTTTAATGTCATTGTGACATCATTAACCTACCTGACATTTCACATGAACTTCTGAGGTATGGTCTTTTTTCCACGTGGGTCCACACTTTGCTGTTTGGAGTGTCGCCGAGCCTGAGGGTTAAGTCGCAGGACGCCATTCTTTTGCACTGTTACAGAGGAAGGTGGTACGCACCTTAGAACAAGATTTCAAACCTAAGCGTCGTAATTGGAGGACCCAAAAACGTGTTGCTTTAATTATATTGCGCAATGTAGATTAACTGGAGCTGTTCACATCCAGTTTCTGCTAACCACACTTCCGGAACTTCTCGTTAAGCTACCGCTTGCTGTAGGCAGTGGCCTCTGGCTGCACTACGATGGAGCCCCAGCTCACATTAGCGTTGATACCGAGTACAGCTATCTGTCGATATAGGGGATCATTGGCTAGGACGAGCAGGATCTTTGCGTGACCAGGGCGTTAGCCTGGCTTTACGCCCTCGATTATTTCTCTGGTAAAATGTCAGGCAGTCGGTTTACGTTACTCCAATTTACACGAGAGGTGAGATGATAGCCGTTGTCACTGAAGCATTCCAGCTAATCCGGTAGAATCCCGACGGTCGCTCCGGAGTTGGCCGGTCACTTACAGGAAGGTGTGCAACATGTATTGAAGCACCGAACGAATTGTTTGAACCAATCATTTAATTACTGTCAGAATATGCCTAATAAAAATATACGGTAAATTTTGTGCAACTGTTGTTATTCGTTATTGTAATCTTAAAGACCCGTTTAAGAATGTATGTATCATAATAATATATATACAGGGTGTTACAAAAAGGTACGGCCAAACTTTCAGGACACATTCCTCACACACAAATAAAGAAAAGATGTTTTGTGGACATGTGTCCGGAAACGCTTAATTTCCATGTTAGAGCTCATTTTAGTTTAGTCAGTATGTACTGTACTTCCTCGATTCACCACCAGTTGGCCCAATTGAAGGAAGGTAATGTTGACTTCGGTGCTTGTGTTGACATGCGACTCATTGCTCTACTGTACTAGCATCAAGCACCACAGTACGTAGCATCAACAGGTTAGTGTTCATCACGAACGTGATTTTGCAATCAGTGCAATGTTTATAAATGCGGAGTTGGCAGATGCCCATTTGATGTATGGATTACCACGGGGCAATAGCCGTGGCACGGTAAGTCTGTATCGAGACAGATTTCCAGAACGAAGGTGTCCCGACAGGAAGACGTTGGAAGCAATTGATCGGCGTCTTAGGGAGCACGGAACATTCCAGCCTATACTCGCGACTGCGGAAGACCTAGAACGACGAGGACACCTGCAATGGACGAGGCAATTCTTCGTGCAATTGACGATAACCCTAATGTCAGCGTCAGAGAAGTTGCTGCTGTACAAGGTAACGTTGAGCACGTCACTGTATGGAGAGTGCTACGGGAGAACCAGTCGTTTCCGTACCATGTACAGCGTGTGCAAGCGCTATCAGCAGCTGATTGGCCTCCACGGGTACACTTCCTCATTTCAGTGCAAATGTTATCTTTACGGATGAGGCTTCATTCCAACGTGATCAAATTGTGAATTTTCACAATCAACATGTGTGGGCTGACGAGAATCCGCACGCAGTTGTGCAATCACGTCATCAACACAGATTTTCTGTGAACGTTTGGCCAGGCATTGTTGGTGATGTCTTGATTGGGCCCCATGTTCTTCCACCTACGCTCAATGGAGCACGTTACCATGATTTCATACAGGATACTCTACCTGTGCTGCTAGAACATGTGCCTTTACAAGTACGACACAACACGTGGTTCATGCACGATGGAGCTCCTGCACATTTCAGTCGAAGTGTTCGTACGCTTCTCAACAACAGTTTCGGTGACCGATGGATTGGTAGAGGCGGACCAATTCCATGGCTTCCACGCTCTCCTGACCTCAACCCTCTTGACTTTCATTTATGGGGGCATTTGAAAGCTCTTGTCTACGCAAACTCAGTACCAAATGTAGAGACTCTTCGTGCTCGTATTGTGGACGGCTGTGAAACAATGCACCATTCTCCAGGGCTGCATCAGCGCATCAGGGATTCCATGCGACGGAGGGTGGATGCATATATCCTCGCTAACGGAGGACATTCTGAACATTTCCCGTAACAAAGTGTTTGAAGTCACGCTGGTACGTTCTGTTGCTGTGTGTTTCCATTCCATGATTAATGTGATTTGAAGAGAAGTAATAAAATGAGCTCTAACATGGAAAGTAAGCGTTTCTGGACACATGTCCACATAACATATTTTCTTTCTTTGTGTGTGAGGAATGTTTCCTGAAAGTTTTGTAACACCCTATATATATATATATATATATATATATATATATATATATATATATATATATATATATATTCTTCGTGTGACCTACCATTTATCAACGTTTATCGGTGAGGCCCTGAAACGTCATGTATCTTGCAAAACATACAGCGAAATGCGCATTGGGGTTCGTGCTCACGTCGAGTATCTGAAAAGGCGAAGAGAATTGTATGCGGATTATACGAGTCAGAGCAGTGAAAAATGAGGTTAGCGTGAATTACAAAGGCTTAATATAACGGGAGCTGAGTTAAGCATAACCTGCTGTTCTGTGTTCTTTCATATTTACGGAGAAATTTAATACAGGTAATATTAACCTTCCAAAAGGAACATGAAATACATGAATTTTACTTTGATCAGCCAAAACATTATGAACACCGGCACACATACGATATAAACCCGCCCAGGCGATAGCAGCGTCACCTGGCGGGGAGTGACTGCTAAACAGACACATGTACGGCATTTGTATTATCAGTGAGCGAGCTGTCGCTATGTAGAAGGGAAAGGCGCGCGATCTGTCTGAGGCTGACCGACGGCGGATTGTGATGGCACAAAAGGTTCGGCCTGAGCATTTCGGAAATTGTACTACTTGTCAGGTATTCGAGGAGTGCTGTGTTGAGTGTCTTCATAACGTGGCAAAACCAAGGTCAAACGTCCTCCAGACGTCGTGTCGTTGGACGGCCATCCTTTACTACGGATATCGGGCGTCCTATGCTGGGAAGACTGGTAGAACAGGACAGGCGGCAAACTGTGCCAAAACTAACATCAGACTGTAATGCTGGGCAGAGTACAAGTTTGTCTGAACACACAGTGCACCGAACACTCCTAACGATGAGCCTCCACGCCGCTCGGGATTAGCCGAGCGGTCTCAGGCGCTGCAGTCATGGACTGCGTGGCTGGTCCCGACGGAGGTTAGAGTCCTCCCTGGCGCATGGGTGTGTGTGTTTGTCCTTAGGATAAATTAGGTTAAGTAGTGTGCAAGCTTAGCGACTGATGACCTTAGCAGTTAAGTCCCATAAGATTTTACACTTTCTCTCTTTTTTTTTTTTTTTTTTTTTTTTTTTTTTTTTTTTTTTTTTTTGAGCCTCCTCAGTCGACTACCAATGCATCCGCAAAATTTAACAACATGGCATCGACAACTACTACTGAAATGGGCACGTGGACATTGGCACTGGACGTTGACTTAGTGGCCGAGCATTGCATGGTGTGATGAGTCCCAATACCTTTTTTAAGTAGGTGGTCAAAATGTTCTGGTTGAGCAGTGAATGTACATATACGTGACTATTCCTTCTGTACTTCGAAACCACGTAACTACCACCGAAAATACTCCAGAATTCAAAACTAGGACAACTGTTAGCGTGAGTGACATAAACGTGTTGCGAAAAGACTCAAATCACTTAAGAAAGGCAAGTCTTCTGGTCTAGATGGTATACCTATCAGGTTTCTTTCAGAGTATACGGGCACAATAACGCCTTTCTAAGTAATCATATAAAACCGCTCACTTGACGAAATATCTGTTCCTAAAGACTGGAAAGCAGCACAGGTCACACCAATATTCAAGAAAGGAAATAGGAGTAACCCACTGAATTACAGACCCATATCACTGACCTCAATTTGCAGCAGGATTTTGGAGCATATACTGTACTCGAACATTATGAATCACCTTGAAGAAAATGACTTATTGATACATAACCAACACGGATTCAGAAAATGTCGTTCTTTTGCAACGCAGCTAGCTCTTTATTCCCATGAAGAAATGAGTGCTGTGGACAAAGGATGTCCGATCGTTTCCATATTCCTAGATTTCCAGAAGGCTTTTGATACCGTTCCTCACAAGCGTTTATTAATGAGATTGCGTGCAAGTAAAGTATCGTCCGAATTGTGTGACTGGATTCGTGATTTCATCTCAGAGAGGTTCACAGTTCGTTGTGACAGACGGTCAATCATCGAGCAGAACAGAAGTGTCATCTGGCGTTCGGTAAGGTAGTGTACCTGATTTACATAAATGATCTAGGTGATAATCTGAGCAGCCCCCTTCGATTGTTTGCAGATGACGCTGTGATTTACCTTCTAGTAAAATCATCAGACGATCAATCCCAATTACAAAATGATCTAGAGAGAATTTTTGTATGGTTCGAAAAGTGGCAATTGGCGATAAACAAAGAAAAGCGCGAGGTCATCCACATGAGTACTAAAAGAAATCCGATAAATTTTGGGTATACGATAAATCGCACAAATCTAAGTTCTGTCAATTCGACTAAATACCCAGGAATTACAATTACGAGCAACTTAAATTGGAAAGACCACATAGATAATTATGTGGGGAAGGCGAAACAAAGACTGCACTTTGTCGGCAGAACATTTAGAACGTGCGACAAACCCATTAAAGAGACAGCCTACATTACACTTGTCCGTCCTCTGCTGGAATACTGCTGCGCGGTGTGGGATCCTCACCAGGTAGGATTGACGGAGGACATCGAAAAGGTGCAAAGAAGGGCAGCTCTTTTCGTGTTATCGCGCAATAGGGGTGAGAGTGTCACTGATATGATACGCGAGTTGATGTGGCAGTCACTGAAACAAAGGCGGTTTTCTTTGCAACGAGATCTATTTACGAAATTTCAATCACCAATTTTTTCTTCCAAATGCTAAAATATTTTGTTGACACCCACCTACATAGGGAGAAATGGTCATCATAATAAAATAAGAGAAATCAGAGCTCGAGCGGAAGGAGTTAGGTGTTCCTTTTTGCCACACGCCATTCGAGAGTGGAATGGTAGAGAAGTAGCATGAAAATGGTTCGATGAACCCTCTGCCATGCACTTGAGTAGACTATGTAGATGAAGATGAAGAAAACTAATTTTTCAGTGACTTAGATTTTTTTAAAACTTCTACTCACGAGGCATCAATTTGTATTTATGTTATCATAAAAGACAAATTTTAACCTAAATTGAAAAATGATGTAGGCTGATCAAGTACTTGAAGACGAGACCGCAGAGATCTAAATGCGTCGTGCGTTGAAATAAATCACGATTTGTGACTGGAGACGGATTGTTTATTATTATTATTATTAATTTATGCATCATCCTTTATTTGTCACTTTCGAAGATACTGTGAACTATTCCACGTCAGCCGGCCGGAGTGGCCGTGCGGTTCTAGGCGCTACAGTCCGGAACCGTGCGACTGCTACGGTCGCAGGTTCGAATCCTGCCTCGGGCATGGATGTGTGTGATGTCCTTAGGTTAGTTAGGTTTAAGTAGTTCTAAGTTCTAGGGGACTAATGACCACAGCAGCTGAGTCCCATAGTGCTCAGAGCCATTTGAACCATTTTTTTTATTCCACTTCGTCTGCACAGGACTTATACGCTTCGGGAATTTTTAGTTCCATTTGACGGTGTATAATGCTCTACTTATGCAGATAAGTGATCTAACATTCCATCCTCCGACCAGAAGAACTGGCTCATACGTCGGAGCTACACTTTTATTGGCGCTCGGCGCTCGTGCGTCCCTCTGCAGGGCTGGTACCGCAGGAACCTACAGAACCCGCTTTGCGAGAACGTAGCAGTGGGGAAAAGTGTACAAAAAAAGTCTGCGCTCCCGTCGAGTGAGCGGCGATATCGCGTGATCGGAGCCGCCATTGTTTCCAAACAACAGCCCGAGATGGCCAGCTGGGGCTTAATTAAAAACTATTAAGTCGGGCAGTGGTCCTGCGCTCTCGTTCCGCGGGATTGCCTATCACGTTACCGCCAACGACGATGCTGCAACTGGACATGTGTGTCGCGCACACGTGTCGGCTTATCTTAACGCTCCGCAGTCACGAACCGCTCGGCCCGCGCTGCCGGCTCAGTTCGGATCCGCCGTTAACGCTGCCCCGTGGAGATTTTTATTAATTGATGCAATTTGCACGCTAGCTCTAATTATCTGATTCGCAGCAACAAAAGCTCCGTATAGTAACTAACAGCTTTGTTATCGTCATTCCATTTTTCTTTTCACCGGTTTTTACGTTGCTGTGTTATTAATCGTATTATTCTTACTTGCTCTCTTTTCGAATTTTACTCTTGTTACACTTCACTGAGCATATCTTAATGTTTGCTTAAATAATTCTACCTATATCTTGAACTACACGTGAAGTGAGAATGCATTTCTTTACAAGAAGTTTAAAAACTTTTGTGGCCATTATGCGACCCTATTGTTACAAGAATATCAACAAGAGTTCATAATACTGAAACGTCCCCTTAGAAAGATTATACATGACTGTGCTTAAACTGACGCACAATATTTTTAGCGCAACGCAATCTGACTTTCAAAAATCCCTACAAAAGAATGGCCCTGACTAACATTAACCTATACGTTTCACAAATCAATTACCTCACAAAAATCTTGGTTACTCGAACTACTGCAATACAGCGAACCACTACTGCCAGCTAAATAAAAGATTCAAACTACGGAAGGCACTAACTACTGATAGGCATAGTTAGCAAATGAAAGATTTTAATAGAGAACAAACAATGTATTTACCTTAATAATGTTGAAAACTCATAATATACATAGCAGTTCATGACATCCAATCTTACAAATTTCAAATCTCCGCCATTTCTCTCCCCACATCCACCACTGCTGGCGGCTCACCTACAACTGCGCAACGCTACGCGCTGTTAACAGCCAACTGCCCAACACTACAATGTCCAACAACAATGCAAACCAGCCACAGACTGCACACAGCACAGCCAGTGATTTTCATACAGAGCGCTACGTGGCGTTACCAATATAAAAACGTAAACAGCCTACTTACAATACCATGACTTAAATGAAATTCTATGCGTCCCTACAGTCATGAGCTACTAAGGACGATCTTTCTTGCCACGAGAAGCCAACTTCTACGACATCATTTTGGTACGATAAAATACACGACGGACCAAAAACGACTACACGAGGAACCTGCGTAAATAATGAATCACAGTTCTCACTTTATTATTTGTTTTGTTGCATGTAAAAATGACACCATATGCAAATACACTACTGGCAAATAAAACTGCTACACCACGAAGATGACGTGCTACAGACGCGAAATTTAACCGACAGGAAGAAGATGCTGGGATATGCAAATGATTAGCTTTTCTGAGCATTCGCACAAGATTGGCACCGCTGGCGACACCTACAACGTGCTGACATGAGGAAAGTTTCCAACCGATTTGTCATACACAAACAGCAGTTGACCGGCGTTGCCTGGTGAAACGTCGTTGTGATACCTCGTGTAAGGAGGAGAAATGCGTACCATCACGTTTCCGACTTTGATAAAAGTCGGATTGTAGCCTTTTGCGATTGCGGTTTATCGTATCGCGACATTTCTGCTCTCGTTGGTCGAGATCCAATGACTGTTAGCAGAATATGGAGTCGGTGTGTTCAGGAGGGTAATACGGAACGCCGTACTGCATCCCAACGGCCACGTATCACTAGCAGTCGAGATGACACGCATCTTCTCCGCATGGCTGTAGCGGATGGTGCAGCCACGTCTCGATCCCTGAGTCAACAGATGGGGACGTTTGCAAGACAACAACCATCTGCACGAACAGTTCGACGACGTTTGCAGCAGCATGGACTATCGGCTCAGCGACAATGGCTGCGGTTACCCTTGACGCTGCGATGGTGTACTCGACGACGAACCTAGGTGCACGAATGGCAAAACGTCATTTTCTCGGATGAATCCAGGTTCTGTTTACAGCATCATGATGGTAGCATTCGTGTTTGCCTACATCGCGGTGAACGCACATTGCAAGCGTGTGTTCGTCATCGCCATAATGGCGTTTCACCCGGCGTGATTGTATGGGGTGCCATTGGTTACACGTCTCGGTCACCTCTTGTTCGCAAGGACGGAACTTTGAACAGTGGACGTTACATTTCAGATGTGCCACGATCCGTGGCTCTACCCTTCATTCGGTCCCTGCGAAACTCTACATTTCAGCAGGATAATGCACGACCATATGTTGGAGGTCCTGTACTGTCCTTTTGGCCAGCACATTCTTCAGATCTCTCACCAATTGAAAACGTCTGGTCAATGGTGGCCGAGCAACTGGCTCGTCACAATACGCCAGTCACTACTTTTGATGAACTGTGGTATCGTGTTGAAGGCGCATGGGCAGCTGTACCTGTACACGCCATCCAAGCTCTGTTTGAGTCAATGCCCAGTCGTATCAAGGCCGTTATTACGGCCAGAGGTGGTTGTTCTGGGTACTGATTTCTCAGGATCTATGCACCCAAATTGCGTGAAAATGTAATCACATGTAAGTTCTAGCATAATATATTTGTCAAATGAATAACCGTTTATGATCTGCATTTCTTCTTGGTGTAGCAATTTTAATGGCGAATAGTGTATTTTTCTTCCTACACCCCTCACAAAAACAGCAAGACACCCAGAAGGGGGAGCAAGAAATGAAACTCCTCAGGTTAAAAAGTGTATGATGTTAAAGAATCGACTCAAATTTACAAAGAACTTAGCAGTATTAGCCCACTTATCATTATGACGTTGGACCCCCTCTGGCCTGAATGTATTCACGGATTCGCTTGCAAAATTCAAATTCAAATGGCACTGAGCACTATGGGACTTAACATCTGAGGTCATCAGTCCCCTAAAACTTAGAACTACTTAAACATAACTAACCTAAGGACATCACACTCATCCATGCTCGAGGCCGGATTCGAACCTGCGACCGTATCGGTCACGCGGTTCCAGACTGAAGTGCCTAGAACCTCTCGATTCGCTTCCAAAGGGTGCCTATTATGGCTCACTTCTGCTATTGATCCTTGATGACCTAGAGAATGGCACTGAGGCAGAAGTCTTGTCTGAGCTGGTCCCGCTGAGGCGTAGTGCCATACATTGTGTCTCTCGCAGGACAGGTGGCGTCAAATGGCAGAGAGTATGTAGTTTCTATAGCTGTCATTAGCTGACGGACACTGTTTGAGCTGTATCCAAAATACTACCATTTTTATTTACGGTTCTGTTTGTTTCAGTTTCTAATTTTTTATTAATTATTAATATAGTGAGGGTGAATGAAGGTGTGAATGTGAAATAACGTTTAATGTAAAGTTTTTATACCATACGTCAACGAATCTTCGACATCGACGTGTGTCTAAGTGCAGTCTCGTGTCTATGGTGGGCGCGGGAGGGGGGGGGGGGGGGGGGGGACATTCGGGGTATCTACACCAGGCGGAAAATTCACGGGGCATCAAGTTCATATTCTTGAAGAAAAAAAAAATTGTTTCGCAAAGCGCCTAGCATTCAGCACACGTTGGCCCATCGATTATTCATATGATTTTGAAACGCATCCCAATTTGTTTTTGAACATTTTTGAACACATTCTAAGTGATTTCAGAACGACTGATATGTCGTATCTAAAAATAAAAAACTTTGCTGTAGACAAAAGGGGACTGTGCTATACGAGCTGAGCCGAATAAACCCAAACGGGTGAATGTCAGTCGCCGTTTGTTTATGTAATTGTTTGGGTGTGGGAATGACCAGCGTTGTTATAATCGAAATCCATAGACTTAAACCACGCGAGTGGAAATAAACGACTAACAAGTAAGAAAGATTATACAGGGTGATTACAATTAAAGTGAAACTTTAGAAATAACATCACCGCTCAAAATGACGTAAAATTTCAACGGAAGTTATCGGAGAAGGGGGAAAACGTATGGCAGAAGGAAAAAAGTGTGCAAATTGATCAATAAAAGGTGCTGCATGTGTCAGAATACTAAATGAAAACACCTGCCATGCGCACGACCCACTTTAGTAAAATACTACGGAACATCCTTCTTTGCTATCCATTCAAAATTACCCATGTGCATGAGTTGCTTTCTGTTGACTGCCAGAAAGAAAGACTTTTGATTTACAGTTTCTTGCTCGCGTGGAAGTGGACAACGATTGGCCGTGGAAATTTTGTGGACTGATGAAGCCCACTTCCATCTGACAGGATATGTCAATACACAGAATTGTCGAATACGGGCAACGGAAAATCCACATGCAAATCAGCCAGTACCACTTCATCCTGGAAAGGTCACTGTGTGCTGCAGGTTTACGTCATCATTTATCATGGAGCCTGTTACCTGTACCGTCACTGGTAAGCGCTATGAGTGTCTTTTGTGCATCCACGTCATTCCAGCTCTCCAACAGCGCGGATGTGTAGATGGGATCATTTTTATGCAAGGTGGCGTACCTCCGCACATTTCAAATCCAGTTAAGCAGCTGCTGATGCGCCATTTCGGAAATGCTAGAATGATCAGCCACCATTTCCCTACAGCCTGGCCGTTCCAATCCCCTGATATTAATCCGTGTAACTTCTGGCTGTGGGGGCATCTGAAAGGTATTGTGTTCAGTGTTCCGACTGCAAACTTAGCTGCATTAATGGCACGCATTGCGGGCCACATTCTGAACGTGACCCCAGAAATACTTCGATCACTTGTGGAGTATGCTGTTTCTCGATTTCAACTTGTTGCAGAAAACGGTGGACAGCATAATGAGCATAATTTGCGCCAGTCACACGGAAATTAATAACCCGATTTGATTCTGAGTGATGCTTTTTATGCGGTTTTGGGCCAGTTAAAAACCGATGTCATTGATACTTTTTAAGTGGTTTTTGGCCTCGGGACAGTTAAAAACCTATGTAATTGATGCTTTTTATGCTGTTTTTGGCCTCAGGACAATTAAAAACCGTATTTTCCCATCCGAAGTGGTGTGACCTTGCCGTGGTGGATGGGCTTACATAATTCACAGTATCACACCTGTACACCCATGCACACTGAGCAGAAGAGTTTGTTTAACGTCAAACGTATACCTTAGGCACTGTTATGTGATGCATTTGCCATTTGTAATCGACTAATATTAAATTATGATGCTTACAGTGCCTTCTATTGCTACATTTTGTATACATTTATTTTTCTTCTGCCGTAAGTTTTCCCCTTTTTCCGGTAATATTCCGTTACAATTTGACGTCATTCTGAGCAGTGGTGTTATTTCTACAACGGTTTGAAATTTTAATTATAATCGCCCTGTATATTACCATCTCAGTGTATCCAAGAAAATGAAATTTTGACAGAAAGTTTCAGTCAGAACGCTACGCTAATAAGAGCCAGCTGTACAGTTTCCGGTTAGCAGCCGCTTAAATTCTGTTCTTGGAAAGGCGCGGGAAACTCGTCGTACGATCACGTAATAACGCCTTGACCGAAGAATAAGCGCGGGATAACTGAACCGGTGATACTGGCAGAGTTAGGGGAGTTAACCGGAGGACAAGTTTTGACACTGGCAGGAATAGTTACATAATTAGTGATGACAAGATTGTTAGAATGAGGAAGGAGAAGAAACGAGGACATCACAAATGGCTCTGAGCACTATGGGACTTAACATCTATGGTCATCAGTCCCCTAGAACTTAGAACTACTTAAACCTAACTAACCTAAGGACAGCACACAACACCCAGCCATCACGAGGCAGAGAAAATCCCTGACCCCGCCGGGAATCGAACCCGGGAACCCGGGCGTGGGAAGCGAGAACGCTACCGCACGACCACGAGATGCGGGCAGGACATCACACACCTTATATGGAAGAATATGACGGTTACAAAATTATATGAAACTTTCGTACTGCTACGTTTCGATCTTGTGCTTGAGAGAATGAATGAAATGTGAAATTATTTTCTACCATAAAAATTTTGGCTTGTAAAAGGCCCAGTAGGGAGGTACTTCGTGAATTATATTCTGCCATGTTATGCAGGTAAATGAGGTACATAAAAACGACCATTTGTGCCAAAACAGTCTCGCTTATTTGGCGGGTGTTGCAATTGCTGCAATATTAGGAAGATCTAAAGCGTTTTATCTAGCAGACAGTGACAAAACACATAATGAAATCGAGAAACCACACTAGTCTTGGATACTATTCGTATTAGCAGCTATATCGGTATTAGACAATGACATTTTGATTTTTCATGTAGAAAAACGTTTGACGAACTTTGATGAGGAAATCGCACTGTGTAAAACTGTAACAAGATTAGAGAGAAAAAAATGCTGAGCCCTAAAGATGGAAAAAATGTGTACTGTCTTGCTTGTGTCTTGTCTTTATTGATTTTATGTTTCCTATATTTAGTTTTATGTCACGCAAAAGAGAAAGTTATTAACTAATAGGCAAGAAGGAGTGGAAATTTCCTGAAGAGTTCTTAGTCTCCCAGTCACGCATAATCCAACCCAGTATTACCTACGAGTTTTCTTCAAGTGGGTAGGATGCCAAACCGGCCGACTGGGAGCAGGAGAGTCATCACAGGACATTTCAAATTCTACTGTCCTGAATATAGGCTTGATGGCTTCCATTGCAAAATATACACGCTTGGATTTCACAGAGCGAGGTACGTGACGAGCGATAGAAGAAAGCTGTGTGAAGAAGCGAGGCACTCACTTCGTCATACTTAAGACCAAATAACTTGCCTTATATTTCTTCGAACATTTGTGATTTATTTATCAAACGCTTCAGAAAGCTGTGCGCTATAAAGTGAACAAATTTTTGGAAAATAGTTTTTATTAATTTTTGACGTCCTATCTCAACCGCTCTTAGGGGTGGTCGCGGTGGAGAGGAGGGGGGTGCACTGTCACGTTTCTGCCTCTGTTCGGAAATATCGTAGCTTCGGGGCTGTGTAAGACATTCCTACTGGGGAATTTGCTATGAGCTATTTCGTCAGTTGATGGTGCTGGTGAAATGAGATTCTGATTTTGTTAAAGTAGTTCTTTTAAGAGGGAGTTACCTTTATATTTGTGGGTTTTCAAAATTAATTTATGTTAATTATTCACTGTCAAATTTTGGTTGGTCCCATATATATGTGCGGGAATCAGCGGGTTTGATGCAGCTTTCCGACTGGCTGCGATGTTTCTCTGCCCATCAGAATTTAGCATATTCGCGTGTATTTTGCGAACAAGAAACATCTTTTGTGTAGAGAGATGAACAGAATCGAGGTTTGTGCCTCATATCGATCAAATCTATTGACAAGTGTTCCGATGGAAATTATTAGTAATC
Organism: Schistocerca nitens; assembly: GCF_023898315.1. Lineage (NCBI taxonomy): Eukaryota > Metazoa > Arthropoda > Insecta > Orthoptera > Acrididae > Schistocerca > Schistocerca nitens. The sequence goes on from NC_064621.1 coordinate 369,849,868, forward strand.
TGATATTTCGGTATCAGTCTGTTTGCGAATTGCCGTAAAGTGTGGAAGAGAGTGAAGTTCAGAACATTTGGTGACATTTTAAATAACTAAACTTCGTTTGGCGTTTTGCTTACTCGCGAACGCGAATATTTTGATACGTGTGACTGATTATAGCAACATTTGAGCGAGCAGACTTACAAACAAACCGTTTGCAAGTTTTCTGTGAAGAACAACTAGTAATTACTATAAACTGGCTACGGTTATGAATAATATGTACGTGTGGACTTCACAGGCTTTATACAGTTCAGAATAAGGCTTCGTAGTCACTGATGTACGCAAACTTAGTAAAATAGAGTGAAATTTTACGCACATAAATACTTTCATTTAACTATTATTAACATTCCACAGTCAAGCAATTTTTAGCGCGACATGTGGTTACTAGGTGTACAACTGGTTTTTCTACAGCTTTTTCCGGCATAGAACTGCATTTCATTAACTCCAAGAAGGCACGCGTGTGATAACACTCACCACAAAGTGAGTGGAATTTTGTAAGTAGCAGAATCGCACCGCGTTGCCGTAACACACATGTTCTATCTGGGGCACATCTGAGGATCTAACTAGCCTATGGAGTACCTCACCCTGGCACTTCACAGACGCATGTGCCGTGGACGAGCACTGTCCTACTGGAAAATGGCACAACGATACCGTCGCGAGAGATGTAATACAAGAGGACGCAGAACGCCCGTGACGTACTGTCCTGCCATCAGAGTTCTCTCAGCCATTACCAGCAGTGACTTGAAGTCATACCCGATGGCTCACCCATACCATGAGGCCAGAAACAAGACCACTATGCATCTCCTAAATATCGGAAGAACATCAGTCCGGAACCACGGTGCTGCTACGGTCGCAGGTTCGAATCCTGCCTCGGGCATGGATGTGTGCAATGTCCTTAGGTTAGTTAGGTTTAAGTAGTTCTAAGTCTAGGGGACTGATGACCTCAGATGTTAAGTCCCATAGTGCTGTTCGGAAGAACGTGACTTCTCCCCAGACTACCGACAACGGCTATCCAGGTTAGTCCAAAACTGCATTTCGTCGTTGAACACAGGGACTCGCCATTCATCAAGGGGATGCATGGTTCTCCGTCACGGCACCTCTCCAAACACAGACATCTGTCCAATAAAATTTTTCAATAAAATTTTATTGAATGTGACAATGGCTGCGGAAGCCTACGTTTATACAGACATTTGTGTTGTCATGTCTATTTAGGACAGCAACGCTGTTATCTTCAAACAATGCGAGTAGCTCTCAGATGATGTCAGGCAAAAGTTTCACGCAGAAGACCTTATTAGGAAATCTAACAGAGACAAGTACAATGTTGTCCCTGTAGTAGTAATTAACAGTAATTATTAGTAATTAATAGTTAACCACGACATGTGGATGTATAGGATAATAAAAAAATACGTTTTAAATATATTTATCCACTCCATTTCCGGCCTGGATCAGCAACAGTAATACAATTTTGAAATGAAAAGGCAGTCTCTGTTGCAAGTACTTATTTTATAACTGACGCGTTTCGCGCTAGTATGCATCTTCAGAATGTTTAAATTAAATTAAATTAAAAATTAAATTAAATTAAAAAAATTAAATTAAAAATAACGTATGTATTGCATGAAGTATGGTAATTTTACCAAACCCACAACAAGTGATGCTGTTATCCATGAATCGTCGTGTCACCCAGTAGCTCATAAACACTATTTCAAGTGATCAAGCGACTAGTACTCCACTAAGCCACGAATCTTTAAAACCTGAAATGGATAATTTGAAATATGTCGCATACTCCACTGGTTATAACCCACTCTTGTAGACAGAATGCACTGTTCGAAATTATCCAATATGAATAATATGTTCCGCTATTCTCAGAACACGTTTGAGTGTACTTTCATCGCACTGCCATTTGCGGGTAACATGTCACACATACTTGTATGTCCCCTTCAGAAGGATGGTGTTAGAATCTTTTACTCCACCCAGGGTTCGATTCGGTATCATTTTACGCGTAACGAACTCCCTAGTATAGGTCACTTTGCTAATCCTGGGGTGTACAGACAGACATGCGCCCAAAGCCCTCCTGCATACATCGGACAGACGAAACTTTTCATCTGCACTTATTAACTAGAAGGGGGGTTGCGAGAAATAGTTCTTCGTTTGCGGCGCGTGTAAAGGTTAGGGGGCACGCCGAACCAGTAATAACTTCTTTACAAATCCTTCGCGTCGCACCTAAATGTAAAAAGTTAACATTACTAGATGAATTAAAAAATATCCTTTTGAAGCTTTCGGAAGATATGAGTCTCAATAAAAAAAACTTGTAATTAAGAACAATGTTTTTTACACCTTGAAGAGAGGTTTACAGGCATTTCACTAGCCGGTTCTCTATGACTAAGTAACAATCAGCAGGACTGCCGTTTGTCATCCACCAGTATGGCTCAGTGTTTACGCTTGATTTTCAACTTCATAATTGTTGTAACTACTTTTAAGGCATTATTTAATAACCATTAATTTATTTATGTTGTGTACTTCTGGCACTTCCCTGTAGCATTGTTTCTAATTACCCTTCATTATGCAAATGGCTGCCACATACCAACAAAACTAGAGCCTACCCTGGCTCTTACAGTCAGCCGTTCACGTTACGTCGGTACGCCGACCACTGTCGTAGCCAATGGGCTCCTTAGCGCAATTATTGTTTACGATTATGCCATAAGCTTGTTCATCGCAAGCCTACCCTCACACCAGTTTTATCCATGATTTGGTGAGTGTGACTGTCTAATAATTCCCGGTTAGGTTTTTCGTGCCTATAGATACGGAAAGACCTTTCTAGTAGTTATCTGTTTTAGAATGTTTGGTCGGTTTGTAACACCAAAGCTTAGACACTATATACCTGTTGTTGATTCATTTTGCTTTCTGTTTTGTTCAACATTCCATCGTTGAGCTTCTGTAATTATTCTTTGATTAATTCGGTACTGTATAAAAATGTTTACTTTTTTCTTTGTAGAAACTTTGATGTCCTGGTTTAATCATATGTAGTGTATTGTCTTCATCATTTAAATTATTTGCCTCACTTGGAGGGAGACAAAACATCATATACAACGGGAATTTGTGTAAATTATTTGTTTATAGAAATGTCAATATGTGCAAATGTCCCGTTTTATTTAATATGTTTTTTTGCTATTATGTAATTACTTATCCTCACTTAGGGTTCTTAGTTATTTTGTATGCAAAAGGTGGTGTGGTTCTCCTCGGGAACGGAACTGTGTAGCGCGCGCAAAATGTGGTTGGCATGGATAGAACGGTGGAAAAAAGAGTTAGTCGGAGACGAACTACTGGACCGCTAACAGCTCATGTAAAGGTCGTGATTTGTGCTGGAGCCGAGAGGGGCTTTTAGTGCCGTTTTAAAGCCACCAAGAAATGACAGAGTCCAGCTTGTCTATCTGTACCTCCATCCAACAACATGCACGCGCCACCACATTGCGCAATCACTGAAAAGGGACCAGGAAATAGTAGAATTGTACAGTGAAGGATCAGCTCATTGAATATTTCAGTGTGTTCAAATACAAGGTAATTTATACCTGAACTCTTGTACCTATCCAGATTTTTTATCCTCAGTCACTTATCCAATCAGGATCCTTCCCATGTTAAAGTGCTTACCGAGTATCCTAACTGAAAGAATATCAAATCCCAGTGTGTTATGTTAAAAGGCCTCTTCAAAACATTTAAAGTTTTGGTTAAAATTAATGTGGACAAAGAATGTGCCATGGTAACTGTTTCTTGAAGTAAATTTTGCAATCAAAGATGTTGCTTAAAAATCTATTGGTTTTCGAAGAATTATCGAAAATATAGAAGCAGATAAATTCAGTTAGTGCTTAAAACAATTTGCTGTTATTTCAAAGCTAATAGAATACTTTCTCATACTGAGGCTACAAAATTTTCTTCAGTAAATGAATAATACAACTTCTTGTCCATTGTACCTGGTGAGTCAATGCCTGATGTTTTATGTTAACTTGTGTCTTACTGCAGTAAAAGGTCAAATTACTGATGAAAGTTTCATGGTTATGTTTGCTAAAATAAGGACCCCATGAGTATAGGAAAGTGCATATCATTAGTGTAATAGGACCTACAGTTTGTTCATTGTGCTAACTAGTAGAAAACATTTGATAGATAGACCATTTGTTATGATTACATTAACTGCTTTCAGTCATAGATGAGTGAGAAAGTGTTTGTCAGTGGATTTCATTTAAATTTTATTCTAAGTAGAAAGGTATTTAGCTGAGAGAGATTTAACGTATGTCCAATTTATGATTCTATGGTGAATATTAATAGTTATATTGTTGAGACCATCCTGTTTGACTAAGCACTGAAGACAATAGTGTGTGTCAGTATATGTTGTACTTAGGCAAAAGTTTGTTCTGCCCTGAGTATCAGCTCCAACCTTGACGATAACATATGCTTGTTCTAGAGTTCATTGCACTCTCGTGTGGCAAAGTATAGGTTGTGTTTGTCCATTCAAGTTACGCATATCGATGTTCTTCAATAAGAATGTTACTCATTCTTATGCCTAATTAGGCGGCGGATCGTTTCCTTTATCATTTGTACAGTGTGGATAGGTACATTTTGTTTGTTACCGTTTAAACATTTACGTAATTCTGGCTTTCTCTTCCGATAAGCCACTTTCGTTTGGTACATCACGGTCAACATAACAAAATTCCTTCCAGAGGTTAACACTGCTCTGCTTCTTTACGCTATAATTGCTTTGACTAATAGTTTCGCGATACAATTTGCCTCCAGTTCTGACGTTATGTTATAACAGTAGCGAACGATAGTGTTATAAGTTGATTTGAGGCAGGGGACCAAACAGCGACATCATCGGTCTTACCGGATTAGGGAAGGGTGGGGAAGGAAGCTGGCTGTGCCCTTTCAAAGAGACCATCCACGAAATAGCCTGAAACGATTTAGGGAAATCATGGGAAACCTAATCAGGATGGACGGACGCGTTTTTGAACCGTCGTCCCCCAGAATGCGAGTCTAGTGTGCTAACCACTGCCCCACCTCGCTTGGTTCTAGAAGGAATTTACGTAAAAAATTATTTACCTTTTTAGACTCCCGGTTTTATATTTGATGATTACGGCTACGCTCCATTCAATGTTTACCCTTTCACTAGTACGCTTTGCTCTAAGGCAAGTTCATTTTATATGTGACTTAAGTCGTAGTTACTTAGCAGAGTTGGATAGGCTCGGGTTCACACTTTTATGCAATACACATGTTACTGTTACTATATAGAAATTCTGAAGGTGCACCACTAGCGCGAAACACGTCAATTTTAAAATAATTACCTGCAACCGAGACTGCCTTTTTACCTAAAAATACGTTCTAGTTGTTATTGGTCTGTAAACGAGTGTTTATGAACAATTGCCAATGTTTAGTACAAGCGTAGCTGAAATGTAAAAGTTTCGGGTAAGTTGACGTCTAACTAGACTCACATTTCATCGGTGGTCTACCTCAACGAGAAATACAACACTGCTTCATTACGCGTTACATGGCCGCGCGGATTGGCCGCGCGGTCTTAGGCTCCATCTCACGGATTGCGCGGCCCCTCCCGTCGGTGGTTCGAGTGCTCCCTCGGCCATGAGCGTTTGTGTGTTGTTCTTAGTATAAGTTAGTGTAAGTAGTGTGCAAGTCTAGGGACCGATGATCTCAGCAGTTTGATCACTTAGGAATTCAGACAAACACGCTACATGCTACATGTAACATGGGTCACCTTCAATCGCGTTTTCCTTGAATAGCTCAAAATCCACGGTCTCCAGCCAAAACATATCCCAGCACAAAATTTAATTAATTAAATCTCCTACATAAAGGTTCCGTTCATTTTTTCTATTGGACTAATAGTTTACACTTAGCGGGTGCGAGAATATGAAAATCTCGTGCTTGGTTTTTGAAATTGTTTTGGGTTGCGTATAACCCATTGGTAGGGGCAGCTGAATCACCATGTATGGTTGCAGACAGATCAATACAGTATAATAATTGTAAGTTATCGGTCATTGATGGAGAGAGCTGCGGCAGCAGTGAATCTGTAACTTACAAGGTCTTGAAAAGTCTGTGATCCTCTGTAGCTAACAAAGCCGTCTTGGAGCTTGACAACAAAAGACTAAGCCTCACATGTACTTGTAAAAGTGTTTTGGTACTTCCTTATCGTCGGGGTTACCCAAAGAAAAGGTAATCTGCGACCTCTTCTTCTCCACAATAACAGAAAGTTGCCTGTTCGACATGCAGCGTGTGAATATTTTTAGGGAAATTTCCGTGTGTAAATTTAAGTTTGTAAATTAGAGTGCGAAGTATCTGGAGATAGAAATGTGTATAAGATTTCCTGGAACAGGGGACCGACGAGTGAATTATTCTGTACTTCTTGCCTATGGTTTTCGTTGTTTACTCCCATTCCCATCGCCAAGTTGCGATGGTGCTTTTCCGCTTATTGCATATCTTTTAATTTGGTTTTTAGTTCGCTTTTTATGAGTCCTTTTTACGATCTCTCCCAAACTTTACTTTCAACTGCAGATTGCCCTATTTGCTGTTTCCGCCAGTCATTGGCCTTCCCGGTCCACCTCCTCCTTTGGACATCACATAAATGCCACAACAAAGCATAACTCGTGTGCAATCATTCGCCATCAAAACGCAGCTGAAAAAGAAAATTCACATCCTAATAATCGCTCAATGTCTTCTTTAATGACCCTGTGTAGCACATATCGGTAATCCATACTCCGTATAGGATCCCGGGCAGTGTGCACTGTCACTTCAGCTACTTTCGCTAAGTGGTCGACATCCTCGTTGCTAGCAATTCCACAGTGTGATTTCACCCAAGCGAAGTTAACAGTATTGCCTTATTTAAGCATCGAATACAGCTCTTCGATAATCCTGTATACAACTGGGCTCTGGCTCTGAGCACTATGGGACGCAACTGCTGAGGTCATTAGTCCCCTAGAACTTAGAACTAGTTAAACCTAACTAACCTAAGGACATCACAAACATCCATGCCCGAGGCAGGATTCGAACCTGCAACCGTAGCGGTCTTGCGGTTCCAGACTGCAGCGCCTTGAACCGCACGGCCACTTCGGCCGGCTATACAACTGGGATTTCAGCTAAACAGGTAATAAAATTTTTAGGATTTTCGATTACACTGAAGCGTTAGATGTCATTTTACATCACAATCTAAATACATCGGTGCTCTCATGTACGTACCAAATTCCCCAACTGTGGGTCGTGAGTGGAGTTAGAGACCAGTTTGACGGACGGTAAACTGGAAAGTTAACCTTTAAATACATTTGGACTGTCTGGGAACAATATCCTGTTGAAGTCACTGGCGGATTGCGGACACATATTTGCAACTATTTCACAAGAAGCTTGCTTAAGGAGCCATATTTACTGGAAAGTTTTTGCAATTCTCGTAATCAACAGTATATTTTCAGCTGGTAGGATAGATCCAGCACACATCGAGCGACAAAAGCTGTGGGATACCTTCTAATATCGTGTCGAAATTCGTATCTCCGGCTGTAGTGCAACAACTCTGCTGGTATGGACTCAACAAGTCGTTGGAAATCCCCTGCAGAAATACTGAGCCGTGCTGCCTCTACAACCGGCCGCAATTGGAAAAGTGTCGTGGGTGCAGGATTTTGTGCACGATCTGACCTCTGGATTATGCCCCGTAAATGTTTGACGGGACCCCTGTCGGGCGATCTAGGTAGCCAAATCATTCGCTCGAATTGTCCAGAATGTTCTTCAAACCAATCGTGAACAGTTGTGGCCCGGTGACATCATTATTTGAGGACATTAAGTCCACGAATGGCTGCAAATTATGTCCAACTAGCCGAACATAACCAGTGATTGGTTCAGTTGGACCAGAGGAGCCAGTCCATTCCATGGAAACACAACCCACGCCACAATGGGCCCACCACCAGCATGCACAGTGCCTTATTGACAACCTGGATCCATGTCTTCGTGAGGTCTGCGCACACTCGAACCTTACCATCAGCTCTCACCGACTGAAATCAGGACTCATCTGAACAAACCACGGATTTCCATTCGCCTAGGGTCCAACAAATATGGTCATGATCCCAGGAGAGGCACTACAGCAAATTTGTAGTTTTTATAACGGCACTCGTGTCGGTCGTCTTCTGCCATAACTCACCAACGCCAAATTTCGCCGCCCTGTCGGGACGGATAAGTTCGTCGTACGTCCCACATTGCTTTCTATGGTTATTTTGACGCGGGTTTGCTTGTCTGTTAGCACTGACAAGTCTGCGCGAACACCGCAGCTCTCGGTCATTAAGTGAAGACTGCGTTTTACAGCCTGAAATTTCGTAGAGACTCTCTTGATAATGTGGATGTAATAATGAATTCTCTGAAGATTCCTAAACTTAAGTGTCCCGTGCGTCTAGCTCCAACTGTCAGAGCCTTTTAATTCCCGTCGTACGGCCATAATCACGTCGTAAACCTTTTCACATTCAAACAATACCATGAATTCTACTTATTTTACATTAATATGTTTTAGTAGGCATGTTAAACTACATCTATTACAAAAAGTGAAATAAACAATGTAAGAGAGGGGCCTGATGGCCCTAATCTTGCCAGGTTAAATAAATCAATAAATAAATAAAATAAATAAACAATACCATGACTTGCAAAGTAGGTTAGAAATCAGATTAATAATGTTCCTCATGCAGCATATGTTCGCTTTATCGGGCAACAACAAAGTTATTGACTGTGGATGGTATCGTCAGAATGGAAATAATGAAGTCACTGTAAAAAAAGTCATTAATTTTGGCACTTATCTTGAATGGATTCCCACGTAGATTTCATCGAAGTTGTTATGGCTCATCTTGTTGATTCTAGGGTGATTCCGCTTTGACTGCTAGAAGGTCCAGACCTGTATTTTACCAATATTTGAAGACCTAACAAATGCATTTTTCAGGAAATTCTTAATGATCAAACAATCCCAGATTAGAACAATGGTACGGTTGAAATAATTTTTGACTTGGTGTTCACTATCTACATTTTTATTAAACCTCTTGTAAATTCACATATACTTCTTCGAACTTGTCACATCATCAAGAAAACAGTTTTGAATCAATCTTCATAAATTTAATTTCCAGTTTAACCAAACACAGGACTTGACTGTTCTTCTACAAAGCGAAATAACAACTTAACTTCTGCGAAGTGAAACAAAGGCTGCCCTGTGAGCATTCACGCCAAAACGGTTACAAGTAAGTCAAAGATTATGACAGTCTCACAGAAATGAATACACACAAGAACCACATCACTGTAACATATCGATACATCGGAGTATCTATACATTAATAAAACCAAATGTGAAAATTGTCACAAAAATATGTCTGTTACTTCGCAGAAAAGTAGTACGATATTACTGGTATCGAGAACTGGGGTTGGAGTGCCGTAATGGTCACGTAAATAAAGAACCATTACAACATGAATCACCCGAGCAGAAAATGACAACCTTTTTATACCTTGTGTACATGATACTGCCGCTCTCTGTATATGTGCATATCGCTACCCGAATGACTTTTGTCGGGTCAGTGTTATATCAGCTCGTAAGTGGTGATCGTTGGCGAGAGGCTTGCGCCACGGTCAGGAATGGATGCCTCAGCGACGTGCAGCGGGTCTTGATCAGGAATCCGGAAGCGCCGAGCGCAGTTGGGAGGCGTCGGCGCGGCGCTGTTCGCGCAGGTGCGGCGGCGGCGGCGGCGGTCACGCCTCACTGGCTGCGGTTGCGGGAACGCCGGGCCGGGCGCGCTTCTTGCTCGCACCGTTAGCCGCTCCGCGGGCGCCCGCGGCCTCCACTCCGCTCGCCATTCATCTTGCGATACCCGGCAGATTATTCGCCCACACTGTTAACTCAGGAAACGTTGTGTCGTGTCCTCACGAGACCTCACGACGCCACATCACCGCCAAAGGTAGCTGACGACGGAGCGATAACGCTATTCCCTCAGCCATCCTAAGGGAGTACAGGAAGCGTCATCTGGATCGCAGCCTAGCGCTGCTATCTACATATACATCTGCATACATACTCCGCAATCCACCATACGGTGCGTGGCGGAGGGTACCTCGTACCACAACTAGCATCTTCTCTCACTGTTCCTCTCCCAAACAGAACGAGGGACAAATGACTGCCTATTGCCTCCTTACGACCCTAATTTCTCTTATCTTACCTTTGTGCTCTTTCCGCGAAATGTAAGTTGGCGGCAGTAAAATTGTACTGCAGTCAGCCTCAAATGCTGGTTCTCTAAATTTCCTCAGTAGTGGTTCACGAAAAGAACGCCTCCTTTCCTCTGGAGACCCCCACCCGAGTTCCTGAAGCATTTCCGTAACACTCGCGTCATGATCAAACCTACCAGTAACAACTCTAGCAGCCCGCCTCTGAATTGCTTCTATGTCCTCCCTCAATCCGACCTGATAGGGACCCCAAACGCTCGAGCAGTACTCAAGAGTAGGTCGTATTAGTGTTTTATAAGCGGGCTCCTTTACAGATGAACCACATCTTCCCAAAATTCTACCAATGAACCGAAGACGACTATCCGCCTTTCCCACAACTGCCATTACATACTTGTCCCACCTCACATCGCTCTGCAATGTTACGCCCAAATATTTAATCGAAGTGACTGTGTCAAGCGCTACACTACTAATGGAGTATTCAAACATTACTGGATTCTTTTTCCTATTCATCTGCATTAATTTACATTTATCTATATTTAGAGCTAGCTGTCATTCTTTACACCAATCACAAATCCTGTTCAAGTCATCTTGTATCCACCTACAGTCACTCGACGACGACACCTTCCCGTACACCACAGCATCATCAGTAAACAGCCGCACATTGCTATCCACCCTACCCAAAAGATCATTTATGTAGATAGAAAACAACAGCGGACCTACCACACTTCCCTGGGGCACTCCAGATGATACCCTCACCTCCGATGAACACTCATCATCGAGGACGACGTACCATGTGTCTAACATTCTTCGAATCCGGTAATATCCTCTCCAGATATATCCTCTCCGATGGCCCCAGTACATCGTTCGGAAAGAGAAATTCACACAGATTCACTCGCACACACAAATTCGCACACGTCGCCCTGCCCATTACGCCACCCCTGCCCCCTTCCCTACATTATTATACGAGGGCTGTCCAGAAAGTAAGATACGATCGGTCGTGAAACGGAAACCACAGTGAAAACCAGAAACATTTTATTTGCAACAGTTAGGTACACATTCCACCTGCTTCTCTACATAGTCGCCGCTCCTACTTCGAGTTTTGTAGTAGTGTTGTATCAACTTTCCAATATCCTCGTCATAGAAAGCAGCCGCCTGTGCTTTCGGCCAGGTCTGCAGCTCGTTGTCTGTCGAAAAATTTTGTCTTCATGGCTAGCGGTTTTTGTGAGCAGAAATGAGACTCAGGGGGAGCCAATTACGGACTGTATTGTGGGTGATCAAACACTTCTCATCGGAAACGCTGCAGGAGCGTCTTCATTGCCCCTGCAGTGTGCGGCCGAGAACTGGCTTGAAGAAGGAACTGCTCGACAGTTGTGTTATGTGGGCTGCATGACACAGGCGAAATCTCTAACCGGGCCCTAATGCTTGGTGGGAGACGCTATTCCCTACGCATCTTTACGTGCTCACCGTTCACTCAAAACTGAAAAGAGCGTCGCGACACGATTGACGGGCATACTAGAGACATTGACCAACACATCTGTGCGAAGCTTTACCGGATTTTACCAGTGGTTTCCGTTTCGCGACCGATCGTAACTTACTTTCTGGACAGCCCTCGTAGATGAATCGGGTATTATTGTTGTTGTTCTTGTTATTGTTGTGGTCTCCAGTCGGAAGACTGGTTTAATGCAGGTTTCCATATCAATCTGTCCTGTGCAAGCCTCTTCATCTCCGAATAACTACTGCAACCTAACTCCTTCTCAATCTACCTACCGCTCAATCTACCGGGTCATCAAAAAGTCAGTATAAATTTGAAAACTCAATAAACCACGAAATAATGTAGATAGAGAGGTAAAAATTGACACACATGCTTGGAATGACATGAGGTTTTATTAGAACAAAAGAAAAACAAAGTCCACAAAATGTCCGACATATGGCACTGGACAGCAAAATGTCAGTGACTGCGCATGACAATCGTCATGCTTGGCCTCCCAGGTCCCCAGACCTCATTCCGTGCGATTATTGGCTTTGGGGTTACCTGAAGTTGCAAGTGTATCGTGATCGACCGACATCTCTAGGGATGGTGAAAGACAACATCAGACGCCAATGACTCACCATAACTCCGGACATGCTTTACAGTGCTGTTCACAACATTATTTCTCGATTACAGCTGTTGTTGAGGAATGATGGTGGACATATTGAGCATTTCCTGTAAAGAACATCATCTTTGCTTTCTCTTACTTTGTTACGCTAATTATTGCTATTCTGATCAGATGAAGCGCCATCTGTCAGACATATTTTGAACTTTTGTATTTTTTTTTTTGGTTCTAATAAAACCCCATGTCATTCCAAGCATGTGTTTCACTTTGTACCTCTATGTCTACATTGCTCCGTGATTTATTCAGTTTTAAAATTTATACTGACTTTTTGATCACCTGCTACTTACAGCTCTTTGTCTTCCGGTACGATTTTTAGCCCCCTCCCCGCCGCCGCACACTTCCCTCCAGTCCTAAACTTGTGATCCCTTGATGTCTCAGAATGTTTTCTATCAACCGATTCCTTATTTTAATCAGGCTGCGCCAAAAATTTCTTTTCTCCCCTAATCTACTCATTACCTCCTCATTAGTTATGTGATGTAGCCACTTAATCTTCTTCTGTAGCACCATTATTTCACTTCCATTCCTGGCTAAATTCCATACAAATGCTTTCAGAATGGAGTTCATAATGCTTAACTCTATATTCGATGTTAACAAATTTCTTATCTTCAGAAACGCTTTTCTTGCCATCACCAGTCTGCATTTTATATCCTCTTTACATCGGCTGTCACAAGCTAATTTTCTATCCAAACAATAAATCTCATCTACTACGTTTCCTAATCTAATTATCCCAACATCACATGCTTTCATTCGACTACACTCGAGAATCTTTGTTTTGTTTTTGTTGAATTCATCTTATATCCTCCTTTAAAGACAGTGCCCCTTCTGTTCAACTAGTCTTCAGGGTCCTTTACTGTTTCTGGCAGAATTACAGTGTCATATATACCAGAATATATATTTGGGAATTAAAGGAATACCATTTACTTTTGTAGCTGTCTTTCGAGACAGAACTCCTTAGCTCTCACACTTCATCACAATCATCAGCCTCGTAATATTGGGTGTTTCAAAATGAATATACGTATTTCGAATGCATATATTTATTAAACCTTAAGACAGACGAATATGAAACTTTACACACATATTTACGAGCCTCTCAAATTCGGATTACAGATGTTCAGTATGTCCTCCATCAGCGATACGAACAATATCACATTGGAAGAGAGGATATTGCCGAGACATGGCTTAGCCTCAGCCTGGGGGATGTTTCCAGAATGAGATTTTCACTCTGCAGCGGAGTGTGCGCTGATATGAAACTTCCTGGCAGATTAAAACTGTGTGCTGGACCGAGATTCGAACTCGGAACCTTTGTCTTTCGCTGGCAAGTGCTCTACCATCTGAGCTACCCAAGTACGACTCACGCCTCCTGGAGTGCTAGTTCTGCAAGGTTCCCAGAAGAGCTTCTGTGAAGTTTGGAAGGTAGGAGACGAGGTACTGGCAGGAGTGAAGCTGTGAGGACGGGGCGTGAGTCGTGCTTGGGTAGCTTAGATGGTAGAGCACTTGCCCGCGAAAGGCAAAGGTCCCGAGTTCGAGTCTCGGTCCAGCATACAGTTTTAATCTTCCAGGAAGTTTCATATCAGCGCATACTCCGCTGCAGAGTGAAAATCTCATTCTGGAAACACCCCCCAGGCTGTGGCTAAGCCATGTCTCCGCAATATCCTTTCTTCCAGGAGTGCTAGTTCTGCAAGATTCGCAGGAGAGCGTCTGTAAAATATCACATTGATACTCAAATTCCTCCCATGCTCGGGCAAACATGTCCTTTGTCACTGCTGTTATGGCAGTACGGACCTCGTTCTTCAAGCCCTCCAGGTTCTGTTGGAGTGGTGGTACATAAATGTTGTCTTTAACGAAACCGCACAGGAAGAAGCCAGAGGTTGTCAGATCTGGTGACCCTGGAGCCCAGCTGAGACATGCTAAGTCGGCAGCTCCTTGACGACCAATCCAACGGTTCGGTAGAGTTTCATTCAGATATTCACGCGCTTGGCGACTCCAGTGAGGGGGTGCCCTGTCTTGTTGAAAAATGAAGTTGTTTTCGTGCAGCCTCGGAAACAACCAGTTTTGTAACATAGCGAAATACTGCTGATAGTTAACCTTGTTTCCGTCAAAGAAGAATGGGCCGTAAAACACACTGACTCTGGGTGAATCTCGTACATGTTCAGTGGCCGCTTGTGTGTTCTGTAGGCCCCAAATTCGAACACTGTGTTTGTTTACCTGACCCCTAACATGGAAAGTCGCTTCATCACTGAACACGATGCGTTGTGCTAAAGTGTTATCATTGTCAACAGCATCCAGAATCTCCTTACAAAATGCCACAAGTTTGCGTTTGTCATTAGGACGCAGAGCTTGTAACAGCTGTAACTTGTACGGCTTCATAACTAACCGACGTCTCAAAACACGCCAAATTGTTGTTGTAGGCAGTTGTAACTCCCAACTGGCACGACGAGTTCATTTTGAAGGACTACGTTGGAAAGCAATTTGAGTTCGAGCAACATTTTCTTCAGGAACACGAGGGCGGCCAGCACTCTTTCCTCTACATGCACATCCTGTATCTAGAAACTGTCGATACCATTTGCGAATGTTATACCCATTCGGAGGATCAGTTTGGTACCTCAACCTGAAACGTGTTTGCACTGTAATCACGGAACTGCACTTCACAAACTCGAGAACACAAAATGATTTCTATTGCGGAGTCGCCATTTTAAACATGTGATGGCTACCAAGCAAAACAGAAAACAACTGGCATCTAGCGGCTGTTAACATAAACTAGACTATGTATTCATTTCTCCAATAGCCAAACCGAGGCGCAGCGATCGATAGTTTGGACAAAATAATACTTTGTAATACGTATTTTTTTTAAACACCCTGTATTAAGGAATAGTCGGGCAAAATGGAATGGTGCTCCCATGCAGGAGACGCATGATCTACTTCGAAATCCTTCTGTGACGCATTGTAGCGAATCCTGTTCGTCAACAGTCATCGTGTGAGTTAAGGCAGAGAACTATTGGTTTCGTAGCTCGACAAGATTTTTGGAGGTAAGTTTCAGAAATACACAAGAGTTACTGAAACTGTACACTAACGATTAAAACTATGCAATTTATGAGGTAAAAGAGTACCGTCCATATTAGCTTCCAAGTGAAACTTCTTTTAAAGCTTTTTATAGCTCGTAAACTGGTCCATAACTGTTTGGTTCAAATGGTTCTGAGCAATATGGGACTTAACTTCTGAGGTCACCAGTCCCCTAGAACTTAGAACTACTTAAACCTAACCAATCTAAGGACATCACACACATCCATGCCCGAGGCAGGATTTGAACCTGCGACCGTAGCGGTCGCGCGGTTCCAGACTGTAGCGCCTAGAAGCGGTCGGCCACCTCGGCCGGCCATAACTGTTTAATCGGCCCTCGATATTCTGGGTACTGGCGTTGGGACAGAGTTACGTCCGAGGTGGTCCCACAAACATTCTTTCGGGGGAAAATCTGGGCATCTCGGTGATCACGGGAGTACTTCAACATCTGGCAGACAGTTAATAGGGAAACCGCCATGTGTGAACGGCCATTAACTTTTTGAAAAATGGCAACAACGTACTGTCACATGAGATCTAACACATGTGGACACAGGATGTTCTGACACATTTTTTGTGCGTTCAGAGTCCCCCTCAATCACTACCAAACGTGACCTCAAGTCTTACCCGATGGTTCCCGACCCCAAAACACCAGCAGTAAGACTGCTGTGCCTCTCCAAAGCTTTAGAAGAAAGGGACCTTTCCCCAGATCTCCGCCATATTCGCCGACCGTGATTATCCAGTACAGTCCAAGTCAGCGATTCATTGCTAAGAACAACGCGACGCCATTTATCAACAGCCCGTATCGATGATGTTTCGCTGAATGGGTCGCTCACTGACACTTGTCGATGGCCCAGCATTCAAAACTGCAGCAATCTGCTGGAGGGTTGCACTTCTGTCACGTTGAACGATTCTCTTCAGTCGTCGTTGGTCCCATTCTTGCAGGATGTTTTACCGGATTCCTGATGTTCAAGGTACATTCGTGAAATGGCCGCTGGGAAAATCCCCACTTAATAGCTACCACGGTGATGCTGTGTCCCATAGCTCGTGCACCGGCTATTACATCACGTTCAAACTCACTTAAATCTTGATAACCTGCCATTATAACAGCAGTAACCGATCTTACAACTGCGCCAGACTCTTGTCTAATAGTGGCGCATCCGACCGCAGTGCCGTGTTCTGCCTGTTTACGTATCTCTGTATTTGAATATGCATGTCTGTACCAGTTTATTTGGAGCTTCAGTGTATTTACTTACCTAAATTCGAATTTTCGTACTTTCGGCGTTAAATATCAGTATTTGGTTGGCTTTAAAACTTCAGTATCCAGGGCTACACTGTATATATATATATATATATATATATATATATATATATATATATATATATATATATACTCCTGGAAATTGAAATAAGAACACCGTGAATTCATTGTCCCAGGAAGGGGAAACTTTATTGACACATTCCTGGGGTCGGATACATCACATGATCACACTGACAGAACCACAGGCACATAGACACAGGCAACAGAGCATGCACAATGTCGGCACTAGTACAGTGTATGTCCACCTTTCGCAGCAATGCAGGCTGCTATTCTCCCATGGAGACGATCGTAGAGATGCTGGATGTAGTCCTGTGGAACGGCTTGCCATGCCATTTCCACCTGGCGCCTCAGCTGGACCAGCGTTCGTGCTGGACGTGCAGACCGCGTGAGACGACGCTTCATCCAGTCCCAAACATGCTCAATGGGGGACAGATCCGGAGATCTTGCTGGCCAGGGTAGTTGACTTACACCTTCTAGAGCACGTTGGGTGGCACGGGATACATGCGGACGTGCATTGTCCTGTTGGAACAGCAAGTTCCCTTGCCGGTCTAGGAATGGTAGAACGATGGGTTCGATGACGGTTTGGATGTACCGTGCACTATTCAGTGTCCCCTCGACGATCACCAGTGGTGTACGGCCAGTGTAGGAGATTGCTCCCCACACCATGATGCCGGGTGTTGGCCCTGTGTGCCTCGGTCGTATGCAGTCCTGATTGTGGCGCTCACCTGCACGGCGCCAAACACGCATACGACCATCATTGGCACCAAGGCAGAAGCGACTCTCATCGCTGAAGACGACACGTCTCCATTGGTCCCTCGATTCACGCCTGTCGCGACACCACTGGAGGCGGGCTGCACGATGTTGGGGCGTGAGCGGAAGACGGCCTAACGGTGTGCGGGACCGTAGCCCAGCTTCATGGAGACGGTTGCGAATGGTCCTCGCCGATACCCCAGGAGCAACAGTGTCCCTAATTTGCTGGGAAGTGGCGGTGCGGTCCCCTACGCACCGCGTAGGATCCTACGGTCTTGGCGTGCATCCGTGCGTCGCTGCGGTCCGGTCCCAGGTCGACGGGCACGTGCACCTTCCGCCGACCACTGGCGACAACATCGATGTACTGTGGAGACCTCACGCCCCACGTGTTGAGCAATTCGGCGGTACGTCCACCCGGCCTCCCGCATGCCCACTATACGCCCTCGCTCAAAGTCCGTCAACTGCACATACGGTTCACGTCCACGCTGTCGCGGCATGCTACCAGTGTTAAAGACTGCGATGGAGCTCCGTATGCCACGGCAAACTGGCTGACACTGACGGCGGCGGTGCACAAATGCTGCGCAGCTAGCGCCATTCGACGGCCAACACCGCGGTTCCTGGTGTGTCCGCTGTGCAGTGCGTGTGATCATTGCTTGTACAGCCCTCTCGCAGTGTCCGGAGCAAGTATGGTGGGTCTGACACACCGGTGTCAATGTGTTCTTTTTTCCATTTCCAGGAGTATATATATATATATATATATATATATATATATATATATATATATATATATATATATATATATATATATATATATATATATAATGAAGCGAAATCCGCGCACTCGGGCTTCGCAGCGCAACTCCTCACACGCCAGCGATAAAAAAAAATGTCTGTCACAAAATTTCGTCCGGCGAGTACATCCGGCAGAAAAAGGACGTTAAAGAGTGTCAATCTGGCAACACTGTAACCACATGTAACTGCCTCTGTCTGCACACTGTTCTTGTGCTCTAGAGCTGGTGCAGTGGATAGAGTTTTGGGTTAGCATGCAACACTTCGATGGTTCGATCCTGAGTTGAAGCCTATGTTTTTTATTTGGTAAATGTAGTGCTGGTGGTACAGTACGTGGCATCTTAATCGTCAACAGCGATTGCAATGGGTTCTCTAGGAAACACTTGCACTTATATATTACAATCGTAGGAATGGAAAATTGTTCAGCTTTGAAAGAAGCCCTTTTCAAGTCATGGAATTTCACAATTACCTCATCCACTAGATGCGAAACCTGTTTTGTTTGTATCCCCCCTCCAACGGTCCCAGAGATTAGTAGCAACTAATATTCTTGCCTCGTTCAGGTCCATACATTTCGTTAGGGTCTTACGTTGCCAATAGGACTACCGATGTGTTTTGCGAATAATGTCCAGACTCGGTTACTATTTGGATGTGTTATCACCATGGCCCCATGCCTTTCAACACTGAACCTGGTAACCGCATGCTGTTTAGTACGTATTTAAATGCATTATTGTTATTATTATTCTATTTATGGGACTGTGGGAACATCACGTCTATTACCGTTAGCGACACATTGTAATTAGAAACAGAACATTTCACAATTACCGATGTCGGTATGAATCATTCAGGACAATATCTGTCAGAGGGGTAATGCGCAACACATGGAAGAGGCGCTTCTTTAGCATATCGAAATTCATATTATTTTGGTAGTACAAAAAATGGCTCTGAGCACTATGGGACTTAACTTCTGAGGTCATCAGCCCCCTAGAACTTAGAACTACTTAAACCTAACTAACCTAAGGACATCACACGCATCCATGCCCGAGGCAGGATTCGAACCTGCGACCGTAGCAGTTGCGCGGTTCCAGACTTTATCACCTAGAACCGCTTGGCCACCCAAGCCGGCATTTTGGTAGTTATTCTGTCCTATGACAGGTCATTTGCTTCAACTGTCTATTTCTTATTTGCCTAACCACGTATTTGTTACGTTCAGAGTTATAAAATGTTGTAAATTTAGGATACATGTGACGTAAGAAACGGCGCATATTACAGTATGAAATGTCAGTATGAAATTAGCAAATAAAAAAAATGCACTGCAACCCAAGTTCAAACCAATGACGTCTTGCACACTTACCCAAAGCTCTATCCTCAGCACCAACTATGCAGCACGTGGTTACAGTGTTGCCAGATTGCCGCTCTTTAACGTCTTTTTTCTGCCGGATGTACTCGCCGGAATAAATTTTGCGACAGACATTTTTTTATCGCTGGCATTTGAAGAGTCGCGCTGCGGACTCCTAGCGCGCGGATTTCTCTTCAGCCTGTATAAATGAACAACCAATTTTTAACAAATTTAGTTAGGTCGGTTTCTCGTCTGTTTCTTCGGTACATGCTTTGCAGTTGATTTTAAACGTACTTCCAGTTAGATTAGACACTTGAAAGTTTCAACATAGCTCAGAACCGATTGACACTGCAATATTAACTAGCTTTCGAGTTTGGTGTGTGTCGGAGAGTACTACATTTTCCGGCCTATCTGTCTGTTCGGTACACATTTTACAACTGATTTGAAACTAACTCCTCGATAAGCTAAAGTCATGAAACTTTCACCATGGTTCAAAACTGAATGAAAATACGTATTAATGCCTTCCTTGCTCTTGTGAATTGGAAAGAGTACTTCGTGTATCACTGCTGTTTCACTGTTTCCCTGTTCCAGTTGCGAATGTTTCGCAGTTAAGATCGATTGCTGTTAAGCTTCCTTGTGAGATCGATTCTCTCTATGTTTTAGATTCCTGGTCTTTTGTGAGATATACGTAGGAGGAAGCAACATACTGATTGAAGTTAAACTGAAATAAAGCTGAAAATCATCACATGTCTCTGTTGTAATCTCATTAAAAGGTTTGAAATAAATGGAAAATTTACACACACACAAGACTAAAACTCAGGAAATAACTATTTAAATAAAACGTTTTTTAAATAACACTTTTCAAAATGTTACTTATTGCACACATCCTACTTTTTTCCTTTCAAGTTTTACAAGTATTGTCATAGCTGTTAAAAATTCAAAAGCACATTTTTTCAGGACTGTCTGTATGACGTTAGCAATATGTATTGGGCTAGGAGAAATTATTTAATACTTTTTAGCCTGGTTTAAAATGTTTTGTACTAAAAAGTTTTTACTTAATTATTTTTCAATTTTTATTTACTGAAGCTCTGTCTCTCTCTCCCTGCCGGTTAGCACCCATCATCGATAATTCATTTTTCAGTAAATGCCGAGCTGACGTGAACATAAACCACATACGATTTTTTTAATCGGTGATTCACAATATATATATATATATATATATATATATATATATATATATATATATATATATATATATATATATATATATGTGTGTGTGTGTGTTTGTGTGTGTAATAGTTATGGGTTCTTGGTTTTCATCAAGCTTATTGATATCTTAGAATCAGTACGTATGTTTCCATTTGAGCGGTGTAAAAATAAAAAAGTACATTTATATATATATATATTTCAAACACTGCAGCTTCTTACAACAATCGTAACACAATAATCTTGACGATGCAACCCAAGGTTACCTCGAAAGGTAATCTCGTGTGTGCTGAAATGTGTTTGTGTAGTCTAATAGGGTTAATATGTAGATTTGTTTTTCATGTTGTAAGCATCTATGTATTATGTAAATGAAGTTGAAATGTTTAACCAGCCCAGCATTCTCCTTGACGAGTGTTGAGAAACTGTAAGAAACCACACTGAAGCTGACTGAAGCTGACTGGCAAAGGCGACTCGAAGTGACGGGGAATCAAACCGAGATGGCTCTCTCCTTCCGAAATACGGCA
This sequence comes from Schistocerca nitens, assembly GCF_023898315.1. Lineage (NCBI taxonomy): Eukaryota > Metazoa > Arthropoda > Insecta > Orthoptera > Acrididae > Schistocerca > Schistocerca nitens. Next base: position 369,871,249 of record NC_064621.1, read on the forward strand.
TGCAGCGAGCAGCGACAGTTTTAAAATAATACCTTAAAATTCCTCACTTCAGTTATAACATCTTGTACCCATGTTCTAATAAGTTGTGAGCGTACTTGCTCAATGTTACTATGGGCACAAATATATTTCATTTGACTGGTTTACGGGAAGGTTATAATTTAGCAACATTGGGCTTCTATGTACTTCTGATTGTTTTCATAAGACACAAAAACCATAAGCGTGTCACGATTTTCAATGAAAGAGTAAATTTTATCTAAATATATTTCAGCTACAAGAGAAATCTTAACAATTTTAACGAGTTGATAGCTGTCAGATGGTGATACTGCGGATAGTTTATTTATCAGCGTAATTTTGGAGAGCGTTTAAAACCATCATCTTGTCCACGTTCCTCGATTACAGACGGTTTCTCTTTTCTGTAAAAGCATATCCGGCCTCCGAAGAAACTCGTTCCGAGGGGTCGAAGTGGCCGGAATACACAAATACTTTATGCCAGCGTCAGACAAAAATGGCAGGGACTCGGGGTGCTTCTTCCAAAAAATTTGTGGATTAGGTTTCTCATCTAAGCCTAGAAGTTTTTTGGGCAAGTAGAGCCGTCTGCTGATACTGATTCATTTTTGTTTTTCTGTTCCATAAAAGACGCCCATATCTTCTTCTCAAATTGTATTTCACCATCTTCTACTTGAGTCATCAAACTATCAGCTGCAACTCTGCCATTGTTTGTAGTTTGGCTAATCTCCGTTATGAGCTCATTCAAAACGTTTCCAGGGCTTTCAGCTACTCTGAAAGAACTGAGGGTGCAAAACTGTAGCTTAGGCAAAGATGGCGGTACTGTCTTCTCCATAAGGCGTCATCCTTTCCGAATCGGCCTCCAATAGATGTTTTCTTAAAGCGGTGCCTACATTATTCGTTTGGTTATCTCTGCCACCTTCCCCCATGAACCATGGACCTTGCCGTTGGTGGGGAGGCTTGCGTGCCTCAGCGATACAGATGGCCGTACCGTAGGTGCAACCACAACGGAGGGGTATCTGTTGAGAGGCCAGACAAACATGTGGTTCCTGAAGAGGGGCAGCAGCCTTTTCAGTAGTTGCAGGGGCAACAGTCTGGATGATTGACTGATCTGGCCTTGTAACATTAACCAAAACGGCCTTGCTGTGCTGGTACTGCGAACGGCTGAAAGCAAGGGGAAACTACAGCCGTAATTTTTCCCGAGGACATGCAGCTTTACTGTATGATTAAATGATGATGGCGTCCTCTTGGGTAAAATATTCCGGAGGTAAAATAGTCCCCCATTCGGATCTCCGGGCGGGGACTACTCAAGAGGACGTCGTTATCAGGAGAAAGAAAACTGGCATTCTACGGATCGGAGCGTGGAATGTCAGATCCCTTAATCGGGCAGGTAGGTTAGAAAATTTAAAAAGGGAAATGGATAGGTTAAAGTTAGATATAGTGGGAATTAGTGAAGTTCGGTGGCAGGAGGAACAAGACTTTTGGTCAGGTGATTACAGGGTTATAAATACAAAATCAAATATGGGTAATGCAGGAGTAGGTTTAATAATGAATAAAAAAATAGGAGTGCGGGTTAGCTACTACAAACAGCATAGTGAACGCATTATTGTGGCCAAGATAGACACAAAGCCCATGCCTACTACAGTAGTACAAGTTTATATGCCAACTAGCTCTGCAGATGATGAAGAAATTGATGAAACGTATGACGAGATAAAAGAAATTATTCAGGTAGTGAAGGGAGACGAAAATTTAATAGTCATGGGTGACTGGAATTCGTCAGTAGGAAAAGGGAGAGAAGGAAACATAGTAGGTGAATATGGATTGGGGGGAAGAAATGAAAGAGGAAGCCGCCTTGTAGAATTTTGCACAGAGCATAACTTAATCATAGCTAACACTTGGTTCAAGAATCATAAAAGAAGGTTGTATACCTGGAAGAATCCTGGAGATACTAATAGGTATCAGATAGATTATATAATGGTAAGACAGAGATTTAGGAACCAGGTTTTAAATTGTAAGACATTTCCAGGGGCAGATGTGGATTCTGACCACAATCTATTGGTTATGAACTGTAGATTGAAACTGAAGAAACTGCAAAAAGGTGGGAATTTAAGGAGATGGGACCTGGATAAACTGAAAGAACCAGAGGTTGTAGAGAGTTTCAGGGAGAGCATAAGGGAACAATTGACAGGAATGGGGGAAAGAAATACAGTAGAAGAAGAATGGGTAGCTCTGAGGGATGAAGTAGTGAAGGCAGCAGAGGATCAAGTAGGTAAAAAGACGAGGGCTAATAGAAATCCTTGGGTAACAGAAGAAATATTGAATTTAATTGATGAAAGGAGAAAATATAAAAATGCAGTAAATGAAGCAGGCAAAAGGGAATACAAACGTCTCAAAAATGAGATCGACAGAAAGTGCAAAATGGCTAAGCAGGGATGGCTAGAGGACAAATGTAAGGATGTAGAGGCTTGTCTCACGAGGGGTAAGATAGATACTGCCTACAGGAAAATTAAAGAGACCTTTGGAGAGAAGAGAACCACTTGTATGAATATCAAGAGCTCAGATGGCAACCCAGTTCTAAGCAAAGAAAGGAAGGCAGAAAGGTGGAAGGAGTATATAGAGGGTTTATACAAGGGCGATGTACTTCAGGACAATATTATGGAAATGGAAGAGGATGTAGATGAAGATGAAATGGGAGATAAGATACTGCGTGAAGAGTTTGACAGAGCACTGAAAGACCTGAGTCGAAACAAGGCCCCGGGAGTAGACAACATTTCATTAGAACTACTGATGGCCTTGGGAGAACCAGTCATGACAAAACTCTACCATCCGGTGAGCAAGATGTATGAGACAGGCGAAATACCCACAGACTTGAAGAAGAATATAATAATTCCAATACCAAAGAAAGCAGGTGTTGACAGATGTGAAAATTACCGAACTATCAGTTTAACAAGTCACAGCTGCAAAATACTAACGCGAATTCTTTACAGACGAATGGAAAAACTGGTAGAAGCGGACCTCGGGGAAGATCAGTTTGGATTCCGTAGAAATGTTGGAACACGTGAGGCAATACTAACCTTACGACTTATCTTAGAAGAAAGATGAAGAAATGGCAAACCTACGTTTCTAGCATTTGTAGACTTAGAGAAAGCTTTTGACAACGTTAACTGGAATACTCTCTTTCAAATTCTGAAGGTGGCAGGGGTAAAATACAGGGAGCGAAAGGCTATTTACAATTTGTACAGAAACCAGATGGCAGTTATAAGAGTCGAGGGGCATGAAAGGGAAGCAGTGGTTGGGAAAGGAGTGAGACAGGGTTGTAGCCTCTCCCCGATGTTATTCAATCTGTATATTGAGCAAGCAGTAAAGGAAACAAAAGAAAAATTCGGAGTAGGTATTAAAATTCATGGAGAAGAAGTAAAAACTTTGAGGTTCGCCGATGACATTGTAATTCTGTCAGAGACAGCAAAGGACTTGGAAGAGCAGTTGAACGGAATGGACAGTGTCTTGAAAGGAGGATATAAGATGAACATCAACAAAAGCAAAACGAGGATAATGGAATGTAGTCAAATTAAATCGGGTGATGCTGAGGGGATTAGATTAGGAAATGAGACACTTAAAGTAGTAAAGGAGTTTTGCTATTTAAGGAGTAAAATAACTGATGATGGTCGAAGTAGAGAGGATATAAAATGTAGACTGGCAATGGCAAGGAAATCGTTTCTGAAGAAGAGAAATTTGTTAACATCGAGAATAGATTTAAGTGTCAGGAAGTCGTTTCTGAAAGTATTTGTATGGAGTGTAGCCATGTATGGAAGTGAAACATGGACGATAACCAGTTTGGACAAGAAGAGAATAGAAGCTTTCGAAATGTGGTGCTACAGAAGAATGCTGAAGATAAGGTGGGTAGATCACGTAACTAATGAGGAGGTATTGAATAGGATTGGGGAGAAGAGAAGTTTGTGGCACAACTTGACTAGAAGAAGGGATCGGTTGGTAGGACATGTTTTGAGGCATCAAGGGATCACAAATTTAGCATTGGAGGGCAGCGCGGAGGGTAAAAATCGTAGAGGGAGACCAAGAGATCAATACACTAAGCAGATTCAGAAGGATGTAGGTTGCAGTAGGTACTGGGAGATGAAGAAGCTTGCACAGGATAGAGTAGCATGGAGAGCTGCATCAAACCAGTCTCAGGACTGAAGACCACAACAACAACAACAACATCTCTGCCACTGCTCTTTGACATTATTGAATTACAGTAATTGGGCTACAATGGAGGCTGTTGTGAACTGTTCCCCAAACAGCTCTTCTGGTATTTCGCCCAGAGGTTTCAGCAGAGGAAGGCAGCCTTCCAAAATGTCCCACTCACCTGCCGTCAAAACTTCACAGTTAACATATGAAATTGTCATTATGAGAGCCTCCTTCACCAACACTAGGCACTGCATCATTAGAAACGTAAAGATCCATCTGCTGGGTATCACCTGTTTCAGCTTTACCGGTTTCTCGTTCAGCCGAACTTGGCAGTCTACCAATTTCACTGTTCCTAATGTAGTGCTTTAGAAAAACCCGACGTTTCTGCGACATTTCTGTCTCAAGGATCTTAGCGCTGGTAATTCAGGATGGTTGAATACATTTGACACTACTAAATTAAGTGCGTGAGCAGCACATCGCAAGTAAACAACATCCATTTTTTTTGTTACATCCACCGTAGCACTGGCGTTGTCAGTGACAAGAGAAAAAAAAAACTTTTGACTTATTCCCCATTCAGAAACAATTGTTTCAATGCTGTAAATAGTCTTCACGGATTTGCAGCCGCCGGAAACGTACAAATTCCACAATATTTCCTCGGAGCAACTGTCCGACGCTTGCAGGCGGATGAACGTCGCTGGAGGACAGGTACAACTCAGGTATCCGCACGTCGACGCCCCAGCAATACAATACGCGCTCGAGGGAAATCACGCTTGCGCAATGATCTGCAGATAGATGGCTCCGTACACAAACGCCCTGAGCCAAAAATCGCGTGCTTTGTTTACTAACAGTGCGTCCAGACGTTACTGACTAAAAGACATTACTAGACCCACGTTATGACGGGTCTGTCATCGAAAAATCTTGACTTTCTCGTCGTGATTTAATACCAACCAATGCTGTCCTCAGCTGTCGATGAGATTGTCTGCTGTATGGGTATGTATTGCTTACTTAATGACGCAATCCCAGAAAGATGATGCGATGTCCTGTATTCAAACAGTGTTCCACAATTGCCAACTTCTTAACACACTTAATGTCATATCTTATGAGGTCTCTTCCGATTCTTGACGACATGACACCAAAATACGGCAAGGAGGCCAAAGTGGTGGGTTTCTTCGTGTCTTTAATCTACACCTCTTTGGTGGCCAACTATTTTATGGAGGACTTTGAAGAAAAAGCACTACAGTGAACTAATCTCAAACGCTCTTGTTTTCTGCGGTATTTGGATGACACATTTGTGTTGTGGCCACATGTAATTGATATTCTACCTGCGTTTCTTCAGCATTCAAATTCGCTCCATCCGAATATAAACTTCATAGTGGTGTTTTTTTACGAAGGAAATCAGATGGAACCTTGTTTCACAGCGTCTGCCGCAAGCCAACGCCTACAGATCTTTGGGGTTGGGTTGGGTTGGGTTGTTTGGCGGAAGAGACCAAACTGCGAGGTCATGGATCTCATTGGATTAGGGAAGGACGAGGAAGGAAGTCGGCCGTGCCCTTTCAAAGGAAACATCCCGGCATTAGCCTGGAGTGATTTAGGGAAATCACGGAAAACCTAAGTCAGGATGGCCGGACACGGGATTGAACCGTCGTCCTCCCGAATGAGAGTCAAGTGTGCTAACCACAGGCCCACCTTGCTCGGTACAGATCTTTATTTGCAGGCCAAAGATGCCATGACCCTGCACAATGCGGTAATGCCTTACGAACTTTAATTGAATAGAGCGCGTGTGGTATCCGATAATGAAGCCTGTCGAGTGAGATACAGCATTTGAAGACAATGTTCGACAAAACGGTTATTCTGAGAGACAGATACGCAATGCATTTAGGCCCAAGCGAGTCCAATTCATGGAGCAGAATGAAGATACGAAGGCACCCACCACTTTCACCTTCTTGCCATATTTTGGTGTCATGTCGTCTAGAACCTGAAGAGTTCTCGGAAGATATGACATTAATTGTTTTAAGAAGCCGGAAATTACAGAACAATGTCTAAATACAGGACACCGCATGATTTATGAAAACATTTCTGGGATTGCGTCATTAAGGAAGCAATACATATCCATACAGCTGATAATTTCATCAACAGGGAGGCGGGATTTCATCTGAGCACAGCCTGGAACCCTGCATTGGCTGTTATTAAAACACGACGAGAAAATCAAGATTTTTCTATAACAGATCCGTCATAACGTGGGTCTAGTATGGTTTTTAGTGAGTAACGTCTGGCCGCACTGTTAGTAAACATGGCGTACAAAGCAGGCGAAGGAGGGCCGTTCTGCGATTTTTAGCCGAGGGCTTTTGAGTACGGCGCCATCCATCTGCAAATCATTGTGCAAGCGTGATTTGCCGCCTCCGCGTTCTTCGCGCGCGTGTTGTATTGCTGGGGCGTCGACGTGCCGATACCGTTAGTCGTACCTAGCCACCAGCAAGGTTCACCCACCCGCAGTTGTCGGACAGTTGCTCCGAGGAAATATTGTGGATGTTGCACAACGTCGTCCGGCTGCAAACCTGTGAAGACTATTTACAACATAACCGCCGAGAAAGACTGTTTTAATGCTCTTGGTTTTCAGAAGTGCGCCATTGAACGATGTGCACAGTGGCCAGAACTGTAGACTGCAGCTTTTACTGCTCAGTTAAGGTCGTTGTCACTGTGAAAAGCCGTCGTGTGTTTGTGTTGGTCCACATGTCGGCAGTCAGTGCGACATATTTGGTTTCACCAGGTGTATTGCCAATACCTTCCTTAATTGCGAGACAACGATCATTTAACAGTTTGCTTGTCTGGGTCTTCCTGGAATGCAAAGAATACTGCGGTTCTTGTGTCTTAATTAGTTGCAAAAATTTGGTATTATCAACCAATGAAAAGGTAAGGTAACACTCAGCTATAGCACACTCCTGGAAATGGAAAAAAGAACACATTGACACCGGTGTGTCAGACCCACCATACTTGCTCCGGACACTGCGAGAGGGCTGTACAAGCAATGATCACACGCACGGCACAGCGGACACACCAGGAACCGCGGTGTTGGCCGTCGAATGGCGCTAGCTGCGCAGCATTTGTGCACCGCCGCCGTCAGTGTCAGCCAGTTTGCCGTGGCATACGGAGCTCCATCGCAGTCTTTAACACTGGTAGCATGCCGCGACAGCGTGGACGTGAACCGTATGTGCAGTTGACGGACTTTGAGCGAGGGCGTATAGTGGGCATGCGGGAGGCCGGGTGGACGTACCGCCGAATTGCTCAACACGTGGGGCGTGAGGTCTCCACAGTACATCGATGTTGTCGCCAGTGGTCGGCGGAAGGTGCACGTGCCCGTCGACCTGGGACCGGACCGCAGCGACGCACGGATGCACGCCAAGACCGTAGGATCCTACGCGGTGCGTAGGGGACCGCACCGCCACTTCCCAGCAAATTAGGGACACTGTTGCTCCTGGGGTATCGGCGAGGACCATTCGCAACCGTCTCCATGAAGCTGGGCTACGGTCCCGCACACCGTTAGGCCGTCTTCCGCTCACGCCCCAACATCGTGCAGCCCGCCTCCAGTGGTGTCGCGACAGGCGTGAGTGGAGGGACGAATGGAGACGTGTCGTCTTCAGCGATGAGAGTCGCTTCTGCCTTGGTGCCAATGATGGTCGTATGCGTGTTTGGCGCCGTGCAGGTGAGCGCCACAATCAGGAATGCATACGACCGAGGCACACAGGGCCAACACCCGGCATCATGGTGTGGGGAGCAATCTCCTACACTGGCCGTACACCACTGGTGATCGTCGAGGGGACACTGAATAGTGCACGGTACATCCAAACCGTCATCGAACCCATCGTTCTACCATTCCTAGACCGGCAAGGGAACTTGCTGTTCCAACAGGACAATGCACGTCCGCATGTATCCCGTGCCACCCAACGTGCTCTAGAAGGTGTAAGTCAACTACCCTGGCCAGCAAGATCTCCGGATCTGTCCCCAGTTGAGCATGTTTGGGACTGGATGAAGCGTCGTCTCACGCGGTCTGCACGTCCAGCACGAACGCTGGTCCAACTGAGGCGCCAGGTGGAAATGGCATGGCAAGCCGTTCCACAGGACTACATCCACGATCGTCTCCATGGGAGAATAGCAGCCTGCATTGCTGCGAAAGGTGGATATACACTGTACTAGTGCCGACATTGTGCATGCTCTGTTGCCTGTGTCTATGTGCCTGTGGTTCTGTCAGTGTGATCATGTGATGTATCTGACCCCAGGAATGTGTCAATAAAGTTTCCCCTTCCTGGGACAATGAATTCACGGTGTTATTATTTCAATTTCCAGTATTAGCGAAGAGCTCGTAAGTCGCTTTAATTTTACTAGCAGATAGTTCTCTTACCTCAACGGTACCAAGAGTCATTGCCTTTTTCTAGGTACTTGTGAGACTTCAGAATTTGAACGATTAGAGGGTTGGTTTAGCTCTGTCGTTTCAGTCATTTTATCTTTTGCGAAATCAGATTGCGTACTTGATATACCTGCCGGCCGAAGTGGCCGTGCGGTTAAAGGCGCTGCAGTCTGGAACCGCAAGACCGCTACGGTCGCAGGTTCGAATCCTGCCTCGGGCATGGATGTTTGTGATGTCCTTAGGTTAGTTAGGTTTAACTAGTTCTAAGTTCTAGGGGACTAATGAACTCAGCAGTTGAGTCCCATAGTGCTCAGAGCCATTTGAACCATTTTTTTGAACTTGATATACCTGCTACATCCGCGCGAACGTAGCAGTGTCAACAGAGGACGAGGTTGTGCACATTATGGAGCCAGAGACGGAACAGGTATACATGGTGCCAGTAGCTGATGAGGCGAGTCAACTGCTTGTTGTATCTTCTGACGAATTATCAAGAGCCGCAATGCTTGAGAACTGATGGTGCTTCCTCTTCAAGTAGTCCTTTAGATTACTGGGTGAACCGTGAAACTGTACTTCCTTTTTATAGATCGTACAGACCGCAACATCTTGTAACGTGTCAGGAAAATCCAACATCTTCCATGATAACCCTGACATGATAAGCAAATCCAGTAGTATGTCACATAGCTCCGAATAAATCGTGTCATTAAATTAACCAAAGTAATACGAGTAACGAGTGAGCAAATGGAATACCACAGACTAACACAAGAATGCCTAAATGCATGTCATACCTTCCCACCGTGAGACAGACGCAGTTCCGAGGGGAGAAACGAGAACAGAAGCCGAGAGCAGAACCGTGTTAAGCTAGAAGGCCCTACGATAAGGGACGGACACCCGGACACCCACGTTGCCAGCTAACCGCTAGCACCACCCCCCCAGCCCATGTTAAAAGCTAGAGCATTCCAGAAGAACAGTATAGATCTTACGATAACATTAAAAGGGCCGCCCCAGCCGCAAGTTTTTGCATGAGACTTTTTCGCGTCTCTGTTACGTCAGGACCACCCCGCAGCCCATGTTAAAAGCTAGAGCCCTCCAGAATAACAGTATAGATCTTACGATAACACTAAAAGGACCACACCAGCTGCAAGTTTTAGCGTGAGACTTTTCCGCGTCTCTGTTACGTTGCAAACTTTAAAAATATTGCCCCACCACGAAAAGTATAACATTTCTCATTGCATAGACAGAATTTTTGTAGGCGGAGCTTAAGGTTAACATTGAGAACCTGATTGGTCAGATGAAAACACAGCCAGATAGTTTTTTTAAACCAACTTCGGTAAATTGTAGTAAGGAGAAGTTAGGAGAGAGTTGCTTCCGAGACGGCGAGGTGAGCGGAGCTGTGCTGTCCGCCACCCCCTGACGAACACCGACAAGGTAATGAACGCACGCGATGCCGCATAACAGCGCATAAAGCTTCACTCAGAACTGCAGAAGTCTCATCTGTTACACACCCTTTTTGCGTAATACTAGTGTCGATCGTCAATTAAAGCTCATGGTGTTCACATTTGCTACGTAAGTTAAAATCTGAAACGCGATGATTTTTCTGTTATATAATTATTGAGAAGCCACATCAGCCACTGTAATTTACGACAAGTTAGATAAGTAATTAAAGATAATTGGGGTCACTGTAGACCATTTTGATAGTTTTCTCTTTTGTGGAACTTAATTTAAACCTAGATTATTGATGTGATATGGCATAGGTCATCCTTCGATCCATTGTAGAACTTGGAAACCAATTCAGGGAATATTCGTTCACATTTTTGCTAAACGCAGTTGGTTTTTATCATCCTGTATTAAAACATTTCCTTTTATCAATAGTGCAATTTCTAAACAATGTTTTGTGAGTAGAATAAAATTTCTAATGGTAAACTTAACTGCCTTTTCGACGTTATTTTACCAGCTAACTAAAAATAGGAAAGCCTTGAACCCCTTCCACTAAATTTAGTTAGTATTAAGATTCTTTTACAGGAAGTGCAGTGGAGCTGACGCTGAAATCATTAAGTATTTGGTTATATCATCGCTAGTCTCACTGAACTCTTCTGAACTGTACATGTCATGTGTGGTCTGGCGTCTCCATACCAGCAACAGGTCCCAGGTTCAAACTAGTCAATTCCCTAAAAAACACGCTCAGAGCATCGTTCGCGAAAGTGCAACTTACAACAAACAGACACCACGCAGAATGTTAGAATCTCTTTCAATATTTGTGTAAAATTACAAAGTAACAGCGTTTCGGCATTTTGATCTAGGTGCAAACACAAATCTCACACACCGCAACGTGAACACACTATTAATAAACACTGACTGAGCTACAGCAGATATCGTGACGACAGTATTACTGCCAATAGGTGGCAACACAGTGCAGTTAACAATAATGATTTAACAGCACCGAAGCGATCTATTGTGTCTGCCAAGAACTGAATGCACCAGTGGTCAGGCGAGTCCAGTTGTCGCTCCCAGTCTGCTTTCTCTATCCAGAAAGGCCCTTACAGAACCTGCAGCATGCGGTCGTGAATTATCCTGCTGAAATGTAGGGTTTCGCAGGGATCGAATGAGGGGTAGAGCCACGGGTCGTAACACATCGGAAATGTAACGTCCACTGTTCAAAGTGCCGTCAATGCGAACAAGAGGTGACCGAGACGTGTAACCAATTGCACGCCATACCATCATGCCGGGTGATACGCCAGTATGGCGATGACGAATACACGCTATCAATGTGCGTTCACCGCGATGTCGCAAAACACGGATGCGACCATCATGATGCTGTAAACAGAACCTGGATTCATCCAAAAAAATGACGTTTTGCCATTCGTGCATCTATGGTTGTTGTCTTGCAAACGACCCATCTGTTGACTCAGGGATCGAGACGTGGCTGCACGATCCGTTACCGCCATGCAGATTAGCTGCCTGTCATCTCGACTGCTAGTGATACGAGGCCGTTGGGATGCAGCACGGCGTTCCGTATTACCCTCCTGAACCCACCGATTCCATATTCTGCTAACAGTCATTGGATCTCAACCAACGCGAGCAGCAATGTCGCGATACGATAAACCGCAATCGCGATAGGCTAGAATCCGACCTTTATCAAAGTCGGAACCGTGTTGGTACGCATTTCTCCTCCTTACACGAGGCATCACAACAAAGTTTCACCAGGCAACGACGCCAACTGCTGTCTGTGTATGAGAAATCGGTTGGAAACTTTCCTCATGTCAGCACGTTGTAGGTGTCGCCACCGGCCCAACCTTGTGTGAATTCTCTGAAAAGCTAATCATTTGCATACCACAGCATCTTCTTCCTGTCGGTTAAATTTCGCGTCTGTAGCACGTCATCTTCGTGGTGTAGCAATTTTAATGGCCAGTAGTGTACTTTTAATTTGGGGATATCATCACACATTTTCTATAAACCGGAATGTAAACAGTAGCTAAAACTAGGCAAGGTCCCTTTGTCCTTCATATATGCTTAAAGACACCATTACGCTCACCTTTGCACCCCCGACCACTGCTGACTCGGATCGGTTATAGTTTCGAAGAGGCGTTCAGAGGCGTGCTGGATGGATTGGCATAATAAATCCTAAAAGTTCATTGCCTAAGGACCGGCCCCTAGGTGGTGAGCATGTTTATACAGGATGTTCCAAAATGATCTTTACAATTTTGATAACGTGTATTTCCGAAATAGGAATAGGCGAAAGGGTGCAGTTTGCGGCATAATCTTCACACACACCTAAAACTGTTTTTTCCTCCTTATTTTCCTATGCTAGTTATTGACTGCCCTCCTCCCCCCCCCCCCCCCGACTCCTACCAACAGTTGGCACAGAGTGTGGGATGGTTGGTACACACCAGATCTGACGCCCATCTCCTGCGGAACCCCATTACATTTTTTTTTCTTTGTACAGGACCTTCAGGAACTGTGAACTCGCTTACAGCAGTAACAGCACACGTTAACGAGGCCACGCTATGCCATATATGGAACAGGAACATCGCTTGGATATCCGATGTGCTACCGATAGCGCCCACAGTTCAGGTGACCATCCTTCCGTCACTACTCTCCTTTCTTTTCGTGACAGTCATGATTTTTCTAGCTCTTCCTGAATTTTGTAGAAAGTATTTCCGGACTCCTATTTGGCTCAGATTTAACAATTATGAAACGATTTGCCGGAATTAGATGTTCATTTCACTTGTATCAGTATGCTGGTACTGAAAGGATATTTTCCGAAATGAGTAATGTGTGGAGCAGTGACATAGTAAAGTTTCTTGTAGAAACTACAAAGGCAATGTTAGTGACTAGAGTAAATTATAATGAAACTTGAGTTGGATGTTTTCATATGCTGTTGAAGAATATGAACATGCTAAAGAAAATTTACAGCACAGATAAATAGTATATCTCCATGCACTCCATCTTAGAAGGTGCTATTGAAACCTAAAGTAATGTATTTTTTGTAACAAATTAAAGTGTTAGTTTGCATTTATTACGTTTAATTTAGAATTTGTTTTGCAATATCAAAATTGTACACTCCTGGAAATGGAAAAAAGAACACATTGACACCGGTGTGTCAGACCCACCATACTTGCTCCGGACACTGCGAGAGGGCTGTACAAGCAATGATCACACGCACGGCACAGCGGACACACCAGGAACCGCGGTGTTGGCCGTCGAATGGCGCTAGCTGCGCAGCATTTGTGCACCGCCGCCGTCAGTGTCAGCCAGTTTGCCGTGGCATACGGAGCTCCATCGCAGTCTTTAACACTGGTAGCATGCCGCGACAGCGTGGACGTGAACCGTATGTGCAGTTGACGGACTTTGAGCGAGGGCGTATAGTGGGCATGCGGGAGGCCGGGTGGACGTACCGCCGAATTGCTCAACACGTGGGGCGTGAGGTCTCCACAGTACATCGATGTTGTCGCCAGTGGTCGGCGGAAGGTGCACGTGCCCGTCGACCTGGGACCGGACCGCAGCGACGCACGGATGCACGCCAAGACCGTAGGATCCTACGCAGTGCCGTAGGGGACCGCACCGCCACTTCCCAGCAAATTAGGGACACTGTTGCTCCTGGGGTATCGGCGAGGACCATTCGCAACCGTCTCCATGAAGCTGGGCTACGGTCCCGCACACCGTTAGGCCGTCTTCCGCTCACGCCCCAACATCGTGCAGCCCGCCTCCAGTGGTGTCGCGACAGGCGTGAATCGAGGGACCAATGGAGACGTGTCGTCTTCAGCGATGAGAGTCGCTTCTGCCTTGGTGCCAATGATGGTCGTATGCGAATTTGGCGCCGTGCAGGTGAGCGCCACAATCAGGACTGCATACGACCGAGGCACACAGGGCCAACACCCGGCATCATGGTGTGGGGAGCGATCTCCTACACTGGCCGTACACCACTGGTGATCGTCGAGGGGACACTGAATAGTGCACGGTACATCCAAACCGTCATCGAACCCATCGTTCTACCATTCCTAGACCGGCAAGGGAACTTGCTGTTCCAACAGGACAATGCACGTCCGCATGTATCCCGTGCCACTCAACGTGCTCTAGAAGGTGTAAGTCAACTACCCTGGCCAGCAAGATCTCCGGATGTGTCCCCCATTGAGCATGTTTGGGACTGGATGAAGCGTCGTCTCACGCGGTCTGCACGTCCAGCACGAACGCTGGTCCAACTGAGGCGCCAGGTGGAAATGGCATGGCAAGCCGTTCCACAGGACTGCATCCAGCATCTCTAGGATCGTCTCCATGGGAGAATAGCAGCCTGCATTGCTGCGAAAGGTGGATATACACTGTACTAGTGGCGACATTGTGCATGCTCTGTTGCCTGTGTCTATGTGCCTGTGGTTCTGTCAGTGTGATCATGTGATGTATCTGACCCCAGGAATGTGTCAATAAAGTTTCCCCTTCCTGGGACAATGAATTCACGGTGTTCTTATTTCAATTTCCAGGAGTGTATAATGTGTGCCGAATTTCGGTGTAGGAAATATGCTCACCTCAGCATACTGAACTCTGTAGCCGTACGCCAGTGTAACCAAACTGTGCGCCCAAAAGGCACACCACAGTGTACTTTAGGTGTGCAGAATTTAAAAATATGAATTATGCGTTTCATCTCGGACGTATATGGATGCGCTCGGCTTTTGTCACGTTTGTCGAAGTTGTTACCAGGGTTCCCATTATTGTGGAATATTCACAGTTGTTTGTATTATTCTTGTGTGGTGACATGTACATGTTCTTGATTTTATTCTGCTGTGTTTCCATATGGGTGTTTATAAGTTCATGTTGCGATATGTTTAGCTGCACATACGTGGCTATTAGTTTTACTGACTGACTCTTACTACGTTACTCTTTATAGCCTATTGTTACTTGTAAATAGCGGATTTCCCACACGGGATGCTCCTCGGCAGTAGTTTGTCGACACATATTACGTATGCTACTTTTAACCCTGCGGGTACATATTGACGGTTGCTGTAATTAATGTTGGCAACGTTGTTTTAGGTCTCGTAGTTTTCTTGCAGTTTATAGGAACTTTGGTAACATGTTTCATAGTTTCTTTGGAGGTACTACATCCAGGATCTTTTACATACACCAATTACATATTTGCTAAGCTTGTGTCGTGGACCTTAGGGATATGACTGGGTGGTTTTAGAACAATATTACTGAAGAATGTGTCTGTTTGTATTCCAGGATTTAGACTGTGTTTTACGTTATTTATGTTTTGGGTGTATTAGAGTATATGTTGGTTATATCGGTGGGTTTGTATTTTCCAGCAGACGTTTGTTCAATAAGTTTGTGTTGCATTTGTCCACTCCGATCACTTGATATTACGCTATTAGTTTGATTCGTTTTTTATCACTGGTATATCTCATATTTGTAGGTGTTCTGATGAGGGATATATGCGACTGCTCTCGCTTTGCTGGTATAACTCATTGTACGTGTGGATTCCGCCGATGGCGTAAAAAAAATTTAGATGCGAAATTTTGTTTTTTACGGATAACAATACTATACACTTGTTATGTAATTCTATGACCTGATTTATCCCTTTGCAATCATAAAATATGATTTATTTTGTCTGCGCTCTTATACTTGTAAGTAAGCTGTATAGGTTTTTATACTGGTAACGCCACGTAGCGCTCTGTATGAAAGTCACTGGCTGTGCTGCGTGCAGTCTGTCGCTGGTTTGCATTGTTGTTGGCTATTGTAGTGTTGGGCAGCTGGATGTTAACAGCGCGTAGCGTTGCGCAGTTGGAGGTGAGCCGCCAGCAGTGGCGGATGTGGGGAGAGAGATGGCAGAATTTTGAGAGCGGACGATCTGGACGTGTGTCCATCAGAAACAGTACATTTGTAAGAATGGATGTCATGTACTGCTATATATATTATGACCTTTGAACACTACTAAGGTAAATACATTGTTTGTTCTGTATCAAAATCTTTCATTTGCTAACTATGCCTATCAGTAGTTAGTGCCTTCCGTAGTTTGAATCTTTTATTTAGCTGGCACTAGTGGCGCTCGCTGTATTGCAGTAGTTCGAGTAACGAAGATTTTTGTGAGGTAAGTGATTTGTGAAAGGTATAGGTTAATGTTAGTCAGGGCCATTATTTTGCAGGGATTATTGAAAGTCAGATTTCGTTGCGCTAAAAATATTGTGTGTCAGTTTAGTGTTGATCAGAATAATTAAAGAGAGTAATGTCTGAATACGTTCAGTTTTGCTCAGCTGTTTGAAAATCAATAATGCAAGAGGTTTATCAGCACAGTAATTCAATAATTTTTCTAAGGGGACGTTTCATACTCTTCTATGATGCTACATGTGTTTCCATAAGCAGGTCCCTGAAGATGACACCATTTCATCTCGAAACTAGTAGCATGTCTTAAAAAGAAAAAACAATGTGGATCCAAATACAGTCACTGGTTTTGTTATCATTATTCAAGTGCGAATCAATCGACTGTTTCTACTCGGTTGTCCCCATCACTAACTTTGTAGCTGTCATCATATCTTCGGTTACTACCACACGTCCCATGCAAGAGAAGAGAATGTCTCCCATAGCACAAAGCTGCTCCCACCTGTCTGCTCCGTGGCGCGCTGCATGTTCGAGCCGCTGTTCGCCTCGATGACGCGTTTGTGGAGACTACCACTGACCTAGCAAAAATGTGATTCGCTCGAAGAGCCGACATGTTTCCATTGATCGACGGTCGAATCCCGATGGTCCCGTGGCCACTCCAGTTGTAAATGACGATGTCGTTCTCTCAACATGTGAACGCATAGGACTGGTCTGCTACGGAGCTCTAGGTTCAACAGTGTACAATGAATGTGTGCTCCGAAACACTTGTGCGTGCACCATCATTGTGCTCTTTTGGCAGAGATGCCAGAGATCACCATCTATCCCACTTTAAAAAGCAGACAAGCCTCCGAACCCAACGTTCTATGAAGAGTCGTACATGGTACCAAACTGCTTCACGTCTTGTGCTGTCCGTGTTGTGTGGACCCAGATGATGAGACGGACAGACTTTTCTTCTACAAATATGGGGGCAAGAGTGTTCGTTTCACATCAAAGTTTCTACATGCTGAGCGGAAGGTGTCATCTCACTGACCAATCTTACGTACGAAACAGAACCACACACATGCATGTTCAAGGCTCAAATACCTTGCTTTGGGATGATCAACAGAAGTAAATCTCTCCTTACCTGACCTCCTAAATTAACAGGAGTAACTATGTAACTACTAGAGCAAGCTACTCTCCATCCCAACTATGACATCCCAAGCCACGTCCCCCTTTTTAGCGACGTCACCACTTTTATCAGTTGCTTCGTCGCATTTTCAGTTACGTCATCATCATCATAATCAGCATTACCATCACGTGACAAGCCATGCAGCTTTCAGTCGAGACTCCCTCATAGTTTTCCCCTCCTTTACCCTCTCCAGCCAATCACAGTGTAGAAATTGATTAGGCATTAAAAAGAAACTACAGTGAAAATGGTGCATCAAAGCAGAAGACAGTGATCAAAATTATCCGAATGATCTGATCATTTTGCGCCATGTTCAAAAGTCTTTACCCTAAAAATTTATGCAAAGTGCGTAACTTGTAATATTTCACATCTAAAATTCGTCAGAAGAACACACATGCACTGATACACACACACACACACACACACACACACACACACACACACACATATATATATATGTTAATCCAATGAACTTACAGGAAAAACAGCATTTATTTGCTATAAGGCACAATATACAATCAAATTAAATATGCTCCACTACTAGATTGCTTTGCGATGATTTTCGAAGTTCACAGTTTTCTTTTCAAGTCTAAATGTCTCTAGAAATATGTGAGCGACACAAAAAATGCTATTTTTATGTCAAGTGTCACAATCTTATTTTCCTAACACACGCATATATCCGTGTAAATGTGTTCCAAAAACTTGACTGTGAACTCTCAAATCAAGTGCCGCAATTCTGTCTTAACGTGTAAGTGTTTGTGAAACGCATGTGGCTCAAAAATAACACACAAAATTGACAAACGACACTTCTTGCTATTCCTAAATGAGGCGCTGTAGCTAAATTAAACTGACCAAGCAACTGCGGAAAGCACATGTTGCCTGTAATACTGTTCTAAGTAAAAAAACAGACAGTCTGGATTGCCACCTGCTACTGCAAGAAGGTAATTAATTCCCCATTTAAGAGGGTGAGGGAGGAGAACATAATGCATTATGTTGTATAATATAGTCGTTCATATTGACTGAAAACTATTGCTTTTTATTATATGTAGGAAAACAAATTTTCAGGAAAGCTGCAATATTTATCAACTGGAACTGTTGCACAAGGCTGTTTAAAACTTTAAAAGATCGCATCTCCCATAATCAACGAAATAATATCGAAAATGTAATCGTAATGCTCCCAAATACAGCATGTATAAAAAGAGAACACATAACCATTGGCAAACAATTGGCCAAACACCATTTTAGGAAGAAAGGCAGAAGACGTTGTGGCAAGATCTGCGTTTTGATGTGGTACGTAAACTGCATATTTTTGTAATACTCAAGGAAAACTTTATAATACGAAATGTTTACATTATACACGACATGGTCAAAATAGCACTGAAACAAGACAGACACGAAACTTGGCCAAAGATAATGGTGAAACGAGGCAGAGATAAAAGGTATGTATAGTGTTTTCTACCAAAATAAATAAATTTATCATAATAAATAACTACTTCGAGTACACACACACACACACACACACATTATTCAGCAAACTGAGACTTGCCAATAACACTATATTACTGGAAACTGAGGGTGTCAGATGCTAAGGGGATGGGAGGGGGGGGGGGAACAGAGGGTCAGTTTTGGGGATGTCAGGCATGCGGGCAGGGAGTCAGCTGCAGGAGGGTTGTCTGCTACTGGGGCTGTTTGCTACTGCACTTGTCAGCTACTGGAGTAAGTCAGCTAATGGGGTATGACACATAATGGGATATATCGATTACTAGAGGTGTCAGCTGCTGGGGTTGTCAGCTACTGCAACTATCAGTTACTACAAAGCTTTATTCTACCACTAGAAGCTGACATCATCAGTAGCTGACACTTCCCAGTAGCTGACTTTCCCCCCAGTAGCCATCAACCACCCTCCCCCCTTACATGACACCCTATGGAGCTAAAATCCACTGCGAATACACATTGTCAGTTTCTGGTGATAGAATACCATCAACGTCTCAACTTGTCGGCTAATGGCTTTTGCTTGTGGAAACAAATCATAAATTGGTGAAACTACTGTCAACATGCTTGGTCAACATCATAATTGGGCTTTCTGATATGTGCACATGCACACTGACATAATAACCAAATGTGTCATATTTCACCTAGTTCGCACGAACACACATAAGGAGTGATGTAGTCACATGACAACTGAACATGTCTGCCCCACTCAATAGTATCCAGAGATAATGGCACAGAGGTAATAATCATCACCATATCAGTTGATCATCATTACCCTACCGAACAATATCAAACACAGCTACAATGGAAACGGTTTTACTGAAAATCGATTAAACTGGAAAGTGGCTACTTTGGGAAATGGTTTCACTGTAAATGTGTCTTGTAATAAAATTCGACAGGTTAAGTGACCATCACTGTATCAACCAACAAAATCTAAAATGGTTGCAGTGAAAATTATTACAGTGGAAAACATTTGCACTGCACGTTTCTTACACAGGTAACTGGTTACGGTGAACATTACAGGTCGGGATTGATCTATGAGGTCTTGAATATCTTATTTGTATCTGTAAGTTGGTATGGAGAAATTGAGATTTGGGGAATTTCTTCATATAGTTTTGTGTGATTAAGTCCCGACGCTATGCAGAGCTGTCATTTCGTTATGTGCGATTTGCGATCTGTTATGTGTTACTGTCCGATAATAAATCATATTTTTTTCTGATTACAGTTAAAATATAATGACGATAAATGTTAGAACTCTTTTGGAATAATGTTTTAATAACTATGTAGATGACGTGACGTCATTCGTTTACTCTTAGAAAGGAAAAAATAGAGTGTTAATTGTGCGTTATGTACGGTCAGTGTCGGGATCAAAGATTACGATTCCAGAAATAATTGATTGGACAAAGTTCAATCGCACACAGTCGTGTAGGGCGAATTTTTGAAATTGGTTGTAGATGTATGCAGGTCAATTTCGTGACAGGCTAGTAAGCGTCGAGAGTGTGATCTCGGTGCCAAGACTGCTTTCGCGCCGCCGATGTTTTGCTTTAAACTCGCGAAAATGCAATTTACTCGAATTCCTAATAAACGCAAAAGGGTAGAATATTTGATTGAGTCATTGTGAAGGCGTAAGTTTGGATAGAAAGATCATTTTCAAAATCCAATATAAATCCTGTTGATCGAAGTAGCCTAGCAACCCAAAAGCTCATACGTTTACACTCTACATCGAGGTGTGGATGATTTGTGGACGCGAAATAAACTTTTGAAAGCATTTGATGAAAAGAAAGGAAAAATATAAAGAAGTTTATTCGTATATTTTGTTATTTCATGAACAGTGATATTTTCTTGTAGTGGTGTAGAGCCTTACGTATTATTACTATTGTGACAGACTGATCGCAAGTGCTCTCGTTACAAGTCGAGTTTTGGGTCTGATTAAGAGTAGCTGGTTCTTAAAATCTCAAAGGTCAAGTGAAGAATAATATCACACTTCAATAACGCAGCACCGAAACCCACTATCTTTATACTATATTAAGCTAGCTACTCCGGAATTAGGTGATACCGTGGCCGTGTAGTAGTGTGTTGTCGACAGCAAATAGGTAAACACCAACATAAATATTTCTCATGCTCTGATATCGACGAGGGAAAGAAGAGACAATACACGTATACATATACAAACGGTATACGTGGTGCCTTACAATACAACCAAACGGACGTCATGGTATACAGTGACACTAGAAAATGCTGTAACATTGGTCATCTCGTTACAGGTCTTTGTAACATGGAGGATAACTTTTTAGAGGTTCACTGTAACATGTTCAACTTGTTAAAATTTTTCTGCACCATGGAAGGCAATTTCTTACAGTTTTACTTGCTATAATTTTACTGCAGCCTGGAGGGCAATGTGTTACAATTTCACTGTAACATGGGGCAACTTGTTACAATTATGCTGTAACAAACTGTAAGATGGGGCGATTTGTTACAGGATTGTTGTAACATGGAGGGCAACCAGCTGCCACTACCCAGTAGCTGATGCCCCCCCCCCCCCTGCTGACATCACCATTAGCTGACACCCACTGTAGACTAGTGGTGTTACAATATATTTTTTAGATTCACAATCCCGTAGAATTACAGACCACTATCATTAACATCGGCTTTTTGCAGAATTCTAGAGCATATTCCGAGTTCGAATATAATAAATTTCCTATAGACTGAAAAACTCATTTCCACGAATCAGCACGGCTTTAGAAATCATGGCCCGTACGAAACCAAATTTGTTCTTTTCTCGCACGATATACTGCGAACTACAGATGAAGAGCAAGAAGCAGATTCCATACTTCTAGATTTTCGAAAAGCATTCGACACGGTACCCCACTGCAGACTGTTAACAATAATATGTGCGAACGGAATAGGCTCCCACTTATGTTACTGGATTGAAGACTTCTTATATAATAGAATCCAGTATGTTGTCCTCGACGGCGAGTGTTCATTTGGAGATGGGAGTGCCCCAGCGAAGTATGGTACTATCGTTGCTATTTTTCATACTCATAAACGATCTGGTAGGCAGGATGGGTAGCAATCTGCGGTTGTTTGCTGGTAATGCTGTGGCGTACAGGAAGGTGTCGAAGATAAGTGACTGTACGTTGATACAAATGATCTAGACAAAATTTCTGGTTGGTGAGTTCAATGGCATCTGGCTC
This sequence comes from Schistocerca nitens, assembly GCF_023898315.1. NCBI lineage: Eukaryota > Metazoa > Arthropoda > Insecta > Orthoptera > Acrididae > Schistocerca > Schistocerca nitens. The sequence goes on from NC_064621.1 coordinate 369,893,273, forward strand.
TTAATGTAGAAAAATATAAGTTGTTGCGGATGAATAGGAAAAACAAATCCTAATGTTCGGATATTAGTAGTGTCCTGCTTGTCACAGTCACGTCGTTTAAATATCTGAGTGCAACGTTGCGATTGGATATGTAATGGAAGGTGCATGTGAGGATTGTGGTAGGAAAGGCAAATGATCGACTTCGGTTTATAGGGAGAATTCTGGGGAAGTGTGGTTCATCTGTAAGGGAGATATAAGATGCTAGTGCGACCTTCTCTTGAATACTGCTCGAGTGTTCGGGATTCGAAGCAGATTGGACTGAAGAAAGACATCGAAGCAGTTTAGAGGCGGACTGCTAGATCTGTTACCGGTAGCTTCTAACAACACGTAAGATGCTTTGGGAACTCAAATGTGAATCCCTGGTGGGAAGGCAACGTTCTTTTCGAGGAACACTATTGCGAAAATTTAGAGAACCGGCATATGAAGCTTACTTCAGAACGATCCTGCTTACCATACATTTCGTGGATGCACCGCGAAGCTAAGATACGAGGAATTAGGGCTCATACAGAGGCATATAGAGAGTGATTTTTCCCGCGCACTGTCTGTGGAACAGTAAAGGAAGCGACTAGGTGTGGTGGAGGATACCCTCCGCCACGCTTGTACGGTGGCTTGTGGAGTGTGTATGTGGATGTAGATGAGTGTAGAGACCTGCTACCAAGTTATGGCCTGTAAAGCGTCAAGTTATATGGCACATACAAAGTCAGCATCTCGTTTTAAAATACTATTTCACTTCTGAATAATTAATTATTTGTGTCAACTACCACTTCCATGCCTGCTTTGCATTTTCAGCAGAAGATAACAAACGATTTGTACTGCAAGATAAAATTAATATCCCAGAATGCAGTTATAATGTTTGGGGCTACTCTCAAAATGGGTAACTGAAGACAGAGCGATCCACATTTCCAACCAGCACGACTGAATATTACTACTGTTCGGTATATTACTTCAAAGTCTCATGTAGTCTCTACTGTGTGGGCAGAGAATGACAAAAGTTTCGTACTGAAGATAATGTTAATATCCTAAGTTGATGGTTACTTGACCATGCGCCCTGTCCACACCACGTACCTGATAGTCCCACGGCGGTCGTATTGTTCTGCTCCACACTGCTGACCGACCTGCCTGAAATTACGAGGTGCATTCAAGTTCTAAGGTCTCCGATTTTTTTATAATTAACTACTGACCAGAAATCGATGAAACTGGCGTTACTTCTCGACGTAATCGCCCTGCAGATGTACACATTTTTCACAACGCTGACGCCATGATTCCATGGCAGCAGCGAAGGCTTCTTTAGGAGTCTGTTTTGACCACTGGAAAATCGCTGAGGCAATAGCAGCACGGCTGGTGAATGTGCGGCCACGGAGAGTGTGTTTCATTGTTGGAAAAAGCCAAAAGTCACTAGGAGCCAGGTCAGGTGAGTAGGGAGCATGAGGAATCACTTCAAAGTTGTTATCACGAAGAAACTGTTGCGTAACGTTAGCTCGATGTGCGGATGCGTTGTCTTGGTGAAACAGCACACGCGCAGCCCTTCCCGGACGTTTTTGTTGCAGTGCAGGAAGGAATTTGTTCTTCAAAACATTTTCGTAGGATGCACCTATTCCCGTAGTGTGGTTTGGAACGCAATGGGTAAGGATGACGCCCTCGCTGTCCCAGAACATGGACACCATCATTTTTCCAGCACTGGCGGTTACCCGAAATTTTTTTGGTGGCGGTGAATCTGCGTGCTTCCATTGAGCTGACTGGCGCTTTGTTTCTGGATTGAAAAATGGCATCCACGTCTCATCCATTGTCACAACCGACGAAAAGAAAGTCCCATTCATGCTGTCGTTGCGCGTCATTGCTTGGCAACATGCCACACGGGCAGCCGTGTGGTCGTCCGTCAGCATTCGTGGCACTCACCTGGATGACACTTTTCGCATTTTCAGGTCGTCATGCAGGATTGTGTGCACGGAACCCACAGAAATGGAGGCGATCTGTTCAACAGTCATTCGGCGATCCCCCAAAACAATTCTCTCCACATTCTCGATCATGTCGTCAGACCGGCTTGTGCGAGCCCGAGGTTGTTTCGGTTTGTTGTCACACGATGTTCTGCCTTCATTAAACTGTCGCACCCACTAACGCAATTGTGACACATCCTTAACTCCATCACCACATGTCTCCTTCAACTGTCGCTGAATTTCTATTGGTTTCACACCACGCAAATTCAGAAAACGAATGATTGCACACTGTTCAAGTAAGGAAAACGTCGCCATTCTCATTCTCGCCGCTGGCGGTAAAATTCCATCTGCCTTACGGTGCTGCCATCTCTGGGACGTATTGACAATGAACGCGGCATCATTTTAAAACAATGCACATCTTTCTATCTCTTTCCAGTCCGGAGAAAAAAAATCGGAGGCCTTAGAACTTGAATGCACCTCGTATGTATCTAAGTATACAAGCAGGTAAGGGGAGCCACTCAACGTCAAACACAACACTGTCCTACACCTGGTTTTTTTTTTTTGTCATCAGTCTACTGACTGGTTTGATGCGGCCCGCCACGAATTCCTTTCCTGTGCTAACCTCTTCATCTCAGAGTAGCACTTGCAACCTACGTCCTCAATTATTTGCTTGACGTATTCCAATCTCTGTCTTCCTCTACAGTTTTTGCCCTCTACAGCTCCCTCTAGTACCATGGAAGTCATTCCCTCATGTCTTAGCAGATGTCCTATCATCCCGTCCCTTCTCCTTATCAGTGTTTTCCACATATTCCCTTCCTCTCCGATTCTGCATAGAACCTCCTCACTCCTTACGTTATCAGTCCACCTAATTTTCAACATTCGTCTATAGCACCACATCTCATATGCTTCGATTCTCTTCTGTTCCGGTTTTCCCACAGTCTGCTTTTGATGTCCTCCTTGTTCCGTTCGTCATTGGGTATTTTACTGCCTAGGTAGCAGAATTCCTTAACTTCACTGACTTCGTGACCATCAATCCTGATGTTAAGTTTCCCGCTGTTCTCATTTCTACTACTTCTCATTACCTTCGTCTTTCTACGATTTACTCTCAAACCATACTGTGTACTCATTCCATCAGCAGATCATTTAATTCTTCTTCACTTTCACTCGGGTAGCAATGTCATCAGCGAAACATATCATTGGTATCCTTTCACCTTGTATTTTAATTCCACTCCTGAACCTTTCTTTTAATTCCATCATTGCTTCCTCGATGTACAGATTGAAGAGTAGGGGCGAAAGGCTACAGCCTTGTCTTACACCCTTCTTAATACGAGCACTTCGTTCTTGATCGTCCACTCTTTATTATTCCCTCTTGGTTGTTGTACATATTGTATATGACCCGTCTCTCCCTATAGCTTACCCCTACTTTTTTCAGAATCTCGAACAGCTTGCACCATTTTATATTGTCGAACGCTTTTTCCAGGTCGACGAATCCTATGAAAGTGTCTTGATTTTTCTTAGCCTTGCTTCCATTATTAGCCGTAACATCAGAATTGTCTCTCTCTTCCCTTTACTTTTCCTATAGCCAAACTGATCGTCACCTAGCGCATTCTCAATTTTCTTTTCCATTCTTCTGTATATTATTCTTGTAAGCAGCTTCGAGGCATGAGCTGTTAAGCCGATTGTGCGATAATTCTCGCACTTGTCAGCTCTTGCCGTCTTCGGAATTGTGTGGATGATGCTTTTCCGAAAGTCAGATGGTATGTCGCCAGACACATATATTGTACACACCAACGTGAATAGTCGTTTTGTTGCCACTTCCCCCAATGATTTTAGAAATTCTGATGGAATGTTATCTATCCCTTCTGCCTTATTTGACCGTAAATCCTCCAAAGCTCTTTTAAATTCCGATTCTAATACTGGATCCCCTATCTCTTCTAAATCGACTCCTGTTTCTTCTTCTATCACATCAGACAAATCTTCACCTTCATAGAGGCTTTCAATGTATTCTTTCCACCTATCTGCTCTCTCCTCTGCATTTAACAGTGGAATTCCCGTTGCACTCTTAATGTTATCACCGTTGCTTTTAATGTCACCAAAGGTTGTTTTGACTTTCCTGTATGCTGAGTCTGTCCTTCCCACAATCATATCTTTTTCGATGTCTTCACATTTTTCCTGCAGCCATTTCGTCTTAGCTTCCCTGCACTTGCTATTTATTTCATTCCTTAGCGACTTGTATTTCTGCATTCCTGATTTTCCCGGAACATGTTTGTACTTCCTCCTTTCATCAATCAAGTGAAGTATTTCTTCTGTTACCCATGGTTTCTTTGCAGCTACCTTCTTTGTACCTATGTTTTCCTTCCAAACTTCTATGATGGCCCTTTTTAGAGATGTCCATTCCTCTTCAACTGTACTGCCTACTGCGCTATTCCTTATTGCTGTATCTATAGCGTTAGAGAACTTCAAACATATCTCGTCATGCCTTAGTACTTCCGTATCCCACTTCTTTGCGTATTGATTCTTCCTGACTAATGTCTTGAACTTCAGCCTACTCTTCATCACTACTATATTGTGATCTGAGTCTATATCTGCTCCCGGGTACGCCTTACAATCCAGTATCTGATTTCGGAATCTCTGTCTGACCATGATGTAATCTAATTGAAATCTTCCCGTATCTCCCGGCCTTTTCCAAGTATACCTCCTCCTCTTGTGATTCTGGAACAGGGTATTCGCTATTACTAGCTGAAACTTGTTACAGAAAATTAGTCTTTCTCCTCTTTCATTCCTTGTCCCAAGCCCATATTCTCCTGTAACCTTTTCTTCTACTCCTTCCCCTACAACTGCATTCCAGTCGCCCATGACTAGTAGATTTTCGTCCCTCTTTACATACTGCATTACCCTTTCAATATCCTCATACATTTTCTCTATCTGTTCATCTTCAGCTTGCGACGTCGGCATGTATACCTGAACTATCGTTGTCGGTGTTGGTCTGCTGTCGATTCTGATTAGAACAACCTGGTCACTGAACTGTTCACAGTAACACACCCTCTGCCCTACCTTCCTATTCATAACGAATCCTACACCTGTTATACCATTTTCTGCTGCTGTTGATATTACCCGACACTCATCTGACCAGAAATCCTTGTCTTCCTTCCACTTCACTTCACTTCACTGACCCCTACTGACGTCTGGTATGAGCATCTATATTCTGAGACGATATGAAAATCACAGGTTGCACTGTTTACACTCTAAGTCACAAGTGTTTATCCCAACTTGTACATGATTATCTGTCCACAATATAACTTGGACGAGCGTACGCATAACCGAACATGGCGTAGGTGATTGTTGATGATGCGGAAGGCGAATAATCAAGCTAAAGCTCTTACACTCGCCACGCATACACAGATTTCCTTTGGTAACAATCCTCCTTGACACTAGTAATGATACAACACTGTTCATAAAGTTAATTTTTCAATTCTCAGTCCTCACTTGTACGAGCATGCGCGTAAACATCGCGCGATGACAGAATGCACGTTCTCACGCTCGCTACAGGATACTGGCAGTTGTTTGCATTCTTTTATGGTAACTAATTTTTACTGATTCACATTAGTTTATTCTGAGAGACTGAACACCGCGCGGATGTTTGATGTACGGTTCGACAAGCAACGAGAGGATATACAAATACGTTACTGGTGGCACTGCTCATTTTTAATTACATCATTACGCACTTTCCTCTGAATCACTTCCATATTTCATCACTTTACTGTACGAGCACTTGTAGCAACACTTGATGTTCCATAATAACAATACCTCTCACATGCAGAGCTACCAACAACACAACATAGCATTTCCGTGTCCCATGCTCGACTCTGCAAAACACAGCCGCTCGCAAAGATACTCCACAACCAAGCCAGCGACATGACAATACGCTTACATTCTCGCACGGAAAAGTTTTCGAATTGTCGAAGAGAATATCGAAATATAGATTATTCCCTCCTGCAGGCTGTTAAAAAGATAGTGTGAGGGGAGGGGCATACTGCCTCTATAGCAATACTCAAATACAATACAGTGGGTAAACAAAGAGTTAATACAATAAGACAAGAGTATTAAGTCCCTGAAATAGGAAAGTTTACAAATACAAATGGTTAGATATGATAGACAAGTGCCTAAAGGAAAGAGATAAGAGAACATAGTAGAAAAACACACCCTTTCACTGCTACTAAAAAGTGGTTCAAATGGCTCTGAGCACTATGGGACTAAACTTCTGAGGTCATAAGTCCCCTAGAACTTAGAACTACTTAACCCTAACTAACCTAAGGACATCACACACATCCATGCCCGAGGCAGGATTCGAACATGCGACCGTAGCGGTCGCGCGGTTCCAGCATTAGGCCATCAAAAGCCAGCCAAAAAAAATATTTCACTATTCACAACACCGCATCACAATGGAGCATGCCTTGCACTGACAGGGGGTGGGGAGGGGCTGTAGCGTCGATGCTGCGCTGACTGGCAGATGGGCAGTATAATCGTCTGCTCGCCACTCTCGCCTTGCCGTAATCCGTCCATTGGCGTGCATGAGACAGGTTAATCACGCTCTCAGTGTCGTCCTCGCAATGCCCATTCGACCACTCTTAATCTTTTACTAGTACAGAGGATATGACAATGTTCTATATGACATAATAAACACATAAGCTAATGACAAAGAATAAATGGATCTCCTCTAAATTATATTTTGTTACTAAGTGAATAATACAAGAATAATAACAATCATTACGCAGGCATAGTACGAAATTTTTAAATGAAAAACCTTTTGGATAACACAACCTATAGACACTAGACACTAGTAATCACTAAACCATATCACTACATGGGCAAGAAGAAACGTATACATATAATCTAGATTGAACAGACAGAAAGTGAAAAGAAACAAAATTGCATATGGCAGTAACACATACTAGTTAAATCTCACTCGATTAGTGTGTCCTCATAAAACCTCATAATAATCATAAATGAATATTTGTACTTAAGGACAACAGCAGCAGACATATATACAGATTCAGACACGTCACAATATATCATCAGTCATTAATATTGCTCACTATGGTATAGTTTAATGTCTTCCACATGGTGTTTGCCCTCGCGGCATGAGGTATGCTGCTGATTACACCCTCAAAATAGGTCATATGCTCTTTCCACTTGCTATGTTTCCAGTTTCGCACCCATCATCCGATGCATCGTGCCTTGAGTTCTGACATCCGTAGCTGCCACAGAAACCACTGTAATGTCTCCTGTCATTATTATTATTCCATTGTCGTTCACCATGTCTATTGTTATGATTTGAATGGTTATTTGTGTTGCGTTCGTTGTTCCCTGATACTCTCCTATCATTTTCTCCTCCTCCTGTTCCTTTGGTCTCATATATATCTAATTGTCTTAAGGTCGACTTCATTGCCTCTTTGTTATCTCTAGAGATTGCTGTCAACTGTTCCTGAACTCCAGTTGGTTGTTTACTTATGATTAGGGACACTATTGCTTCTGTCGTCATTGGTTCACCTAAAACAAGTTCCTCTCATAATAATCTTGATCTTGAAAAATTTTCTTTGTGTTCTGGTCACGCCCACTCTCAAACCTTCAACCTTAGTAGAGACTGTTAAGTACTTCATTTTGCTTCCGTCGCGACGAATATTGTCGCAAAAATTCCTTCTTAAATTCAGAAAAGGTTGTACACTTATGTCCTATTCTCATACCCCAGGTACCAGCTTCACCTTCCAATCTTGCTGCAACAAAGCGTACCTGTCTCTGCTCATCCCATATTGCAGGCAACAAGCCCTTAAATTGATCTAAGAAATCCCTGGGATGCCACCTTCCATTTGGTTCGAAGTTCTTAAAGTTTCCTATGCCATGGAAGACATCATTTTGTATACCATTTAAGCTACCTCTTGCAATGTTTCCATTACATAATAGTGATTTCACCTGGTTCTCCACCTGCTGACCGACCTGCTCCATAGTTTTCCCTACCTCCCTGTACACCTCTTCTACTCGACGTGCGTATGCATCCTGGTTTAGCGCAACAGCTGATATCCTGTGTTTACAGACTTTCACTTCCTCATCCAGTTGTTCGAAATGCTCGTCTTAAAGCTCAACCTTTTTAGTAAGTTCTTACTTCACCTCTTTGACATCCGATTGCCTTCAACGTTCTCCTCAAATCGATTGGGAAGTTCGTCTATCCCTTGATGACTTGACTCAGTCAATTTCCTCAGAGCCTCATCAGTCTCGTTGATCTTTTTACTGAGTTGTTCGTTTATGTGCCCTACCGATCGCTTAATGTCTTCCTTCTGACTGATAATATCTTCCTTTAATTGTCTGTTATACTGCAACAATAGTTTCTAGTTGTCTACTGATCGCATAATATATTCTTTCTGACGCCTAATATCTTCCTTTAATTGTTTGTTACCATTCAGTAATGTTTTGAGCATGTCAACGATTGACAGGTCAGCCCTAAGTTTACACACATCTCGTTTGGGCGTCTCCATGATTGGTGACAACACCGCATTTGGACTTCCCATCTCAATTAATAAACTACTGTCCCCTAAACCAGAATCCTTTGACACTTCACTACTACTTGCTTCTGTTTTCGTTTCCATCTGATTACTTTGACCTAAAGAGTCTCCTTTCACCTCCATGTCTACCGCAGTTGCACCAGCCTCATTATTTGCCATATTGAACCATAAATAAGTACCCAAGCGAGAAATAAACAAATCACAGTAACACTCGTAGCACAGAATGGATGGAAATAACCATAACCAAACTACAACGCCGTATACATTCAACGCTGTAGCTCGTGCTCAGAACCACACATAACATACACGATCACATAATAGAAGAAAATATTAAATATAAGCAAATGTAAACACAGTTCTGCAATTGCATTAACTGTTGTTAAAAATTAGACTACTAAGTAAGCAGGGTCAGCAGTGACATTTAATTTACTGTATGATCGTCAAGGTAATTAATGTCCTGTAATTTTTACTATCACTGTTTGTAATTATGTAAATATAGAATACAGTCTGCACTACCAGTTAATTAATCTCGTTGCTTCAGTTGCGTGAGGTAACGTCATGATGCGCGATTTGCTTTGCGTTTTCTTCTCGCCCTGCAGTCGCGGCTGTCCCGTAGCGCTGACCCAGTTGACGCCATGTCGCTGTCAGCACTGCACCGTCTCTGCAAAGCGTGATAATGTTTGCACCGTCGTTCCTAGGCGCCGCTCACGTCGTATGTGGTGTTAGCTGCCAAAAAGTTTTCACATCTACTCATAGGTGCCACTAGCGTCGTCTACTGTAATGGCTATCAAATAAGTGCTCTCTTTCGCACACAGCTGCCGCTATCGTCGTCGTAAGTATGGGGTATGTTGACTTCGTAGCACCAGTTCTTTGCACTGTCACTAATCGGACGAGTGTATTCGTTGTGTCAAAAGTTCTTTGGCGTAAACATCCTGCAGCTCGCGTGTCGTCACTCAACAATCCAAACTAACAGTGACTGTTTGTACACAAATAGTTCGCTTTCCTAATTAATTATACGGTGCTTCTCGTCCGAAGATTGCAGGTCCGATCACGGTCGCCATGTAACACCCCCGGGGGTACAATTGGTGGGGTGCCCTTCAACTGGTTTCGCTGCTGCCCGTGTGCCCTATGCAAACCATGTACCTGATAACCCTGCGGCGGTCGTATTGTTCTTCTCCACACTGCTGACCGACCTGCCTGAAATTATGTATCTAAATATGCAAGTAGATAAGGGGAGCCACTCATCGTCAAACACAACACTGTCCCACGTCTGGTATGAACATCTACATTCAGAGAATATGAAATTCACAGGTTGCACTATTCGCAATTTAAGGCACAATTGTTTATGCCAACTTCTAGACATTATCTGTCCACAATATAACTTGGACGAGCGTACGCATAACCGAACATGGCGTAGGTGATCGTTGATGATGCGGAAGCCGAATAATCAAGTTAAAGCTCTTACACTCGCCACGCATACACAGATTTCCTTTGGTAACAATCCTCCTTGACACTAGTAATGATACAACACTGTTCATAAAGTTAACTTTTCGGTTCTCAGTCCTCACTTGTACGAGCGTGCGCGTAACCGTCGTGGAACGGCTGACTGTTGATGATGCGAAAACGCGATGACCCAACGCACGTTCCCACGCTCGCTACAGGACATTGGAACTTGATTGCATTTTTTTATGGTAACTAATTTTTACTGTTTCACATTAGTTCATTCTTAGAGGCCGAACACGGCGCGGATGATTGATGCACGGTGCGACGGTAGGATACACAAATACGTTATCTGTGGCACTACTCATTTTTAATTACATCATTACGCACTTTGAATCACTTCCATATTTCATCATTTTACTGTAATAGCACTTGTAGCAACACTTGAACTTCCATACTAACAATGCCTCTCACATGCAGAGCTACCCACAACACAACAGTTCCGTGTCCCATGCTCGACTCTGCAAAACACAGCCGCTCCCAAATATAAACCGCAACCAAGCCAGCGATACGACAATACGCTTATAAGGACAGCGAAGTTTCTTACAGCAAGATAAATTTAATTCCCTAGCACTGAGTAGCTATATTGTTTGGGTGACCTTGAAACCACAATAACCCTCTTTTCTTACCTATATGAATGTGTATTGCTACATTTTAGTATGCTATTTTATTGAAGTGTCATGTACATTCCACTGTGCCACACAGAGGATGACATAGTTTTGAATTGCAAGATGAAGTTAATACCCTGCACTGTTTCGCTTAATTTGTAGCGGATTTCGATATCGGCTTCGGTGACGATTTTCTGATGAATTTAGGTGTGGAAATAACGTTGTTTACTTTGGTAGTTGTTGTCGACAAGTCCACTTCAAACTGAAAGTTAGATATGTAGTAATGCTCATTTAGGTTTGGCAGTGTTATAGAATATATTTTTATGCCTTTCGAGGAATTTAAAGTGTGATACGAAGATCGAACTACAGTCCTCTATTATTAGTCCCAATAAGCGAGCCACATGGGTTTCAATAAGCAATATAAATAGTTTAGGTTGGAAATATTCAATTTAGAGTTGCATTATGTTTACAAAGTGTGATATAGCCATCGACCTTTGGTTGTCAACAAGTTTTTCTTACGAAAGAAATTCTTCCAATCCATCTGTGGCATGAATCAGCAAACCAGTGTTTAATAGTATTAGTTGAAAACAGTCTTGGTTTCAATTTTAGTTTTTTTATTTATCAGCTACGCGTTTCACCTTATTTAGGCATCTTCAGGCTGATCTTAATTTGTTAGTTCTTAGGACGATCCATTAGACAGTGTAGCTAAAGGGCATCGCCGAATACATCAGGCCAACATCGCCTTCGTTAACCTCAGTAAATACCTTCTAGATGGACGTGAATGACTCCAAGACATGCATAATATGTTCACGTTCACAGGAGCAATCGATGCCCTTTAGCTACACTGTCTAATGGATCGTCCTAAGAAATAACAAATTAAGATCAGCCTGAAGATGCCTAAATGAGGTGAAACTCGTAGTTGATAAATAAAAAAACTAAAATAGCAGCCAAGACTTTTTTCAACTAAGTTTTCCTTAACCTAAACGTTTTACCAGTAATGCTGAAATGCAGACCAAGTGTGTTTTTCATTTCTCTTAAGCCAGTGGAGCTACAACAGTAGCTCCAAATGTGTTTTGTCCTCGAAATCTCACTTATTTTGAAAAATAATAGAAATTTATTTTGGTGAAAAGTTCTTTTTGCGAGTTTCAATTTATCCTTGCATATTATGTTACCACCCTGTGTGTGTGTGTGTGTGTGTGTGTGTGTGTGTGTTTGTACTCGAAATCGTTATTATGATAAATAATTTTATTTAAGCACGGTAGCAAAGACTAAATTTTCGAGGTACAGAACTTCCATCCCTGTCTTGTTCCATCATTACCTACCGCCATGTTTCATCTATGTCTTTTTCACTGCGATTTACAGTCGTTTTGTGTACTATGTGAACTTCTGATATTCTGAAACACTCCTTGTGTATTATGGAAATACGCAGTTAAATGTGCATGACAATTAACATCTTGTCAAAACACTTTCTTCCTTCATTACTCAGATGTTACTTGTGTAGTGGACTGACAAGGCAGACAGTCCACAGTGACGGGTAGCCGAAAGGGCACACGTATACACACACCGACTGGCGCGAAGTCTGGAACAGGATTCGTAATGAATGTGATAAAGAAAAGAACGTAGCTACTAGAACACTTAACTTTTATATCGTCCTTTGGTATACAGCGTTCTTGATGATACAAGTGAGACTATCTTGAGATACATGCAATGGTACAAATGGCGCCTTGCTAGGTCGTAGCCATGGACTTAGCTGAAGGCTATTCAAACAGTCTCTCGGCAATTGAGAGAAAGGCTTCGTATGTGTAGTCGCTAGCAATGTCGTCCGTACAACTGGGGCGAGTGCTAGTCAGTCTCTCTAGACCTGCCGTGTGGTGGCGCTCGGTCTGCGATCACACAGTGGCGACAAGCGGGTCCGACATGCACTAATGGACCGCGGCCGATTTAAAGCTACCACCTAGCAAGTGTGGTGTCTAGCGGTGACACCACAACTTGGTCAGTTTGTTTATGTGTGGCTATTTTGTATGATTTTTATATGTCGTTCAAAATGGTTCAAATAGCTCTGAGGACTATGAGACTTAACATCTGAGATCATCTGTCCCCTAGACTTAGAACTGCTTAAACGTAACTACCCTAAGGAAATCACACACATCCATGCCCGAGGCAGGATTCGAACCTGCGACCGTAGAAGCAACGCGGTTCCGGACTGAAAGCACCTAGAACCTCTTGGCCACAGCGGCCTGCTTACATGTCGCATTTGGGAGCATTACGATTAGATTTTCGGTATTGTTTAGGTGTTGAATTTCAGAGAACATTCACACCATAGTTCCTATTGGTAAATATTGCAGCCTTCTTCGGAAGGAGGCCTGAAACATTTGCAATGAAAAGCAATAATTGCCAATCAGTAACATCGATGAAATTTTTTCTAGTATAGAACATGATGCATTATCTTCTTCGCCATCTGAAACGATGCTTACTAAGAAGAAACATTGCTGGAAAACTTGTAAAAAGGTCAAGTGATTAAAATTCGTTTTATGAACCACAAACGACATAGCTTGAGTTAGAGATGCTAATAGATTTTACACATTTTAGATTTGGAGACAACGTTGTAGTGTAGGACATGCATCGTAGAACAATTTAGACGTGGAATTACTTCATTAAAGGTATCATTGTGTCATACACCAAGTGAAAACCTAACAATGGATATGTGAAAAATGAAAGAGTAACGGTTTCGAAGTTATATTTGCTTAAAAATAACGCATTTCCCGTTGGTTAGGAATCATCTGGTTGTGTAAAACTGTTAAATGAAGTTCACTGTGGCTGCTACCAAAGCTCTCCCTCAACCACATACACGCAACACGGTCTGGATGACAATCCGGTCGTCTGAATAATTAAAACAAATTGTGGGAAACTCTGAACTGTTACTGCCACTGCCTGTTAGAACGCTCAGCTATTTAGCATCGAGGCCAACATTTATACGTAACTCCACATTGCGCTCTACTTACTGCTATAGCACTGCAAAGTTTCCCGCACTTCCATTTAGTTAGTCTGACAACCGAATTTTCATTCAGACGATATTATGTGTATGTGGCTGCCCTAGATCTCTGATAGCGCGTTTTTAAATAAAAATAACTTTGCAAGTGTGACTGTTTTATTTTTAACATAGTCACGAAAACCGGTTGCTGTATGAATCAGCTAACAATGGAATGGAATGAGTACCTAAAACCAGAGTTATCTACATTATTCCAGTAGCTGACAGTCTATTTTTTTGTGTGGTTGCGTAGTTACCATTGCACTACAGACGACATGGTTTTCCTGCAGTTGTAAGCTTGGTCGGATTAGTTGCGCTACTTTGTCTCATTTGGGTCTAACATGAAATGTCAGCCGTATGTTCAACGTGTTATTTTGTAGCCACATGTGTTTTGCATCTATTTACATGTGAAAGCAGCACTGGGGCGTTTAATTTGAGAATTCACAATCATGGTTTAAGCATAAAATAAGATTTTGATTCTTGACATACGCATTTCATTTTCAGTGTTACTGAGGTACTTTTTAGTGTCTTTTTGACACGAAAAGACATTGTGACACTTGACACGTATCACAGAACAGTTGTCTGCTCTGGGTATACATTGAGATCATCTATTTCATTTTGATGCCCACTAAAGTCTTACGGTATGACTGGCGGTAAAGGGAAATGGAGTGGGAAACGGAGAGTGGAAACGAAGGAAACGGTGCATTCCTTTGCACTTCGTGAACATGACGTCACTATAAGGGAGACGACGTTACTGATGTGATGTAGTGGGTAACTTGCTGTATTTCTGATGGATGTATTGTATGTATCTACATTTTTTTTCACGTTAAATATTGCAGTCATGAGAGGTTGGTGCGCATACAGCCATCGTTAACAATAGCTCAAGAACAGTACGTTGACAGACATGAATTTCTGTTTATAATGGTACCTGTTCGCAATGAACTGGAAGCATATAAAGTGTGTAACAGTGTAAGGTCAAATCTGAGACAGACGTATTCAGATCTACTGGCTGAAACGTGAGGCACCATGCCATCACTAACACAAGCAGCAGACTAGTTGCTGCTCATCTCTGTAGCGTGAACATATCTGATGCGTTTTTATATTCTTACACCGGTGCCGTAGAAGAGAATTTTATTTAATAAATTGACATATAGCGACCACTAATGAGGTACTATTTTCAACAGGATACAATCCAACGCCAGGAGTACCCAGTTTTATCTTCCTGTCTGACTGTCGTAGCCTAAGGTCCGTAATTATTTTCCGCTGTTACTAATTATTTTCGTGCTTGATAACCTTGTCGCATGTTGTTTCAGTGCTTATTCAGAATAACGAACTGTAGTTTACGTCGTGACAGATAGCAGAGAACTACAGGTTCGGACTTTGGGTACTTGCTGAAGATTTTCATATGTTACTGTGCCGTAAAATTAACGTTGTTAGCATGTATTTCTGTATTGAACGCTCTGTTCATTTTACATATTTCGCACTACATACTATACAACTATTGTTAAATTTTTAATTTCTGTGGTTTGAATCCGTAATCTGTGAACTTCAGTAATCAACATTTATTTAATTTGGAATATAACCGCCTCGTTTGTCCACCATCATTACTCGGACTACAAGATTCACCCAGTCATTTTCTTATTCACTTATAGTCATCCGTTTCGGTAGTATGTTATTTTCGAAAAGGAATTTAAGTGTTAGTCCTGTATTTAAAGTATGGGCTTCAAAATGATGAGGTCTACACAAACTTCAGATATCACAACGAGTCAAGCCATAAAATAATTAGGTCATGCACTGTCCGCACCAACACCAGCATATAAAAGTGACGGTATGCTCGTAACCAGCCCTTTGACGAGGTCGTTTTTGTCAATAATTACACCCACCTGCGGCCAGTATTTCTGCTATAATGATTCCCCATTGTTCTCTGTTCCAATTATATGTTTTCTTTGCCGCATCTCATACACGCAACTCCACCATGTGGCATTCAGTCTCGTTCTGGACATTGGGCATAACCTTTGGATCATTAGTGTAGGTGTGGAATGCAAACAACACGTTATGTCGTCATGACAACGCCCAAGCACGAAGATACAAGAACTGTTCTTATTAGCTACAATGATTTTCGAAGAACAACACGTCGTTGTGCATCCTGTGTCGCAAGCTGTGTACGATATGGATCTTGTACGGATTCCATTTGAGAATGGTTCGAAGTATCTCGCGTGCGGTGGATTATGGGATGTTCAACTGTCATGACACTGCACGTGCACTGCCCTGACGATCGGAAACTGCGCGCAGATTTGTCTGCCATAGCAACAGCGATTTCATCAACCGCCTGTGGTGCAACCGGTCGTCGGCCTCTTTACGGTGCGACTCCCAGTTCTCTAGTTGATTTGGACTTCATCATGTTCCGCACAGCAGGTGGAGAAAGAGTAGCTTCAGTAATCCTTTCAGCCGGCGATATTATCGAAGTGCACCTGCAGTATTACTATTGTTTTGATAATAGAGCTTCACCAATAATTCCCTGCTCCTTTTGTCAAAGCTCATGTTGATATGTCAACAAGAGCACTAGAACTGGTCATATGTGTGTGACTATGAATCACGATGACTGATCACATCACCTGGTGCCGTAGTTGGAACTGGACGGCAGCTGATGTAAAGTTTGCAAACCGTGGACCCCATACTTGGACACTAATGTTACCAAATTTGGTATACATACGGTAATTAGCTTCCGTGTTCTGACGCGTTAAAGAGGGAAAGTTTAATTTCATAATGCCGCGCGGGGTAGCCGTCGGAGGTTCGAGTCCTCCCTCGGGGATGGGTATGTGTGTGTGTGTGTTGTCTTTAGCGTAAGATAACTGAAGTTAGATTAGGTAGTGTGTAAGCCTAGGGACCGATGACCACAGCAGTTTGGTCCCATAGGAACTTACCACAAATTTCAAAAGAAAAAAAATTAATATATATGGCGTCTGTTCTTTGAGACATGTCCGAACGAACAGACACAACATATATATATATATGGAATACGCAAATAGTATAGTGACATCTAGTCACCACGGATTGTCAGCAGGGCGAGTCGCCTATTGCCTAAAAATGGTTCAAATGGCTCTGAGGTCATCAGTCCCCTAGAACTTAGAACTACTTAAACCTAACTAACCTAAGGACACCATACACATCCATGCCCGAGGCAGGATTCGAACCTGCGACCGTAGCGGTCACGCGGTTCCAGACTGTAGCGCCCAGAACCGCTCGGCCACTATGGTCGGCGCCCATTGACAATCTGAAAAGGAGACATCACTGACTTGATATCATATTTTAAGAAGAAAAAAGCACAGCTGCAAGATATCGACCCCAGCAATCATTCCCGTGCCAAAATTATGGGCCATAACTGTGACTGTACGCAGTGATGACCTCCTGGAAGAACAACTTTTAAATTTTCGCCCACACTCTTTGTCACTCGCTCCGCCCCACAGCTGCCACCTAATGCCCGAGGCCGAAACACTGCACTGAACAGTGGAGTGGTTCCTACAGGCGGAATGTTGAAGGCGAGAGAATAAGTAGGGGGAGGGGAGTAGACAGACCTGCTCAATGTGTTTTGAAATACTGTTAGAGAACACATGTTATTCTACGTGAAAAGTTGTAATTTGATCACGTAATAAGTCAACCTCACGCACATACGCGTTCAATATTATTTTATTAACCGACCAAAATATTATTGCAGCTAGTAGTGAGGGTTTCGCTCACCTTCTAGAGAGTCAGTACGTAATGAGGATTGATAGTAAATGCACATCTGACCTGAGAACATTAACAGTGAGATGCCTTTTCCTTGGTCGTCATTATACTTGTTTACTGTAACGTTACCAGGTGTTGTCGATAACGGTCAAGTGCAATAATATCGTGGCTGCGTTATAACGACATTCCCGTGTTAACATTCTGCAGCCGTCCGCAGTGGTCGAGCGGTTGTAGGTGCTCAGTCCGGAACCGCACGACTGCTACGGTTGCAGGTTCGAATCCTGCCTCGGACATGTATGTGTGTGATGTCCTTCGGTTAGTTAGTCTACGTTCTATGGGACTGATAAGCACAGATGTTAAGTCCCATAGTGCTCAGAGCCATTTGAACTATTTGAACGTTCTGCAACTACATATACCAGGTAAAAAAAATAGAGATGGGGCCCCTCCACGCCCGCACCAACGTGGTGACCAAACCAAAAGTTCTACTGTCACCTCCGTAAAGCATGTTCCCATATACCAGGTGTTTCTCCCAAGAGTCATCAGGCGCATTTTGTCTGGAGTTTCGGCACATATGTGCTATTTCGTTTTTGCATTATGCAGCTGGTGACAGCACAGTGTCAACAGGAAGCATTGGTTTGTTTACCGTTAGAAACAAAATTGATTTTAAACTTGAATTTTACGTGTCCATTCGATAGAGTGCTCCAAAATTATCCTAGTAAGACATTCGTACTAGTTAACAGAAAGAGTAAAACAGGAAGAATAAACAGCAAACCAAGAGCGACTGTGTAGCGCTACGGTTTTGGCGGTAGCAGTCAGTGCGAGCCAGGGCACTGCTGCCGCCGCATGAGAACTGGCTATTCTTCAAGGTTAACAGACCCTGTTGATACATATCGATAATGCGAATATCGCACTAGGTTATCCTAGAACCACTCTATTGAATGATTTCCGCTATAACTTTTTTTTTTTTTTTTTTTTGCTGGAACTGGCGCTTTCCCTCGACGTAGGCTGACTTCGTGTTTCATTTACGCATTGAGAAAACGAAACACCAGAGAAAATGCCGCCAGGTGGTTCTTAGGTGAGATAGCCACAGAATGCCTCAGAATCAAAATAAGTAAACCTTAGTGTCTGCTGAAGAATTATCGTGAAATAAGTGAATGATTTACGTATCAAAATTGGTCATGGTATTAGCGTTGAAGAACACCGTATCTCCTGCAAATGTACTTAAAACTACCTGTTCTAAAATCCAAAGAAACTAACGCTCAACAGCGATAACTAAAAAGCGCTACGCTACTTTTTTTAATGATTTAATGACACACTCATTCGTTTCATCCATTTACACCCCATTTGCGAATCTCAACATGGGAATGTTCAAAGCAAAGGGATTTGTTAATTCCTACAAGATAGAAATCGCGCATTTTGACACAATGAAGAAACCATGTTTTCAATGCCAAAACAGTATTTCACAAACCTCTTACTCACTCCACTGTACAGTACTTTGCGCTCGGACATTAGGCGATTATATTGGAGCCGGACGAGTGACAAGCAACCGGTGCACACGGAAGTTCAAAAAAGCCGTAAGTCAGTACTATCAGAATTGTGCCCCAAATTATCGCACGGGATCGACTCCTGGTGTGCTGTTATCTTGCAAGTGTGCTTTATGCTCCTTAAAATGTTCCCTTGTGAGTGCCCCCACATCGTCACTGCAGACGAGTCCCGGTGCCACGTAAAGCATCACGATGGACGTAACCACGTGTGAGACTCCAAGGAAAACAAACGTTATCAGACTGCAATTGCTGTTTTCAAAAGAGGCCAGCATCTGGCGTGGTGGTATAGAGTCGCACTGAGTAAACAACACGATCATCCTTGAATGGCATAGCCGCTATTTAGGTCAGCACGCATTACGTTGCTATCTTCGAGGTGTCAATGACATTATCTTTCGGAAAGATAACGACAGACAGCATGTTGCATGTGCTGTTCCGACCAGCGATTGATGAAATCAGAGTTGAAGCAACATAGAGTGATGTGTCGTATGTGTTATCGAAGCTCAGTTCGACTGGATGCGTAGCTTGATTAGAGCTTATTGTCTCTGCCAGAGGTGGCAACTGTATGAGTTGAATTTCGAACATCGTGTACCACCCAAATCACTTAAATACAGTCAATTAATTCTTTCCAC
Source organism: Schistocerca nitens (assembly GCF_023898315.1). NCBI lineage: Eukaryota > Metazoa > Arthropoda > Insecta > Orthoptera > Acrididae > Schistocerca > Schistocerca nitens. Next base: position 369,912,838 of record NC_064621.1, read on the forward strand.
CACACTGTACACGCATAATACACTCAGGTGACAAAAGTCATGAGACACAATCATCTTGTTGGAACGCCTTTTTCCAAGCGTAGTGCAGCAGTTCGGCGTGGCGTTGACTCAACATGTCGTTTGAAGTCATCGTCATTATCATCTTCTCTTCAGGTATTAGGCAGGAATTACCTGTTACGGTACCCATCTGTGTCGGGGTCTTCCTCTGTCTCTTCTCCCATGGTACTTATAATTTCTTGCCTTGAAGGTAAGTCTCTCACTCTCCATTCTTTGTAGATGATCGTTCTAGTTTCTTCTGTAATCTCGAATTTCATCACGGAGGCTAAAGATTTGCAGTCTTTCTCTAATATCTTGAGTTCTTATCCTGTCTTCTCTTGTGAAACCTTTAACTAAGGAAATCCATTTCTTGTGCCTGAATCCGGCTTTCTTGCTTCTTGGTAATCACCCAGGTCTCACTTCCATAGAGCAGTGTGGGAACTGCAACAGTTTTGTAAAATTTAATTTGAGTGTCTTTCCTGGGTTTGTTTTTCAGGTTTCTGTTAATTGTTGAACATACTCGGCTGAATTTACTAAGCTTAATTTCAATGTCTCTGTTGTAGCCTTATGTCGTTTCACATCCTAGGTAGTTGAAATGGTTTACTTGCTCTAAAATCTTATGATCTATCACTATTTTGGTTCTGATTGGTTCTTTTTATTTTGAAATTTCCAAGTAAAATTTTTCACTTATTTGTTTCAGTATATAGTAAATTATTTAAAAGAACGTTCCTATCTAGGTAGATGCCGTTCTGAAATTCTGATTTCCATATATGTATTATTTCATTAATGCAGAAGTAGAACAAAGTAGGAGAGATGCAACTGCCTTGTCGTCCCTCTTAGTTGTTTTGCCACCAAGATCTAGAGTGATATTTGTGTCTTGATATAAACTTTTTATGGCATTTACTAGATGATCGGATATCCGCGATTCGTCATTATTTTCCAAAGTTTCTGTCTATTGACACTGTCAAAAGCTTTTTTTGAAGTCAATGAAAGCAATGTGTGTTTCTTTTATATACTCTCTCCGCTTTTGTATTATTTGCTGCAGAATAAAAATTGAATCCATTGTGGAGCGTCCTTTCCTTAAACCCATTTCTTCCTCATGCAGTACTGCTTCTGCTATGTTTGTAATTATTGTATTTAAAATCTTAGCATACACTTTGTATGCTGAGTCCAGTAAACTTATTCCTCTGTAATTACTGCATAGGCTTTTACCTCCTTTTTTAAAAGTTGATATCACTCTGGCTGTTTTCCAGTCTTTGGGAATACTCTTCTTCTTCCAACATTCGTTGAAGATATGTAGCAGTCGTTGGTGAAGCATCATTCCTCCATATTTTAATAACTCAGCATTAATGCTGTCTTTTCCTGTTGCTTTTCTGTTCTTAAGTTATGTTAGTGCAGATGTTAATTCGTCAGACTGTATTTCATCTAATCCTTTCTCGTCTAGTTGTTCAATTTCAGTTTCTTGTGCCGTATGATCATACCTCAATTCGCTGTAATGATATATCGAGTGTTCTACTTCAATACTATTTATTTGTATCTTCTCTCTTGCAGTTGTGTTTAAGGTTTTTAAGACCTTATAGGCCATTTGTTGTCCTCCGTGGATACCATATTCGACATTCGAAATTAACCTATCCCAGTGTTTCTGATGTGCTTTCCTTACTACGCATTTAGCGTTATTTCCTTTCTCCTTATAGTATTGTTTGTTCTCAGTAGTGGGGTTGCTTAAGTATTTTATATAAGCATCCTGTTTTCCTTTGACAACTTTCTTTATATCCCCATACCAAATTTTTAGGTCTTTTCTTTTCCGTATTCTTTTCTTTTTACCGAGAGTTTCTCCTTCTATTCTTAAGAGTTTGCCATTTTTCCTCTATATTGTCTTTGTCTTTAGTTTTCAAGTTTGCTAGTCTTTCATTTAATATCCTTTGGTACAGGTGTCTCATACTGTCCTCTTCAAGCAAGTATACCTTATAAACGCTTTGATATTTTGGTTTGTTGCTAGTTTAGTAATTTTCTTCCATTTTGTAAAAAGATCTATTCTGGGGATTAGTAAGAAATGGTCTGATCCTATATCTTGTCCTCTATAAACTCTTGTATCCCTTACTTGGGCCGCCAGCATATCATTAACTAAGATATAGTCAGTTATTGATCTAAGAACTCTGCTAACCCAAGTATACTTGTGTATGTCTGTTTTCTTAAAAAGTGAATTTGTGTTATTTAATTTCTTATAAGTGGCAAAGTCTCTTAGTAATTTTCCATTTTCATTACGTGTTGGTTCTCCAAACGGACCTCTAGCGTTTGTTACTGGCTATTTCCTATTCTGGCATTAAAATCACCCATCATAATAATATGATCAGTAGCACTGTATTTACTCAGTCTTCTGTAGTTCTTCATAGAACATTCCAGACTCATCTTTTTCTCCCTTCTTCAAATGCATATGGACTTGTACCCCTTATCAGTTATAGCCTGACTGTAAGTATACTTCCACTTATGTATGTACAATCTTCAATGTCTTTTATCCATTTTTTATGGAGGATAAGTACTACACCTTTGCTTGCTCTTTCATGTTGTTCAACATCGCTATAGTACATAATGTAATCCCCTACATACTTATTTCCTCTTAATTTCTTTTCAGTTTCTGTGAGTGCTACAGCATCGATATTCATATCGCTTAGTATATTTACTAGTTCTATCTCCGTTTGGGAAATTCCTCTCACATAACAGGTTGCTACTTTGATGTGTCCATTTATCCATTTTCTTTCTTCCTTTTTCATATCCTTGTCATTTACCTTTGAGACCGTCCTGTTTCCGAGGCTCGTTTTGGTACTGGGAGTAGTCTGTGTTTTCTGAGAGTTGGTTACCAGCCATCTGCTCAACCCCGTTGTAGGAGGACCAAGATTTTCTTTCGGAGCTATCTACGTTAGCCGATATGTTCCGGTTATTTAAAGGCGCCAGAAATAAGTTCGCCTTTCATCCTCACCCACTGGCTTTGTAGCCTGTATCCATTGTGTGTCATACACCGTCTAGGGCTCTCACGACTAATGCCTTCTAGGATATGGGAGTAGGGTTTGTTGGCAGAGCTGCATTGAAATCTCTCAAATTTCAGTGGACAATTCCCAAAGTTTTGTTTCTGCCAACAGGTACCGAAAGCCTCAGCAGACTCCGGGGCCCTTTGCCAACCTTTGATTGTTGGAGAATACAAAAGAGAATTGAAATACACCCTCAGGCTTCGAAACCTAATACCACTGAGGTCAAAAGAGTATGAGTTGGCCAAGGGAGGCCGATAGGAAAGAAAACAGAAGGCACCTGACCCAGGGAAGTGGAAGCAATGTCAGACTTAGCTAAGGGCCCATGTGGTTGTCACCCACATACTCCCAAGACAGGAGCCGCCTGGAGGGACTACTCTTTGTCCGGAATCTCACCAACTGACCTTTCTGGCATGGGTGACCCTACGGGGAGCATAGATCCCGCCAGCATAGCTCAGCGGATCATTCATACACACAGACTTCCCCACCAAATGTTAAGGTAGTAGTCCTTGGGGACGATAGTTTGAAGTCCTCTGTCGAAATACTGGGCTATACTGCCTCACAATAGTCCATAGTTTTGATAGTGTTGCCGATGCACGAATTGACCTCCTGATTACGTACCAGAAATGTTTGAGGGTACACAGATGGGCGATCTGGGTGGCCAAACCATTCTCTAGAATTGTCAACAATGTTCTTCAAACCAATCGCGAACAGTTGTGGCCCCCCAACGGTTTGTTCTGTTGGACCAGATACCTCAGTCCAGTGCATGTAAACACAGCCCACACCTTTATATGGAGCCACCACCAGTTTCCGCAGTGCCTTGTTGAAAACTTGGGTCTATTGTTTCGAGGGGTCTGTGCCACACTTGAACGCCACCACCAGCTATTACCAACTGAAACCAGGACTCATCTGATCAGACAATGGTCTTCCAGTCGTCTACGGTCCAACCAACATGGTTACAAGCCCAGTTGATGCAGGCGATGTAGTACTGTTAGCAAAAGCGGTCATCTGCTGTCATAGCCCATTAACACCAAATTTTGCCGCTCTGCCCTGACGGATACGTTCTTCGTACACCCCACTTTGATTTCTGCGGTTATTTCACGCAGTGTCGCTTGTCTGCTAGCAGTAAAAACTCTACGCAAACGGCGCTGCACTCGGTCGTTAAGTTAGTTGGTTGGTTGGTTTAAAGGCTGGAGAAGGGACCAAACTACGAGATCATCGGTCCCTTGTTCCTAATAAAACAATGCCACGGGCCGTTAAGTGAAGACCATCGAAGGCCGCGCTGTCCCTGGTGAGAGGTAATGCCTGAAGTTTGGATTTGTCGGCACATTCTTGACACTGTGGATCTCGGAATACTGAAGTCCCTAAAGACTTCCAAGCCGGAATGTCCCATCCGTCTCTCTCCAACTACCACTCCGCGTTCACAGTCTGTTGAAGCAAGTTGTGAGGCCACAATCACGTCGGAAACCTTTCCACATGAATTACCCGACAGCTGCGACAATGTGCTGCCATTTAATATTTTTTACACAATACGACCACGATCTGTGTATGTACATCTCGCTGTCCCATGACTCTTGTCACCTCAGTGTAAGTAAAACTTCGTTCTTTGCCATCCCACCTTGTGTTGATACCTTAACTGCCAGCTGTGTATCTGTTGAATGAAGTCCTTTTATGGTTTCAACTGGCTCCGCTCCTTGTTAACAAAAACGGGTTTGTAAATATAGTGACTAGTGTGTCTGAGATACGTCCTTGTTGTGTCCATATGCCCTTAGGAGAAGCAGCACTGTCATGATTCCTTGCCAGGTATAAATGTTGTCAAGCCGTTAAGAAGTGCACATTAACTCCAATCGAGAGATATGATGTATTTCGGAATATGGTGCCCGGTATGTAACGAAGTAAAAGAGATTGAAAACTGTCCGTTAAAACCGTCTTTCCAATAATTTATCGTTATACAAGTTATTTGTCGCTGGTGGTTTGCAAAGCCACACTATGCACAGATTTATTCAGCTATGAATGTCATACTCTTTGGTTGCATGGGGAATGTGTATCTAGGCACTATACTTTGGAATGGTAGCTGTCTGACCAATCCAGAAAACGCGCGGCAGATTTCTGAGTAGCGTGCCCATGTAACTAAAAAGCATCGTTTTACTTACGTTTCCGGGATCGTCAGGACAAGATGCCTTACCGAGGATGCTACTCACTTGTAATTCTATGAATTTGTCTTATGTTTCAATTCCATAGCCATTTCGATGCCACAACATACAGGAATTTACGGTGAAATCGTTGGTTGCAAGCAGGCAGTTGCATAATATTTCAGTCACAGGTTTTTCGGCTGTGTGGACTTACTTTGCTTGCCTACAAGGTTAATCCCGCTGCTCAAAGAGAGAAGGTTTGTTTCTTTATTTAATATTGCTACGGGAATTTTAAAGCTATATGGAGTTCCTTTTCGTTCTGATTCAAATGCCTTGTCGAATTGTGCTCTGCGTGCTTTGTTGGAGTAAAAATGAACCTCATTACTGCTATTTCTCAGTTGTTCATTGAATATTAATACGAAGTTATTCTAAATTTCACTTTAATTATTTTGATCCCAGATCGTTTCTGAAAATTGTTAGGTTTTTCCTTGCTATTCCCATGTGTTAATGTATTATTATTTAACTTATCAGTTGGTGGGAGCACAATTTTCTATACACGTCCTGCCTTCAACAGATCCGTTTTTCAGATAAGCTGTCATCAGCAGAAATATTTTCAATCTGTAGCATACATTTTACAGTACGTGTAAGGTAAGTTGGTGTTGCGGAAGAACTTCGACGATTCCTGCCGATCCTGAATATGTTCAGAGAGTTCAATGTGATCACGTTCATTCTGAACAGGTGTTGTAGCATAAAACGTGAACGTATAAAGTGACGTTTTATATCTTCAATGGAAGTGACCTCTGTATAAGAAAGGATTCACCTACACTTTCAGATCGTATCAGGACGCTGGAGTGCGTTGAATGTAATCTTGCATTCTCTAAAGTAAAAGGTCAAACTTCCCATTATATTTCTGTTGCGCTGCGAAAGTGTTCCCTGCTCCCAAGTTTTTTTCGTTTATGGTCCAAAATAACGCATAAAAAGGGGAGTAGCTAAACTCAGCTTAAATTCAAAAAGGAGTAGGAGGCTTTCAACGGCTCCCGTCGCCGACTGTAGCTACCGCTCTCTACGTAACGGACGTTGTGAGGTGCCTTCAACTACGCGCACAGAGCTGCCAGGACTTTCACGTTTCCTTACGGATTCTCCGCCGCAGCTCCTCGCCTTAAGCCAATTCCGCCCCAGACGTCTGAGGGTGGATTACTCTTCAAGGTGTCGGGATTAGTTTTCCCTGCTCCTCTTACGCAGCCAAAGTTTCTTCTTCAGACTTCCCTGAAAATCCGCTTCCCGTCTTTGACTTTCTCGTGTGCTGTTAAGCGTGGAGAGAAGGAAACGGGCAGCAGATAACATAGCACTTTAAGCGAAATGCGATGGCGGTCGCTTTCTGTAGCGCTCCTGGTGCCAACTTCGCCAGTTTATTCGACCATGGTGGGAACTGCGGAAGCTTGCAGAAACATACAGACAGGCATAAACACATCCAAACGCATACGCACAAGCACGTAATTAGCTTTTCAATACGTCTTGCGTACGCCGTCTTAAACAAATGTTACATAATTTTCGTTTAAAACAGAATGTTTATGATAAGACAACTCTTTTATATCATGCTTCCATCATCAGTTGGCAGGCCACAGAAATGCCATAAATATTAGAAAAAGTTTCGCAACATAAAAGTGTCGTGAATTTAGTAGTAGAATCACAGGTCTCAATCTATTCCATGCAGCACGGACAAATTCCGAATGCTTTTTAAGAAGGTACCATATACGAAATATTAAATCATGAAATGACCGAAAAAATACCGTTAAACGTAAATGTTCTGAAGCTTATAGTACGAGTAGAAGCGATGGTGTTGATATCAATGAAATTTTGCTTTTCTTAATTTGTCATTGGGTTAACGGAGATTGATGTGAGCGGGTGGGCAGTTCGGGCCAATTGTTATTTCTCGGGTTTCGCGTGAACAGCGAAAGTGCTCTTCGGATAAAGCCCAGAGTTCACTCCACTATTTGCTAGAACTTGAGTGATGTAGCTGTTGATATATACACTACTGGCCATTAAAATTGCTACACCACGAAGATGACGTGCTACTGAAGCAAAATTTAACCGACAGGAACAAGATGCTGTGATATGCAAATTATTAGCTTTTCAGAGCATTCACACAAGGTTGGCGCCGGTGGAGACACCTACTACGTGCTGACATGAGGGAAGTGTCCAACCGATTACTCATACACAAACAGCAGTTGACCGGCGTTGCCTGGTGTAACGTTGTTGTGGTGCCTCGTGTAAGGAGGAGAAATGCGTACCATCACGTTTCCGACTTTGATAAAGGTCGGATTGTAGCCTATGGCGATTGCGGTTTATCGTATCGCGACATTGCTGCTCGCGTTGGTCGAGATCCAATGACTGCTAGTAGAATATGGAATCGGTGGGTTCAGGAGGGTAATACGGAACGCCATGCTCGTTCCCAACGGCCTCGTATCACTAGCAGGCGAGATGACAGGCATCTTATCCCCATGGCTGTAACGGATCGTTTTGCCACGTCTCGATCCCTGAGTCAACAGATAGGGACGTTTGCAAGACAAGAACCATCTGCACGAACAGTTCGACGAAGTTTGCAGCAGCATGGACTATCAGCTCGGAGACCATGGCTGCGGTTACCCTTGACGCTGCTTGACAAACAGGAGTGCCTGCGATGGTGTACCCAACGACGAACCTGGGTGTACGAATGGCTAAATGTCATTTTTTTCGGATGAATCCAGATTCTGTTTACAGCATCATGATGGTCGCATCCGTGTTTGGCGACATCGCGGTGAACGCACATTGGAAGCGTGTATTCGTCATCGCCATACTGGTGTATCACCCGGTGTGATGGTATGGGGTGCCATTGGTTACACGTCTCGGTCACCTCTTGTTCGCATTGACGGCACTTTGAACAGTGGACATTACATTTCAGATATGTTACGACCCGTGGCTCTACACTTCATTCGATTCTTGCGAAACCCTACATTTCAGCAGCATAATGGACGACCGCATGTTGCAGGTCCTGTACGGACTTTCTGGATACAGAAAATATTCGACTGCTGACCTGTCCAGCAAATTCTCCATATCTCTCCCCAATTGAAAACGTCTGGTCAATGGTGGCCGAGCAACTGACTCGTCACAATACGCCAGTCACTAATCTTGATGAACTGTGGTATCGTGTTGAAGCTGCATGGGCAGCTGTACCCGTACACGTCATCCAAGCTCTGTTTGACTCAATGCCCAGGCGTATCAAGGCCGTTATTACGGCCAGGGGTGGTTGTTCTGGGTACTGATTTCTCAGGATCTATTCACCCAAATTGCGTGAAAATGTAATCACATGTCAGTTCCAGTATAATATATTTGTCCAGTGAATACCCGTTTATCACCTGCATTTCTTCTTGGTGTAGCAATTTTAATGGCCGGTAGTGTATAATTTTAGAGGTGAGTAGTACGAGACTGCAATGAAGCAGAGAGCTTAAGGTGTTGTGGAATGCTAAAGGACCGAGTGGGAAGCTCTCGATCATTTTAGTGTTGCTAGAACTACGCTGTAAAGGTTCGTAGAACTACACTGAAAAGCAAATCAAGATCATCGTAGATAATCGGTAGAATTCTATGACACCTCGTATGTAGTTTTTATTCAGACCAGCGTTTGAAGAAATTTATGGAGATATACCTGTGCCAAATATCAGAGCCTTATATGCCGTTAACTAATACTGAGTTTGAGAAGTTGGCTACTATTTGGGAGAAAGTTTAAAATTGCTGCCGGGGAAAAGAAACCGGCAGTCTGTGGCTTCTATCAAAAGGTTACGGAGAAGCACCCGTAACTGTCTCACAGAAAACTTCAGACTACAGGTTTAATGCGTTCTGTTAGGTTCAGTCGGTCACATACTGAAAGGTTTTTTTCTATCAAGTATTTTCTTACTATTTCTGCTTCTGATATATAAACAGATTGATTTATTTGTGGATCACATAAATTCTATTTTTGTTTAAAAACCTGTATTCTGTCGCATGGCCCGTTCTACTCGACACTTTCCTTAACATCCCGAACTATAAGTCCTACAAAGTCTTTACTTGCTCTGTGTCGTTTGGTTAGATACTTTAATAACTATTAACACCAAAACTAATGAGCAAGTAAAGGTTTGTGGGGTTATACCTTATTTCAAAACAACGACAAAAGTTTAGTACCAATTTTGGCTTAAGTGGCCGATACTTGCCGTCGTTCTCCTACTTGTACAAAAAGGTGAGTCGCGTGTCGATCTGAACCGCGATATTCATTTAATTATACTGATTTCTTAAGTAGCCCTGCTGTGAGAGTACATTTATCTAATGATTTTAATGAAATACAACACAATCATAAAATTATGTGCCCAGGATTGTTCATTGCCAAAGGAAATTCATCGCACGTTGGCAAGAAAATTAACAGTCGCCACAAGCTACGTGACAGTTATCATCGTTGGACCCAACGCTCAGGCACTGCGATCACGTTCAGATGAGGAATCCCGAGTACCCAGCAAACTCCACTCCCTCCCGGGAGAGCCATAGCCACTCGGCTGCACGACCTGCAGCTGATAAACATCTATGCTATCTCGGTGTCGAATCGCTAAGCGGGTAGGCGTGACTTCTAAGACAGTCATACAGCGCAGATATTCAAATCTTTGCGAGTACCGGTAATTCTCGGTGGAGATTCATTTGCGTGATATGTAGAGACGATCAAACCTCAGGCTGTAATTATTCAGATAAACTTCAGACATTAGTAGCGGAAACGGTATTCAGAGATGTTGGGCGTTGACTGAAACCTATTACTATCGCCTACGAAGATGTCACAGCTGAATCTATATTTATTTTCTAAGAAATATTCGTAAGAATTTATTTTATTTACTAGCGATTCATCGAGAACATTAACACATTTAATCACACTATGTGAGCGTGGAAGTAGTTGCCAGGGAGTAACTGATGAAATCATAAGCAAATTCCTTTTCAACAAATGATAATTTATTCACTTTAATGGTGCCTAAAGCTTTTCTTAAAAGAAACAGATATAAAATTATAATCAGAAAGCACCCTCTAAATATCAGGTTACAATTTATTCAGAGGCAGAAAGAAACAAATTTTTGACTGTATGAGCTTTCGGGCTGAGAACCTTGCCGCTCCCTTTTGACACGGCCGTAGTTGCGACTGCTCACAACAACCTCTGAAAGACTACCCTGGTGCAAATCTGCAACACACCAGATTACTTTAAACTAAAAGTCTTAACAATTCACACAAGCACACAAACTATGCACCCCCTAGGAGGGACGGAAATGGTACGAAACACTAAAATTAAAATATTAACATTGCCACCGAAGGTGCAACTTGATTTTAACTTCTGAGAAAAGTCTTACAGTGGAAGGGTGGCAACTTTATATACTAAAATGATCATTTAAATAAAAGTCCATGAAATGCAATCTTATATAAAATTCTACAAGGTTGTCCAAATAAGTTAACATGCTCTACAGTAGACAGATACCACCTCTCAAGATGATAGGCAAGATCAAAACATATTTCAGGAATTAGGCCGTTACACTCCAAGCAATAAATTCGTTAACACACCAAACCCGACAAACATGACAGAGGCAGCTCTGAACGACAGACAGACACTAACTGCCTAACAAATGCGGACGAGAGACAGACGAGCAAGCTGGGGACGAGAGACTGACCAAGAAAACAAGTAGAATTTAACAAGAGTAAATCACACAACGTATCACCAATCACTTAACTTCTAATAAAATGCGATTTCTCGAGAAGACCTGGCGCAGCACCCCCAAATCGCTCTCCCGAACCGTCCACTGCCAGCCCCTTTAACGGATGCAGGAAGGCGCGCCGATCTCCCGTCTCACGTCGTCGCAGCTCGCACCGGCCAGACCGATGTCGTGGGTTGACTTCCGTTGCTCTCGCGTTAACCGCGAAGCCACTACCCCTCGCTATACGCCGCTGCCCACTGGACTCACGTGGCGACCTCACATGCGCCGACGCTCAAGACGGACAAGTAATCTAGTGTCTCAGTGCGCGACCGACCAACCGATCGATCCAACCGCCAATGACCATTGCCTGAGCAAACTCGAGCGGACTGGCGGCCAAACGCGCAGACTCAGATGCAGGAACTAAGCCCCGACCGGGCGACCACTCACTGAGTTCTCTTACTGGCGGAGTGGAAAGACTCTCATTTTGCCGGCTTTAAAGGTTGATCCGAACGACAGACATGTTAGCACTCCGAACGACAGACAGCCAATAACTGCCCTAACATATGCGGACGAGAGACAGACTAGCAAGCTGGGGACGAGAGACTGAACCGACTGACCGACTGACTCCCTGGCGAGCTCGTAGCGCCCCTTAAATGCACGTGAACAGGCAACCTTTCCGCTTTCCCACCAGAGGGAGACACCAAAGCTGCGACTGCCACAGCGGCGCCACCGCCAGAAGCGGAGGGCGACTGCTTCACACTAGGCGCTGTGGCGCGCTCTTCAAAACAGTACTTTTTACCATTGCTCAACAGCTACTTTAACCAGCCGTCCTGATACATTAAACGCAGAAAAGGGACTCTCGTCAAACCTCGATGACTGTTGGAACTGGTCTGTCAATTTTTCAGACCATAGGGGAGAGAGAGGGGCATGTTTCGACAGGCGTACATTTCAACATCAGCATTTTTTCATGTTCTAACAGGTGCTTCCATAGTGAGGAGACACCTTCAACTGCGTAGTTTCTTCATAGTGTTGGGTGGAGTAGGCGCTAGAAGATGTTTTTCTTTGTGTTCTCTTTCCTAGATCGAAACTGTTTATGGTTTTAAAAACGTTGTATATATGTTAACATGATCAGTAACATAGATTAAATTTCAAAAGTGATAAATAGTTCCATTTCGTAGCTTAACAATGTAATAACTGATTCTAGTTTAAATTGATTGTGAGGAAGTTTACTTTTCTTTCATGTGGCGGTGTGAAGTGGGGCATGTTGCAACACAGTGATACAGCGTACCGCGATCTTGGTTGGGTAGACGTTTCGTGCCTGCTGTGTAATATAGAGTTTCATTTTCCTTATTCTTGCGTTTTACGTTTAATCAGTCATTGTTTACTTTCAGATAAACAAAACTCGTCATTACAAACGCAAAACAGAAAAAGTTTAGACACCTTTAGATGAAATACAGCCACTTTAGTTCTTGAAAATGGAGGAAAGGGGGATTATTCTACCAGAAAAATTGCGAAATAATTTAATGTTTGTTACTGTAAACCCCCCCCCCCCGCCCCCCTCGATTCTTCAAAATGAAAAAGGAAACAGACGGAAAAGTTACTTGTGGGTACTCTAAACACACAAAGGTATTTTGAGACAGTCGGGAAATAATACTTAGGGATTGTATTGTGAAATCCAGCGTAATTATGTTCGGGCTGAATAAAGACGAATTGAGAAAAATCGGATACCTTAGTGCAAAATACCTTAGCTTGGAAATTCCTTAATCTGGGGCACAAAAGGGAATAGCTGGAACCGTGGAGCCGATTGGCTTTCAGGGTTTTTAGAGAGAAACAATTATCTTTCCATCAGAAAAACCGAAAGCACGAGTCTGGAAGGATTAACAGCACTTTATTTAAAAAAAAATGTTGCGGAGTTCTCCAAAAGTTAGATGTTTATTTTCGTCATCCTCTTCCTCCTTCCAGAATCTGGAACGTGTATGAAACGTGTGTAACCACAGTGTTAAAGCCAAGTTAACTACAGTGTTAAAGCAACTACAGTTGCTCAGAAAGGCGTGAAACAAGTTGAAATTGCGAGCTTTGATGAACAGGAGAAATGGTAGAATTAGCAGCTGCTATATGTTCTCAAGGGACTTTCATTCCACACATGATAATATTCCTAAGGAAAAATAAGATCATTTTATCCGTGATAGGACCACCAGAAACATCGATGCTGCCACGGGTTCTGGATGGATGGTACAGGAATCTCTTTTAACATTTCTTGATTATTTTACTAGACAAACTAGTCCCACAATAGCAGATCCTGTCCTACTACTGCTGGACAACCATTGGCCGCCTCTTAGCACTATAGTTTTTAATAAATGTAAGAAAAATGGAGCAGTGCTTCTACCACTTCCTCCCCACCGTTTTCACAGATTACAGTCCATAAATGTAAGCACTTACGGCGCTTTCAAGATGTGCAGCAGAAGAACCGATGTCTGGTTGAGATCAAATCCAGGAAAGACACTAACAATTCGTGATTCGCCTTCCATTGAAAAACAAAGGACTTCTCTCATCTTTTACACCAACAAGCGTCATTTCTTGACTCTCAGCAGCAGGCATATTCGTATTTGACTCTAACATATTCCAAAAAAGTGATTTTTTATGTACCTTTTTGCAACCAAAACGCCTGTTACAGAAGAAAAATTTTCAGATTCTGTGGCTAATTCCTAGAATGTGGTAAATACTGTTAGTGCTGTTCCAGGAACTTCAGTACAGAAACACTTTTTCACTGACTCCATTCGCCCTTTCTCTAAAGCTGGAAAAGAGAGCAACAAAGCAAGAAAGAAAAGGAGGTGTGCTACCTTAACAGCGATACTTGAGTAACAGTATCTAGAAAAAGTAAGAGGAGAATGAAATGATAGAAAGGTACAGAAGAATGGAAACAAAAAAGTGGAAAGAAGGAAGCAGCAACTAACAGTAAAAGAAAATCGCAATTCAATCTATCTTCCGAAGAGGAAGAAGAAGAAATATAAAAATGTTGCTTGACTTGTGGGAATGTTTGTAGAAAGGGAGAGGAATGGATCGATCGACCCGCCAAGTTAGCTCTGAGCGCTAATGCGCTGCTTCCTGGACTCAGGTAGGCGCACCGGCCCTGGATCGAATCCGCCCACCGTATTAACGACGAGGGCCAGTGTGCCGGCCAGTCTGGATGTGGTTTTTAGGCGGTTTTCCACATCCCTCTAGGTGAATACCGGGCTGGTTCCCACGTCCTGCCTCAGTTACACGACTCACAGACATTTGAAACACATCCACACTTTTCTGTGATGTACACTGGAGCAGACAGATGGGCTACTCTGATTCCGTCCCGCAGGGTACAGGGTGGCGGCAGGAAGGGCATCCGGCCACCCCTTCACATTAACATGCCAAATCCGATTTAACCACGCCAAACACGCGCAAAATGCGGGACAACGGCGCAGGCGATAGATAGATAGAATAGAGGAATGGATCGATTGGTCATGTACGGATAATGATGCATTCTATGCGCTTACAAACTGTGGACACTGTGAAGACACTTATGACATGTTAGTCATTTCTAACTGAGTAGATAATTTTCAGTGAAATTTTGTATGTTGTAACGTGTTCCATTGATGGGGTAGATTGAAACACATGTCAATCTCTCTTCTATATTTTATTGCAGCCATTGTAACGACTGAATCAGATTTTTATTTGGAATTACTGTTTGAAAGTATGTAATTTCTCAATTTCATTGTCAAATTTAAGCAGTTTAAAGTAAAAATAATAATTTTTTTTATGCTGCACTGTGCCCCTCCCTCCTCTAACACTTGGCACATATCGATAAAACACCTAACTTGGGAAGTGTGTAAGGTCGAAGGCTCTCTTCTTTTTCTACTGTGTTTATCCCTCCTTGGCGCTGGGGCGGCGTGGTTATTAATAGATTTGGTTTGGTTAGTTTAAGGTGTGGCCAGATGCCCTTCCCATCGCTAACCCATCACCTGCTGTAATGAAATATGTGTACCCAGCTGTCTGCAGGTGGAAATGCGAAAAGGAGCTGAAGTTTTCTAAATATTTTGCTAATCGTGTAACTGAGTTGGGAATTGGATACCAGCCCAGTATTGACGTAATTGGATGTGGAAAACCACCTACAAACAGCTTTTAGACTGGCCGGCACACCGGCCCTCGTTGTTAATCCGCCAGGAGGATTCGGTCCACAGCCAGTGCACCTCTCCATCATGGAAGCAGTTAACACACATGGCTATCCAGATGGTACAGAATCAAGGGCTCCAGCACCTTAATTCCAGCCTTCTAGGGGACACAAATTCGAAGGCCCAAGACGAGTAAGCCTGGGAATCGGTCCTGGCTGCACTACCAAAATTTCAGTGAGGCATGCTTTTGGAGGCTCAGACAAACTAAGGTGAAACTGAGAAACTACTTAGAAATATGAGCAGTTAATGGAATAAGGAAAAGAAAAGGATTATTTTCTGGCACTGCACTAAGAATATTCTAAACTAATACGTTCTACTCAGAATTCTGAGAGATTCAGGCAAGTGCAGAGGGTGGAGCAGAGGCGTAGAGGCTCACTTTTCAGTTGATTCTGCGGCAGTATCGGATACGAATTTCTCAACTGCAAGCACAATTGCGTGTCACTGGGAGCTCCTGTGTTAGGTGGGTGATAGAGTCCCTCAGGAAAGTAGCGGACAGGTCGAGAAAGAAGCCTAGTGTGTACTCTGTTTGCCTGCCGGGAAGAGGGGGTGTCTCATCCGAAATGTGGAGGAGGCTCGGTCGGCAGCGATTGTGCACACTGGGTGCAGCCAGGTGCAGATAGTGGCTCTTATAGGCGCGAATGATGCCCGCTGTCTGGGTTCAGACAACCTCTTGGATTCCTTCTGGCAGCTGGCTGATTTGGTAAAGACAGGTAACCTCGCTTGTAGGGTGGAAGCTACGATTTTGCATCTCCGTTCCCAGAACCGATAGCGGTCCTCTGATTTGGAGCAGAGTGGGAGGTCTAAATCATAGAGGCTCACGCGATTCAGCGACGGTATCAGTTGCAAATTTCTGTATCTCCGTTATGAGGTGGAGAACTGTAGGGGCCCTAAGGGGGCCGGTTCATGAGAATAAGGCGAAATTTTGAAACGTTCATCAGCTTTCTAAGTAAAGCAGCTCAGAGAGTAAGAGTTGTAAACCCATGCAATGCTTACTATCTTTTAACAAATCATTTGGGAACAATTTGATGCACAAACCACAGCTTTCGGTCACACGATTTCTTCTGAACTGTATTTTGAGTTGCAAGTGAAATAAAGCAAGTTAATTACGTATATACAGAATAGGTACAAAAGCTTCATTTTTATAGAAGTACTTTGCACAGACTTTTAAAAAGATGTTGCTCTCATAAATTATGGATAAAAAAAATTTTTCATAGTGATTATCACACATTTCAGTAATTTACCCAGTTTTTTCTTTAAAAAGTCTTTAATTTCATAGTCCCCTTTTAGTGAAGTTAGATACAAGACAATATACAAAATGTCAACCCTTTATCTTTACCAGTTTTTAATCAGTGTGTATCAGGACATAGAAGAAGTGAGCATCTGGGAAATTCAAGTCAAAGTTAAAGCTTGTTTCTCCACCTACAAAACACAACACTACTGACTTCCAGGTCAATTTGCACAGACTTTTAAAAAGATGTTGCTCTCATAAATTATGGATCAAAAAAATTTTTTTATAATGATTATCACACATTTCAGTAATTTACTTCTATAAAAACATTCATAATGTTTCTGGTGTTGTTCTCCCTCTCTTTCCTTTTTCAGACTTCTTCTTTTATTATTGCTTCTTTGGTGGCTTTCAACACTGATTTCCCTGCTTCGAAGAGCCCCTGCAGTCAACGGAAATTAAATTGCTTTGTATATTTAATCTGTCGGGCACTCACATCAATGGCTGTTGATATACTTTCCGGGATGTGAGGTCGTGGTCCAAGAACTTTTCTGCTCCTTACGTTTCGTCCAGGACTGCGCTGGACTTCCTCAGAGGCGCTGCTCCGCTGAGTCTTGCAACTGCGAAACTGGTAGCTGATGCCTACAAACAGAAAGACATTGCTTAAAATGGATTTAGATGCACTGGCATTTATCCGACAAACCACGACACATTCACTGATTTGGATTTTATGGGCAGTGATGTTATGAATATTGTACAGGAACCTCTTCCCGAGATGACGTCTGATGGGGCTGTTTGTTGTTGCTACAGCTACACCTAGGACACCTACATCGGTCTCACCAGCAGCTCTGATAGCGCCGCCCCCCCCCCCCCCCCCTCGCCTTCAGCTTGCTTCCCGGGCAGAATCTAAAATCACTTCTGGAGAGACCATCACTTCCTGTAATGCACTACACTCAAGTGAACGTTCTGATTTTGCAAGTGTTTTAAAAGAGGTGACGCCTTCGCCTCCTGCAGCGAAAAGAGGTTGACAGGTCGGAAAAGAAAGTCACAGAGAAGCGAACTATTGACATCAACTCCAATAAAAAAAATAGACTGACAGACAAGAAAGATTCAGAAGAGCAAAAGGAAAAACCACAACAGAAAAAGAGACAAATGAAATTTTCAAAACAAGCGCAAACGATGATCAATAAGAAGAAGAAAAATGAACAAATAAAAATGTTTCATAATGAAAGTCCTCCATTAAGCACTTCTCAAGACGTTGTGAATGTAAACTGTACTGTGCGTGGAGAAAGCTATGGGGAAAACTGGATTCAGTACAGTAAGTGTGAAAGCTGGGCGCGTGAGCTCTGTGGAGAAATGACGACCTTCTTTTTTACTTTTGTTAACTCTATAAGCTAAATAAATCATAGGGTAAATGAGCTGTAATATGTTATATATTGTGTATTGTATTAAACAATAAAACTTTTATTCAAAACAATGTTTTGAAATTATAAACATAATAATATTGGTGTGGCCCGTACTACCCGCCATTTTTTAAAATGCCCAAAATGCGAGGTTAATTCTAATGACAATTTGTGTTATGTTCCCTTCATATATTGCCAAGTATATTTTTATTGCTTAGAGGAAAGAAGTCGAAAACATGATTTTTTCGCTCATAACGAAGTTAAACTACAAATATATTTTGCAATTTTAATTTTTCATTAAATGGACCATATTACCCGCCTTCCCCTGCCTCCCCTCCCTTCAGATCATCACGGAAATTTCATTTCCAGCAATGATAATCTTGAGCACGAATAGACAAAGTTCAAGAGCAGCGTGTAATACGCTTTAGATAAGGGTGACACGAGCAAAATTGTGAGGGATAGAAAAGACTCACCGTATTTCAGCACCCATCTTAGGAAGCTGCTATGAAAGCAGGGAGAGGTTCACTGCGAATTTAAACATAGCCAAAGCCTCACACATAAACAAAAATCAAATAAAATCAAAATTAGTATAATGAGGGTGAGCCGTGTGCAGCTCGTGTTCATGCCGTTTATTGTGTGTCATCTTCCTTTACGGTACTTCCGCCTTGTTTTCTTATTCCATTTACTGGCGTCACTAACTTCTGCCTTACTTACCTGTGAGTGGCAGCAGCAGCGCATATCGATAAGTACACTGTCGCACCACCTATGGAGCGACTGATGTATTTCCGGGTCGCCGTGTGTCTGGAAGTCAGTTGAAGAAGGACCAGGAGGGCGGTCGGGACGCTGCAGCAGTGCAGTCGGGGACGGAGCCCCAGTGAGGTCCGTACTGCCAGTACCAGGGGGCACGATCGTCGTTTGATCGTTCGGTCGGTCGGTCAGCTCATCGACGACGCGTATTTGGGTCGGTTCCCTCCTGTGCAGAGATGTCGGTTGTGTTCCCTCAGCACGGTTGGGTCCGTGCCAGTGTCTCCAGGACGTCGTCCGTCCGAAGGAAGTTAGTTCAGTCGAAGACGGACCAGGAGTGCAGTCGGAGAGGAAGCAGTGAGTCGGCAGAGTCAGTCGGAAGGCAGACAGTGCGAGTATGCGCCAGGTCCGAGGTCGACGCAGACGGAAGGCCGTTGATCGGTCGATCGCCGGGTCGTCGAATGCCGACATGTGGTCTGCTGAGCACTGACGTCAGTGTCAGTCGGGGAAGAGTCGGCAGCCAGCTACACTCTGGTCCGTATGGTGTTAGTATTCGCCGGGACCGCTGTCGGCGAAGGTCGTTTTCTAGGTCGGTCGTCTCAGTCGACGACGTCTTGGATTCTCAGGACGAATACCATATTCCGAGTTGGGATGTGGTTGGACCTTGTTGGTCCGTTGGAACTGAGCAGCGACGCAGTCTCCACAGCGCGATGCCAGGCCGGGGCTTTTGACGGAAGGCACGCGCTGTTCCATCTGGAGGCGCTAGCTGTGCGAGCGACTTTTCGCTTTCTTCTGAAGCAGGATCCTCAAGTTGAGTAATTAGTTACCTGTACGATTTGTTCGTTATTTGTGGATTGTTGTTTTCTCATCCCATGACGCTTGTGATAACAAGTCGTGTATTTTCTTGCCTAGAATCTGCAGCCTCCGGTAATGACTTGACGGTTGTGACTTGTGTTTCCGGATTCTTTTAAACTGGTCTTTAGTGATGTTTGATGCCTTGATCTGGGTGAGGCCCAGTTCGAAGTTATTGGTATCTCGGTTTACTCTTCATCGACCGCTATTTTCCTTTATCTGTGTATTCGGATCTGACCGTTGGAAAGCGGTGAGATTGTCCGTAGGTTGTGAACCGTCCCTTGGTTGTTTTGCCTTCCGATTAAGAGCTTGTCGGTCGGGCTGCCTGTCTCACCTAAGCGTGCGTTAGTGTTACTTCCCAGGCCGACTCTTGGAACCTTCTGAGCGCCGCTCCTTCTCTTGTACATTGTGATTTCCTTTTTACTTTTAAGTACTGTGTATGGCCTTCAGCGGAGGCAGGGCTGTTCTTTCAGGCCTTAAGCCGTAAATTGTTTTCTGCATGGTGTGTGTGGCCTTCAGACGAGTTTTCAGCCTATTTAGAATTTACATTCAAAATCTTTGTCTTGCCCTTGAGCCGTAACACTGTTCTTGCCTAATGTGTGGCCTTCAGCCGAGTTCTATGGGGGAGATTTAAGCTAAGGCCTTCAGCCTATTTTTACTGAAGAAAAAAATGTTTTTTAAAGAAGCGAAACTTCCAGAAGAACTCTTGTACCTCAATTCCACGTTTAGGCGTTGGGCCTTGGATTTTCGTATGTGGCCTTCAGCCGATTTAAATTATATCAAAGGAGCTCTTTCGTTAAAACCTTGAAAGTTTTTAATTCTTGCTTATGTTGTTGCGTGTTATAACAAATAAAGCTTTCGACGAATATGAAAGTCTAGTTACCAACTTGACAGAAATTCCTAAGAAGTTTCGATCTTATGTTAAATCAGTAAACAGATCGAAGCCATCTCTCCAGACACTTTGAGACCATAGCGGCAATACATCAGAGAATGACACAGAAAAGGCCGAAATACTAAACGCCTTTTTCTAAGACTGTTTTACAGAGGAAGATCACAATGTAGTTCATCTTTAAATCGTCGTACGAACGACAAAATGGTTAACATAGAAATAAGTGACCAATGGATAGAAAAGTAACTCAAACCATTCAACAGAGGAAAGTCCACCAATTCAACTGATGGGTTACCAATTCATTTCTACACAGAATATGCGAAAGAACTGGCTGTCCTCTAACAGCAGTGTACTGTAGGTCTCTTGAGGAGAGAAGTGTTCCTAATGATTGAAAAACAGCACAGGTCATTTTCGTTTCCGAGAAGGGTAGTCGAACAGACGCACAAAATTATAGAACAATATCTCTGACGTTGGTCTGTTGTAGAATTATGGAACTTGTTTTGTGCTCATGTATTATAACATTTCTGGAGACCGAAAATCTCCTCTGCATTAACCAATGTGGGCTCCGCAAACAACGATGGTGCAACACCCAGACCGCTTTTGATCGTCTACGAGACACAGAAAGCAGCGGATACAAGCACCCAGGTTGATACCATTTTCCTTGACTTCGGAAAGGCAACCGATACAGCTTCGCAAGGCCACCTAATGCACAAAATACGAGAGTACGAAATATCGGGCATTTGTGTAGTTTCTAGCAAAAAAGAAATCAGCATGCCTTTCTGAACGAAGAGAAGTGTTCAGACGGAAAAGTAATTTCGAGCTTGCCCCCAGGTAGCGTTATATTGCCATTACATTTCACAATAATTATAAACGACGCAGTAGATAACGTCGGAAGTTCCATGAGGCTTTTCGCGGACAATGCTCTTGTATTCACAGAAGTGGACACGCTACAAAATTGTAGCGAAATGCAGGAAGACCTGACGAAGATAAACACTTGGTGCAGGAAGTGACAATTGACTCTCAACATAAACAAATGTAACGGATTACACAAACATAAACTGAAAGACCCTTTACTGTATGATTACAAAATTGCAGAGCAATCACTGGAAGCACTTACTTCCACAAAATATTAAAGTACGCGTCCGGATCGATTTGTAGCGGAACGACCACATAAAATTAATCGACAATGAGGCAGATGCCAGAATGTGGCATTGGAAGAATCCTCAGGAACTGTAGTCCACCGACAAAAGAAATAGCTTACAAAACACACGTTCGATTAATACTTGAAAATTGCTCGTCAGTATGGGATCCGTACCATATAGGACTGATAGAGGGTACAGAGAAGATCCAAAGAAGAGCGACACGTTCATTTAGTTGCGTGAAACCATCATGGCGCTGCAAAAGAGGCGTTCTGCATCACGGTGTGGCCTACTATTAAAGGTCAATCAACACATCGCTTCCAACTACGTATATCTCGCGAAAAACCCATGAAGATAAAATCAGAAAGTTTCGAGCCCACACGGAGGCTTACCATCAATCGTTGCTCCCGCGGACCATGCGCAGCACACCATTAGGTGGCTTGCGGAGTATAGATGCAGATGTAGATATAGCAGCAAACAAACGGATTACACGAAAGATCACTAGTGCATCAAATCTATGCTGCTATCAAAGGCCTGGACCATGCCAACTGCATGCATACCCCTCATCCATTCACCACATGGTTCAAGAGTCGCGGCAGACCGGCTCTCTGCCACCGCTATGACACGGGCACCAAATAAAGCAGAAAGGCTGACAAAAGCTTTCATTTGCAAAAAATTACACCGCTTTGTATTCTAAGGAAATGACGGACTTCACAGGCATCCAGTCATGGCTAGGAGCACCTTATCAATTCACAAATATCCCCTACGAGCAAAGCAGTCTTTACCGCCGACGAATTCACTCTAACAAAGCACCACGGTCTGCGTGTCCGATTGCAAGCGGTCTAGCAGTAGTTTCTTTACATGCGCTTCTGGCATCTCTTCGGCGACATCTTCACACAGATGATTAGCGAACAGATTCAGGGTGCGACCATTCCAGCAGATTTTACTCATGCACTCAGAGTACTCATTGCCAAAACGACAAAAGCTGCGACCATAAAATCCCTGCGGCCAAGAAAGTCGTTCGACTATGATCTCAAATCGCTGACGAACAACATCAACAAGATACTGAAATCTCTCCTTTCTTTTGTCCTGGGACCGTTCCAACAGAGCGCGACTAAGAGGAGGTCAATGATGAATTTTCTAGCTCTGTGTCCACGGAGTCTTTCGCGACGGCATACATGGACAAAACGTTCTCGGTTTTCAAGTCTCGTCAATTCGAATAAAATACTCGAGCTTTCGATGACCATCTCCGCCATCGTCTTCAGTTCACTGACTGCAGGGGCTGCTACGGTTTCTCGCTTATACAGGGTGAAAAGTATTTAAACCGACAAACTCTGGGAGGTTGTAGGGGACATCAAAACAAATATTTTTCCCTAATGTCATTTTTTCGTATGAGGAGTAGTTAAACCGGTAGAGGAAGATTTCTCTGGCGGCAAATTAATTAAACCAACAAACACTTTTCCATTTTTTATGACCAAGAGACAATACATTAGCACAACCCAATTTCAATTGCAGTAGATTTTCAAATATGCCTCCATTGACACGTAAACAAAGGTTACACAGTCGGATCACGTTCTGACACGGGCAAAAACCCCAGGAGTATCCTGAATTGTTCCTGCTGCTGCTACTATCCGGGCAACCAGATCCTCTTCTGATACAACAGGAGTTGCGTAAACAAGGTTGCGCATCTCTCCCCACACAAAATAGTCCATAGGGGACATATCTGGGGATCGAGCAGGCCATGGTACAGGACCACCTCTGCCAATCCACGTTTCTGGGAACCGTCGGTCCAGGAATCGACGCACACGACGCCTGAAAAGTGCCGGCGCCCCCTCATGTTGGAACCACATGCGTTGTCTTGTAGGGAGCGGGTAGTTGATAAACCCGCTGTGCAGCTCGCCCGTTATGGTGTGCTACGTAGTACGCACCAACCGTATCAATATACTCACTCCAGGTGTATCTCTCCATTAGTAAACAGAGACAATGCACTACTACACTGGTGGACAGCAGTTGCCTACAACTGAAGAGCGTAATACGCCCTCTAACAACTGAAGATCGTAATATGACCTCTAACAACTGAAGAGCGTAATACGACCTCCACCGGTTTAAATAATCCTCATAGGAAAAAATGACATTAGTGGAAAATATTTGTTTAGATGTCCACTACAACCTCCCAGAGTTTGTCGGTTTAAATATTTTTCATCCTGTATAGGCATGATATCATCAGCAACCAGTCAGATAGACCCAATGTGTGCCGGCCGGTGTGGCCGTGCGTTTCTAGGCGCTTCAGTCTGGAACCGCGTGACCGCTACGGTCGCAGGTTCGAATCCTGCCTCGGGCATGGATGTGTGTGTGATGTCCTTAGGTTAGTTAGGTTTAATTAGTTCTAAGTTCTAGGCGACTGATGACCTCAGAAGTTAAGTCGCATAGTGCTCAGAGCCATTTGAACCATTTTTTGAGACCCTATGTGGCGCGCGCGCTTAAGTCGACCCGGGCAGCTAGCGGAACTATTGCCCGTGGCAGTACCGGTGACGTCAGGGTGGCGCCAGGGGCAGGCGCCAAGTTTGAAACTGTCGCTCCGGCGCCGCACATCTGTCTTTGCTTTCTTTAGATGTCCGACGCTCACCCCCGTGCCCTTCTGAATGTGTACCCCTGGTCTCTGTAGAAATTGTTGTTGTTTAAATGAGATATGTAGCGCCCTGTTGAAGACGACATTGCTCTTCGCGTGTCCGGCGTGTATGGTGTCCCCTGTAAATATGGCAGCATGTATATCGGACAAACAATTCGCACGGTTGCGGAGCGTTGTACTGAGCACAAGCGCCATATAAAACAAAGGGAGCTTGACAAGTCGGCCACAGCGGAGCATTGCCTAGAAAACGGACATAAAATACAGTTCGAAAATACAAAAGTGTTGGCTCATGCATCTACATATTGGGACTCCGTTATAAAGTGAGCGGGAGAGATTCGTTTAAACAACAACAATTTCAACAGATACCCGGCGCACACGCCCAGCAGGGCATGGGGCGGGCGTTGGAAAGAAAGCAAAGACAGATGCGCGACACAGGAGCAGCAGTTTCAAACGTGGCGCCTGTCCCTGGCGTCACCGGTGGTACCACGGGCAACCGTAGCAGCCCCTGCAAAAAAAAAAAAAAAAAAAAAAAAAAAAAAAAAAAAAAATCACCTTATTCTCTCCTTTGCTGTTTTTAAATGTCTTCTATTGTTTTGTTCTATGTCTTTCGGCTGAAGCGCAGCGCCTATGCTGCTGCCAGCCCGCCCCGATGGGGAATTGAAATACAATAAAGGAAAAAAAAAACGCAGCCCCTGCAGTCAGTGAACTCCTGACGACGATGGCGGAGATGGTCATTGAAAGCTCGAGGATTTTCTTCGAATTGACGCGGCTTGGAAAAAGGGAACGTTTTATCCAATAGCCTAGCTCATTATAAAAGACCTAATATAGAGGGTGTGCTGAAATGTAATGCCTCCAAATGCTTTATGTGAAACCTCTTAAAACATTTCAAACGAAACAAAAATTATTAACATTCTACATCTTTGTTCTTCATGTCTACATATTTGCAGTCCTCTGCCGCTAGAGGACTCCGAACTGTAGCATGTAACACGGTGTTGTGTAACGTAGCTACACTCCTGGAAATTGAAATAAGAACACCGTGAATTCATTGTCCCAGGAAGGGGAAACTTTATTGACACATTCCTGGGGTCAGATACATCACATGATCACACTGACAGAACCACAGGCACATAGACACAGGCAACAGAGCATGCACAATGTCGGCACTAGTACAGTGTATATCCACCTTTCGCAGCAATGCAGGCTGCTATTCTCCCATGGAGACGATCGTAGAGATGCTGGATATAGTCCTGTGGAACGGCTTGCCATGCCATTTCCACCTGGCGCCTCAGTTGGACCAGAGTTCGTGCTGGACGTTCAGACCGCGTGAGACGACGCTTCATCCAGTCCCAAACATGCTCAATGGGGGACAGATCCGGAGATCTTGCTGGCCAGGGTAGTTGACTTACACCTTCTAGAGCACGTTGGGTGGCACGGGATACATGCGGACGTGCATTGTCCTGTTGGAACAGCAAGCTCCCTTTCCGGTCTAGGAATGGTAGAACGATGGGTTCGATGACGGTTTGGATGTACCGTGCACTATTCAGTGTCCCCTCGACGATCACCAGTGGTGTACGGCCAGTGTAGGAGATCGCTCCCCACACCATGATGCCGGGTGTTGGCCCTGTGTGCCTCGGTCGTATGCAGTCCTGATTGTGGCGCTCACCTGCACGGCGCCAAACACGCATACGACCATCATTGGCACCAAGGCAGAAGCGACTCTCATCGCTGAAGACGACACGTCTCCATTCGTCCCTCCATTCACGCCTGTCGCGACACCACTGGAGGCGGGCTGCACGATGTTGGGGCGTGAGCGGAAGACGGCCTAACGGTGTGCGGGACCGTAGCCCAGCTTCATGGAGACGGTTGCGAATGGTCCTCGCCGATACCCCAGGAGCAACAGTGTCCCTAATTTGCTGGGAAGTGGCGGTGCGGTCCCCTACGGCACTGCGTAGGATCCTACGGTCGTGGCGTGCATCCGTGCGTCGCTGCGGTCCGGTCCCAGGTCGACGGGCACGTGCACCTTCCGCCGACCACTGGCGACAACATCGATGTACTGTGGAGACCTCACGCCCCACGTGTTGAGCAATTCGGCGGTACGTCCACCCGGCCTCCCGCATGCCCACTATACGCCCTCGCTCAAAGTCCGTCAACTGCACATACGGTTCACGTCCACGCTGTCGCGGCATGCTACCAGTGTTAAAGACTGCGATGGAGCTCCGTATGCCACGGCAAACTGGCTGACACTGACGGCGGCGGTGCACAAATGCTGCGCAGCTAGCGCCATTCGACGGCCAACACCGCGGTTCCTGGTGTGTCCGCTGTGCCGTGCGTGTGATCATTGCTTGTACAGCCCTCTCGCAGTGTCCGGAGCAAGTATGGTGGGTCTGACACACCGGTGTCAATGTGTTCTTTTTTCCATTTCCAGGAGTGTATATTGGCGCGTGAGGAACAGCGTACTGTTATCGAGTTTCGACTCATAAAAGTTCCTCCACACATGGAGGGCCGCTCCTTCAGCATATCAATGCCAGAACACACAACGAGTACTGCCGAATCTGCACCAACTAAGCCCACGCCTTGCGTTCACTGTCATCGATCATCCTCAATTCAGTCCCGTCTTGGCCCCATCCGATGTCAACACTTGAAGAACCCCTTCGAGGCCTTTACTTTGATAATGATGGTGATATGTGCAGCCAGAGGAGAGGTTGAAGTTCCGTCAGCAAGTCAAACACTGTAGTGGCAGTGTAAAGAAACTGGTCTCTCGTTGGGAGAAACGTATTCATGGCCAGGGTGACTATGTTGAGAAATAAACAAGCAGAATATTAATGAAATTTGTTTTATTTAGAAAGCTTTCGCACAAAAAATTCGGAAGCACCTGACAGGTGAACACATCGACCGCCATCATATTTTAAGACGTAGAAAGAGAATGTGACCTAATGGATTACGGCTGCCTACTTCACACAATATCTTCTCTCAGTTCACTGATCTTAGCGCCTCAAGAATCAGCGGCACATCTTAAGATTAAAAATTTCTGAAAAGCTCAGGAAATCAATATCTTTTCAACGATGACTAAGATAGGTTTGTCCTTTATCTGCTTGTTCGTTCACGACATCTCCACCGCACTCTATAGGGCGTCAATCAATGTGGCCTCAAAACAGTAGCTGTAGTGTAGGCAGCTGACGTCAACTTGATACACCAAGATGACCGAGAACCCTGCTCGCTGACTTAGCAATACGCCAGTGCACTCTTTAATCTGCAGTCCTAGCCATAGGTTGGCATTCGTACGAACTACAATATCCTTCGTTGCCACAGGTCTACATCCACGAACATCTGAGGATGTTTTTAATGCTTGACCAAACTACACACATCAAAAAAGTTTTGCATCACCTCGGTTCCCACAATTCCTGAAGATACACGTTGACTGTGGATATTGTATCACAGACACAGTCCCTTTGACTGTTCAGAGCTCTCACTAAACCCTATTAGACGGAGAGGGCCCGACAGCCGATCAGTTCCAGTCATTCCACCAGGAAGGAGGTACACGGCTGGTGTCGTCTGTAGTCCAACCGTGCCTAGACGGTCAGTACCGCGGTTCCATCGCGTATGCATCGTTACTTTGTGCCACGAAGGGCTCTCAACATGGGAAGAGTCCCGATGTCTCGGAGTGAACCAAAGTGATGTTGTTTAGACATGGAGGAGATGCTTTTCGTGCAGCCACAGGACGTCGTGTTACGACTCAAACTGAGCGCAATGGGCTGCAAGATGCGAAACTTCACTCTCCACGTCTATGGCGAGGTCCAGATTTGAAACCACGACACCATGCAGAGCGGTACAGATGGGCCTAACAATGTGCCTAATGGACGAACAGGATTGGCATCACGTTCTCTTCACTAATGGGTGTCGCACATGCCTTCAACCAAACAATTCTCGGAGCCGTGTTTGGAGGCAACCCGGCGGAGCTGAACGCCTTAGACACACTGCCCAGCGAATGCAGCAAGTTGCAGGTTCCCTGCTGTTTTGGGGTGGCATTATGTGAGACCGACGTAGGCCTCTGGTGGTCAGGGAAGGCGCCATAACGGCTGTACGATATGTGAATGCCACCGATAGTCCAACTATATCCGAAGCACATCGGCAATTCGCTTCCCCATCGTGCACATCTTGTGAATGGCTTCCTTCATGATAACTAAATCTCTCGGCTAGAGTGCGCAGCATGTTCTCCAGACATGAACGCTATCGAACATGCCTGGCATGGATTGAAAAGAGCTGTTTATGGACGACGTGACCAGCCAACCACTCTGAGGGGCCTACGCCGAATCGCCGTTGAGGTGTGGGACAATCTAGCCCAACAGTGCCTTGATGAACTTGTGGATAGTATGCCACGATGAATGCAGGCAAGCATCAATGCAGGAGGACGTGCTATTGGGTATTAGAGGTACTGGTGTGTACAGCAATCTGGCCACCACCTCTGAAGGTCTCGCTGTATGGTGACACAACATGCAATGTGTGGTTTTCATGAGCAATAAAAAGGGCGGAAATGATATTCATTTTCTGTACAGGTTCTGGAACTCTCGGAATCGAGGTGACGCAAAACATTTTTGATGTGTGTACAGGGTAGTCCTTTGATCGTGACCGGGCCAAATATCTCACGAAATAAGCGTCAAACGGAAAAACTACAAAGAACTAAACTTGTCTAGCTTGAAGGGGGAAACCAGATGGCGTTATGGTTGGCCCGCTACATGGTGCTGCCACAAGTCAAACGGATGTCAACTGCGTTTTTTTTTAAATATGAACTGCAATTTTTTATTACATATTCGTGCAGTACGTAAAGAAATATGAATGTGTTAGTTGGACCACTTTTTTCGCTTTGTGATAGATGGCGCTGTAATAGTCACAAACATATGGCTCACAATTTTAGACGAACAGTTGTTAACAGGTAGGTTTTTTTTTAATTTAAAATACAGAACGTACGTACGTTTGAATATTTTATTTCGGTTGTTCCGATGTGATACATGTACCTTTGTGAACTTATCGTTTCTGAGAGCGCATGCTGTTAGAGCGTGATTACCTGCAAATACCACATTAATGCAATAAATGCTCAAAATGATGTCCGTCAACCTCAATGCATTTGGCAATACGTGTAACGACATTCCTCTCAACAGCGATTAGTTCGCCTTCCGTAATGTTCGCACATGCATTGACAATGCGCTGACGCTTCTTGTCAGGCGTTGTCGGTGGATGACGATAACAAATATCCTTCAACTTTACCCACAGAAAGAAATACGGGGACGTCAGATCCGGTGAACGTGCGGGCCATGGTACGGTGCTTTGACGACCAATCCACCTGTCATGAAATATGGTATTCATTACCGATTCAACCGCACGCGAGCTATGTGCCGGACATCCATCAAGTTCGAAGTACATCGCCATTCTATCATGCAGTGAAACATCTTGTAGTAACATCGGTAGAACATTACGTAGGAAATCAGCATACATTGCACCATTTAGATTGCCATCGATAAAATGGGGGCCAATTACCCTTCCTTCCATAATGCCGCACCATACATTAAGGTCGCTGACGTTCCACTTGTCGCAGCCATCGTGGATTTTCCGATGCCCAATAGTGCATATTATGCCGGTTTACGTTACCGTTGTTGGTGAATGACGCTTCGTCGCTAAATAGAACGCGTGCAAAAAATCTGTCATCGTCCCGTAATTTCTCTTGTGCCCAGTGGCAGAACTGTACACGGCGTTCAAAGTCGTCGCCATGCAATTCCTGGTGCATAGAAATATGGTATCGGTGCAATCGATGTTGATGTCGCATTTTCAGCACCGACGGTTTTGAGATTCCCAATTCTCGAACAGTTTCTCTGCTACTGATGTGCGGATTAGCCGCGACAGCAGCTAAAACACCTACTTTGGCATCATCATTTGTTGCCGGTCGTGATTGACGTTTCACATGTAGCTGAACAGTTCCTGTTTCCTTAAATAACGTAACTATCAGGTGAACGGTCCGGGCATTTGGATGATGTCGTCCAGGATACCAAGCAGCATACATAGCACACGCCCGTTGGGCATTTTGATCACAATAGCCATACATCAACACGATATCGACCTTTTCCGCAATTGGTGAACGGTCTATTTTAACACGGGTAATGTATCACGAAGCAAATACCGTCCGTACTGGCGGAATGTTACGTGATACCACGTACTTATACGTTTGTGACTATTACAGCGCCATCTGTCACAAAGCGAAAATAATGGTCCAACTAAAACATTCGTATTTCTTTACGTACTACACGAATATGTAAAAAAATGGGGGTTTCTATTTTTGAAAACTCAGTTGATATCCGTTTGACCTATGGCAGCGCCATCTAGCTGGCCAACCATAGCGGCATCTGGTTTCCCCCTTCAAGCCAGACGATTTTCGTTCTTTGTAGTTTGTTCGTTTGATGCATATTTCGTGAGATATTTGGCCCGGTCACTGTCAATGGACCACCTTGTATGAGGATCAACTGGTGCAAAACATCAAAGCCATCCTAAGCAGTTAAGACACGTGGGACCTCGATTGCCTGCAAAAAGTCTTCGTCATCAACCAATACAGATAAAGCAGTTATGCTGTCCAGGCTTATTGCAATCACATAATGAGTTCTGACCGCAACATCTTGATGTCTGTAAATACGACGTATTCAAAGTACCTTTCCAAATCACCACCACACACAGCAACCTAGGCGCCAGGGAGACTCTTACCAACACCCACATAAGGCGAAGACTCGACTGTATAGCTGGCACCTAGTTGAAATTTTACTTTCTATTTGCTAGTTAAAATTTACTCCAAGTTTTTATCTAATTCGTGTAGAAAACACTGTCTTGTAGAGTCGGATGAAAGGTTTTAAACGCTCTGTACGTTTAGTGTAATAAATAAACCGGAAACAAAAGTTTATTTTTGTGTCTCTGGCAGCCGAATTTTGTACATACTTCACCAGAATAAAAACCGTCGTTAGTATTTTTGCAGTTGACGTGTGTGCACTAAACCACTGAATTGTCGCCTAGCACGGACGCGTTGAACTGTTTCTGTGCTTTTTCTGTGCTTGTGTTGGTTTATATAAGGTATATAATTGTTGATGAAGACATAAAAGTACTCAAATAAAACAAAAATAAACACTGTCGTCTGAATAATAGTAACTAGTGAGGGAGCCTGGTATCGACTGATGACAAACACTGATGAAGAACGGACGACGACTGCTTCATGTTTCTCATCTGAGCGAGGCACTCAATGATGTGCATTTCATTTTCGAGAGCACAATGGTGTAAATGCCGCATTTACATTCATACTACCGCTCCTACACCTAGCGCTCTGGATACGACGGAAGCTCTCCTGGCAGAGACGCAACACAGCAAAGCTGCCGCGAAGCGGTTCTCCTGGCGGTTCTGCCAGCTTTGTAGCACTGCCAATCGAATGCAGGGTGGCTTCCGGCCGCTCCTGCATACTGCCACCAGCAGAGTCACGGCGAAATTTCTTGCTGCTCACACATATGTGGCTTTCTTAGAATTCTATGAGTCGCAGTGGATAATATTGGTTCAAAATGGTTCAAATGGCTCTGAGCACTATGGGACTCAACCGCTGAGGTCGTAAGTCCCCTAGAACTTAGAACTACTTAAACCTAACTAACCTAATGACAACACACACATCCATGCCCGAGGCAGTATTCGAACCTGCGACCGTAGCGGTCGCGCTGTTCCGGACTGTAGCGCCAGAACCGCTCGGCCACCAGCGGCCGGCTGTGGATAATATTATCACTAAATTTGTTATCCGCGAGATTCATGGGAGAGTAGCAAATTGAAACAATTCGTCTCACTGTTATTCTGTGTGACTGACGCAGCGTACTGTAAGTAGTCGAATGGTCCGCTATTCACGTCGGGAACAAGCCGAAATGGTGTTCGTGTACGGTCAAGCAGAAGCAAAACGTCTGGAGGCAGCACGGCTATACCAAAACAAGTAGCCTCACACACACCAACCACATCATACAACATTCCTTATGTGGTGCAGGCTGTATGTTTGACGGAGCGTACTGTAAACAGCAGATTGGTCCGCTATTCACGTCGGGAACGAGCCGATATGGTGTTTGTGTACGGCAAAGCAGATGGAAACTGTCGAAAGGCTGAAGGTAATCCTCCAAATCTGGCGAGCGCCTTTCACGTACGTTTGTCTGAAAGGACCCTTGATCAGACAAATGCCCCAAAAGGGCTTGAAATGTTGTATGATATGGTTGGTGTGTGTGAGGGTACTTGTTTTGGTATAGCCGTGCTGTCTCCAGTCTTTTTCCATCTGCTTGGCCGTACACGAACACCATCTCGGCTTGTTCCCCATATGAATAGTGGACCATTCGGCTGCTTACAGTATGCTGCGCCAATCACACAGAATAACACTGAGACGAATTGTTTCAAATTGCTACTCTCCCATGAATTTCGCGGATGACAGATTTACTGACAATATTATCCACAGCGACTCATAGAATTCGAAGAAAGTCACATATGTCTGAGCAGCAAGAAATTTCGCCGTGACGCTGCTGATGGCATGATGCAGGAGCGGCCGAAAGCCATCCTTCATTCGGTTGGCAGTGCTACAAAGCTGTCAGAACCGCCTGCAGAACCGCCATCTAAAATCTTAGAAATTAAGTACTGACTAAAACTGACGCTGACATGGATGAAAATCAACTTCAGTTCTCTTTAAAATAAAATACTTATTCACAGCAATGTGAATGATTCCATTTCCTTCCATTTTTTAAATCATCATCTCATCAAATTAATCTATAATGGTGAAGTAAGACTTTGTACACTTAAGTAATAAACCTTTAATGCTGCGTTATGGCGTTTGCTTTGTTTCTGAATTTGGCCAACTATAGACCGCAAAGAACTTGTTTTGGCTTCTCTTCTCCCCTAGGACCTCTTTATTCTTTCACTTCTTCTTCTCTCCTCCTCGGAAATAAACAGACTGGGCCTCTTGTTTGGTGGTTTCTCTCGAAATCATTTCATACTATTAACACTGCTTCTGAACTGTCTTCTACTGTTGACTAACTGTGGCCTAATTCCAACATCCGTTGCGGTCTTCTTCATCCTTCTTCACCTCATCTGTCCACTTAGCTGTGGCCTTTAACGCCACAATGTAGTTGAAAGCGTTTTGGTCAGTCAGCATTCGTCCATCCCTGTAGATGTCCCAGGCTCCGCTTCCTCATAGTGTCCGTGACCTTTTCAGTGTGATCGTAGAGTTCTTCGTTTTTCCTCTTCCTCCAAGTCCCATCAGTAGCCTTCTGTGATCCAATATTTTTCTCAGAATCCTCCTTTCCTTTGTTCTCGAGTTCTAGAATCTTCCCTTGTTTATTTCAAATAAGACACTGCGAAGCTTATAATTCTTCAGGTCGTGTTACGGGTTATACCGTCTGATTTCGGCCTTGTAGGATAGCCCACGTTTGATGTACTTGTTCTGTGTTGGGCTGAGGACAGGTCTGATTTGCTGGCCGTCCTTTGTTTGCCTCCTTGTCCAATTTGGTGGTCAACCACGTTAAACATTCTGTTCAAATAGTCTTATCGTTGCCGAATCTGGAGCCTTTAACCCAGTGGACATATTGCAGAACCTCTGATATAGCACCGACATAGAATGCGTTACAAATACCGTTTGTTTCAGTGAGAAATGTCTAGCGGTGTTATGAGGGAGCTGCAAATGTCGGCTTAATACCACATGCCGTAGCCAAATCACTTTGTAAATTCGATGACTCTATTATGAGTTTTCACCGCTAGCGATGTGCACCTGCACTTACGGTCTGTCTACTGTATATCCAATGTCGCGGTATTTGTGTGAAAGACCACTTCATTTGGAAGCAACACCATACCTCAATTTATAAAGCTTGTATAGTTTTTAAGATGGATATCTTTAGCAACTCCTGTGTGTTCCTGCAGAACAATGACCGCTTTTATGCAGGATGACAGTATCATAGTCGTTGTGATAGTTTTTTTTAATACAATCTTAAAATGTCGGTTTTCAGTAGTGTTCCCCGAAAAGAACGTCGTCTTCTCTTCAGGGATTCCCATTGGAGATACCTGCTGAGTGTACTCCGACTGCTGAAAATAAGAAAATGCTCTCGATGGTAAGAAACTATCATGATCAATTTAATTAAACAGCGTATCAATTTTATGCCAATGACGTGCCGCCTGGTGTGTGGAAGCTGTGTCTAGGGTAACACGGATATGATTCGGAAGTGGAAGCGGTAATCAGGCATTTTTTCGTTGCTGCGATATCTTTTTGCGAAATTACAATCGTATGCTTACACAGGGACAGACGACCATCGTAATAAAATCAGATATATTACTGAATTTATCAAGTGATACGTAATATGAATCTGATATTTACAACTTCCTCTGTGCTGTTACCTTAAGAGACTTATGTGGCGAATCATTTGGTTACTTTAAGGGAGTTCGAAAGTGAGGACGCATCACGTGACAGAGGTAGATCTCAGCGCTCCGTCATGAGTCAAAAATGAGTTTAATATTCTAGTCCTGTGATACAGGACGTAGCAGATACAGTAGTAAGCTGATTAGAACAAACTATTTTATTTCATCAGCGAATGCTTAGAGGAAATATGGCCTCTACCACGCTGACACAGGCTCTTCACAACAAGTATCGGTACTTTAGCGATGTGAAAACGCGTGTATGCTCCGACTTCTTCTCTCTTCGAAAAAACTCGTATAAAACGGAGAAATTTACTTTTCGCGTGAGAAATTCGAGTTTTAGGCCAACAACATCAGTGTCTTGGTTCGGGTAATGCGGATTTTTTAAACTGGGGGGAGGTGGGGGGCGTTTGGTGGGGGGGATTGGTTAGAGCTACTGTATACGTACAAGCCGCAGCAGTTTGTTTCGCAATGCACCGCGGTTGGCAGCGTCTGTTTCGCTGTGCACCGCTGTAGTCGGCATAAGTGATCAAAAGGCATTGGCGACAGGAAGTTGCGATTAGCTCAACCTGTGACGGGAGGTTAGGTACACAGAATGCGCCAAGCTGTCTGATCTTGCCCACGGCAGTGAGGGCAGGGGAAGTAACCGGTGTGCTGGGTGAGCGCCGACAGAAGCGGACGTGCTTGTTGCGTGAGAGAAGTTTCAATATGATGGATTTTTTTCGCTGGACGATTATTCCCCCCATGTAAATCGATCGGTTGACTACTTCATGGCAGTCGGTTCGACCTCTGAGCGTGAGGTACGGCGGGCTTGTGGATGGAAAGCTTGTGGATGTCGGGCTTGTGGATGGGGCTTGTGGATGGCAGGCTTGTGGATGTCGGGCTTGTGGATGGCGGGCTTGTTGATGCCAGGCTTGTGGATGGCGGGCTTGTGGATGGCGGGCTTGTGGATGGCGGGCTTGAGGATGGTGGGCTTGTTGATGTCGGGCTTGTGGATGTCGGGCTTGTGGATGGCGGGCTTGTGAATGTTGAGTTTGTCGATATCGGGCTTGTCGATGGCGGGCTTGTGGATGGTGGGATTGTGGATGTTGGGTTTGTGGATGTCGGGCTTGTGGATGGCAGACTTGTGGATGTCGGGCTTGTGGATGGCGGGCATGTGGATGTCGGGCCTGTGGATGTCGGGCTTGTAGATGGCGGGCTTGTGGATGGTGGGCTTGTGGATGTTGGGTTTGTGGATGGCGGGCTTGTGGATGGCGGGCTTGTAGATGGCGGGCTTGTGGATGGCGGGCATGTGAATGTCGGCTGCCGGCATGGCCGGCGCATGTTTCGGTCTCTCTCTCTCTCTCTGCCGGCGCGGACGAGGCTACCCCGCAGTCTGCGGACAACGGGCTTCGTATTCGTTGGTTTGTGTGATCGTTAGGAATTTTTCACCAGATGTGTTTATAAAAAATGTTGTGGAGGACGAACACGTTCGTTTTCTCAAACGTCGGTGCATACACGACCTCGGATGTATTTAGCGCGTCGATTTGCGTTTTAAGCGATATATCTGACTCTACTAAATTGTTAGACAATTATTTGAGAGGGTAGTCTAAATGGATTATTTTACTCTATTTTTTATACCGAAATTGCGTCAGTTCTCCCTTCGCCTCCAGAATTAGCCAACAGCAACACCATATTCTGAGGAGAAACGAAAACCTTCATCTGTTTGGTTGGTTAACATAGGAAGCGAGTCTGCAATTTCCCGATCAAGAGAATGTCACCACTTGATGCTTTGTTTGGGGACCGCGAGACCAAAGGAGGCCGATATTCGGTCGGTGGTCGGTGGCATTTAGTAACGTGATCTATAATTTGGACATTGGTCTGTTTTGACTTTCGTGGCGGCGTCCTGACGACAGACACACACACGCAGGAAACTCCAAACAGTAGCTGTTACATCGCACCTCATTCCATTCTTTGGTGATTACAATTGTTACGCCATATGGAGCGAGGGTGGGGGATGCAGTCATGAGCTCTACCCACGTGGGAGAGCGCGGTCTCCCACGAACTGATGAAATAAAGAATATGTACCTACATATTATTGACTTTCATTTGAATTTCGCATCATGCGATCCTTCCTCTCCAGCATAGAGTGAATCTTTTTGCCACCAATTTTTTCTGAGGGGGGGGGGGGGGCAGGGGGGAGGGGGGAGGAGTGTAGGGGTTTTGGACGTCCTTTTATTTCTAATAAGACGACATCTCCTATCTGCAGCAGTGTAATTGTGTAATTAGGATGAAAGCTATTCCCAACAAATAAAACAGGCATCCAACCCCTGCGAAATGAATGTTGTAAATAAACTGTATATTCTGTGCTACAGACATCAAAAAAGTTTTGCATCACCTCGGTTCCGAGAGTTCCGGAACCCGTAAAGAATATTGGAATAGAGATCAACATAAACATCGAAACTTTCTGTCAGGTTAAAGCTGTGGGCCGGCCCGAGACTCGAACTAGGGACCTTTGCCTTTCGCAAGAAAATGCTATACCATCTGAGCTACCCAAGCAAGACTCACGCCCCGTCCGCAGGGCTTTACTTCTGCCAGTACCTCGTCTCTTACTTTCCAAACTTCACAGAAGCTCTCCTGCGAAACCTTCAGAACTAGCATTCCTGGAAGAAAAGATATTGTGCAGACATGGCTTTGCACAGCCTAGGGGATGTTTCGAGAATGAGATTTTCACTCTGTAGCGATATGTGAGCCGACGAGGTACTGGCGGAAGTAGAGCTGTGAGGACGGGCCAATAGTTGTGTTTTGGTAGCTCAGATGGTACAGCATTCGGTTGTGAAAGGCAAAAGTCTCGGTTTGGCCCACAGTTGTAATCTGCCAGGAGCTTTCATACCACGCACACACCGTGAAAATCTCATTCTGGAAACATAATATCCACCGTTCTTATTGCTCATGAAAACCACATGCATGTTGTACCACCATACAGCGAGACCTTCAGAGGTGGTGGCCAGATTGCTGTACACACCAGTACCTCTAATACCCAATAGTAAATCCTTCTGCATTGATGCATGCCTGCATTCGTCGTGGCATACTATCCACAAGTTCATCAAGGCACTGTTGGGCCAGATTACCCCACACCTCAACGGCGATTCGGCGTAGGCCCCTCAGAGTGGTTGGCTGGTCACGTCGTCCATAAACAGCTCTTTTCAATCCATGCCAGGCATGTTCGATAGCGTTCATGTCTGGATAACATGCTGCCCATTCTAGTCGAGCGATGTCGTTACCCTGAAGGAAGTCAGTCACAAGATGTGCACAATGGGGGCATGAATTGTCGTCCATGAAGACGAATGCCTCGTCAGTATGCTGCCAATATGGTTGCACTATCGATCGGAGGATGGCATTCACGTAGCGTACACCCTTTGTGGCGCCTTCCATGACCACCAATGGCGTACGTCGGACCCACATAATGCCCCCCCCCCCCAAAAAAAAAAAACAGCATGGAACCTCCGCCTTGCTGGCATTCGCTTGACAGTGTGTCTAAGGCGTTCAGCCTGGCTGGGTTGCCTCCAAACTCGTCTCCGGCGATTTTATGGTTGAAGCCATATGCGACACTCATCGGTGAAGAGAATGTGATGCCAATCCTGAGCGGTCCATTCGGCATGTTGTTGGGCCCACCTGTAACGCGCTGCATGGTGTCGTGTTTGCAAAGATGGACCTCGACATGGACGTTGGCAGTGAAGTTGAGCATCATGCAGCCTATTACTCACAGTTTGAGTCATAACATGAGGTCCTGTGGCTGCACGAAAAGCATTATTCAAGATGTTGACACTGCTGTCAGTGTTCCTCGGAGCCATAATCCGTAGGTAGCGGTCATCCACTGCAGTAGTAGCCATTGGGCGGCCTAAGCGAGGTATGTCATCGACAGTTCCTGTCTCTCTCTCTGTGTCCTCCATGTCTGAACAACATCGCTTTAGTTCACTCTGTGACGCCTGGATAGTTCCCTGGTTGAGAGCCCTTTCTGGGACAAAGTAACAATGCGGACACATCGGTACTGACCGTCTACGCATGGTTGACCTACAGACAACGTGAGCCGTGTACCTCTTTCCTGGTGAAATGACTGGAACTGACCAGCTGTCGGACCCCCTCCATCTAATAGCCGCTGCTCATTCATGGTTGTCTACGTCTTTGGGCGGATTTAGTGACATCTCTGAACAATCATGAGGACTTTGTCTGTGATTCAATATCCACAGCCAACGTGTATCTTCAGGAGTTCTGGGGACCGAGTGTTGCAAGACTTTTTTTGATGTGTGTATGTAATTGAATTTTCTGTCGTGAGATCCTTCCTACCCAGCACAGACCGAGTCCCTCCACCCTCACTCCACATGCTGTAATAACTGTAACCACCAAAGAATGGAATGAACTGAAGTATAGTACCAGAGGGGTGGGAGAGGAGGAGGGGGAGGAGGAAGACGAGGCAGAGGGGGAGGTGGAAGACCTGTCAGTCAAAAGAACAGTCGTCACCACGGGGTCATAATCCTCTTAGCAGAACAATACGTTAGGGACGTGTTAAACAAAAAAGAACAATAGGTTTTTCCCTGAATGTATACTTGGTCCTAGTGTAGGCAACCTGCACTAACAAAACGCCCTGATACCTCCTGTACCGTAGTACTCTTGTTATGTATTGTATCTCGAAGCTATGTAGGCAGTGTAACAGTGGTTGTGTGATATATCAATGATGCTATATGCAAAGAAGGATGATGACATTGAGAGTGATCACATACAGTAGGTTGTGTGCTATGTGACGAATCACTTTAGAAATACAGTGCTAGATTGAAGTCGTGAGAAATGTACATAATCCTATTACCAATACCCTGGCTTTTCAGATCTATACTGTTACGCTTTCTGATAGAATATCTGCGTGCGATTTGGAATCAAGTCTTCGATCCAACCACCCACCTTCTTTCGATATAGTGGAGATGTCTTTTAATGATTACGCCCACTGGTGAATCATATTCGTGGCACTGTCATAGCTCGAATCGAATCACCTTTGTCGAACCTATTTGCTGAGGTCCCCCAAACTGCAAAACTACAGCGTGGTTTTACACAGCCTCTCTGCGTCTTGTAACTGTTATTCAGATTCCGACCCGTCCTCCCTGCAGCTTTGTCCGTGTAATCGTTCCGATGTGTCTCGGAACTGAGCGGAAGTCGAAGAGCGCTGTATCTTCCACCCTCTGCATTCCGTGGAGGACCGTCTTTTGACCACTCGGTGGGAATGGGAACATGTTGTCATAGCTCCGTCAACTGTGTACAACGTGTAAGGCCAACGCCAAACGAAGTTTTCTCCTGCAACAGGAGGTAGTAGGAAAGACAGTACGATGAGTTACTCTGGTGTATCTTAAGGGAAATTTACGAAGACTCCACATCATAAAGGAATTGGAAGAAGGACGAGCATTTTGCTACTGGATTACGATACATCTCCAAACTACTTACAGGTAGTGCAGTCTGAAGGAGATGGGCATCTCTCAGGGAGCATTCATGTCTGTCACCCATAAATCTGTCTCTCTCCCTCCTCGCTGTTTCGTGCCAAAAATGTGAGGAATATGTAACCAAACATTAAACTACATACCATGCACTGTAACAGAACTTCGCTAACGTCGCCTTATAGAGATCTGCCGGCCGGAGTGGCCAAGCGGTTCTAGGCGCTTCAGTCCGGAACCGCGCGACCGCTATGGTCGCAGGTTCGAATCCTGTCTCGGGCATGGATGTGTGAGATGCCCTTAGGTTAGTTAGGTTTAAGTAGTTCTAAGTTCTAGGGGACTGATGACTTCAGATGTTAAGTCCTATAGTGCTCAGAGCCATTGAACCATTGATAGAGATCTCTGATATATCGAAAACAATTACAGTCGTATGTCACCATCGAGCATCTGCTGTGATCTCATTAAATATACACGTATTGCTTCAATGGAGTAGGTAGCTAGTGATTGAAGTCGCTCCAATACAGCTGTGTAAAATTTCATCACCCGACCTGGAACAAGACCATATTCCACGGACTATCATTCGCAATGGCGGTGTCTTGTTTTATAGTTTTGTAATCAGTTTCATACATTGTAATTCCGCTGTAACACAGCCAAGCAGTGTATGACAACAGCTGTGAGTAGCGCTATAGATTTGGTTTTCGTTTCTACCATGACTGAGAGGTCAGTGGCCAGTGTGAAACCGACATTAACACGTTTCAGTCCATTGGCCATCACAGAAAATCGGACATAGCACAGCATAAGATAAGCTGCTCCCACAACACACACAAGGTGGTAGAACAGAGCGACAGAAGAGACTTTTCTGATTGACAACAAGTCGAAGACGTTGGAACATATCGAATCTGGAAGAGGTAATCAATACACTCCAATATTCTGCTTTCAAAAGAGCATAATAAGTGTTCCGCATTGGCACAAACATTGACGCCAGTGATACAGACGGGCATTCACATCCTAGTATCGTAACTACCATGCAGTGAAGACTATTCCGTACCAATCTTACTCACAGCACACAACCAAGTGCACATGATCTCTCTAGATGTGTGCTTCATGAGGAGGTTAGAACTCCTTACTGGTGTACTGCAGACATGAGCCCGAAACTTTTGACAGTGTTGTGGTGATGTAACTGATGGTCAAGACGAAGAAGAAAGGTGTCTTTTATGCACAATGGGGCTCCAGACGGACGGAATTCGAAGCACTGTA
Source organism: Schistocerca nitens (assembly GCF_023898315.1). NCBI lineage: Eukaryota > Metazoa > Arthropoda > Insecta > Orthoptera > Acrididae > Schistocerca > Schistocerca nitens. Next base: position 369,953,994 of record NC_064621.1, read on the forward strand.
TGTAATTTACGTTGTTGTTGTTGTGGTCTTCAGTCCTGAGACTGGTTTGATGCAGCTCTCCATGCTACTCTATCCTGTGCAAGCTTCTTCATCTCCCAGTACCTACTGCAACCTACATCCTTCTGAATCTGCTTAGTGTATTGATCTCTTGGTCTCCCTCTACGATTTTTACCCTCCACGCTGCCCTCCAATGCTAAATTTGTGATCCCTTGATGCCTCAAAACATGTCCTACCAACCGATCCCTTCTTCTAGTCAAGTTGTGCCACAAACTTCTCTTCTCCCCAATCCTTTTCAATACCTCCTCATTAGTTATGTGATCTACCCACCTTATCTTCAGCATTCTTCTGTAGCACCACATTTCGAAAGCTTCTATTCTCTTCTTGTCCAAACTAGTTATCGTCCATGTCTCACTTCCATACATGGCTACACTCCATACAAATACTTTCAGAAACGACTTCCTGACACCTAAATCTATACTCGATGTTAACAAATTTCTCTTCTTGAGAAACGCTTTCCTTGCCATTGCCAGTCTACATTTTATATCCTCTCTACTTCGACCATCATCGGTTATTTTACTCCCTAAATAGCAAAACTCCTTTACTACTTTAAGTGTCTCATTTCCTAATCTAATTCCCTCAGCATCACCCGACTTAATTTGACTACATTCCATTATCCTCGTTTTGCTTTTGTTGATGTTCATCTTATATCCTCCTTTCAAGACATTGTCCATTCCGTTCAACTGCTCTTCCAAGTCCTTTGCTGTCTCTGACAGAATTACAATGTCATCGGCGAACCTCAAAGTTTTTACTTCTTCTCCATGAATTTTAATACCTACTCCGAACTTTTCTTTTGTTTCCTTTACTGCTTGCTCAATATACAGATTGAATAACATCGGGGAGAGGCTACAACCCTGTCTCACTCCCTTCCCAACCACTGCTTCCCTTTCATGCCCCTCGACTCTTATAACTGCCATCTGGTTTCTGTACAAATTGTAAATAGCCTTTCGCTCCCTGTATTTTACCCCTGCCACCTTCAGAATTTGAAAGAGAGTATTCCAGTTAACATTGTCAAAAGCTTTCTCTAAGTCTACAAATGCTAGAAACGTAGGTTTGCCTTTTCTTAATCTTTCTTCCAAGATAAGTCGTAAGGTCAGAATTGCCTCACGTGTTCCAACATTTCTACGGAATCCAAACTGATCTTCCCCGAGGTCGGCTTCTACCAGTTTTTCCATTCGTCTGTAAAGAATTCGCGTTAGTATTTTGCAGCTGTGACTTATTAAACTGATAGTTCGGTAATTTTCACATCTGTCAACACCTGCTTTCTTTGGGATTGGAATTATTATATTCTTCTTGAAGTCTGAGGGTATTTCACCTGTCTCATACATCGTGCTCACTAGATGGTAGAGTTTTGTCATGACTGGCTCTCCCGAGGCCATCAGTAGTTCTAGTGGAAAGTTGTCTACTCCCGGGGCCTTGTTTCGACTCAGGTCTTTCAGTGCTCTGTCAAACTCTTCACGCAGTATCTTATCTCCCATTTCGTCTTCATCTACATCCTCTTCCATTTCCATAATATTGTCCTCGAGTACATCTCCCTTGTATAAACCCTCTATATACTCCTTCCACCTTTCTGCCTTCCCTTCTTTGCTTAGAACTGGGTTTCCATCTGAGCTCTTGATATTCATACAAGTGGTTCTCTTCTCTCCAAAGGTCTCTTTAATTTTCCTGTAGGCAGTATCTATCTTACCCCTAGTGAGACAAGCCTCTACATCCTTACATTTGTCCTCTAGCCATCCCTGCTTAGCCATTTTGCACTTCCTGTCGATTTCATTTTTGAGACGTTTGTATTCCTTTTTGCCTGCTTCATTTACTGCATTTTTATATTTTCTCCTTTCATCAATTAAATTCAATATTTCTTCTGTTACCCAAGGATTTCTATTAGCCCTCGTCTTTTTACCTACTTGATCGTCTGCTGCCTTCACCACTTCATCCCTCAGAGCTACCCATTCTTCTTCTACTGTATTTCTTTCCCCCATTCCTGTCAATTGTTCCCTTATGCTCTCCCTGAAACTCTGTACAACCTGTGGTTCTTTCAGTTTATCCAGGTCCCATCTCCTTAAATTCCCACCTTTTTGCAGTTTCTTCAGTTTCAATCTGCAGTTCATAACCAATAGATTGTGGTCTGAATCCACATCTGCCCCAGGAAATGTCTTACAATTTAAAACCTGGTTCCTAAATCTCTGTCTTACCATTATATAATCTATCTGAAACCTGTCAGTATCTCCTGGCTTCTTCCATGTATACAGCCTCCTTTCATGATTCTTGAACCAAGTGTTAGCTATGATTAAGTTATGCTCTGTGCAAAATTCTACAAGGCGGCTTCCTCTTTCATTCCTTCCCCCCAATCCATATTCACCTACTATGTTTCCTTCTCTCCCTTTTCCTACTGACGAATTCCAGTCACCCATGACTATTAAATTTTCGTCTCCCTTCACTACCTGAATAATTTCTTTTATCTGGTCATACATTTCATCTATTTCTTCATCATCTGCAGAGCTAGTTGGCATATAAACTTGTACTACTGTAGTAGGCATGGGCTTTGTGTCTATCTTGGCCACAATAATGCGTTCACTATGCTGTTTGTAGTAGCTAACCCGCACTCCTATTTTTTTATTCATTATTAAACCTACTCCTGCATTACCCCTATTTGATTTTGTATTTATAACCCTGTAATCACCTGACCAAAAGTCTTGTTCCTCCTGCCACCGAACTTCACTAATTCCCACTATATCTAACTTTAACCTATCCATTTCCCTTTTCAAATTTTCTAACCTACCTGCCCGATTAAGTGATCTGACATTCCACGCTCCGATCCGTAGAACGCCAGTTTTCTTTCTCCTGATAACGACGTCCTCTGGAGTAGTCCCCGCCCGGAGATCCGAATGGGGGACTATTTTACCTCCGGAATATTTTACCCAAGAGGACGCCATCATCATTTAATCATACAGTAGAGCTGCATGTCCTCGGGAAAAATTTACGTATCTTATCAATTCCCAAGTATTGTTCTAGTGTGTAGAGCCCATACCAAGAAGGTATTGGAGAGGGAGAAATGATCTTAGAACATAAACACACGCTCTCAAGGCTAGAGGGAAATGCATTTTAACACGTTGTTGTTGTGGTCTTCAGTCCTGAGACTGGTTTGATGCAGCTCTCCATGCTACTCTATCCTGTGCAAGCTTCTTCATCTCCCAGTAGCTACTGCAACCTACATCCTTCTGAATCTGCTTAGTGTATGCATCTCTTGGTCTCCCCCTACGATTTTTACCCTCCACGCTGCCCTCCAATACTAAATTGGTGATCCCTTGATGCCTCAGAACATGTCCTACCAACCGATCCCTTCTTCTGGTCAAGTTGTGCCACAAACTCCTCTTCTCCCCAATCCTATTCAGCACCTCCTCATTAGTTATGTGATTTACCCATCTAATCTTCAGCATTCTTCTGTAGCACCACATTTCGAAAGCTTCTATTCTCTTCTTGTCCAAACTATTTATCGTCCATGTTTCACTTCCATACATGGCTACACTCCATACAAATACTTTCAGAAAAGACTTCCTGACACTTAAATCTATACTCGATGTTAACAAATTTCTCTTCTTCAGAAACGCTTTCCTTGCCATTGCCAGTCTACATTTTATATCCTCTCTACTTCGACCATCATCAGTTATTTTGCTCCCCAAATAGCAAAACTCCTTTACTACTTTAAGTGTCTCATTTTCTAATCTAATACCTTCAACATCACCCGACTTAATTCGACTACATTCCATTATCCTCGTTTTGCTTTTGTTGATGTTCATCTTATACCCTCCTTTCAAGACATTGTCCATTCCGTTCAACTGCTCTTCCAAGTCCTTTGCTGTCTCTGACAGAATTACAATGTCATCGGCGAACCTCAAAGTTTTTATTTCTTCTCCATGGATTTTAATACCTACTCCGAATTTTTCTTTTGTTTCCTTTACTGCTTGCTCAATATACAGATTGAATAACATCGGGGAGAGGCTACAACCCTGTCTTACTCCCTTCCCAACCACTGCTTCCCTTTCATGCCCCTCGACTCTTATAACTGCCATCTGGTTTCTGTACAAATTGTAAATAGCCTTTCGCTCCCTGTATTTTACCCCTGCCACCTTTAGAATTTGAAAGAGAGTATTCCAGTCAACATTGTCAAAAGCCTTCTCTAAGTCTACAAATGCTAGAAACGTAGGTTTGCCTTTCCTTAATCTTTCTTCTAAGATAAGTCGTAAGGTCAGTATTGCCTCACGTGTTCCAGTATTTCTACGGAATCCAAACTGATCTTCCCCGAGGTCGGCTTCTACTAGTTTTTCCATTCGTCTGTAAAGAATTCGTGTTAGTATTTTGCAGCTGTGGCTTATTAAACTGATTGTCCGGTAATTCTCACATCTGTCAACACCTGCTTTCTTTGGAATTGGAATTATTATATTCTTCTTGAAGTCTGAGGGTATTTCGCCTGTGTCATACATCTTGCTTACCAGATGGTAGAGTTTCGTCAGGGCTGGCTCTCCCAAAGCCGTCAGTAGTTCCAATGGAATGTTGTCTACTCCGGGGGCCTTGTTTCGACTCAGGTCTTTCAGTGCTCTGTCAAATTCTTCACGCAGTATCGTATCTCCCATTTCATCTTCATCTACATCCTCTTCCATTTCCATAATATTGTCCTCAAGTACATCGCCCTTGTATAGACCCTCTATATACTCATTCCACCTTTCTGCTTTCCCTTCTTTGCTTAGAACTGGGTTTCCATCTGAGCTGTTGATGTTCATACAAGTGGTTCTCTTATCTCCAAAGGTCTCTTTAATTTTCCTGTAGGCAGTATCTATCTTACCCCTAGTGAGATAAGCCTCTACATCCTTACATTTGTCCTCTAGCCATCCCTGCTTAGCCATTTTGCACTTCCTGTCGATCTCATTTTTGAGACGTTTGTATTCCTTTTTGCCTGCTTCATTAACTGCATTTTTATATTTTCTCCTTTCATCAATTAAATTCAATATTTCTTCTGTTACCCAAGGATTTCTACTAGCCCTCGTCTTTTTACCTACTTGATCCTCTGCTGCCTTCACTACTTCATCCCTCAAAGCTACCCATTCTTCTTCTACTGTATTTCTTTCCCCCATTCCCGTCAATTGTTCCCTTATGCTCTCCCTGAAACTCTGTACAACCTGTGGTTCTTTCAGTTTATCCAGGTCCCATCTCTTAAATTCCCACCTTTTTGCAGTTTCTTCAGTTTTAATCTACAGGTCATAACCAATAGATTGTGGTCAGAGTCCACATCTGCCCCTGGAAATGTCTTACAATTTAAAACCTGGTTCCTAAATCTCTGTCTTACCATTATATAATCTATCTGATACCTTTTAGTATCTCCAGGGTTCTTCCATGTATACAACCTTCTATCATGATTCTTAAACCAAGTATTAGCTATGATTAAGTTGTGCTCTGTGCAAAATTCTACCAGGCGGCTTCCTCTTTCATTTCTTAGCCCCAATCCATATTCACCTACTACGTTTCCTTCTCTCCCTTTCCCTACTGACGAATTCCAGTCACCCATGACTATTAAATTTTCGTCTCCCTTCACTATCTGAATAATTTCTTTTATTTCATCATACATTTCTTCAATTTCTTCGTCATCTGCAGCGCTAGTTGGCATATAAACTTGTACTACTGTAGTAGGTGTGGGCTTCGTATCTATCTTGGCCACAATAATGCGTTCACTATGCTGTTTGTAGTAGCTTACCCGCATTCCTATTTTCCTATTCATTATTAAACCTACTCCTGCATTACCCCTAGTTGATTTTCTGTTTATAACCCTGTAGTCACCTGACCAGAAGTCTTGTTCCTCCTGCCACCGAACTTCACTAATTCCCACTATATCTAACTTTAACCTATCCATTTCCCTTTTAAATTTTCTAACCTACCTGCCCGATTAAGGGATCTGACATTCCACGCTCCGATCCGTAGAACGCCAGTTTTCTTTCTCCTGATAACGACATCCTCTTGAGTAGTCCCCGCCCGGAGATCCGAATGGGGGACTATTTTACCTCCGGAATATTTTACCCAAGAGGACGCCATCATCATTTAATCATACAGTAAAGCTGCATGCCCTCGGGAAAAATTACGGCCGTAGTTTCCCCTTGCTTTCAGCCGTTCGCAGTACCAGCACAGCAAGGCCGTTTTGGTTATTGTTACAAGGCCAGATCAGTCAATCATCCAGACTGTTGCCCCTGCAACTACTGAAAAGGCTGCTGCCCCTCTTCAGGAACCACACGTTTGTCTGGCCTCTCAACAGATACCCCTCCGTTGTGGTTGTACCTACGGTACGGCTATCTGTATCGCTGAGGCACGCAAGCCTCCCCACCAACGGCAAGGTCCATGGTTCATGGGGGGATTTTAACACGCTATAATGTTAAAGCAATGCCGTTTTCCGACGTTTTACTCATGTGGAAATGTATTTCCAACACCTCACATACAACCGCCTGGCGAGATTTGCACCTCATTCACTAGGTGAGGAACTTTAAGACGATAAGGCAACTATCTTCCACAGCAAAGAAATAACATAGATTCTTTACAATAAATACACTATATAGCTTTCTGAAAGTGTATAGTACCCACGTTTCATACCACATAATGGTTCAGAAATTATGCTACACTCGCATCAGCCCTATAAAATGATCGTCACTAACAGAAAATGCACGAAAGCTCTACATTTTACAAGGAAATAGACAAATGTATGGCAACTGTGACATCTGAAATTAAACACCACGCTGCCCTAAATCGCTGAACAGAACATAGTCTCTTCCTCACATAACATTTGTCAAGCCAATGTATACACAGGGTTTGCAGTACCTCATAAACCCCTGTCACTGACTTAGAAAAGAAGTTTGAAACATTTTCCGTAAATCACTTGTGATTACAATTCTGAAGTATTTCTCCTGTGTTTGGTGTACATACTAACTAAGAATGTATCAGAAAGAGAGAAATGGTTGTAGAACATAAACACATTCCAAGGGCTCCACATACTGGTTCAAATGGTTCTAAGCACTATGTGACTTAACATCTGGGGTCATCAGTCCCCTAGACTTATAACTACTCGTACTTAAACCTAACTAACCTAAGGCCATCACACACATCCATGCCCGAGGCAGGATTCGAACCTGCGGCCGTAGCAGCCGCGTGGTTCCGGACTGAAGCGCCTAGAACCGCTCGGCCACCGCTGCCGGCAAGGGCTCCACAGTTCTGCATTTAAACACGCTATAACGCTAGAGTTGTGCCGATTCTGACCTGTCAGCCATGAGGAATGCAATGCTGTTAATATTACTATGTACGAAATATATTATACTGCATGGCGTGCTTTCTCACTGTACGTTTTCCTCCTATAAACTGAAAGGTGATAAAACAACTATCTTACACACATAAGAAGACATAGATTCTTTTTAACACGAAAACTCCATAGGTTTCTGGAAGTGTATGATGAATGCTGTTTACGAAGTTCAAGCCCAATTACAGTTCAGAAATTATGATATCTTCACAACAGTTCAATAAAATGACTGTCAGCAATTGAAAATGGAAACAAAAAAGCAACAACACTTTATGAGGAAATACACACCATGAACAGTAGCCAGAGGAGATGTAGCAGTCTTATCATAGTTTACCACCATCCCTGGTAACCTACCTCTTGCTCACACACAACTCATGGTCCGATGTTCGGTAGCACTGCACATGTGCCTGATAATATGGCCGTTTCGCCTTGACATCACGTCTCTAGAATTCCTCGTCTTTCCACTATTAAAGTGTGTATGTAGTATCAGTCCACTCTTCTCCAGAACACGCAGTGTTATTGATTTGGGTCAATATTCATTTCACAGCACTTTTCCTCTAATTCCAAATATTGTTAGTCAAATTCCATAATTTTGATAGGTTTTCGCGATTTTCCATAATCCGTCGTATTTCCCCCGATTTTACGTATTTCATATAAATTTTTCGCGATTATACCAGCTTTTCCTCGAATTTCACCTATTTTATACATTTTTTTCACATTTGTTTACAGTTTTCCTAATTTATATGTTCATATTGCAGACGTACCCATACACTGTTTTATTTACTACGATAATATTTGCACGTCTTATCCACCAACCTACGAATTAATTCGAAGATTTCCTCTGTTCCCAATGATCCACTTCCATGTATTTTGGATTGAACGGTCATGAAAAGTATAGTAACAGTCGCTTTGTACCTATATGAGGCTCAACCGGTGGTACAGGTGATGGATGTGTTGGAAACTCGAAGTCTGATACAATTCCATGTACTGCTCTGACCCACTAAAGAGCTTGTCTGGGGACTCATATAGTTCCGGACTTGACGGGAACTCAAAGTCTGGAAATAGTTCTACATTTTCATTTAACATCCACTGCTTGGTATAAGCTCATGCAACAGGTGAGTTGGCATTTGTACAGACTTGACTTCTGTTGTCGCTTAAATTTTTTTTCAACAAGCATATGCTCTTATCGCGTACCAGATTGCTTCGTTATGTCTGTTTATAGTTCCCAACCCTGATACATACCCACAATCCTGTCAGAACCAAAGTTATAAGTTAATCGATTATAGAGAGTGCGTTCACTGCAGATATCGTCCGCAATAGAAGTTATAAGTTATTCGTTTATTGATCGTGTCTCGACTGCAGATAGCGTCTTGGGCCACAAAATTTTTCCTTGTACTGTTGTGAACATATCATAATTTCCGGACTGTAATTGAATTTGAACTTCGTACAGTTGAAGGTGTGCCGTGGCGGCGGTATTCCCGATCGATTCTCGATCGTTGGGTTTCCGAGTGGTGTGGGTCGGTGATGGGAGTCGTCGCCTGGTTACCAGCTTTCCTGCCCTGTCTGGCTGCGCCTTGCTGAGGTCTGGGTGGATCATCTTTCTCGCGGCGATTTCCCTGGACCGCGCCTTGGCAGGAGCTTGTGGCTCTGCTGCTCTCGGATATAATGTACAGGGGAGTACTTTTCCGTCCTCGAAAGTTTGGTGCTGTTTGTGTGTTTCAGCGTGCTATGGCTGAGAAGATTATCTTCGTTGTTATGATTGTGTCGGAAACGTGGACAAACCCCAGTGTTCGTGTTTCTCGGCATGCTGTGGGGCGATTTACCTTACTTAGTGTGTTTTTCTTGGCGTTCTATTGTGCCGTTGCAGAACTTTGTTTAACCTTTTCCCTTCTTACTCTTCTGCAGAGTGCCTTTGGATCCTGTGGCCTGTAATTTCGCTAGTGTCAAGTTCCGGGGTTTTGGGGGGATAATTGATTAAATTATGTTTTGGAATTTATGGGACTCTGTGTGTTTGTCCTAACTCCCTGGCTTAAGATTGGCTCCTCTGTGCCCGTGCGCGAGTGAGTATGTGGGCGACGGTGATCGTTTCCTGACCCGTTGACCGTTTCTTGCCGACTTCTCTGCATAGACTGCCGAATCTGTAATTTGGTCTATGCCAGGTTATAGGTGCTTCAAGTTGGTTCGCATACTCCCCTTGGTAATGACATCTGCGCACCTATGAGATTGAATAATGTTTTGAACTGTTGTAAGCTGGCGGTTGTTGCCGTGTCTGTTAAATTTTAACTTGTATTTGAGTTTTGGTGTAATTGTATTTTCTTAACTGAGCTAATTTTATCTTGCCTACTGCTGCGATGTCAGAAATGTTCAAATCTAGCCTTGGGCTCCTTGTGAATTTTTATGTTGATACCTGATGCAGCATTTTAGTGTAATGATTTATCTTTTACGTTTTGGGGAAATTTTATCTTGGCAAATCCTTGGGGTTACATTGTGCAACTTGTGTCTACGTTTTATGGATATGTTAGGGTGGATTGCACTTTCTCGTTAGGCCTATCACTTATTATTTTACTAAAGGCATTAAGGGATATTTGTTGAAAGTTTTTAAAAAAATTAACAATCATTAATTTAATCTTACCTGTGAAGCCATATTTGTGGATAGTTGTTATTTAAATTTCATTGTCTTCCCAGCTTGCCCTTTGCTACTGTTTAAAAGTGTTTGTTGTTTTGATTAATCGCAGCTGCTTGCCTTAAAGAACTAAAGCTGATTTTGAAAGGTTGAGAATTAGTGTAACTGTTCACTCCAAAAAAAGCCACCCATGTTAAAAGAAAAATTTTGGTGTTACCATTTGTTTCCCCCTTGCTCCCCTTCCACGTCTCAGAAGGTAGTTAGAAGGGTGAGCGTAACCCACTCCTCAGAGTTAAAACTGACGATGTAAGTCCCAGAGTTAACGCCTCCCCTAACCTGAAGTAAGGGCGCCTTTTTGAGGCGCCTCTAAACTGGGGAACAGACCCTAGACGCTGAATTTCAGTGGAGTTTGCTCCAGTAACAGTTCTGGCACATAATGAGCTTTTATATTGTTTCTAAAAGCAGGGATGCCTCTCCCGCCAGTTCTACCGTACTGATGGTTTTCATTCCCGCCTTCACTATCTTTGAGGTCTTCACCGCTACGTGGCAAGGGGCTCGCACAGGGTCACCCGGGCCAATTGCACTTAGGTTTTCTAACGAGGTGTTACTCTTCTCCATCCTACATTCTCAACCGGAATTGAGACTGGCTACGGCGTAATAGTTATGGGTTTTTCTTTAAAAATCTGCTCTGACATTTTATTTTCGCGGGCTAATAATCACACAATTTCCAAATATGGGGTCTGCACAGTAGGTTTAACCTCGAGGTCTACGGATCCCTAGTACGTTCCTAAATTGCGCTAGGTTTTCCAGAAACGACTAGAAAAGGAAAGTGACAGTGAGCTAACCTGTGTCCATGTCAGAAAAAGAGTATATCTCGCTAGGGTCAAAAATGTGACAAAACAATGATTATGTTTTAAATGCTCCTCCAGTGGAGATCATGGGCTAGAGAATACAGCTATAAGCAGTCGTTGAATTACTACAGAAAAACTGTTCCAGTAAACCACACACTCGATAGCGAACTAGAATAGATGGAAACCAAAATAATACACCTCAGAAGTTCGTAGCAATTATGGTGGTATGAAAGGGGAACCGTGCACTGTTCTCTTGTCTTTAAAGCCAGAAGCGATTATCTAAATAGTGGATCAAGAGTACCAATGCCGCTAAGAGTAATACTTGCTAGTTAAAAACTGAATGGCATCACCGACAGTTGTTAGTGAGACCTATTCATCGTTGAGCATACAGGCAGTGGACCCTGCAACACAAGTGGGTGGCATTTCACCATTAACTTGAATTTTTTTTCTTCAGAACTGAGTCATCCGGTTTGCTTTTATCAAATTATTTTGCGATGGTTTTTCTGTGGCTTATTCAATTGTTGTCTCGAAATTTTCCCGACAGCGGGTTTCTTGTGCAGCGAGTGGGAGGCTACTTAAGCTCGTGCACGTTGCAGTGTTCCTCGCTTCGAGGATAGCGTCGTGGGCTGTGTGGTGGCTCCCCGCGAGGTACCGCGACGCCCACCAGAAAGACAGGCTGCGGCGCGTTCGTCACGAATATTGGCCAGCGCTCGCTCGCTCAACTCAGCAGACAAACTACGTTTCTACACCTGTTAACTCGTAACTAGTAGCGTACGTACAAACGAGAATTGCATCTTCCACTGGAATCAGCTCTTATGGAGTCTTACTGTTATCATTGCTACACTGATCAGAAGTCCATAGGCCTACTTACAATTTGATACGGCTGTATTGGGGTAAAATAAAATTGAAATCGTGCCAATAAGGCACCACTCGTAGTATGCAATGAGGAATATTAAGCAAAAGAAAATAAATGCTATAAACAAGCTGTTATACCATTTATATCGAGTACTGATCTTAATTTTTGTTGCAGTACAGTTAATTAGTAAGACTTCGTAACAGCAGATTCCAGAAGAAGATGCAATTCTCGTCAGTATGTACACGCCCAGCTGCGAGTTAACAGGTTTAGAAACGCATTTTGTCTGCTGAGTTGAGCGAGCGAGCGAGTTCAGCCTACCTTCGTGACGTACGGGCCGCGGCCTGCATTTCTCGTAGGCCTTGGACGTACAGTGGGTGTCGCAGACGGTGACGACAGGGGCCAGGCAGTCGGCAGTAGTGTGTCCAAGGTGGCTGTCCCTTGTGTAGCAGCGTGGTCCGCCTTGTCATTGAGCGGCATATGTCTCTCTAAGGGCTCTATTAGTACCCTGAAGAGCAGATCAGGACACTGTGTGGTATATTGGAGTTCCTTGGAGCGGACTGTTGTGGACCCTGCAGTGAACTGGTGACACTGACAAACTGTTGTGGTACTCTTGTCACTTATTCTTACTCTGGCATCCTGTCACCACCGTGATAATTCTAGCTGGTGTAGAGAGCTATACTGTGTGTCGCTGGTATTTTTCCACCGAGTCCTACAGAAACCTGTGAGAATTTTTGTATTATTTATACTGTTCCCGGGTCCTGGTTGCATCTGAAAGCCGATTGGTATTCTCAAGTCAAATGCAGTGTCCTCAAGTTGGTCGTGTTTTGTTGACATTCAAATCAGCGGCTATTGCACGTAACAGGTCCATAAGTACCATCTCTAATATTTTCTACATTGTTTGCTTGTGGAAACAAATCTACGTTTCGGGTGTTTCCTCACGAATGTTCTCCTTCGTTAACTCATTCTAAAGGTCACATTGGTCACCGATGTTTTGTTAAAAACCCAGGAAGCAGCCATTCGACTATGGAGCTTGTAACTGTGTCTTGTCACGTGGAGACAGGCTCTTACTTTAAGTAAGCTGGGCCTTAATTTGATGTATTGTACGCTAGTCAGTGTTTTAATTTGTTATGCTGCAAGCTGATCAATGGTAATTATTATCTGGTGTTAGTTACAGAAAATCACTATCTAATTCTAAGCTTCACTACTGTTTTCGTGGAACTGCCACTGTTTCTATTGAGATGCTTCAAAAAATGGTTCAAATGGCTCTGAGAACTATAGGACTCAACTTCTGAGGTCATCAGTCCCCTAGAACTTAGAACTACTTAAACCTAACTAACCTAAGGACATCACACACGTCCATGCCCGAGGCAGGATTCGAACCGGCCTAGAACCGCTCGGCCTGAGATGCTTCAGCTCCTATAGGTAGTTACTGTTTGAAGAGGTTGTGTGCCTAAGATTTATCTTACTTGGTATTTGTGTATTCAAGCTTAAATTTTACGTGTTCACTAGTTGAAGCCGTGTAACTACTATTGCTCTTTTAGAAATCTGTTCAGTGCAGTGAACTTTGCTGCAGTGCCTTTTACGGGTTTTAATAATTCATATGGCAATTGCAAGTTCATTCTTCTGGGATTGGATTACATCAAAATTTATGAAGGTGCAAATAACTCAGACTTTAACTTGTATGGTTGTTACCTAATCTCTGTGAAATTTATATCCTCCTGAGTTACAGCCAGTGTGTAAAAGTCGTATTTTGAGTTTGATTTCATGTGCCTTACCATCAATCTTTTAAGCTGTTATTCTAGTAGCTTGCTGTCACTGGAATCTGTAATAAGAAGTAAGGCTAAGCGACGTTTAATTGTGAAGTAAAACTACGTTTCGAGCTTTGGTATTAAAACACAATGTTAGTGTGATAAATTATTTTACCAAAGGAAAGATTGTAAAGTAATTTCGGAGCAGTATCTTACCACTTCCTCTCCACTCCTACCACTGTAGCTCTCTCTTCTTCTCTATCGTGTATTTTACCAATACCTTTTTCTTTCATAACTGTGAATAGCGCATCGTTTGCAAGGTATGATTTAGTAATCGTGAAAAATATTTCGGTGTTTTGCCGCTGACTCTAAAGAAACTAGAAAATTGGGAGTGTAGACCCACAGATTGTATGCCAGCGCGGAACCAAATCCTAACGCCAAAAGCAATTCAAGAAACCAAAACAGATTTATATAAACAGGTAAGACGCCCACAGCCGTCGGCTAGGGCAACGCCCCCTCCCTCCCCCCCCCCCCCCCCCTAGCCCTCCACTCTCAGGGTTCAAATGGGCTCTGAGCACTATGGGACTTAACATCTGAGGTCATCAGTCCCCTAGAACTTAGAACTACTTAAACCTAACTCACCTACGGACGTCACACACATCCATGCCCAAGGCAGGTTCGAACCTGCGACAGTAGTGGTCGCACGGTTCCAGACTGAAGCGCCTAGAACCGCTCGGCCACACCGGCCGGCCACTCTCAGGGAAAGGAGGAAAATAGTGCAGTCGGGTTTCGTTCAAGAAAGTGATTTAAATTTCCGTATTACCCACATTTTCAACAAGGTCGGAATTGGAACATTTTTATAGCTACTTCATAAGTCACCATTCGTCTTCCAAGGCCGCCCGGAGTGGCCGTGGGGTTAGAGGCGCCACATCACGGATTGCGCGGTCCCTCCCACCAGAGGTTCGAGTCGTCCCTCGGGCATGGGTGTGTGTGTTGTTCTTAGCATAAGTTAGTTTCAGTTAGTTTAAAATAATATGTAAGTCTAGGGACCGATGACTTCAGCAGTTGGGTCCCTTAGGAATTCATAAACATTTGAACATTTTTCGTATTCCAAAATATTAAAAATACCCAAGACTTCCAGATATAGCATCCCACCCCCAACACCCCACCCCACCCCCCCCCCCCAATCACCCCTACAATCGAATGGGCGCCCTAAGTAAATAGTACTGTACACAATTTTACCGCAGAGATATGCCATACAAAACTGTTAGACATATTTTAGTTACCAAACTTATAGGCGAAACGGAAAGACAAATAAATAAACGTTAATACACCATTGGTGCCCAGTACTGAGATAGAAATTAATAAGTTATTTCTGAGGTATGGGATGTATTAAAACAGCATTAATGACTTAAGAAAAGATGTAAATGGAAAGATTAAAACTGTGACAGTCAAAACGGATGGTGAGAACGGAATGGACTGATAGAATGGCTCTGAGCACTATGGGACTTAACATCTATGGTCATCAGTCCCCTAGAACTTAGAACTACTTAAACCTAACTAAACTAAGGACAGCACACAACACCCAGTCATCACGAGGCAGAGAAAATCCCTGACCCCGCCGGGAATCGAACCCGGGAACCCGGGCGCGGGAAGCGAGAACGCTACCACACGACCACGAGCTGCGGACTGGACTGATAGAATACGAAGTTTCGTGAAAAATGCTGACTGTACTTGACAAGAGAAGCGCTTCTCATCAGTGCACCTACCAATATATGTATTAAATACACTCCTGGAAATGGAAAAAAGAACACATTGACACCGGTGTGTCAGACCCACCATACTTGCTCCGGACACTGCGAGAGGGCTGTACAAGCAATGATCACACGCACGGCACAGCGGACACACCAGGAACCGCGGTGTTGGCCGTCGAATGGCGCTAGCTGCGCAGCATTTGTGCACCGCCGCCGTCAGTGTCAGCCAGTTTGCCGTGGCATACGGAGCTCCATCGCAGTCTTTAACACTGGTAGCATGCCGCGACAGCGTGGACGTGAACCGTATGTGCAGTTGACGGACTTTGAGCGAGGGCGTATAGTGGGCATGCGGGAGGCCGGGTGGACGTACCGCCGAATTGCTCAACACGTGGGGCGTGAGGTCTCCACAGTACATCAATGTTGTCGCCAGTGGTCGGCGGAAGGTGCACGTGCCCGTCGACCTGGGACCGGACCGCAGCGACGCACGGATGCACGCCAAGACCGTAGGATCCTACGCAGTGCCGTAGGGGACCGCACCGCCACTTCCCAGCAAATTAGGGACACTGTTGCTCCTGGGGTATCGGCGAGGACCATTCGCAACCGTCTCCATGAAGCTGGGCTACGGTCCCGCACACCGTTAGGCCGTCTTCCGCTCACGCCCCAACATCGTGCAGCCCGCCTCCAGTGGTGTCGCGACAGGCGTGAATGGAGGGACGAATGGAGACGTGTCGTCTTCAGCGATGAGAGTCGCTTCTGCCTTGGTGCCAGTGATGGTCGTATGCGTGTTTGGCGCCGTGCAGGTGAGCGCCACAATCAGGACTGCATACGACCGAGGCACACAGGGCCAACACCCGGCATCATGGTGTGGGGAGCGATCTCCTACACTGGCCGTACACCACTGGTGATCGTCGAGGGGACACTGAATAGTGCACGGTACATCCAAACCGTCATCGAACCCATCGTTCTACCATTCCTAGACCGGCAAGGGAACTTGCTGTTCCAACAGGACAATGTACGTCCGCATGTATCCCGTGCCACCCAACGTGCTCTAGAAGGTGTAAGTCAACTACCCTGGCCAGCAAGATCTCCGGATCTGTCCCCCATTGAGCATGTTTGGGACTGGATGAAGCGTCGTCTCACGCGGTCTGCACGTCCAGCACGAACGCTGGTCCAACTGAGGCGCCAGGTGGAAATGGCATGGCAAGCCGTTCCACAGGACTACATCCAGCATCTCTACGATCGTCTCCATAGGAGAATAGCAGCCTGCATTGCTGCGAAAGGTGGATATACACTGTACTAGTGCCGACATTGTGCATGCTCTGTTGCCTGTGTCTATGTGGCTGTGGTTCTGTCAGTGTGATCATGTGATGTATCTGACCCCAGGAATGTGTCAATAAAGTTTCCCCTTCCTGGGACAATGAATTCACGGTGTTCTTATTTCAATTTCCAGGAGTGTACATGGCAATGTGAATTATAAACCAAGACATAACAGAAATAAAAAATAAAACTACTGTCTGCATTGTTCTAAACATTACATAAGGAGTACCTAACAGAATTACTGTGTTGGAAATGTGTGTAGAAATGATGGTCTCCACTGCGTTGTTATACTTCCGATGGATTAAGAGCTAGCGAGACGGTCATAAAGAACTCCTTTGTCCTAGGGCCTTTCTTTATGCGAGCACAGCTTCGTGACGTAAGACGCACGTGTCTGGATTTTATTTTCTCTGCGTGATTTGCATTTAACGAGCGCTGTTAGCTTATTATAACGGCGACTTAACAACTGAAGCTGCTTCTGCTGCGCGGACCAGTCGTGACACACGACATTGTCATTTCGTAACGACTGATTCAAAAGAAACACTCCATCAACTTAATTGTTCATCCGGTATCAGCGCAGCGGCGCCTACGTCGTGTCGGTTGCTCGTGAGACACAAAAGAAAGTAAAAAGAAAGACGGTTTAAGTTTCATCTCGTTTCATATATGTGAATAACTAACGACCTTGCCTCTTAACAGATGGACACCGCTTCTCGGATAATTAGTGATTAATAAATGTTAGCCATTAGTGGCATGCAGCGGCGGCTCGCCCACGCGTCTTTGCCGAATAGCGCACGCCGGAACATAAGGACACGGCTGCCGCCTCTTGAGAGGCGCTGTAAACAGCGATATTAATTGCAGAGGTCCCAGGGCGGGAGTGGGGAGATGGGGGGTTCCCCCTACCTGTCGCAGCGATTGGTATCTCTGGCCGCGCGGCCACCGCAGGCCACTCGTTGGAGATTCACGGCGACCCCCGCCTCGTGACAGCGGTACAGATTGGGTCCGCACCCGATGGCAGCGCCGATAGCCGCGCAGGGCCGCCAACCTTTCCGCGTAGGAAGCGCGCGAGTCGCTGCCGAAAGCGGCAGGCTTGCTCCCGAGATCTTCTCCGGCGATCAGAAAAGGAAAGAATCGTCGCCAGAACTTCCATATCATAGCGGCTCCGAATGTCACTGCATTAAGAATTACAAAAGAAAAAGATTCTCGCTTTGTACTTCACGGAGAGCCTCACGCCATTGTTTTTTTGTTTCTCTAACGAAAACGTCAATTTTGAGCACCCCTTACTATCTTATCTATGATAATGACAGTTCACACGGTAAAGTCGAATTATGACCACACTGCTATAGTGGTGTGCAAGCAAGACAGGGGGTTACATTGCGGCGCGGCAGTGTGGTCCCAATCCCAGATTCAAGGCACAATGCGGAGGGCGGAGGGAAGGGCGGGGGAGGGTGGCGGGGGTATACGCAACACATTTGAGCACTGCTTTTTCTTCTGATTTTCCCTACACAACCTGATATTCTTTGACTGCCTGTTGGTCGACATTCAGATCAATTTGTGTATTACTTCTGTGGTTTGTTTTTAGAGAATTCATTATTAAGTCAGATAACTTCGTGGTACACTCAGAAATTCCAATTTTGGCTAGGTGGAGGAAAACGAGGCAGAAAAATAGCCCTAAAGGTATAAAAAAAAATTCACTTCCTGCAAATGGTAAGTATTACATCCATCAGACAAGACTAGCTGATAAACAGACAACTGTAACGGCAAGAGGTTCGGTTGAAGTAGAATGGAAAACCATTAAAAAGGAATTTCGGAAATAGCTATGAGGTTCTTGGAAGAAAACCATTTTAAGAAAAAAAAGGTTAAAAATCTGGGACCAAGAGACAGATCAAGCAGTGAAAGTAAACAACATGCGTATAATACGAGTATATATGTACAGTCGCTCTCTCAAGAACATCTCCATAAATACCGTAGAAAAAGAAATATGGCTAGAAATATAAACAGGAAAAATGAGCAGGAAACGTGGGAATGTTTCATTATAAAAACCGAAAATGAAGTTGTGAAAGTAACCTGCAGATTAATGAGACACATGAAGCAGAAAGAGAAAGATACAGCCAAAATACAGTAAATTTAATAGCCTTAGAACTATGGGAGCAGCATTACAAAAGTCTCTGCGGTGAGGATATGTGAACTCAACTGAGATATAGACCTCATCGAAAAGAAAGAGTTAGATGTAACAGTGCAAAAATAAAAAAAAAAACAAACAAAACAGGAAAGCAATGGGGATAGGCGGAAAAAATGCCGTTTCCTTATTTTTTATTTATTTTTTAGTACGGAGGTATTTCACTGAAGGAACGCATGCTACGTCTCATTAACCTAAATTGGTTTGCGGAGTGGAATATGGCCTACATTTTCTGTACATTCAAGAACAACATTTGAAGTGACCCTTAAAACTACAGAGGATTTAGCCCCATTAACACGTGCTGTAAAGTCTGTATCATTAGTAACAGGCTGCTCCCTCTCTCTGATAAAATTTTGTTAGAAAAGGACGATCCAGCACTGATGGTATTTTTAATCAGAAACAACAAAGGAAAGCAAAGAATTTTA
This sequence comes from Schistocerca nitens, assembly GCF_023898315.1. NCBI lineage: Eukaryota > Metazoa > Arthropoda > Insecta > Orthoptera > Acrididae > Schistocerca > Schistocerca nitens. The sequence goes on from NC_064621.1 coordinate 369,973,122, forward strand.
CTTAGAGACCCACATAGCGTTTGTGGATTACGAAGCAGCTTTCGAGGAAACAAAGAATACCCCCGACACATCGAGATAACATTGTTAAAGCTCTTTACAAGAACTAAAATTATTAACGAAGATGAAGGTAATTTGTCTAAACAGTTAACAGTAAGACAGGGAGTTAGACAAAGTAGTGGCTTGCATCCAGTTCTATTCAACATCTTGGAAACGAAGTATCTGTTACGACGTAAATATCAACTGACAGAAATTTTTAAAACGCTATCTACAAGCCGCTTGTGTGGTGTAGTGCCAAAAGCCTTTAGGAAATCCAGATACACGGAATCAATCTGAAATCCCTTGTTGAGCCGTGTGCGGCTGTCGTTCCTGCCGTTCATAACTTGGCGTCTTGCAATAGCGGTAGTGGCGTCTCGTTTCCTTCTTGTGTTAATGGCTGAGTTTGCTAGTATTGTTTTTCCACGAATGGCAGCAGCAACGGTTATGGATTGCCAGTACTGTGGTACTATCTCTGGTGCCACGGCTAATATTTCCGGGTCGTCGTGTGTGTCAGGCAGTTTGGCTTCGGACGGAACAGCGAGGAGGTCCGCAGCGCGAGGGCAGGCCGGGACCTCTGGCGGCGTGCAGCCACTGTCGGACCGAGCGGCTGTAGCCAACGACCGAACCCAGGACGTTTCAAGTTAAGTGAACGTTACCCGGTAGTGAAACCTCCACTGTTTGAGATCTCGCTCTTGTTTGCGTATTGCTGCTTCTAGGGCCGGTGAGACCAACAGCAACAAGTGGAGTCTGTCAGGTTGGCGGAAGCTATTAGCCTCCTCCTACTGCATGGTGTTAGTTTGGATTTAGTGTTATTATTGCTGAAGTGCAACCAGTGTTACCTTACTGCCTAGTGGCCGCTAACGCCCCAGTTACCTGCACTGAAGGTTAGCGTATTTTGCGGCAGTGTACTTTTCCTCGTCTTGCCGATGCTGTCCGGCATGACCAGTGATTTTACAGCTTCCTTGATTAGCGTATGCATAATTGTTTTCCATGTCTACCTTCATAATATTGGTTCCTTCTGCCTTTTGGTGTTTTAAACACCGGATTCTGGAGACGCTGTGTTGACTGTCACTTCGCTCTTGCCTGGATTATTCCATCGTTGTACTGGTTATGTGGCGTTAGGTTGATTTGGTACGAAGGTTGATCGGCGTTTAAACCTTCTCTAGTTTGAGTTGCTTTCCTTAGCTGAACATTACTCTCGGCTGCCTGTCTAATGGCTTACACAGCTGTAGTCAACTTCCTCAGTCAATCCAGGGAGCACTGTTTGTGAATCACTCCGTCTTACTTGGTCGTCATAACCGTTTAAAATTCACCATAATATTTTAACGTGTAATTACCTTCCTCACTTGTAATTCGGGTCTTCAGCAGTTAATTGTTTGTAACACTGCTTATGGCCTTCAGCCGACAAATAATTTTCAATTCTATCTCAATAAGGTCTTCAGCCATCACCATAGCCTGTTACAGTTTGTTAAGATTGTTTAAAAATATTTTAGTATTTTTAACATATAATTGCTCTCCTTATTAGTAATTCAGGCCTTCATCTGTTGAGTATTCTGAAATTGCTTGTGGCCCTCAGCCGTCAAGTAATTTTGAATCCTTTCTTAATCAGGCCTTCAGCCGTTAATTGTTTGTAACACTGTTTCTGGCCATCAGCCGAAAAAAAAAATTGAATTCTTCCTTTGTAAGGCCTTCGGCCATCACTGTAGTAAAATCTTTTAAAATCATTGTTGAAAGTTATTTCTTCAAATAAAGTCTATGTGTTTACTGCAGACAACGGTAGCTGATGACGCCGGCCGCGGTGGTCTCGCGGTTCTAGGCGCACAGTCCGGAACCGTGCGACTGCTTCGGTCGCAGGTTCGAATCCTGCCTCGGGCATGGATGTGTGTGATGTCCTTAGGTTAGTTAGGTTTAAGTAGTTCTAAGTTCTAGGGGACTAATGACCACAGCAGTTGAGTCCCATAGTGCTCAGAGCGATTTGGTAGCTGTTTACGGCTCCAGCCGCAATCATTGCCTTATCCTGCCTTTCCCTGACTACCAGATTACACTTGTCAATAGCACTCAACACTTCATGCAATTAAAGAGGTAGCTGTGTTTCACAAGAACGATGTTTTCTGAACCCATGTTGACTGTGTGTCAATAGACCGTTTTCTTCGAGGTGATTCATAATGTTCGAACACATATGTTCCAGAATCCTGCTGCATATCGACGTTAATGATATGGTCCTGCAATTAAGTTGATTACTCATACTACCTTCCTTGAATATTGGTGTGTCCTGTACAACTTTCCAGTCTTTGGGTACGGATCTTTCGTCGAGCGAACGGTTGTATATGATTTTTAAGTATGGAGCTATTCCATCAGCATACTCTGAAAGGAACCTAATTTGTATACAGTCTGGACCAGACAGCTTGCTTTTATTAAGTGATTTAAATTGCTTCACTACTCCGAGGATATCTACTTCTACGTTACTCGTGTTGGCAGCTGTTCTCGATTCGAATTCTGCAATATTTACTTCGTTTCCTTTTGTGAAGACATTTCGGAAGGCTGTGTTTAGTAACACTGCTTTGGCAGCTTTGTCGTCGATAGCATCTCCATTGCTATCACGCATAGAAGCATTCATTGTCTCTTGCAGCTGGCATACTTCACATACGACGAGAATCTCTTTGGATTTTCTACCAGGTTTCGAGACACAGTTTCATTGTGGAAATTTTTGTAACCATCTCGCATTTAAGTCCGCTCTAAATTTCGAGCTTCTGTAAAAGATCGCCAGTCTTGGAGATTTTGGGTCTGTTTAAATTTGGCATGTTTTTTTCGTTGTTTCTGCAACAGTGTTCTGACCCGTTTTGTGTAGCAAAGAGGTTCAGCTCCGTCATTTGTTAATTTATTTGGTATAAATCTCTCAATTGTTGCGGATACTGTTTCTTTGAATTCAAGCCACATCTGATTTACACTTGTATTGTTAATTTGGAAGGAGCGGAGATTCTCTCAAGAAGGCGTCAACTGAATTTTTATCTGCTTTTTTGAATAGGTATATCGTTCGTTTATTTTTGGATTGTTTGGAGGTTACAGTATTCAGTCTCGCTGCGACAACCCTGTGTTCACTAATCCGTGTATCCGTTTTGATGCTCGTTAGTAACTGAGGATTATTTGCTGCTAAGAGGTCAAGCGTATTATCACAACTGTTTACTATTCACGTGGGCCCATGAACTAACAGCCATAAATAATTTTCAAAGAATGCTTTTAGCACAATTTAGAATGACGTTTTATGCGTACCTCTGGAATTAAATATGTATTTCCGCCAACATATCGAGGGTAAATTAAAGTCACCACTAACTGTATCAGTCGGATAAGTGTTTGTAATCAAACTCAAATTTTCTTTGAACCTCTCAGCAATTGTATCATCTGAACTGGGAGGTCGGTAAAAGGACCCAATGATTATTTTATTCCGGTTACCAAGAATAAAATATGCCTATACTAATTAACAAAAACTATCTGCTTCAATTTCGCTAACAGCGACAAACACTCCACCGCCAACCGTGTTTAGCCTATCCTTTCGGAACACCGTTACGTTTTTCGAAAAAATTTCGGCTGAGCTTATCTCTGGCTTTAGCCAGCTTTCAATGGCTACAACAATTTGAGCATCAGTGCTTCCTACTAGCCCTTGGACCTCTGGTACATTCCCAAAACAGCTAAGACGATTTACAACTGTTATACCAATTGGTTCATGTATTTACTTTCTTCCTGTGTTCGCCCTGCACCCTTTGTGACTGAAGCCCTTTTTGTGTTTTCACGAGACGCTGTAATCTAAAAAACCGTCCAGTCCACGGCACTCAGCCCCTGCTATTCGTGTAGCCGCCTCCTGACCTATTCAGCGGAACCCGAAACCCAGCCATCCTGTGGCGCAAGTCGAGAAATCTGCAGCCTACACTGTCGCAGAACCATCTGAGCCTCTAATTCAGACCCTCCACTCGGCTCTGTACCAGAGATCCGCAGTCGGTACTGTCGACTTGCTGCAAATAATCAGCTCTTCTTTCATCTCCCAAGCAAGACTGACAGGTCATCAATGGTCCAAGAATTACTCAAGGGACATTTAATTGGATAGTCGGGATTGATGAGATGAGTGCCATTGCTGTCCGCACGCAGAACTGTATTAAAAGCAATATTTAACCGTAGAATAGAAAGGTTCCAGCGTTTTTGGGCTCTAGCACGAAATATTATTAACACATCCTTCAAATTCCTATTTATGCACTCAGCAAAGGACGGCTGGGGGTAATAAAGAATAGCGGTAACATGCCTAACACCATGGAACAAAATATCCGGAATTCCGTAGACATAAATGCCATGGTATTCTCGCTAGGGAGGTCCAAAGACGACAAAGAATTCGGTGACTTGCTACACAGATTGGCCACTAGTGGCACTGTGGCTGGTAATAACCAAGTAAAACGGGGAAACCTGTTCCCACCATCAAGATGGTACGCTCCCCCCTCCCCGGTATATGTGGTTGGTTCATACAGAATCCTAAAAGAGACAATCCATGAACAGACACGAGAGGACCCTTGCATGATTCAGAATTGTTTGCATAACTGACACCACTCCACTAACTGACGTATTTCCTTACACATACATGGCCAAACCACATGTCTAATTTTGGCCAGGGTCTTATGGGAACCTAGATCACCACCCAACACGTAGCTATAAAAATACTGAAGAAGAGTGGGAATCAAAATGGCTCTGAGCACTATGGGACTCAACTTCTGAGGTCATTAGTCCCCTAGAACTTAGAACTAGTTAAACCTAACTAACCTAAGGACATCACAAACATCCATGCCCGAGGCAGGATTCGAACCTGCGACCGTAGCGGTCTTGCGGTTCCAGACTGCAGCGCCTTTAACCGCACGGCCACTTCGGCCGGCTGGGAATCAAAAACTAAGGCAAACAAATTTTGAATATGCAGTCGCCCTTCCCGTTTTGACACACAGTACCATTACCGGTAACATATCCATCTGTATGCTCGCCATTTAAAAGCCTTTTTTTATTGGAAAATACGGGAATCTTCTTCCAGTCTCCCCTTGAGATCGCAAAAGCGTTCAGGAACTTCATTCAATACAGAGCTGCAAGTTGATCATCGTGAGCAGCATATTGTAGGGGAGTCGTAATGTTCATACATGCGGCTTAAAGCATTGGCCATGCTGTTGTCAGGATCCCTGATTGATGGACTTTAAAAGGAGTGCAGGGATGCGGACTGCCCAACGAGGAACCCTACCAGTTTGTTCTGGGGTGGGCCAATACCGGACTCAACGCCTCATCATCAGTCACCAGCACAATTTCCCTATGTCCTAGGTAGAACTTAATCTTCTCGAAGCTGAACAGAACCGTTAAACCTTTCCACTTATATAATGAATACTTTAATTCAGCGGGAGATAAGCAGCACGATGATCAGATGATGGGATGCCGCTCCCCCTGATGATCTTGGAGGATTACCGCCGGTACCTCGGAATTGGATGCGTCGGTTTGGACAATATACGGTTTCCTGAAGTTTGCGATAATTAATTACCTCAAATGAAGCTTGATGAGCCTCCCACCAAAAGAAGAAGTCGTCTTTCTCGCTCAAGTTATTCAAGAACGCCGCCAATTGAACGAAATTAGAAACAAACTTCCAAAAGAAATTCGTCATTCCAATAACTCTGGCTCTCCCTTCTTGCTCTTACAGGAGAAAGAGAAGTCACGCAACGAATGCGTCCGCTCCTGATCAGTGCTGACCCCATGTGTCGAAAGCAGGTGACGCAAAAAGGATACACAAGGGGCGATCAAGGTAATCTTAGAAGGCTTGGTAGTAATCCCGGCCTTCCTAAGATGTAACACAACTTCTTTGAGGAGGGCCAAACGCTTCACAAATGTGGCACTGTAAAACACCATATGATCAAGATAGTTATAAACGGATTTGAACTTAAGGTCTCCCAAAACATGGTGCAAAAGACATGAAAACATGGTTACGCCTGTAGACAGTCCAAAAGGAACGCTATTAAACTTGTAAAGGTTCCATTCATACAAAAGGTTTCGAATCTTTGGTCAAGGATATCTGGCAATAGGCTTAATTGAGGTCCAATACAGAGAACCAACGGACTCACACGAACTAGGTGAAGCAATTGTGAAGGTCAGGCAGCAGAACTGATTCCAAGATGACCTTCTGGTTGAGTGTCGTATAATCGACGACTGGCCGATAATCGTCACTCTGTCCTTTAGGAACAAGAAAAATCTGTAAATCGTAGCGAGAAGTCGAGCATCTAATGTCACCATCCTGAAGCATGTGATCAATAGATACGGATAATCTATTACGCATCTGATGAACACGAATATCGTCAACCAAGAGAGCCCTATGTGGCATAAAATTTATTGGTGAGGACGTCGAGATATCGGAATATCAAGTTCAACAGTTGCCTATCCTCGCCAAGTTGCAGATGATCAGGCAAACTCAGACTTCATCGACTGTACACTGTTAACCAATTGAGAGCACTGACACGAACACAATACTACCCTTTCATTAGGGCCAAATTTGAAATAAAAGGAGCGAGCTTGATAATCAAGAACCAAACTGTTATGCTCAATGAAATCACAGTCCAGTATCACGTAAACTGACAAATTCTTAGCAACAACAAGGTTGACAGTGCATGAAAAGTCCAGTATGCCAAACTTGCTTCGAAACTGCCCTATTAAAGGTAACTCTTGCCCATTAAGCTAACTACATTTCTGAGATGGGGACACAAAGAAGGCATTCTACATAATTCCCAAATTCGAGGTATTTATAATCAAGTAATCAACCAGAACTCCCAGAATCCAAAAGAGCGCATACAAGCTCATTATTCAAGTGGGCACACACATAACGAAGCATCACATTTCGCACTGCTCTAATGTAGGAGCGATTCTAAACAGGAAGATAGGTACTTCTTCCCACAACTGTTTTTTTTTTTTTTTTTTCCTTCATCAGTCTACTGACTGGTTTGATGCGGCCCGCCACGAATTCCTTTCCTGTGCTAACCTCTTCATCTCAGAGTAGCACTTGCAACCTACGTCCCCGATTATTTGCTTGACGTATTCCAATCTCTGTCTTCCTCTGCAGTGTTTGCAATCTACAGCTCCATCTAGTACCATGGAAGTCATTCCCTCATGTCTTAGCAGATGTCCTATCATCCTGTCCCTTCTCCTTATCAGTGTTTTCCTAATATTCCTTTCCTCTCCGATTCTGCGTAGTACCTCCTCATTCCTTAACTTATCAGTCCACCTAATTTTCAACATTCGTCTATAGCACCACATCTCAAATGCTTCGATTCTCTTCTGTTCCGGTTTTCCCACAGTCCATGTTTCACTACCATACTGCTGTACTCCAGACGTAAATCCTCAGAAGTTTCTTCCTCAAATTAAGGCCGGTATTTGATATTAGTAGACTTCTCTTGGCCAGAAATGCCTTTTCTGCCATAGCGAGTCTGCTTTTGATGTCCTCCTTGCTCCGTCCGTCATTGGTTATTTTACTGCCTAGGTAGCAGAATTCCTTAACTTCATAGACTTCGTGACCATCAATCCTGATGTTAAGTTTCTCGCTGTTCTCATTTCTACTACTTCTCATTACCTTCGTCTTTCTCCGATTTACTCTCAAACCATACTGTTTACTCATTAGACCATTCCGTTCAGCAGATCATTTAATTGTTCTTGACTTTCGCTCAGGATAGCAATGTCATCAGCGAATCGTATCATTGATATCCTTTCACCTTGTATTTTAATTCCACTCCTGAACTTTTCTTTTATTTCCATCATTGCTTCCTCGATGTACAGATTGAAGAGTAGGGGCGAAAGGCTACAGCCTTGTCTTACACCCTTCTTAATACGAGCACTTCGTTCTTGATCGTCCACTCTTATTATTCCCTCTTGGTTGTTGTACATATTGTATATGACCCGTCTCTCCCTATAGCTTACCCCTACTTTTTTCAGAGTCTCGAACAGCTTGCACCATTTTATATTGTCGAACGCTTTTTCCAGCTCGACAAATCCTATGAAAGTGTCTTGATTTTTCTTTAGCGTTGCTTCCATTATTAGCTGTAACGTCAGAATTTCCTCTCTCGTCTCTTAACTTTTCCTAAAGCCAAACTGATCGTCACCTAGCGCATTCTCAGTTTTCTTTTCCATTCTTCTGTATATTATTCTAGTAAGCAGCTTCGATGCATGAGTTGTTAAGCTGATTCTTCGATAATTCTCGCACTTGTCAGCTCTTTCCGTCTTCGGAATTGTGTGGATGATGCTTTTCCGAAAGTCAGATGGTATGTCGCCAGACTCATATATTCTACATACCAACGTGAATAGTCGTATTATTGCCACTTCCACCAATGATTTTAGAAACTCTGATGGAATGTTATCTATCCCTTCTGCCTCATTTGACCGTAAGTCCTCCAAAGCTCTTTTAAATTCCGATTCTAATACTGGATCCCCTATCTCTTCTAAATCGACTCCTGTTTCTTCTTCTATCACATCAGACAAATCTTCACCGTCATAGAGGTTTTCAATGTATTCTTTCCACCTATCTGCTCTCTCCTCTGCATTTAACAGTGGAATTCCCGTTGCACTCTTAATGTTACCACCGTTGCTTTTAATGTCACCAAAGGTTGTTTTGACTTTCCTGTATGCTGAGTCTGTCCTTCCGACAATCATATCTTTTTCGATGTCTTCACATTTTTCCTGCAGCCATTTCGTCTTAGCTTCCCTGCACTTCCTATTTATTTCATTCCTCAGCGACTTGTATTTCTGTATTCCTGATTTTCCCGGAACATTTTTGTACTTCCTCCTTTCATCAATCAACTGAAGTATTTCTTCTGTTACCCATGGTTTCTTCGTAGCTACCTTCTTTGTACCTGTGTTTTCCTTCCCAACTTCTGTGATGTCCATTCCTCTTCAACTGTACTTCCTACTGCTCTATTCCTTATTGCTGTATCTACAGCGTTAGAGAACTTCAAACGTATGTCGGCATTCCTTAGCACATCCGTATCCCACTTCTTTGCGTATTGATTCTTCCTGACTAATGTCTTGAACTTCAGCCTACTCTTCATCACTCCTATATTGTGATCTGAGTCTATATCTGTTCCTGGGTACGCCTTACAATCCAGTATCTGATTTCGGAATCTCTGTCTGACCATGATGTAATCTAATTGAAGTCTTCCCGTATCTCCCGGCCTTTTCCAAGTATACCTCCTCCTCTTGTGATTCTTGAACAGGGTATTCCCTATTACTAGCTGAAACTTGTTACTGAACTCAATTAGTCTTTCTCCTCTTTCATTCCTTGTCCCAAGCCCATATTATCCTGTAACCTTTTCTTCTTCTCCTTCCCCTACAACTGCATTCCAGTCGCCCATGACTATTAGATTTTCGTCTACCTTTACATACTGCATTACGCTTTCACTGTCCTCATACACTTTCTCTATCTGGTCATCTTCAGCTTGCGACGTCGGCATGTATACCTGAACTATCGTTGTAGGTGTTGGTCTGCTGTCGATTCTGATTAGAACAATCCTGTCACTGAACTGTTCACAGCAAACACCCTCTGCCCTACCTTCCTATTCATAACGAATCCTACACCTGTTATACCATTTTCTGCTGCTGTTGATATTACCCGATACTCGTCTGACCAGAAATCCTTGTCTTCTTTCCACTTCACTTCACTGACCCCTACTATCTCTAGATTGAGCCTTTGCATTTCCCTTTTCAGATTTTCCAGTTTACCTACCACGTTCAAGCTTCTGACACTCCACGCCCCGACTCGTAGAACGTTATCATTTCGTTGATTATTCAATCTTTTTCTCATGGTAACCTCCCCCTTGGCAGTCCCCTCCCGGAGATCCGAATGGGGGACTAGTCCGGAATATTTTGCCAATGGAGAGATCATTATAACACTTCTTCAATTACAGGCCACATGTCTTGTGGATACACCTTACGTGTCTTTAAAGCAGTGGTTTCCATTGCCTTCTGCATCCTCATGTCGTTGATCATTGTTGATTCTTCCGCCTTTAGGGGCAATTTCCCACCCCTAGGACAAGAGAGTGCCCTGAACCTCTATCCGCTCCTCCACCCTCTTTGACAAGGCCGTTGGCAGAATGAGGCTGACTTCTTATGCCGGAAGTCTTCGGCCGCCAATGCTGATTATTTATTAAAATTTAGGCAGTGGCGGGGATCGAACCCGGGACCGAAGACGTTTTAGATTATGAATCAAAGAAGCTACCCCTAGACCACGGGTACACCAACTGTTCTACAGCGTCATATATTTGGACGCAGACCCCACTTCGCCGGACATGACCATACCAAAGTCTGCTATCATCATTTCTGAAACAGACATTATGTTTATCCTTACCGACAGCAAAGCCCACGACCTCCTACTTTTTCCCCTCAGATGGAGCAAACCTTAACCCTTCCATGTCGGCAACCAAGTTGTCTAATTCCACAAAGGTTGCAGTTTTCCTAGAAAAAGCCACATGTAACCGGACCTCAGGCCTCGGCCTTCTAATACGGTGTTAACCACATCACCTTCAACTACTTGCAATGCCAGAGGTGGCACAGCAGTGCGGATCTCATCAGTGGATTTAGCTAAGGTCTCGTGCTGGTATTGCATATGTCAAAAACGCATGCGTTCCAGCTCATGCTTGATACCGGGTACAACTTCGGTTGAATATTGCGCTGTCTAAAATCACGGAGAGACCCTTCATTCTGCATAATTTCAGGTAAAACCTTGCTTAAAACCCCTCAGGTTCAGGGTAAAGAAGCTGAAGAACAATGGCATGTGAAATGCTCAGTGAATCAGCGTGAAACTGAAACCGAAAATGCAACCTCTGCAACCTGCTCGATAGAAGGACCGCTAGTCCTTCGAAGGAGATTCAAATTAGTGTTCATCATCTAATAGTTTGTCAGTTTTAGTTTAGCGTAACTTCTACGAAATGACAGTTAAGAGAAACGTTGTATTTGAGAAGCACACATCTGAAAACTAGGAAAGTTCGTTATTCATGCAATTAATTTAATACAATTGCACACAATTCTCATACTTCTTACCCGATACGAAATCAAAGTATTCAGTCACCATTTTCCGTATTCTACTAAGCGTTTCGATTGCAAACACAGGTTGCAAAGTATGGCTGTGTTAGACAACAAATTGGAAGAATGCTCTTTATTGGTTTTCATCTATGTTCCGGAGAGTGGTCAGGTACGGTAGTGAACCGTGGACTATAAATAAATCACAGAAGAAGAGAGTAAAAGCTTTTGGGATGAAGTTCTAGAGAAAAGTGCTGAAGATCAGGTGGGTAGATCAAATAACTAATGAGAATATACGGAATCGCATTGGGGGGGAAAACATATTTAATGCACAACTTTGTTGTTGCTAGAGCACATACTGACTAGAGTTGTAAAAAAATTACTGTAGCCTACCGTAAGTACGTGTAGAGTACAGTAGTTTTCCTACTGGCCTCGGTCAGTTAGGATCGTAAACCACGTTAAGTTTATGTAAGGTGAAAAGCATACCTATTGGGCTTTACCGGCACCTCATTTCGATCTCTGTTTGTGTCTGCTATCACCCGGCCGGTCGGAGTGGCCGTGCGGTTCTAGGCTCTACAGTCTGGATCCGCGCGACCGCTACGGTCGCAGGTTCGAATCCTGCCTCGGGCATGGATGTGTGTGATGTCCTTAGGTTAGTTAGGTTTAATTAGTTCTAAGTTCTAGGCGATTGATGACCTCAGAAGTTAAGTAGCATGGTGCTCAGAGGCATTTGTACCATTTTGAACCTGGAACCCCTAGGAACTGGAAGTGGTGGAGCGTGTAGTAACTGAGTGAGGATTCATGAACGGTCACATAACCTACGATAAATTTTTGTTCTACTTAGTTATCCATCTGTTTGTACCGTACTTGAAATCGTCAAAGTTTAATTCATGTTTTATTCGAAAATTGTTAATTTGCAACGTGACACAGAGAAATGTTGTACTGAAAATTAAAAAAAAACAGAGGTTCATCATATATCTCCATCTACATCTACATCGCTACTCATCAAATCACAATTTAGTGCCTGGCAGAGGGTTCATCGAACTACAGTAGTTCTCCATTATTCCACTGTCGATCAGCGCGCGGAAAAACGAATAGCTGTCTGTATTTTTCCGTGCGAACTCTGATTTTCCTAATTTTATTATGATGATCGTTTCTCCCTATATAATTCGGCGTCAACAAAATATGTTTGCACATGGAGGAGAAAGTTTGTGATTGAAATTGGGTTTATATTTTCTGGTTTGACAGCTTTGCAGGTTCATCATGGGTCAAGAGCCTGTTGAAAGTTTCTTCCATGATTTGTGTGTTTCCTTGTTATTATCGGCTATTCTTCCATCTTTTTTTCTCAGCAATAGTATGTGAGGGTTGTAACTGCGTAATTGTTTATCAGAGGCTTTGAAATATTCTCTGGGATTAGTTTTGTAGCAGTTTTATTCAGTGGAACTCAGTAGATACTTTTGATATGTCCACTTGTTTTTTAGATAATTATAGTTTTTTTTATGGTTTTCAGGTTAGTTAGTTTCTTCTGCTTCGTGAGTTTAAAATTGCGTCCAAGCTTGATGCTTTTCATCATGAATTTCATAATGTTCCGTAGTCCACCACACACATTTTTTACATTGATTTACTGGGGCCGATTCTTTAGGATATTGTTTTAAAATTTGTATTAGTTCCTCAAGATTGCCGTTACTATTGTATTTTGAGTATTCTTCTGATGTTTGTCACTTTTGTTAATTTAGGTGGGTAATACTTCATTTTATCTCTAATTGCTCTTTGTCTTTTTTCCCTTAATGGGATGAATTTGATTTTGATTTGACCAAATTTTGATCTAAATTTGTGTGTGTTCCTTTCAGTACTTCAACATTTCTAATTTCTTTACGAAACAATTTCTGCATGCAAACGGTCTAGCTGCAACTCTCCTCTTGTGCAGTCAGGATGTTTCCATGTCGTAAATTTGCTTGGTTTTTCTTTTAAAATACGTAGATTTAGAGATGAGCCCATGTGTTCTGCAATTTCCAACGAGTTTGATGATGTGGAGCCCATTTTCAATTTATATCTCTGTACTTGTTTTGTTTTCCCAGTTGGGTTTTAAAGTCCCATATTAAGATTCAAAGTTTTTATTATTGACTTGATTTATTGTCTGATCCAAAAGATCCCAAAATTTTTCGATTTCTACCATAGTTCTTGTTAGAACATTTTTCTCCTTGGTAGGGGCATGGCCGTTTCTGAAATAAAGATCTTGTTTGTGGTTTTCAGAGTTAAAGTTGCGATTCGTGCAGAAATAGCTTTAAAATCAGTTACTGAATCCATCATTTTCTATTTTACTGTAGATCTTGTTCTAAATTGTTTGCACTGTTTCATAACGCTTCGTCCTGGTTTTCCATTGCAAATTCTATAACATTGAGTTTCAAATGCATCTTCTTTGCGTTTCTCATTTCTTGGAGTCCTGCCATTATCATTTGTCTCTGTCCAATTCGTTTGTGAAGTTTTCAGCTTTCCGGTTTTCAGTGAAGAGTTTGTTACGTTTTGCAATGTAGTTAAAGTATTTATGTTTTGTTTTGGCATTATGTGCTTGATGGGAGTTGGGTGATTTCAAATGCTCCGATTAATTTGAGTATTCTAATTAGCTACCCACCGAATCCGATGTAGTCTTCTCCTTCCCTACTGTGTTGGACGGTGGTAATTTTTCTCTAAAAGACCATTTCATGTTTGACTTTCAGAAGCTATCAGTCTCTAGTGGAGCAAGCTCCGTGTTACAGCTGTGGTGGTTAGCCACAGAGGATGTTAATCAGCCGCCACTAACATGTGGAACAGACGCTGTAGGAGTGCCGTCACTGACCAATGGAACTGTCATGCCCTTGGTACTATTTCGGTCCATCGTGCGCTTTTTTTTTTTTTCTCCGGTAGCCACCACGTCTGGTGAACATCCCCCAATGTACCACCTGGGGAGGCGCTCTGAAGGAGACTAGCTCCTCCCCTGAGGTTTATGTTGTAGCTAAGTAACTTTTGCGCTTTGCATTGTGATCATAATGAAGAACGTTTTGTCCAATATAATAAAACAACAATAATTATATACAACTTTTGTGTTTGTGAATTTAAACTGCACTTGTATCAAAAATAGTTGCTTCGGTTACGAGGGTGATTTGATAATTTCTCCGAACGGAATAGATAAAAAGTACTTACATCACTGAAACTTTTTTTTTTTATTTTTCAGTGTAGTCTCTTTGTAGATAATGCACTTGGGCCAACGATGATCCAGTGCCTTGATCCCATCTCGAAAATGAGTTTCCTCCAGGGCTGCAAAATAGTTGTCAATTCCGGCTATCAATTCTTGGGTTGAAGTGAATCTTCGTCCACCAAGAAAAGTTTTAAATTTTGCGAAGAAATAGGGCGGTTGCGGCATCAAGACATACCTTAGTTCGTGTAATTTTGCCATGTGTGCGGGCGCGCATTGTATTGATGGAAGATGACTTACTTCCCTGCTAAACCTGGCCTTTTTCCGCGTATCTTTTGTTGTAGTTTGTCCAGGAGGTCAGCATAGTGTTCTCCAGTAATTGTTTGCCCAGTGGGGAGATAATCTACAAACAGAATCTCCTTCGCATCCCAGAACGCTGATGCCATGTTCTTTCCCGCCGAAGGAATTGTCTTTGCTTTCTTAGGTAGCGGAGAATCCGCATGTTTCCACTGCTTTTACTGTTGTTTTGTCTGTGGGGTATAGCGGTGCTCCGAAGTTTCATCTGTGGTCAGAAACCGGTGCAAAAGATCTTGTCCGTTTCTTCTAACACGGGCCAAACATTGTTCCGACATGTCCATTCTCATGCGCTTTTCATCCAGCGTCAAGAGCCGTGGCACCCATCTTGCAGATAATTTTTCCATTTCTAATTCTTCAGTTAATATGTGATGTACACTTTAGATGACATCTGAAAAGCGTTAGAAATTTCACGCACTTTCAATCGGCGTTCCTCCATGGCCATTTTGTTCACTTTTGCAATGATTTCTGGAGTAGTGACACATCTTGATCGACCACTGCGCGGATCATCATCTAAGCTCTCCTGATCTAATTTAAATTCATTTCTTCACTTGGCAACAGTTAAATATGAAGGAGCAGAGTCCCCCAGTGTATTCTGGAAATCGGCATGAATGTCCTTTGCTTTGATATCTTTCTTTACGAAGTACGAAGGTAATCCCAAAAGTAACAAAAAATTGGTTCAAATGGCTCTAAGCACTATGGGACTTAACATCTGAAGTCATCAGTTCCCTAGACTTAGAACTACTTAAACCTAACTAACCTAAGGACATCAGACACATCCATGCCCGAGGCAGGATTCGAACCTGCGACTGCAGAGCAGCGCGGTTCCGGACTGAGGCGCCTAGAACCGCTCGCCAACAAAGGCCGGCCCAAAAGTAACGTCCCCTATTTTTTATAAGTACTTAGACCTGTTTATTTCTACAATAGTTTACATCAGTTTACAGCTTGAACATTCCGCTATTTTTCGACATATTCACCATTTCTGTCGATGCATTTTTGTAGACGCTGTGGCAGTTTATGTATGCCCATGTCATACCAGCTCGCCGTCATGCTGTTCAGAAAGTTATGAATTAAGAAAGTTATGAGCATCTTCTTTCACCTCGTCGTCGGAGCTGAATCGCTTTCCGCCCAAATGCTCTTTTAACCTAGGGAACAGGTGATAGTCACTGGGTGCCAACTCAGAACTATAGAGTGGGTGGGTGATTCTGTTCCACTGAAACTGTTGCAGGAGAGCAACGATTTGCCGAGCGATGTGTGGGCGAGCGTTGTCATGGAGAACCTGTACACCCTTGATCAACATTCCTCTTCTACGGATGTGAATTGCCTGTTTGAGTTCTTTCGGAGTCTCACAGTACCTGTCAGCGTTAATTGTGGTCCCAGCTGACATAAAGTCGACCAACAATACCCCTTTCCGATCCCAGAAAACAGTTGCCATGACATTACCGGCAGACTGTGTTTGTTTGAAATTCCGCGGCTTTGGCGAAGAAGGATGCCGCCACTGGCGTGATTGTTGCTTGGTCTGAGCTGTAAAGTTGTATGCCCATGTTTCGTCATCCGTGACAATTGAGTCCAGAAAGTTGTCCGGTTCGGCTGCAAGGCGGTGAAGAAATGCGCGGGAAGCATCAACTCGTTGCCGCATGTGGTCCTCAGTCAGCATGCGTGGCACCCATCTTGCGCACACCTTCCGATAGTTCAATGTTTATGTTAAAATTCCGTGAGCGGTGGGGCTTCGGGAAACCTCAGGAACCAGGGTGATCCGCCGATCTTCACGCATGCTTTGCTCATCCTTCAACACTGTCTCCTCAGAAATTGACGGTCTCCCGCTCCTTTGTTCGTCGTGAATTTCGGTCCGACCAGCTGCAAACTCTCTACACCACTTACGAACATTTTTGACATCCATGCACGACTCAACATACACTTCGGTCAATTAGCGATGGATTTCAATCGGAGCAGTGCCCTTTGCGTTCGAAAACCGAAGAACTGCACGCAATTCACACTTGGCGGTAACATCCAAGGGGAGCTCCATTCTCAACGGCTGCCAAGCCAAGACTGAGCGCTTCAGCGCGGTGTGAGCATGTTTAAACCCAGCGCGTGAAGCACTCTTCATAACAGTGTGCCCAACTGCCACACAGAGTTCTATACGTATAAAAAAATAGGAGGCCTTACTTTTGGGATTACCCTCGTACTTAATCACTGCTCGAATCTCGATTTTTTCCATATTCGCCAATTACTACGCGGAAACAACAACATAGTCACGTCACCGCCACAGCTCTCTTCCAAGAGCACTGACGTGGCACGTGTCTACAGGCAACAGTCAAATGAATATCACGTGAACAACTCGTTGCGCTAGCGCTGACCTCTCGTGGTGATTCCGAGAGTTTTTCAAACCACTCTCGTACATAAAAGAGCAGAATTTACGCGAGCATTTAATTTTCATTGCTTATAAAATGCAGCTTATATTTCGTAAGGATATAAAATACACGATGGACTAGCACTGAAAAATGTGCAGTTCTAATTATGTGCAAAACACACAAACAAAGAACCAAGAGTAGTCGTCGGCTCACAGTTCCTCACATACATTCATTTATGTTTCTTTCGCTACCAATGCTATTAATAGTACTGATAAGCATATCACGTATTACGTCATTTATGTATTCCCAAAATAACGAGTCGCAGTATTGGTAGACCGCAACTAATACTGTTGCATTAAGGAAACGTCAATTTGCAAATTGGTAATGGAGGCAAGTGTGTGTGGTGGATTGAGGGGGTGGGGGGAAGGGGGAAGAGTACAATTTGTAGTGGTAGACCAAGACTCGAATTTAGTAAGTAGATTCAAATAGGCGTAGGTTGTAGCAGTTAGGGGGAGACGTAGAAACTAACGTGGGGAGCTTCATCTGATCAGTCTTAGGATTAAAGACCACAACAACAACATGTTCCTGAAAATTTGTCTTCTTGATATATTTCGATGTGGAGGGTCTTTCTCATTCTGTCTTGCTTATGCAACTTCCGTAGTTCTTAAACTGGGGCACAGAAACGCGCTATGCTGCTGCTAGGTGAGCGGTATCTGCATTTCGTTAAATAAACAGTTGCAAATGAATAAGTGTGAGATTGCCTGAAACGCAATTATCCAAAATGCAGCTTCCATTTCCTCGACATTACTCCCCCGCTCTTACAGAAGAGTGGGCGGGTACGCTGGCTTTGCGTAGGGAGCTGTAGCGCCCATTCGTCCAGACCTACCCTTTAACATTTCACGGCAAACTAATCTCTCAGTATTTATTTGCACTGTAGAGAGCGGCGAGAGGAATTCGCCCGGAGGGAGTAAAGGCGCCGAGATTCATACATTTCCCTCTTAAAATCATTTCAGTGTGAGGTGGCTAACTCCTCTTCAGATTTAATTCCATTTCTCGTTTCCTTCTTTTCTTTTTTCAGTAAAGATTCTTCTTAGTTGGAACGTATACAGGCTGATTCCGCGATGATGTTACAAACTTTCAGGGATTATGGAAAGCGGTAAATTTATCAATTTCATGCAAGGGATTCTGGTCTGGTAATGACCGAGTCTAAAGTTATTGACCGAGTCTAAAGTTATAAAGAAAAATCATTCTGATGCCTGTGACAGTGGAATACATGCATTAGTAGTGTTACTATCATGATTCTAGGGTAGACAACTTTAAGAGTGGTAGTATGGACCAAAAAGAGAAAAACAAGCTAGTAAACATGGGCTCTGAAACGAATATCTTAGGAGCTTTGTGCATTTGTTCTGGAGAAGAGATGTGTTTCACAGTAGAGAAGATGAACAAGCACTCATAGTTTTTTATGTATGTGTTATTCATCCCACAGCTATACATGTACATAATTAAATAAATTCTTATATTGGCCGCTATTGGGCTTGAAATGAATTCAGTGGCGACAAACAAAAATTTGTGTCGGACCGCGTGTCGAATCCGGATTTCCTGCTTCACGCAAGGGGTCGCTTTAAATGCTGCAGCTATCTAAGAACGCTTTAGGTCTAACTACGTAAGTAGAGTGCGAAAAGTTGGGAATTAGGGCTCGATGTGAAGTGTGCTCGGATAGCCAAACGGTGAAGCGAGAAACCTGGTTTCGATTCCCACTCGGGCACAAACTTTCACTTTTCGCCATTGAATTTATTTCAATGCCCAATTGCGACCGATGTCAGAATTTATTTCATTTCGTCAAGTACTCAAAGGTCTTAAAGTGTGCTTTTGAGAGTCCACATTTAATGGACTTTTTTCTCGTTTTGGTCCATCCACCTCCTCCTAAAATACGGAAATCAAAGAGCTTGCGGTAGCAGATATGTATTTCACAGCACTGAAGAAGGAGTGCCAATAGCACTTTGCAGTCCATCTATACTAGACTTTTTATCTTCTTTTGTTCCATCTACCACATCTGAAATGTGTTTAACCTATAATCGCAGTAACAACATTACCTGTACATGTACTTCACTGTCAAAGGTTTCTGAACGATTCCTCCTTACACTTTTAGACTACGCGTCTCCAGACCAAGAACACTTATCTCAGATTGATACATTTACCCTTCTGCATTATCCCTGAAAATATGCCACATCGTCATGGAACCACACAGTATGAGCGGAGAAGAGACGAAGGGAGAATAATCTGAGCAACGGCATGGGCCGCGCATGGGGAAGTTCAGTGACTTAAGCGACTTTGAGAACGGACAGATTGTTATATCTCGTGGCCTTGGGCCGAGAATCTCGAGAACGGCGAAACCTTTATAGGTTCTTTGAGTGCTACAGTCGCATCTATGAAAACTGGTTGAAGGACGGCGAAACGATAAGCAGGCTATAAGATGTAAGACATCATCATTTCATCACAGAACATAGAAGTCGGAAGCTTGCCCACTCTGAAGCTGGCCGCAGTGGCCGAATGGTTCTAGGCGCTACAGTCTGGAACCGCGCGACCGCTACGGTCGCTGGTTCTAATCCTGCCTCGGGCATGGGTGTGTGTGATGTCCTTAGGTTAGTTAGGTTTAAGTAGTTCTAAGTTCTAGGGACTGATGACCACAGCAGTTAAGTCCCATAGTGCTCAGAGCCATTTGAACCAACCCATTCTGAAGATCAGGATAGGTGGCGATCTGTGGCAGATTTGATGACAGGGCACAATGGTGGTGCAGATCCACTCTATACTGCGTGCATTGGTCCACGTGAGGATTCACATGTGTCCTTTTGTATGCCCAACGACATTGTAAGTTATAACTGGATTGAGCTCTGGATCTTCGACATTGGGCTATAAATCAATGGAAACTAGTCACCTGGTCTTATTAATAACGTTTCTTGTCACTAGGTCGAACCTCGTGTCCGGACAGGCCGTCATCGAGGCGAACGGCCCCTCGAAACAAGCACCTTGCCACGGAGGCTGGCCAATGAGTGTAGAACAACGCTACATATGGACATTCACCTTGGCTTCCAAGGTACTTACGTGTGGGAGGCACCATGACAACTGCGAACTACATGTGCAGTATTATGAGTCTCCTTCAGGCATTCCAGCCTTATGCCTTCCCGCTGGCGCTGGCGTCTTCAGCAAGATTACTGTCCGTATCAAAAGACCAGAATCGTGTTACAGTAGTTCTGAGGAATATGGAGATGAACTCACGATAGAGTGGTGGCAATAAAATACAGCTGATGTGAACGCGATAGAAGGCTGTGGAATGCTATCAGATACAAGCTGGACGCCGCCAGACCACCGACTCATGATTTAGGGGAATCGCGTGGCCTGTGCTTCAACTTTGGTGCTATTTACCTCCTGGGATCTACAAGGATGTTTCTAGTTACTGCTAGTTTGCATTTTATATCCTCTCTACTAAGGCCATCGTCAGTCACCTGACTGTCGAAATACAAAAAACTTATCTACTACTTTCAGTGTCACTAATCCGACTTTCATTATTTTGCTCAGAAATTATTTTGCTCGATTGCATATCATTACTGTTGTCTTGCTTTGTTAATTATCGTTTTCTAAGTTCGTTGCAAGGAACAATCTATTCTATTCATCTGCTCTTCAATGCCATTTGCCCTCTCTGAATACTTTAAACGATTTAGGGGAGACTTTAAATTTCTTATTATCTTTACCTGAAACTATAATTACTCTTCCACTCTTCAAAACGTTTATTTGATTTTCTTTATTGCTGCTCAATGTTTTAGGGTGCATAATGTGAGGTCTAGGTTAAATTTTTTGTCCCACTCCCTTCCAAACAACTTCCTCTGTTTCAAGTTCTTCGTCTCTTACAGCTGAAGCCTGATTTCCGTAGAAGTTGTAAATAACAATCTGCTCTTCGTAATTTTTTTTTCGTGTAACCTCCAAAATTTCAGAGTGTGTGTACAGGCAGCATCGTCAAACGTTTGTTTTCTTCTTAAATCTACAAATAATGAAAATATAGGTTTCTTCCTCTATCAAGCATTTTTATAGGATAAGTTAAAGTGTCAATATTGCTGTATTTCTACGGAACCTTGGTCTTCCCGAACTCGGATTCTACCAGTCCCCTATTCCTCCATGAGTAATAATATCGTTTTAGTAAGAAGGACTTGGAACTGTGGGTTACACAAGTCCTCCCAGGCAAAGACTGTAGAGAAATGAGAATGAAGCAGTGTCAGAAGAGAGTACATGTTCCAGGTTTCCTGCAGAAACCGCGCGGGGTTGCCGCGCGATCTTAGGCGTCTTGCCACGGTTCGCGCGGCTCCTCCCCGTCGGAGGTTCGAGTCCTCCCTAGGGATTGGATGTGTGTGTGTGTGTGTGTGTGTGTGTGTGTGTGTGTGTGTGTGTGTGTGTGTGTGTGTGTGTGGGTGTGTGTGGGTGTGTGTGGGTGGGTGTGGGTGTGGGGGTGGGTGGGTGGGTGGGGGTGGGGGTGTGGGTGTTTTATCCTCAGCGTACTTTAGTTTAAGCTAGATTAAGTAGTATGTAAGCCTATGGACCGATGGCCTCAGCACGGCGGTATCATATGAACTTACCACCAACACCTGCAGAAATAGTTGTGCTACGGTACAGGTAACAGGTGCTCAGCATTGAGGAGTGAAATTGCATGGTAACTGGAAAACTATTACAAAATTGAAATACGTGGGACGGTACGGATCTTGTGGTCAATACGTCTAAATATCACACAGATTCACCGTGAAATTCTGGTCGTATACGGACCAAATGCTATGTCGCGTCCAGGCTTAGCGAAATGGTGTCACGTTTTGACCAAGGTGTGCGGACGTAGATGATGCTGATCGGGATTGAATGCTTTTGACACTGACCGCAGACAACAATGTCCAGACAATGGAGGAACTGTTTCTCAGCAATCGCGTATTTTACATTGTTGAGGGCATACACAAAGCAGTTCTCGAATGGATCTGTGACAAATCATCGAAAAGAAAGATTCGTAGAACGTTCCGACTGTTTTTTACGGAGTCTTCCTATGTTGGAAAGTAGTGTCGTGTAACTGTGTCGCTTTGGAATATACTTCATCGCTCAACAGAAGCAAGGTAATTACTACCACGAATATATGTAACTTATGAAACTTCCTGGCACGTTATTCTGGATACGTAACTTACATTTTGAAGTCCCCTAACATTTTTGAACCACCTGACTTCTTTTCATGACACACAATATTCAGGAATGGGACAGGAAGAAACGATAGTATGTGTCCTCCAACTCCAACTCACACTAAAGAGATATTTGCATGATTTCTTTTTATTTTTGCGTAACACATTCTAAAAAAAAAAAGACGTTCCACAAAGGAATTACACTCCTGGAAATGGAAAAAAGAACACATTGACACCGGTGTGTCAGACCCACCATACTTGCTCCGGACACTGCGAGAGGGCTGTACAAGCAATGATCACACGCACGGCACAGCGGACACACCAGGAACCGCGGTGTTGGCCGTCGAATGGCGCTAGCTGCGCAGCATTTGTGCACCGCCGCCGTCAGTGTCAGCCAGTTTGCCGTGGCATACGGAGCTCCATCGCAGTCTTTAACACTGGTAGTATGCCGCGACAGCGTGGACGTGAACCGTATGTGCAGTTGACGGACTTTGAGCGAGGGCGTATAGTGGGCATGCGGGAGGCCGGGTGGACGTACCGCCGAATTGCTCAACACGTGGGGCGTGAGGTCTCCACAGTACATCGATGTTGTCGCCAGTGGTCGGCGGAAGGTGCACGTGCCCGTCGACCTGGGACCGGACCGCAGCGACGCACGGATGCACGCAAAGACCGTAGGATCCCACGCAGTGCCGTAGGGGACCGCACCGCCACTTCCCAGCAAATTAGGGACACTGTTGCTCCTGGGGTATCGGCGAGGACCATTCGCAACCGTCTCCATGAAGCTGGGCTACGGTCCCGCACACCGTTAGGCCGTCTTCCGCTCACGCCCCAACATCGTGCAGCCTGCCTCCAGTGGTGTCGCGACAGGCGTGAATGGAGGGACGAATGGAGACGTGTCGTCTTCAGCGATGAGAGTCGCTTCTGCCTTGGTGCCAATGATGGTCGTATGCGTGTTTGGCGCCGTGCAGGTGAGCGCCACAATCAGGACTGCATACGACCGAGGCACACAGGGCCAACACCCGGCATCATGGTGTAGGGAGCGATCTCCTACACTGGCCGTACACCACTGGTGATCGTCGAGGGGACACTGAATAGTGCACGGTACATCCAAACCGTCATCGAACCCATCGTTCTACCATTCCTAGACCGGCAAGGGAACTTGCTGTTCCAACAGGACAATGCACGTCCGCATGTATCCCGTGCCACCCAACGTGCTCTAGAAGGTGTAAGTCAACTACCCTGGCCAGCAAGATCTCCGGATCTGTCCCCCATTGAGCATGTTTGGGACTGGATGAAGCGTCGTCTCACGCGGTCTGCACGTCCAGCACGAACGCTGGTCCAACTGAGACGCCAGGTGGAAATGGCATGGCAAGCCGTTCCACAGGACTACATCCAGCATCTCTACGATCGTCTCCATGGGAGAATAGCAGCCTGCATTGCTGCGAAAGATGGATATACACTGTACTAGTGCCGACATTGTGCATGCTCTGTTGCCTGTATGTGCCTGTGGTTCTGTCAGTGTGATCATGTGATGTATCTGACCCCAGGAATGTGTCAATAAAGTTTCCCCTTCCTGGGACAATGAATTCACGGTGTTCTTATTTCAATTTCCAGGAGTGTATATGAATAGAATGGAAATCGGTAGATATGATGTACTGATGTACATGTCCAGACAAGCAAATGATTACAATAATTTAAAAAAATTGGGTGATTTATTCGGACTTCACAGTCAACAACGCGATGATCCACTTTTGGTCATAATGCAGGCGGGTACTCGGCTATAAACTGAATGATAGAGTTGTTGGATGTAGTCCTGAGGGATATCGTGCCAAATTCTGCCCATCTGGCG
Source organism: Schistocerca nitens (assembly GCF_023898315.1). NCBI lineage: Eukaryota > Metazoa > Arthropoda > Insecta > Orthoptera > Acrididae > Schistocerca > Schistocerca nitens. Next base: position 369,997,140 of record NC_064621.1, read on the forward strand.
TGTGAGATTGTCAAAAACCCGAGCTGGTTGGAGAGCCTGCCCATAATGGTCCAAACGTTCTCGACTGCGGAGAGATCACGTGACCTTCCTGGCCAAAGTAGGGGTTGGCAAGCGCGAAGACAAACAGTAGAAACTCTAGCCTAGTACTGAGGGACATTGCCTTGCTGAAATGTAAGCCCACAACGCCTTGTCATGAAGGGCAACAAAACGGAGAGTAGAACTTCGTCAACGTACCGCTGTGTTGTAAAGGTCCTGCGGATGACAACCAAAAGCGTCCTGCTATGAAAGAAGATCGAGTCCAAGACCATCACTCTTTGGTATCGGGCTGTATGCGACAGCCTGATTGGTATCCCACAGTCATCTGGGCGTCTCCAGACACAGCTTTGCTGGTCATCGGACCGCATTTCGAAGCAGGAGTGACCCTGATGGTCAACCGCCATACGGCCCGACAACCAGGAGTCTGGGTTGCCATTTAGTTCCATAGCACGACCTCCCCTCACGGCAGTGCGTCGACGATATTCCATGTTCAGTTATGTTGTCACTCATGACAAGCCATCCGGGGCTTACATTTCAGAAAGATAATGCCGACCCACAGTGGGCGAGAGTTTTTATTGCTTGTGTTCGTGCTTACCAAAGCCTACCTTGGCCAGCAAGGTCGCCACAACTCTCCTCAATAGGGAACTATTGTAGATTTATAGGCAGTGCCCTCCAACCAGCTCTTAATTTTTCCTATCTAATGCATCAGTTGGATAGAGTTTGGTACGACCCCTCAGGACGACATCTAACAACTCTACCAATCAAAGCATAGCCGAACAAGTGCTTAGATAAGGCCAGAGGTGCAGCAACGCCTTATTGATTTGCTAAATTAGTGAAGCTGTATGTCCTGAACAAATCATCCAATTTTTCTGAAACTGTTGTTATTTGTTTGTATATGTACATCACGGCTACGGATAGGAGTCCCATTTGTGTCCTTCGTTCGGGGTGCGTTGTTTTTTTCAGTTTTGGAGTGTATCATTTCCCTCTTGACAATAGCTATATTGGCCACTCCTGCGCCGGCCGGGGCGGCCGAGCGGTTGTAGACGCTACAGTCTGGAACCGCGCGACCGCAACGGTCGCAGGTTCGAATCCTGCCTCGGGCATGGATGTGTGTGATCTCCTTAGGTTAGTTATGTTAAAGTAGTTCTGAGTTGTAGGTGGTTGATGACCTCAGATGTTAAGTCCTATACTGCTCAGAGCCATTTGAACCAGTTGAGCCACTCCTGCGACCACGTGTCCTCCGTTGACTCACACAGCAGGATACTCTGAACTTCCCCAAGGTGAGAGAAAGAAACAGAGCGAGAGCGAGAGAGAGAGAGAGAGAGAGAGAGAGAGAGAGAGATGGAAGGAGACACAAAGTGTAAGGGCTGGTAGACACAATAATACATTAAAGTGACAGGTGGCCGACACGGCAGGGGAGCATTCAGAAGCTGCGTCGCGCTCGGAAAGAATGCTCTGCCGCAGCGAGGGCCAGCTAAAGAGCCGGAATTCAATATTCCATAACTCTTGGCGGCGACACGGCGTCTGCCCCGCATATTTCAGAGCACCCGCCCACCCGCCCCCCATTGAAAGCTGCAGCCTGCACCACATCTCTGCTGCTGCTGCTGCTGCGACTGCTCTTCTTTTACATATTCAACCGCTGCTCGTTAAGCCGACGCCAGCAGCCGGACTGCCGAGTTTACACACAATGATAACTTTGCATTCGCCGCCCTGCTCTCCGCCTGTCCACTTATTTCTTCCGCTGTTGCTGCTGCCGCTGCTTCTTCTCCTTCTACTACTGCCCGCCACGCAGCGGGTACTCGACACCACAGCTTGCCAGGGCCAGGGGGGACTGAGGGCGTCCGAAACAGCCGCGGTCCGTATATGTTCACACCGCGAGCGCGCATAGTCCAGATTCCTCGGCCAGCGCGCATTTCGGTGGATGCGCTGCAGACAAGGCGAGGGTCTTCCGTGGTGGATTCTCACGTTCCGAGACGTAGGCATCCGGAGCGCGCTGATTGCGCCTGCGCCGACGCTGCTTAGCTATGTACGAGGGATGTCGTCTAACAGATTGCGAGTCCTTAGGTTGTTAACGCCCCGTCCTTATTGCTGAAACACGTTGTATAGAACGTTTGGAAACCGTTTTTATTCTTCTACTATTGGAAGAATTGTGGATCGTCTAATTTTTAGAGAGTTTTACGACTTCTACCAGTCCAGAAGAAAATTCGTTCATTTAAAATAATTAGAAATGTGTACTTTCTCCGTAGCCGAGGTCACTAAGGAACGTCTTTGCAGTAGTGCTCCATTCGGAGATATACAGGGTGTTACAAAAAGGTACGGCGAAACTTTAAGGAAACATTCCTCACACACAAATAAAGAAAAGATGTTATGTAGACATGTGTCCGGAAACGCTAATTTCCACGTTAGAGGTCATTTTAGTTTCGTCCACCTACGCTCAATGGAGTACGTTCTCACGATTTCATACGGGATACTCTACCTGTGCTGCTAGAACATGTGCCTTTACAAGTACGACACAACATGTGGTTCATGCGCGGTGGAGCTCCTGCACATTTCAGTCGAAGTGTTCGTACGCTACTCAACAACAGATTCGGTGACCGATGGATTGGTAGACGTGGACCAATTCAAAAAATGGTTCAAATGTCTCTGAGCACTATGGGACTTAACAGCGGAGGTCATCAGTCCCCTAGAACTTAGAACTACTTAAACCTAACTAAGCTAAGGACATCACACACATCCATGCCCGAGGCAGGATTCGAACCTGCGACGTAGCGGTCGCGCGGTTCCAGACTGAAGCGCCCAGAACCGCTCGGCCACTCCGGCCTGCACGACGGGTCTACCTCGTAAGGCGGTCGCCAGTTTGTGGTGGACCTGCCTGACGTCAACTCCGGGAATTGTTCGTCGCATTGCTTTGGAGAGACCCATCCCTGGAGAGACCCATCCCTGCAGACCATCTCGAACAACGCTCTCCATCGAAGGTGTAAGTTATTTTGGTGCCTTCGTTTCGTTGAACTATTTGCGTTGCAGCGAGTATACTTGTTGCTTGGTAGCCCTAAAGTACGTGTTGTTGAGGTAAGAACAGCCCGCAGAGTGTGTAACCGCATGGAGACCATCACTTACTATTTCTTTTTAAAAATACGATGGTCAAATTAATATTAGAAATCTGATTAGCTCGAAGGTGAATGTGTTATACTTTTTTTTGGTGGAGGGGGGGGGGGGCAGTATCCAGAAGTTTATGTATTGTCTGTATGAGATTTTTCACTGTATTTTGATTGCCATCAAATCGACGTCCCTTGTATATTCCTGTAAAATTTGGGTCACCTCTATTGAAAGCACTTTCTCGGTTAATTACTTAAGTCTCGCATTATGTAAAGATTGACATTTGTACGTAGCTCCTTTATATAAGTGCTTTTATTTGAAAAAACTTGCTCAATTAGTAGTGAAGCCTCGTATTCTGTAAAAGGCAGCCTGCCGGTGTGGCCGTACGGTTCTAGACGCTTCAGTCTGGAACCGCGTGACCGCTACGGTCACAGGTTCGAATCCTGCCTCGGGCATGGGTGTGCGTGATGTCCTTAGGTTAGTTACGTTTAAGTAGTTCTAAGTTCTAGGGGACTGATGCCCACAGATGTTAAGTCCCATAGTGCTCAGAGCCGTTTTGTAAAAGGTAATCATTTGTAGGTAGAATTTTATACGCGCGCATTTATTTTAATGCACTCAGTGTTAGTACTGTTTATTAGTATTTATTTGTTGTTTATTAATGTCTTAACTTACATTAATTGATGTTTGGTTGGTGTTTGCGGTGTCTTCTGCGGTCTGTTTGTGTTCCAGTTTTCTGCGAGTTGGGGTGTGTGGGAGCAGCGCAACGTTCCGCTTCGGTGCACAGAAGCTGTGACGTGCCGTCTAATGGGAAGTGACTCCCGGTTGGGCCCCGGTGTTGTTTTGGACGGCTGGTCTGCCGCTTCTGGCATTTTAAGTTAAGTCACCTTTTGCCCAGGGCAGCCTGGCGTCACTGCAGGTTTGGTTAACGTTTAACGTGTTTCATATATATTAAAAAAATAACATATGTTTTTATTTGCTTGGGAATGAACTGTATTAAATTGTAATTTATTGTACTGCTTGTGTTATTTGTGTTCTTAACGAACTGGTGTGCGTTTCGTAAATCACTTTTCACATTGCAAATTATTGCTCCTTTAAATAAATTATCTGGGACACATTTCTTTAAATCACTTTCTGATTGTAATTTATTGTTCCTTTAAGTATTGAAATATCTGTGTCTCATCTCTTTAAGTGAGAGTCCGTCATTGTAACTTGCTGCCTTGCTTGAGAAGCAGGCTATCTGTGATATTTTGGTATTGTCTTAAGATGGCAACGTGTTGATTGCCTGCCAGCCGGTGTGGCTGAGCGGTTCTAGGCGCTTCAGTCTGGAACTGCGCGACCGCTACGGTCGCAGGTTCGAATCCTGCATCGGGCATGGATGTGTGTGATGTCCTTAGGTTAGTTATGTTTAAGTAGTTCTAAGTTCTAGGGGACTGATGACCTCAGATGTTAAGTCCCATAGTACTCAGAGCCATTTTTTGTTGATTGTCTCTTAGCTGTTTGATAAATATTGTCTTTGAATAAATTGTTAATTACTGATTTGGTAGTTGTGTTTTAGGAGTGACATTATAGGGGCCTTGACTTTCCGTGCGAAGTGTACCCCCTTCCAGACTTCCTCAGTCACAGTATGGAGTGACGTGGAGTCAGCGGCCGCACTGTGTGCCGTTGCCGACGTTTCGACTTTGGAGCCGCTACCTCTCAATCAGGTAGCTCCTCAATTGGGCTAATGAGACTAAGTGCGTGCCCGTCCAGTCCTCCGACCAAACAGAAATGCCGAGCATGAGGGTCTGCCGTGTTGACCACGCTGCTACAAAGGCGACCACCGAGATACACAACTCTCACATAGTCGCAAGTGGCCGATGTGGGCGGAGTTAGAACACCCTTCCCGACAGGCGGCTCTCTCCACCCCTTAGGAAATACCAGCCAACAAAGCCGTATGACATTAACATTGGAACGCATTACCAAATACAGTATGCTATGACATTATAAGTACAAATTCGGTATTTCCTAAAACGTTTCTTTACTCTCTTGTCATCTTACCGCACACAAATGTGTGCCTGACTCCGTCATATTTCACTAGTATATTCTAATAACACGTCTCAGAGTACCGAGTGGGTTACGGGTAACGTCACTACTCAAGCTATTGGTTCTGGCCAAGGCGGTAGCTACATGCATCCAATTTCGTTACCCTAGAAAGCTAGTCTCACCATGTGTGCGGCTGGTCGTCATTCAGAGGGCTTAATACCGTATAAATAGTATTTCATATGCCAAAGAACTGTTAGAAACTTCAAGCTCATCTCTTTTCTGCGCCCTGTAAGTATCAGCCGTTTTGATACAGTCATTATAACATAGTTTTATTAAACTAGAGACTGCCGTGTGCCTGTCTGATTCGATGAATAATTTACGCACCATAAATAAACGGAGAGATATCTTGGACGAAAGTGATAGAAATTTACATAGATATTTGCGGAACGATATGAACGTCAAATTTGGTGATTGCAGTTATGCTTTTCCTCAACAGTAACAATTTTTAGGTGAATCCTGAGTTATTAAAAAACAATACTGAAACCAAAAACTGTGATATGTCAGTAACACGAACGTACCGGAATAGTAGTCAGCTTAACTCATGGTAAAGTTCAGCAATATTCCCACCATTTATTGACGGCTGCAGTAATTATTATATTGATATATTACATTTTTGCTGATTCTACATAAAGAGGGTAAAACTGTTCTCCGTTCATAGGAAGACGTAAGAAAGAGATAAATGGCTGAAAAAAGAAAATCCAGGAATGAGTGCTGAACGAGACCGAGACATTGGGTTTCTGTCTGACATGTGCCGCTGAGCCACTACACAACAGAGTAATAGTCTTGCTATATTATGCATCTCAATTGCATGAGTAACTGCAGACTGTATGATGCTGTAGTGCAAAGTGTTGTATGTGGTTATTTTATTTTGACTAATTTCAGCGATGAACCGCAAGTGTTGGAATACAGGTTACAACACTTCTTCTGGCACACCCCTTTTATTCTGTAGAGGAGTTCCTCGCAATATTTGTGAACATTTCTCTTTAATATGTTATTTATTCGTGTACTCTCTCGCAGTTTTCTTCGAGTTTTATTAATTATTCGGTTCAGTTGTTTATGAATTTTTTAATCAGCCTTCTGTAACTGTAGACTGACTCGCTCCATGACTAAGTAGGTCTGGCTCACTTTCTCTCATTGAACAGATAAGTAAATAAATAATGTGGGCCCATATATTTATTATCTTAAGAATGCTATTACACCTGTTCCCGCATTTGTTACCTAGCTTAACAGTGCTATGTGTAAAAAAAAAAAAAAATTAGAACTACGAACACTGCTTTCTGTACTTATTGCAGTTATTATCTAACTTCAAATTTCATCTGTCGATCAAACAAAACTATGAAGCTCATATACAAAAAAAAAGTTATTTCCGTTGTACGTACGACTGAAAGTCGCGAGCTAGGTGTGCGACCAATTTTAATGATTTTTATAGTGATTCTAAAAAAAGCTAATAGGTCTCGAAAAGAACTCACTGAATGTTAACGTTGCATTCCCGAAACGCGTTTTGAAAACAAAGGAGTTCCAATAATATCAAGTGACTACTACTTTTTGCGACTAATCATTTTTTTAGAATATTTTTCAAAAATATTTTAACTGTAAGTGAAAAGTGGTACTTAGGGAAAGCAGGAAAGGTGTGGAGGGGGCCTAATCAGCTACCGTTGGGTGCACAGAAAACACATACACTTTATTTTTAAAAGATCTTACTACACTAATGGCTGAAAGCCTTATTAGAAGAACTGCAAGTTATTTTCGGCTGAAGGCCACAAGCAGTGTTACAAACATTAACGGCTGAAGGCCGGAATTACAAGTGGGGCAAGTCAATACCATGTTAAAATATTTGGATAAATTTTAAACAATTATGACAACTTGTCCAAATAAGACGGAGTGATCCACAGACGCCGGCCGCGGTGGTCTAGCGGTTCTAGGCGCTCAGTCAGGAACCGCGTGACTGCTACGGTCGCCGGTTCGAATCCTGCCTCGGGCATGGATGTGTGTGATGTCCTTACGTTAGTTAGGTTTAAGTAGTTCTCAGTTCTAGGGGACTGATGACCACAGATGTAAAGTCCCATAGTGCTCAGAGCCATTTTTGATCCACAGACAGTGCTTCCTGGATCGACCTAAAGAAGGTGACTTCAGCTGTGTAAGCGGTGAGACAGGCGGTCAAGAGTTGCACTCACGCAACAGGATGGCATCTCACACTACAGGTAGCTTAAGGGCCGACCACCGACTAACCAATCCGCCTAACGTCCTATCACCGGTACAACGATGGAATATTTTTAGGCAAGGGCAAAGAGACGGACAGCACTACGTCTTCATAAGAACACCCAAGGCCGAAGGAAACACTAGAACCAAGGCAGACCTCCCCAAAACATATGTGCAGTACAATTAAAGAGGCTGTCGAACTACAAGCCGGGTCGGACGGCATCAACACGACGAGGAAAGGTACACTGACGGAAAGGTACGCTCATCTCCAGGGCATGTAACTGGGGCGTTAGCGGTCACAAGGCAGAAAACACAGCTGGTTGCACTTCACTAATAGGAATAATACTAAATCCAAACTATCATCAAGGAGTAGAAGGTGGCTAATAGCTCCTGCCAACCTGACAGACTCCTCTTGTTACGGTTCATTTCACCGACCCTGGGAGCAGCAACACGCGAACAACAGCGAGATCTCAAACAGTGGAGGTTTCAGTGCTGGACACGGTTCACTCAACTTCAAACGTCCTGGGTTCGGCCGCAGGCTGCAGCCACGCGATCCGACAGTTCCTGCACGCCGCCAGCGGTCCTGGCCCGCCTCCGCGCGCGAACTGCCTGACACACACGACGACCCGAAAATACTAGCCGTGGAGCCAAAGATAGTACCACAGTACTGGCTATCGATAACCGCTGCTGCTGCTGCCACTCGCGGACAAACAATACTAGCAACAAAGTGGCACCAATAACACAAGAAGGAATCTAGACGCCACTACCTCTGTTACACGACATCAAGCTATGAACGGCAAGAACGGGAGCTGCAGACGGCTCAGGAAGTTGAAATGAACGATCTAGTACCAATAATTTTCTTTATTGCGATCTCAACTGTTCATTTTAACTAAAATATAGCATCAGGTCAATGTTCTCCATAGACCATCTTGTCAAAGTTTATATTTTAATTGTGTTTGAACTGATTTCAGTTTTGTACACATCTGAACTATGTTTATTCATATGATACGTATATGTTATTGTATTTACATTTCCTAATTTTTTGCCAGTATCTGTTGTTCACAGGTTAACTTCGCTGTAATAGGCAATAGGTGTTTGCAATTGGCTCATGCGTTTGAAGTCATAACGATTTGGATAATTCTTTCTTGACATAAGAGACTGGAACAGTCATTAACAATAAGCAAAGGTGGAGAGGAACAGAAGAAACACGCTAAAGAACAGGAAGAGCCAGGTGTCACAGTGGTTAATTCACAGGACGTACGATCGAAAAGAGTGTGCTTCGAAACCGCGCGTGTCATCCGTCCTTTGCTTTAACTGCTTAAGTCAAACGCCGAGTGGGATCCTTTCCAAAGTATACAACCAATTCCTAGTCAGATCTTCATCCAATCCAAGTCTAATGACCTTGTCGTTGACAAGTAATCAAAACCTAACCTTTTCTTACATTACCAAGGAATGGCAAAATCGCTCATCACAAAAATACGATGGGACGCCTTCAGAATACTCTGTCAGCTACACAAAAGACGTGATACATGGCAAGCCAATGAACGTAAGCAAATTTACATAATGAACTATGTCCGAACTAGCCTCGAAAGGCTTAACGGTACCGACCGACCGCCGTGTCATTCTCAGCAGAGTAGCGTCATTCGATGCGATTATGGTGTGAGCTTACCACTCCCGCCGTGCTGTCAGTCTTCGTGACCTACATCTCGGCCAAGTAGCTCCTCAACTACCAACTACCGTCATGCGACTGAGTGCTCCTCGATAGGTCAACAGCGCATAGCGACTCTGATGGTGAACCATCCAGCTGTCAACCACAGTGCTTAGTTTACATGATCTGACGGGACTCCATCTATCCAAAGCGACACGGCCTTTGATTTTCAAGTGATACCGGCAATAATAATAATAATAATAATAATAATAATAATAATAGGTACAACATAACAGGCATGCACGGTGGATACAAGCAGAAACAGACTCATACAAGATGATACCACAAATGCCTGAAGTGATAATTTTGCAACATGAAGTCACCCGAGCAATTAATTCTACGCACAATTGGAAAGCCCCTGGAAATGATAAAATAGCAAATTTCTGGCTAAAAAAGTTCACCTCAACACATTCACATCTAACTAAATTATTTAACAGTTACATTGCAGACCCATACACATTCCCTGATACACTTACACATGGAATAACCTATCTGAAACCTAAAGATCAAGCAGACACAGCAAACCCAGCTAAATATCGCCCCATAACATGCCTACCAACAATCTACAAAATATTAACTTCAGTCATTACACAGAAATTAATGACACATACAACACAGAACAAAATTATAAATGAAGAACAAAAAGGCTGTTGCAAAGGAGCACGAGGATGTAAAGAGCAACTGATAATAGATGCAGAGGTGACATACCAAGCTAAAACTAAACAAAGGTCACTACACTACGCATACATTGATTACCAAAAAGCTTTTGATAGTGCACCCCACTCATGGTTACTACAGATATTGGAAATATACAAAGTAGATCCTAAATTGATGCAGTTCCTAAACATAGTTATGAAAAATTGGAAAACCACACTTAATATCCAAACAAACTCTAATAATATCACATCACAGCCAATACAGATTAAGCGTGGAATATACCAAGGAGACTCATTAAGTCCTTTCTGGTTCTGCCTTGCTCTGAACCCACTATCCAACATACTAAACAATACAAATTATGGATACAATATTACTGGAACATACCCACACAAAATCACACATTTGCTATACATGGATGATCTAAAACTACTGGCAGCAACCAATCAACAACTCAACCAATTACTAAAGATAACAGAAGGATTCAGCAATGATATAAGTATGGCTTTTGGAACAGACAAATGTAAGAAAAATAGCATAGTCAAGGGAAAACACACTAAACAAGAAGATTACATATTGGATAACCACAGCGACTGCATAGAAGCGATGGAAGAAACGGATGCCTATAAATATCTAGGATACAGACAAAAAATAGGAATAGATAATACAAATATTAAAGAAGAACTAAAAGAAAAATATAGACAAAGACTAACAAAAATACTGAAAACAGAATTGACAGCTAGAAACAAGACAAAAGCTATAAATACTTATGCCATACCAATATTGACCTACTCATTTGGAGTAGTGAAATGGAGTAACACAGACCTAGAAGCACTCAATACACTTACACGATCACAATGCCACAAATATAGAATACATCACATACATTCAGCAACAGAAAGATTCACATTAAGCAGAAAGGAAGGAGGAAGGGGATTTATCGATATAAAAAACCTACATTATGGACAGGTAGACAATTTAAGAAAATTCTTTATAGAACGAGCAGAAACTAGCAAAATACACAAGGCAATCACTCATATAAATACATCGGCTACACCACTGCAATTTCATAACCACTTCTACAACCCTTTAGATCACATAACATCAACAGATACGAAGAAAGCAAATTGGAAAAAGAAAACACTTCATGGCAAGCACCCACATCATCTAACACAGCCACACATCGATCAAGACGCATCCAACACATGGCTAAGAAAAGGCAATATATACAGTGAGACAGAAGGATTCATGATTGCAATACAGGATCAAACAATAAACACCAGGTATTTCAGCAAGCATATTATTAAAGATCCCAATACCACAACAGATAAATGCAGACTTTGTAAACAACAAATAGAAACAGTAGATCACATCACAAGCGGATGTACAATACTAGCAAATACAGAATACCCCAGAAGACATGACAATGTCGCAAAAATAATACATCAACAGCTTGCCTTACAACATAAACTTATAAAACAACACGTTCCTACATACAAGTATGCACCACAAAATGTACTGGAGAATGATGAATACAAATTATACTGGAACAGAACCATTATAACAGATAAAACAACGCCACATAACAAACCTGACATCATACTCACCAATAAAAAGAAGAAATTAACACAACTAATCGAAATATCCATACCCAATACAACAAATATACAAAAGAAAACAGGAGAAAAAATTGAAAAATACATCCAACTGGCTGAGGAAGTCAAAGACATGTGGCATCAGGATAAAGTTGACATCATACCAATTATACTATCAACTACAGGAGTCATACCACACAATATCCACCAATACATCAATGCAATACAGCTACATCCAAACATATATATACAATTACAGAAATCCGTAATTATTGATACATGTTCAATTACCCGAAAGTTCCTAAATGCAATATAACATATACCGTACAGCAAAAAGGAAGTGACGCTTGATAAAGGTCCACGTCACTCCATTCCTCACCAGACTTAACGTCTGAGAAAGTAAAGATAATAATAATAATAAACTTATAAAACAACACGTTCCCACACACAAGTATGCACCACAAAGTGTACTGGAGAATGATGAATTCAAATTATACTGGAACAGAACCATTATAACAGATAAAACAACACCACATAACAAACCTGACATCATATTCACCAATAAAAAGAAGAAATTAACACAACTAATCGAAATATCCATACCCAATACAACAAATATACAGAAGAAAACAGGAGAAAAAATTGAAAAATACATCCAACTGGCTAAGGAAGTCAAGGATATGTGGCATCAGGATAAAGTTGACATTATACCAATTATACTATCAACTACAGGAGTCATAACACACAATATCCACCAGTACATCAATGCAATACAGCTACATCCAAACTTATATATACGACTACAGAAATCAGTAATTATTGATACATGTTCAATTACCCGAAAGTTCCTAAATGCAATATAACGCATACCATACAGTTAAAAGGAAGTGACGCTTGATCAAGGTCCGCGTCACTTTCCATTTTTAACCAGACTTAACGTCTGAGAAAGTAAAGAATAATAATAATAATTACACTGTAGCTGGAGTTCAATGAATAGACACGTATTTTCCGTGTATTTCGACATACTTATATGACTGGTCTAAACCGAACTCTTTGGCCTACCTTATCGATTCTTACTCGCCGGTTAGCCCATATCCATATTCTCTCCCCTCTCCTCAGGGTTGCAGCACCGTTTCGTAACCGCTAACTCTCCCAGCGTTCCTCTTTGCCTATCATTATTCTTCTCAATACACTCATAGATGCTACACTAGTGCTGTTGAAAACTTACGGAAACTTTTCCGCCCCTCGCAATTATTTCGACCGCGAAGGAGTTTGAATCGGTTACCAGAGCAGCAGTTATGACCACGACAGCTCTAGCACAAAGCATGTAATAATAAGTTTTTCAATGTGGATGCTCTCCTTTCTTTCCATCCTTGGGAAGGCGGAGTATCTCGCCAAACTACCTACATAAGTTCGTAAGCTACCAATGGACGCACATTAGTACAAGAATTATGGATAATTTTTGACTTACATAGTAAAAGAGCCGTGGAATATAACAGTGCATAGGGAATTAACTGGAGCATATCCCCTATAGGTACAGGAAACACTGAGAAGTGAAGATATCTTGATAACTAACGTAGTGAAATTTCTTGTAAGTCTTCCTGATCACTAGTGCAGTGCTACAATAACGACATATTACAGCCCTACACATTATATTGAATTGTATTGTATGGAACTGTGGACCTCGAAACGACGGAGAGGCTTCGTCCCCGCCGTAGCCCTCAGTGGTACACAACCCCGCAACAGGGTACAGCAGTCCACCCACCCCACCGCCGCCCCACACCGAACCTAGGGTTTCTGTGCGGCTCTGCCCCCGGTGGATCTCCCCGGGAAAGTCACACACCAGACGAGTGTCAGCCCAATGTTCGCGTGGTAGAGTAACGATGGTGTACGAGTATGTGGAGTATGTGTTTGCTCAGGAATCGCCGACATAGTGTAACTGAGGCGGAATAAGAGGAACCAGCCCGCATTCGCCGAGGCAGATGGAAATCCGCCTTTAAAACCATCCACAGACTGGCCGGCACACCGGACCTGGACACTAATCCGTCGGGCGGATTCGTGCCGGGGACCGCCCAGAAAGCAATGCAGCAGACCGCACGGCTAACCAGGCGGGCTACCCCACGCACAGTTTAATATCACACGATGTGAGTAGTCGTCTTGCCAGATCTCACGTAACACTGTAACACAACACCGTTCGGACAACACGACGCCTGGACGCACCACTCGAGTGTAGAACTAAGACAGTTTAATAATGTTCCAGATACATTTATGATTGACTGACTCCATCCGAACACATCCCGGAAGGACCAACGGTACAAACCGACCGCCGTCATCCTCGGCTGTTAGACAACACCAGATGCGGATATGGAGGTGCAGGTGGTCAGCACACTGTTCTCCCAGCCATTGCCAGTGGTCTAGACTGTAAATATTTTCATGACTGTAAATATATTTCTGCTTTCAGTAGTGTCTCGACTTTGAAAATTATTTTCGTTTTTTGTAAGTAAATGCTTCTATGGTTTTCTTTAAATAATCCAAGCTGAGATCCCTTGCTATACCCGCAGGATAGGACAATAATTTGTGGAAAGGGGCCAAAATGAGTGGCTATCAGTTTCACTCAAACATACTACTTTATTCATTTGACAAACATTACAAGAGTAAAGGAAACATTAAAAACAGAGCAAGCCAAACATTAATTTTAAAACTTAATTCCTGGCTAAATTCGCCATTCAATCTCATGCCTCAACGGCAAAGCAACTTTAATTTAAAACCGGCTGAAGGCCAGTCACTTAAGACTCAAAAACAATAATTTGAATTTTAAAACGCAGAAGGCCTCACCTTAAAACATTTCTCTGAATTAGGCAGAAGGCCCAAACAGTCTCACGCCTTAAGGGCAAAACAACTTTAATTTAAAATCGGCTAGAGCCCATACATAAACAAACAACAAGGACAAATAAGAAAGGCAGCACATCAAACGGCGCTCAGAAGTTTCCAAGGGTCGGCCTCAAACACTAACGTTCGCTTAGGTGAGACAGGCATTCGGCCCAACAATTCTCAATCCGACGGTAACCCAACCGACAGACAGTCAATGGACCAAGCGACAGGATAACTTCCGCTCCACCCGACCAGCCCAAAACAGGGAGTTTAATGGAACAGCGCAGAAGGTATCGGCGCCCACAACGAATTACACATTCAGCTGTCTACACGCCGTGCTGGACAGCCACAACACGACGAGGAATATACACTGCCCGAATTTACGTCAACGCCCAGGGCAGGTAACCGGAACGTTAACGTCAACAAGGCAGAAGATTCCGCTGGTGAACTTCAATTCAAAAATAATCAAGTTAGGCCATACTCCACAGGAAGGCGGCTAAAATTTCGCCAACTTGAAAATACACATTGTTGCTCGCGGGAATGTCCCAACAGCGCACAACGAATTTCTAACGGCACAATGTGAACAGTTGGGGCTGGCTGGTAGATTAAGTAAAAACTCAAGTTTTGTGTCCGGGATTGGTGAGACACGGACCTCGTAGCAATGGGAACAGCCCCTCACACTCCGACCGCGCGTGGACACCGCTAGCAAGCCCGACCAGACACGGTCCACGGAGACTTCCTAGCTGCTCCACGCCAACCGACCAACTGCCCGTACACGGCACAGCCGGAAACTATAAGCGCGAGGCCAAAGATAGTACAAGGGTGCTAACATCGGTACACGCTGCTGCTGCGACTCGCGAAGAGAGAGGATAACAACATAATCGCGATAACTGCGGGAGACTAATCACAGCATAGCAACCAAGGTTTAATGCAAAGCATAACACGAGCCAGCCACAGCTCACAAGTATTGTTTGGAAATTACCTCTTAAAATATTGCATCGGTTCTGAGCCCAGCACTTTCGTTTGCGTCGTAAATTACAGGACAGGTTTTATCCACGTTTAATAACCATGAATCGAGCCTTACATCTAATTATTGTGAAAGCGTGGCGTAAATGATGTAAGCAACGACCAAGAAAAAAAACAATCTCGTGGCGGTAAATGTCCGTAACTACGTCAATGTAAAGTACCTATTTTGCACCACAAAATCAAATATGATACTGTAAATGACTCGTTATTGGTGCGTAGCGAGGCAAGCTAGAAAATCAGTCATTTATTTCACTCTCACTTGTTTCGATGTAAAAAATCTCCTCCGAGTCCGGGGGTTCCTGTGAAGTACAAAACTTATACTAACTGCTCGAGCAGTTGCGTGACTGTAAAGAAAAGTATTAAAATTCAAATTTGCAGCGTAATGGCGGTTATCCTGTTGCAGCCGCGATGCTATATTGTCTCGATGGCTCAGTGTGCTAGAACTGCCGTAAATGCTTCCTTATTTGATGCAGGTCGATTACAATGTCGCCGGCCGTTGTGGCCGTGGGGTTCTAGGCGCTACAGTCTGGAACCGAGCGACCGCTACGGTCGTAGGTTCGAATCCTGCCTCGGGCATGCATGTGTGTGATGTCCTTAGGTTAGTTAGGTTTAATTAGTTCTAAGTTCTAGGCGACTGATGACCTCAGAAGTTAAGTCGCATAGTGCTCAGAGCCATTTGAACCATTTGATTACAATGTCGAAATGTAAACATTAAATAACAGCTTACATTTAAAATATGTTTAACGATAACACATTATATAGTGGTAGAGACCTGGACGACGCTGGACGATCGTATAACTGTGACAGAATCCGAGAAAGAGCGCCAGTGACTGAATGTCAAAGGCAGAGACGCTATCTCAGCGGCCCTTCTATACATGTACTACATTGTAAGAGTCATACATATAAATACACTGTTTCATAACACATTATATCAAGTCTCTATTGTGATTGGATTCATCAAAGTAAGTTTTGTGGAATTATCAATCTTGTATTCCATGTCCATTGATTTTCTTTTCCACTAGTTGTTCCGTTATACATTCCTTTTATTAAAGTCACTCAGCTCATTAATTCGAAACAAACATAAAAATGTTCGTAAGAAATGCATATCGGGACATATAGGGCCTCCTGCAATGGCCATGCATGCATTTGAATGTTGTCTGTAATGAGCGTTCCACTACCGTTTCGGACACATCACATGTCACGATTTGGGTTCACATTCATTAACACTTCACGGTACGTTTGTTGTTCACAGGCTTTTACACACAGCAACTATGTAATTCGTTAATTAGTTCTCAGTTTATGAAAGTTTAGTGACACTTCATCATATCTACCAAATGCCACGTTGCAATCAAAGCTTCTGAAACTTATAAACCAGAAGTTTCTGATGCTTGTTGTTGTGTATATTATTGTAGCTTAATTTGTGTATACTTCTTACGGCTGTTTGAAAGTAAACCGTTTTGCAGCTTTTCATATAAACTTATTTTCTTCGGAGTGGAAATTTATTAGCTTAACCGTTAAAAAACTTTTGGTGTTCCCTTAGGACTCCGTTCATTGGGAAAACGGTTCGAAAAACCGGCAAGTGCCTATCTCCATACACAATTTGTTCAGATATCGATTTTGTCTAGCATTAGCAGAACATTTGATTCAACGAGAGCTACTACGCTAACACTTTAAAAGTATGTATAATTATACAGATCAAACATGAATGCATAATTATTTTTGCTACAAGCTTGATGTTTTACAGAATTTCTTCGAAGAGTTTGTCTTTCCACTCATACAATGAAAGTATTTTAAATTTTTTGTAGATCTTCCCCGTCGTCTGAAGTCTCCGACGACGAAGACAACCTTTTGGTGATGCATCGTTGTAGTCTGTGTGTAGATGTTGAGAAATGGCCGGCCGGGAACACTGGATCGAACTCCGAACCACCAGGCGACAACTGCTCAGCTGCTGCCGCCAACTTGTCGCTGAGTCGTTCCCGCCAATATGAATTCCTTTCGGCTGTACAACTCTGTCATGCATGACAGTGAAAAAGTTTAAAATACAGCATTAAGCACGGAATAATTTACGTTACTGTCTATTAAAATTGCTGCACCACGAACATCACGTGCTACAGGCGCGAAATTTAACCGACAGGAAGAAGATGCTGTGATATGCAAATGATTAGCTTTTCAGAGCATTCACACAAGGCTGGCACCGGTGGCGACACCTACAACGTGCTGACATGAGGAAAGTTTCCAACCGATTTCTCATACACAAATAGCAATTGACCGGCGTTGCCTGCTGAAATGTTGTTGAGATGCTTCGTGTAAGGAGGAGAAATGCGTACCATCACGTCTCCGACTTTGATAAAGGTCAGATTGTAGCCTATCGCGGTTGCGGGTTATCGTATCGTGACATTGCTGCTCGCATTGGTCGAGATCCAATGACTGTTAGCAGAATATGGAATCGGTGGGTTGAGGAGGGTAATACGGAATGCCGTGAAAGATCCCAACGGCCACGTATCACTAGCAGTCGAGATGACAGGCATCTTATCCGCATGGCTGTAACGGATCGTGCAGCCACGTCTCGGTCCCTGAGTCAACAGATGGGGACGTTTGCAAGACAACAACCGTTTGCACGAACAGTTCGACGACGTTTGCAGCAGCATGGACTATCTGCTCGGAGACCATGGCTGCGGTTACCCTTGACGCAGCATCACAGACAGGAGCGCCTGCGATGGTGTACTCAACGACGAACCTGGGTGCACGAATGGCAAAATGTCATTTTCTCTGATGAATCCAGGCTCTGTTTACAGCATCATGATGGTCTTATCCGTGTTTGGCGACATCGCGGTGAACGCACATTGGAGGCGTGCATTCGTCATCGCCATACTGGCGTATCATCCGGCCTGATGGTATGGGGTGCCATTGGTTACTCGTCTCGGTCACCTCTTGTTCGCATTGACGGCACTTTGAACAGTGGACGTTACATTTCAGATGTGTTACGACCCGTGGCTCTACACTTCATTCGATCCCTGCAAAACCCTACATTTCAGCAGGATAATGCACGACCGCATGTTGCAGGTCCTGTAGGAGCCTTGCTGGATACAGAAAATGTTCGACTGCTGCCCTTGCCAGCACATTCTCCAGATCTCTCACCAACTGAAAACGTCTGGTCAGTGGTGGCCGAGCAACTGGCTCGTTACAATACGTTAGTCACTACTCTTTATGAACTGTGGTATCGTGTTGAAGCTGCATGGACAGCTATACCTGTACACGCCATCCATGCTCTGTTTGACTCAATGCCCAGACGTATCAAGGCCGTTATTGCGGCCATAGGTGGTTGTTCTGGGTACTGATTCTCAGGATGTATGCACCCATATTGCCTGAAAATGTAATCATATGTCAGTTATAGTACAATATATTTGTCCAATGAATACCCGTTTATTATCTGCATTTCTTCTTGGTGTAGCAATTTTAATGGCCAATAGTGTAGATGTTGAATGCTAATAGATGAAACACGTGAGGGTTATGCATTATTATTGTTTATTCGGGACAAATCCTGATGATTATTTGGCTTGGAAATTTATTCTGACACATCTTCAACATTTACTGAACATGCCTTGGTTTTCAAAATGTTCAAATTTGTGTGAATTCCTAAGGGACCAAACTGATGAGGTCATCGGTCCCTAGACTTACATACTACTTAAAGTAACTTAAACGAACTTACGCTAAGAACAACACACACACCTATGCCCGAGGGAGGAAGCAAACCTCCGGGAGGGGGACCGGGCAATCCGTGATATGTATTTATTTATACGTAAGCGTACGTTGTCGCACAACTTTTCTATCGTATATAAATTCATAGAGCGCGGACGCTCGTTGGTACATTGCGTTCCGCGAACACTGGGTGCTGCGATCGTATTGTTTGTCCACGCTAAGTCGCCGATTGACGAGGTGGATGTCGGGAACGGCCGTGCCCCCGCATTACAACTGCAGTGGGGTGAAGAGCGGAGAGGCGAGGGCGGCGTCGTCTGCTTGCAGCGGTGCTGACACCACTACACGTGTTTAGCACTAAACACGAGCCGGCCGTGGTGGCCAAGCGGTTAAAGGCGCTACAGTCTGGAACCGCGCGGCCGCTACGGTCGCAGGTTCGAATCCTGCCTTGGGCATGGATGTGTGTGATGTCCTTAGGTTAGTTAGGTTTAAGTAGTTCTGAGTTCTAGGGGACTGATGACCTTAGAAGTTAAATCCCATAGTGCTCAGAGCCACTAAACACGAAACCGAAGGCATCACTCGCCGAAGAATTGCCAGCTTAAGTGACACTTCCGTCGGATCGGAAATCGGGTAACTTGTTGATATATTCATGCTCCAGAGTTATATCTATAACTTACGTATTATGTATGTGTCGAAAAAATGAATGTACGACTTAACGACACTATGAATCAAAAGTAAAAAACTGAGTTTTGGAATCTGCACATTGCATTTATTAAACGCATAAAGCAATAAGGTGTGCAAAGTGTAATTAAATGTGCCTGAAAGAACTGTCAAAATGATATCAACTAAAATCTACTGCCACTTGTGTTTGTTTAAAGATCATTGTCGTCGTCGTCGTCGCTCGAGGGCATGGTATTGATGAAAAATTCACTGATGGCCATTTACATTATTCCATCTCGTGTCCAGTACGCTTGTTCCAGCTGCTGTACATTCTTGCAGTAACCATGCCAGTCCTGTGCAGTAACTGAAAGAAAAGCAGCATTAACAAGAGTCAGCAATCTTTCTTTCGACATGTCACCCGTGGCATTGTTTTTCCTGATATTGTGTTTTATTTTGGCCTATGCCATTTCAATCGGATTTAGATCGCAACTGTAGGGCGGTAAACGCACTACTTCGTGCCCTCTGCTCTCAGCAATTTCATCCACAACGTACACCTCCACGGCTGGTTTGTTTTACTTCATTGCATGCTACTCGCCATTAAAATTGCTACACCAAGGAGAAATGCAGATGATAAACGGGTGTTCATTGGACAAATATATTATACTAGAACTGGCATGTGATTACATGTTTCATGCAATTTGGGTGCAGAGATCCTGAGAAATCAACATCCATCACAACCACCTCTGGCCGTAATAACGGCCTTGATACGCCTGGGCATTGAGTCAAACAGAGCTTGAATGGCGTGTACGGGTACAGCTTCCCATGCAGCTTCAACACGATACCACAGTTCATCAAGAGTAGTGACTGGCGTATTGTGACGAGCCAGTTGCTCGGCCACCATTGACCAGACACTTCAATTGGTGAGAGATCTGGAGAATGTGCTAGCCAGGCAGCAGTCGAACATTTTCTGTAACCAGAAAGGCCCCTACAGGACCTGCAACATGCGGTCGTGCATTATCCTGCTGAAATGTAGGGTTTCGCAGGGATCGAATGAAGTGTAGAGCCACGGGTCGTAACACATCTGAAATGTAACGCCCACTGTTCATAGTGCCGTCAATGTGAACAAGAAGTGACCGAGAAGTGTAACCAATGGCACCCCATACCATCACCCCAGGTGATACGCCAATATGGCGATGACGAATAGACGCTTCCAATGTGCGTTCACCGCGATGTCGCCAAACACGGATGAGACCATCATGATGCTATAAACAGAATCTGAATTCAATCCGAAAAAATGACGTTGTGCCATTCGTGCACCCAGGTTCGTCGTTGAGTACACCATCGCAGGCGCTCCTGTCTGAGATGCAGCGTCAAGGGTAACCGCAGCCATGGTCTCAGAGCTGATAGTCCATGCTGTTGCAAACGTCGTCGAACTGTTCGTGCAGATGGTTGCTGTCTTGCAAACGTCCCCATCTGTTGACTCAGGAATCGAGACGTGGCTGCACGATCCGTTACAGCCATGCGGATAAGATGCCTGTCATCTCGACTGCTAGTGATACGAGGCCGTTGGGATCCAGTACGGCGTTCCGTATTACCCTCTTGAACCCCCCGATTCCATATTCTGCTGACAGTTATTGGATCTAGACCAACGCGAGCAGCAGTGTCGCGATGCGATAAACCGCTATCGCGATAGGCTACAATCTGACCTTTATAAAAGTTGTAATGGTACGCATTCCTTCTCCTTACACGAGGCATCACAACAACGTTTCATCAGGCAGCACGTTGTAGGTGTCGCCTCCGTCGCCAACCTTGTTTGAATGCTCTGGAAAGCTAATCATTTGCATATCACAGCGTCTTCTTCCTGTCGGTTAAATTTCGCGTCTCTAGTACGTCATCTTCGTGGAGTAGCAATTTTAATAGCCAGTAGTGTAGATAACAGTTTAGACTGCCTCACTGAGTCATTGCAGTTATTTGTCCATCCTGCAACCACTCTAACAGCGTAATCCTGGATGGTTCAAATAGCTCTGAGCACTATGCTACTTAACTTCTGAGGTAATCAGTCGCCTAGAACTTAGAAATAATTAAACCTAACTAATCTAAGGACATCACACACATCCATGCCCGAGGTAGGATCGAACCTGCGAAAATAGCGGTCGCTCGGCTCCAGACTGGAGCGCCTAGAACCTCACGGCCACTCCGGCCGGCAGCGTAATCCTGAAATCTTATTCATGAGGCACTCTGTGGAAATTCTTGATGTGGTACATCGCTTTGTCCATACAATCACAGAATTGGGTGGATTATTACGAATGACAATATCTTCAACCCAGCCATCCCCGCCTATTGAAAGGTGGCTACACTGAGCCACAGCGCCAGAGATCGCGCTAGAGAGTATTGTTTCGCCGCCTCCACTGGCAGTTCTTGTCGAGACGAGGGAGTAGGCAGTGATTATTGAGATGTCGTAGTGTGCAGTGCCTGTCGAGGACTCGTAGTAGTCTGTTCCTGTTGAGAGGTCGTGGTGGAGTGTGCTTGTCGAGATGTTGCAGTAAGAAGTGCTTGTTCCATGTTTTATGCAGTTGTTGATCGGATAGACAGCAGATGGTTCGAATGGAAATACTGTAATGATCAGAGTGCTTTTCGTCAATATATATGAAGGTAAAATATTCCGTGTTTTTTTTTCATTATTTCCATGTTTTAAATAATGCGTCATTACAGGTTCAGTCAACAAAGCATCTGGCTTGTGTTCTTGGATTAGAGTGTAATTCTGGTTCTCTTGAGTAATTATGGTATTTTTATTTTCTTTAATTAATTCAGTATAAATGATATTTAAAATTTCTTGTGTTATTGAAGAAGAACCGTGCCAGATGCGTACGTTGAGTCATACTTCCACACACAGAACAGTTATACTTATGCTTTGGTTTCGTATGTTTTATAGTTGCTGGGGACTTAATTAATTAATTGTGTTAACGAAAATTTTCATTTCAGTCTTTGTTATTGTTCTATGCAGTCAGATTGCTTAATAATACTAGTCAGGGCCAACCGTTTACGAGACTTCGTAATCGGACAGACAGCTACTAAAGCAAAAATTTAAAATTATTTTCATTATATTTTAATTAAGCCCCCATGCACGTGGCGACCGCTGCTTCGGTTCGTCCCTTGGATGTCTTCTGATTGCAAAAATAGTATACAGTAGTATTGTTGTAGTTTAGTAATTGTAGTTTAGTAATTGTAGCCTATATTGCATCTGTAGATTTGGTATTTGTCATTCTTCTAATGGTATTTTTTTTTCAGAATTTAATTTTGTTGTGTTGTATACGCGTTTGACAATTTAGTGCAATTATTTCAATTGTTCGATTAATCGTGTTTGAGGGAAGCATTTGGTGTGAATGGTATTGTTGGTGATAACGTGTTATATTCTCTGTGTAATTTTCATATAGTGACGAGTTTTGCATGTTTTGTAAATGATTACGCGATCAAAGAAAAAGGCAAAAATGATGAATAGTGAGAATGACGAAATTGTTAACATGGCGAACTCGCCAACAGAGGAAAGTAGTATCATGAATAATGAAGTGGAAAACAATTTAATAAGTCGGGAAAGTAGTCAGGAACCATTTCAAAATTTTTCTCAATCAGAAAATTCACAGAATACGAGATTAACGATAGAAGATTCTGGAATAGTATCGAACACAGATAGCCTTACAGCTATGATGAAGGAAACTGGTTTTGCGGGAAATGTTAGGGGCGAAAGGAGTTTCGAATCAGTTACTATGGAGCAGTTGATGAGTGCTATATTAAATATGGGAACACAGTTCAGATCTGAATTAAAAACTGAGATAGGAACAATTAAAACTGAGATGGGAACAATTAAAACTGAGATAGGAACAATTACAACTGGTATGGGAACGATGGAAACACGGTTAGACTCAGTGGGATCACAAATAGGAACAATTAGAACTGAGATGGGAACAATGGAAACACGGTTAGACTCACGAATAGGGACATGTTTCAAAAATATGAAAGATGAATTAAAGAAAGAAATCAGAGAAGAAGTACAACCGATTTTGAATCCTCACAATAATAGATTAATTGCAGTAGAGATTAGACAAAGGGAACAAGATAGAGAACAGGAAGAAAGAGATCGCGTGATAGTACAAAAATTTTCAGAGTTAAATTTACAACGTGCACATGATAAGGAAGAAATATTTGAGAGAATCGAGGAATCCGTACCAAATGACAGAATAAATAATCTAACACAACAATATGAACAGTTAACTACCAAATGTGTCAATACTGAAACCCGAGTCGCGACACTTACGGAAGACGTAAGTAAACAGAAAGAAAAAATAGGTGACTTATCGGAAAGAGTTGAGGAAATTTCAGATAAATTGACAAATCTTAGTTTAAATGGGGACAGAGATTCAGATGATACAGCACCATTGCTATTTGCAGAAACCGAAGAGTACCAGAACATAAATAAGCATGTTGAAAATCCGGCAAAATTTAATGAACGCGTTAAAAAGGAATTTGAGGCATTACGAAAGCAAGTCAAACAAACTGAAGGCGAAATCGTAGGAAAAGACAGTAGAAGAAATTTAGAATCACAGATAGCAGAAGGGTTTCAAGAAAGTAATTTGTTTCATTTGCGGGATGCAACAAGAGAGCGCCAGGCGCGCGAACTTGACAATAATCGACATTGGGACTGGGACAGACGCGGTAGGTCTTTGTCGCCACGAGGAGAAAACTTTAACTATAAACACTTTTTGACTGTTCGGAAACTTAAGATCTTTCGCAATTCTAAGAATGACATACTTCCATGTTCATGGCTAGATCAATTTACGTACGCACTTCCGCCAAATTTGCCACTAAGTTACAAACTGAAATTTATGTGCAGCTATTAATGTCCTCAGGGGATTCACTACACTAAGTGAATATGTGCAACAGCGTTCACAGGGCCCCGAGCTGTAGTGGTTCTATTTCCCTTTTAGTTTTCTGCACCGCTGCCTACTCTTACACTATTCTTTGTATCTATAAAAACAATTCTTCTACTATCCATCTATCTAGACAGTAGGTAAAGAATAACCGGATTTGACTGTTTTCCCCTAAAGTGACTTTGGAACTTACCGTTTGGACTTACTATATTTTCTGCAGCATTCATTCGTAGTTTAAATGAAATTTTACCTGTTTATCTTCGTGACAATATTACTTCATATGTTGACGATATTCTTATTGCTAAACGTTCTTGGAGTGAGCATAACAAAATTTTGGATTCATTATTACGTATTTTTGTAAGAGTTGGCATTACAGAGAACTTGGAAAAATCTGAATTTGGTCGTTCTCATGTGAAATTTCTCGGTCACATTATTTCTACAGAAGGTATTCTTCCTGATCCAGAGCAGCTAGACGCAATTCGTAATTATGCTGTTCTTTCCACAAAACGTGATGTTCGTAGTTTCCTTGGTGTCTGTAATTTTCTTAGACGCTTTGTTAGATTGGATGATTTGGCCACACCTCGTTTATACATTTCAGTTGTGCACACTTTGGTCCCAGAAAATGCTTTTATAAATTACGAGAAAATTGCTACTTCAGTAATATGGAAAAACGTATTCGAACTGTTCTTGCCAAATGCAAATTATGTCAACAGGCTAAGCCGCCAACTATTTCTCACAGAGCACCGTTGTTTCCTATCATTCCAGCGAAATTAAAGGACATGGCTGCAGTCGATTTGTTCGGTCCAGTGGTTCGTTCTACTAATGGTTTTGCGTACATTTTCGTAGCAGTGGAATTGACATCAAAATATGTGTGTTTTACACCTTTACGCAAGGCAACAGCTCGTTCGGTATCTAATGCTTTCATCAAACATTTTCTTAAAGAAGTTGGTCATGTTGATAAGGTTATATCAGATAATGGATCACAGTTTCGCTCTAAAATTTGGCTTCGTACTCTACGGCGTCGTAAGATTAAACCAATTTTTATTTCACTTTTTCACCCTCAATCTAACGCTTCAGAAAGATGGATGAAAGAAATTAATAAATTGTGTCGTCTTTATTGTCATCAGAACCACAGAACTTGGGATCAGTATCTTCATATTTTTCAAAACATTCTGAATGAACTCCCTAATGACTCAACTTCTTTACCGCCTCTATTGATATTAAAAAATAAAGTACCAACAAATCGCATTTCTGAAATCGTTCCTTTTCCGCCTTCACGGAAACTGCGGCATTCTGAAGTTGTCAACCTGGCTCTACGAAATATTGCATCTGCGGCTGCTAGAAGAGAGAAATCAGCTAAGCGTCCTGGTCGTTTAAAAATTTTGTCAGTTGGTCAGAAGGTGTTAATTAAGTCTCATCGTTTGTCTCATAAAGGAAAAGGCTTATATCGTAAATTTTTTCTGCCCTATAACGGTCCATATAGAATTCGCAAAAATTTTCATGATAACACTGTTGAAGTAGAAACTCTTAAATCTCGACGCTCTAAAGGAATACATCATATATCGAACGTTAAAATTTTTGTGGAATGACATACTTTTGAGAAACTAACAGCTACATGTAAACATGCGGAGAATACAAGGATACCGCGCTGTGTTTTGGCGGCGGCACATACTCAAAGCAACAGTGAAGTCTGAGCGCCGCACAAGGCAGTCGTTGACCGCAAACAATCACTTCCTACGTCACGCGCCTACAGCTGATCGAGCGCTCACTGTGAATGCACTGACGGACGTAAACAAATACACAGTCTAATTTCTCGGATTAAATTCAGTATAAAGCTATAGTGACTTGATGAATTATGTTATTAACGTTCAGTATTTTTCAGGATACGGTTGTATAAAGTATTTAAGACCTTCAGGTAAATTCTGTGCGTGTCCGACGTTAAGACGACTTGCTATGGAGAAAATTTCAGGAAGAATGTAATTTCGAAGAAAAAAGTAATAAACTAAAAAGGGTAACTATTAATTGAGTTTATTTTTCAGGTAACAGAATTCCACTTAGGTACGTATTTTAGATGTAATTTGCTGCTCGCGATTACGTGATTCATACTTTGTGCTAATTTCATGTTCTATGAATTTACTTGTGAAGCGACGTGCTTGTGTACATTTACTGATTTTGACAATTATTGATTAATGAACAGTGTTGTTACTTATGTATATTATGCATCGCTTGGCTGCTATGCCTTTTCACTGATGTCATATTTTTTTATTATGTGCCTGCTGTGCTTATTTATTTCAATTGTAATTGTCAACTGATTAATTGTGCTGACTGTGGTTATGTATGTAAGATATACTTTGTGATTTATCTGCTTGCGCCTTCATATTTACTTATTAAGATTACGTATGAACATTTATTTGCTTATCCTGATATGATGATAATGGCCTGTTTATTGTGTAAGATACATATTTGCTGCTTTGCGTATGGATTGCATATTAACACATTTCCTTTCGTTGTCATAACTACTCTTTAATTTGGTATATAGAATACTGATATGCGGTGTACGAACATGGAGTTTAGGTCACACTATGGTATTAATTATAGATTGTTCGCTTGGCAGAGCCTTGTTATAGGGATTGTGCTGCATCCACTTGTTGACATTCTGTTCTCTTCTGGTATATTTACTCGCTATTGCATGTTTTGCTTACGCTCAGTGCCTGATATTTTTAAGATAAGAAAATGAACTGCTATAATTCTACGAACGACATTGGTACAAGAAACTGCATAGAAGTCACATGAGCTGGAGGTTTTATGGAAGCTGTATAAATTTATGCTAATAGGAAGGAAGCTAACGACATGACATACCAACACTAGGTTAGACCATTGACAGTTATTACACTGCATTTTTCGTGAGTAATTGAAATAGGAAGTGACACTTGACACAAGAAATACTCCACATGTTTGCTTCTTTTTGCCATGATTCTTGAAGTGGTGTACACACTGTGAAATATTATGATCATTAACACTCCGTAATCGTACTTAATTACTGAAAGTTCTTCGAACTAAAGGCTGTTAGAGGTCATGTATGCATTTCTTTTATTTAAGGATGGACAAGGAACCAAAATGTATCTTATAATTTATAATGAGTAGAAAATTTGGGTCAGATGGATTACACAGAGGTTGTGTGTGGACACTGTGTCTTCGGATTGTATTGGATGCTGAATTGAGGTTGCACTAGGATTTTGTCTGTACTTGTTCGAGGAGACTGACTAGAGGAAAGAGTTGTTATGGAAGTGAAATGATATTGGTGCTCAGGTTTATATGTATCGACGTATTGAAGAGGTATTATTGATGATAAGGTTTATATGTATCGAAGTAAGAGGTATTAGTGAAGTATTGAGATTATGTGATGCTGATGATTATTGGAATTTTGGTGGATAAGAGGTAAAGTAAGTGAGGAGCATTTTTTTTTTTGTTGGTCTATATGGAACAAGGAGGGTGAAGATGGCAGACTAGAACACTGAAGTAGAAGGAAGATTGTCTACACACACACTTTGTTAAATCACTAAGCAGTATAAACTTTTTTTTGGAGAGAGGAAGCATTTGCATATCTTGGCACACTGACAGTTGTTTAGCAACCGTACATTTGATTTGGCTTGGCAAACATTGGTCTTGACATGATGACTATGACGTTGACTAACTATTATTGACTGTTATACATTGCTGCCACTACTACTTGATACACATGATGAACATAAAATTTTGACAGAATTGCATTTACACAGTTAACATTATTCAACTACACAGTAGCACTAATGTGGATGAAAGATGAGTGAGTGTGTTTTGTGTGTTTTCCTTTTATAATCCCAGAGAAGTGATCCCAACCTATCTCCTAAATATTATTTTACTTGTTGTTGTGGCTTGCACTGACACCCATAAATATTATAGGTTTACTGCTATTTGTGTATTGTAATAGTTAATATGACAACTACCTGATATCATTTGTGCGTTTATTATGATTTGTATGTTTAGTGTAAGAGCGTTGATAATAATTTTGTTAATTGTGTGTGCACTCAAACTATTGTTCATGACTGAACTGTCTCATAAGTGATAGTGAATATTATGGACTGTTACCTGCACTTGTTCAACATAATGGGTGCCACTTGGAAATGTTTAATTTGTGCTAATGAACTTTGAGTAACTGACTGGTTAGTGATAGGGAATATTATGGACTGTGATTTGCACTTTTTCTACATGATTGGTGCCACTAGGACATATTTAATTTCTGCTGATGAACAGTGTGATTAGTGAAAGTGAATATTATGGACTGTGGTCAGCACCTGCTCAACATTGCTGGGTGCTACTGATGGACTGCTTCCACTGAAAAGATGTCACCTGTTGATGTCTGCAGCTGCTCAACATTGCTGGGTGCCACTGATGGACTGCTTCTATTGAAATAATGTTACTTGTTGCTATTTGCACCTGTTGACCATTGCTGAGTGCTACTGCTGGAACTGTCAACTACTTGTTTCTTGAGCTATGGAAAGCGTTTATGTGAATATTTGTATAAACTGATTATTTGTGTATTACTGTTTGTGAAAAGTTATGAGACTCTTACCTGCACATATTCGTCATTGCTGACGCTATTGATTGAACTGTTTAACCACATAATATTGTGTAAACTATTATGCAAAGACATATGTATGAAAGAATTTGTATTGCTTACTGTATTCTATATATTAGCTTATTGAAAGGTCAGTGCAAAGCCAAAATTTTATCTAGTTATATGATATTTACGCATTAATATTATCTTTTATTTTTGTCTGTATTTTTTTTGACGAATTTGGTGGTATTTTCACCACCAATGCTGGCAAAAATACCATCAAATTCTAGCCCGTGGAGGAAGGGCATATGAAAGGTGGCTACACTGAGCCACAGCGCCAGAGATCGCGCTAGAGAGTATTGTTTCGTCGCCTCCACTGGCAGTTCTTGTCGAGACGAGGGAGTAGGCAGTGATTATTGAGATGTCGTAGTGTGCAGTGCCTGTCGAGGACTCGTAGTAGTCTGTTCCTGTTGAGAGGTCGTGGTGGAGTGTGCTTGTCGAGATGTTGTAGTAAGGAGTGCTTGTTCCATGTTTTATGCAGTTGTTCATGGGATAGACAGCAGATGGTTCGAATGGAAATACTGTAATGATCAGAGTGCTTTTCGTCAATATATATGAAGGTAAAATATTCCGTGTTTTTTTTTTTTCATTATTTCCATGTTTTAAATAATGCGTCATTACAGGTTCAGTCAACAAAGCATCTGGCTTGTGTTCTTGGATTAGAGTGTAATTCTGGTTCTCTTGAGTAATTATGGTATTTTTATTTTCTTTAATTAATTCAGTATAAATGATATTTAAAATTTCTTGTGTTATTGAAGAAGAACCGTGCCAGATGCGTACGTTGAGTCATACTTCCACACACAGAACAGTTATACTTATGCTTTGGTTTCGTATGTTTTATAGTTGCTGGGGACTTAATTAATTAATTGTGTTAACGAAAATTTTCATTTCAGTCTTTGTTATTGTTCTATGCAGTCAGATTGCGTAATAATACTAGTCAGGGCCAACCGTTTACGAGACTTCGTAATCGGACAGACAGCTACTAAAGCAAAAATTTAA
Source organism: Schistocerca nitens (assembly GCF_023898315.1). Taxonomy (NCBI): domain Eukaryota; kingdom Metazoa; phylum Arthropoda; class Insecta; order Orthoptera; family Acrididae; genus Schistocerca; species Schistocerca nitens. Next base: position 370,027,344 of record NC_064621.1, read on the forward strand.
AATTATTTTCATTACATTTTAATTAAGCCCCCATGCACTATGTCCGCTAGTTCCGTTAAATTTAAGAAGTTCGCAAGATAGTGGAAACAGTTTCGTGCATGAAACTTCCTGATAAAACTGTGTGCCAGGTCTGGTTCTAGGCGCTTCAGTCCGGAACCGCGCTGCTGCTACCCTTGCTGGTTCGAATCCTGCCTCGGTCATGGATGTGTGTGATGTCCTTAGGTTAGTTAGGTTAAAGTAGCTCTAAGTCTAGGGGACTGATGACCACAGCTGTTAAGTCGCATAGTGCTTGGAGCCATTTGAACCAGATCCGGTTCCTAGGTTCGAGTCTCGGTCCGGCATACGATTTCGATTGGTACGGAAGTTCGAGAGCAGCGCACACTCCACTGGGGGGTGAAAATTTGTTCGAGTTTCTTGCATCTTGTTGTTTGTCTTTCAAATGCTTTAAATGGGTCTGAGCACTATGGGACTTAACTCATCAGTCCCCTAGAACTTAGAACTACTTCAGCCTAAGTAACCTAAGGACATCACACACATCCATGCCCGAGGGAGGATTCGAACCTGCGACCGTAGCGGTAGACGGTAGCGCGTAGAAGCGCTCGGCCACCACGGCCGGCAATTTGTCTTTCCATGGGTGTTCTTCTCAAACTTACAGAAGCAATGTGTGTTCAGTACCGGTACGCAAATACTATTGTCACAAAGGAGAATGGCACAGATGCGTCGAAACAAATTCTATCGGGTTTATATCGAAGTTGTAGGACGTTAAACGCACTACTTCGTAGCCTCTGCTCTCATCTATTTAGGCAGGACGTACACATCCACGGCTGCAAGAAACTGTTTCCACTAACTTGCGAACGTCTTGAATTTGTACCGTTAGACTCCCTAACGAAATGAGTTTACCAGTCAAGTTGTTTCACCAGAAGGCATTGTAAACATAAATGCATTACATCTGTGATAAAAGTAGTAAATACTGCTTGCAAAAATCGAAGAGTAATTAAAAGGCATCTCTTGGTGAGATACAGCGCCGCATTTTTGTTTACTTTTATCGAATACTTGATTATACAATAGACTACACATATTCAAAATTTGCCTACGACATCCTCAAATTTTTTAATGAAAATCAAGTCCTGTGATTTTAGTTAACTGAGTGGTGTTCCTTGGTAACATTAATTCCTCAAATTTTTGTGTTTAGTTACTATTTTTATTAATTAATAACAAAGCAATAAGCGACGACTGCTCTGGCTTTTTAAGAACTGCATTTCTGCAACAAGTACTTGCGGTGAATTCCTGAAATATACGCGTATTTCTTTAAAATCCGTACCGTCATTAGACTCTTGTTTGTTTACAATGTTACATTTACACTTACACCATTATGATTTCGGCTTCAAAGTGTCATTATCACGTGTTTTAAGTGTTATAAATTGCCTAAGATGGCCTGCTTGATATAGACTCTTAGAAAATGTCTAATAGTGTATTTTAATACTACGGTATGCCACATTAGGCAATTTATAACACTTGGTAATGGCGCTTTGAAGCCGAAATAATGTTGGTGTAAGTGTAAATGTAACACTATAAAAAAACAACAGTCTAATGGTGGTACTGACTTCAAAGAATTATATTATTACTGTGGCCCCGCATTATGAAAAAATTATCCCTGAAATATACTAGCCCCAGTGACTTGACGTAAACATGAATAAGTTTTTGTTCTAATGTAAACACCTCAGCAAATGCTTGCAGAAGTTATTTGCTAGTGGACGCAAGCCTATTGTAATATGCCGCATCTAAAGTAGCTTTACGTTGGCAGCGCTCGGAGACAAATGAATATCTTTCAAGTAGCACAGATTTTCTCCGCTCGTGGCTCTAGCGAAATCGTCAAGTTATTGTTGCCAAACAGTACATTGTCTGCCCCGCGTCGCCGACGGTTAGCAAGGTACGCGGACTGTTGTGTGCGAGTGAATCTCAGCAGTCTCAAACACACTGACCTAAGCTTCCCCGTATATAACCACTGCCTATACAGTTTTCACTGTCAGTTTCATAGAGGTTTTATCACACACGTCTTTAATACACAGCTTGGTGTTACGAGAAAACACGTTTATATCGACAATTTGACGTAGTCGAGGGTATTACACATAACGTTCAATATTGCATAGTTTTCTAACAAGTGTTCACACTTCATTACGTACATCACACGACATTTACATTTTACCAATCACAGTTTCAAGTCACTAACACGCTTTTGATTTAAAGTTCTTGTTGGTAAGCGGACTGCAGAAAATTTTTACTTTTTTATCTGACTTCTATGTGTCTTATGGACAAGAACATTTTCTTTACAAACATCGTCTGTAATTTTGACATTAGTATACATGCTTTATTTCTTTAATCATCCACATCAAACAGCAGATCACAAAGTGCTGCGTTCTGGCTACAGTCTCTGAACTGGATTTACAATACTCTTTGCCGTATAGTCAGTGCTGTATTCCTAACAAAAGTGGTGGGTGGACTCACCTAAATAAGATCCCACTGTCGCAGCACCAGTCAGACTGCTGCACGTGTAGATCAGCCTTCTTGCATCGCTTTCCTCGGCATGCCTGTGGGTTTTGATCCAAAGGACGTAATCCACGGGGTTCCAGAGATGTAGCGAGGGCCCAACAATTGATATCCACATTACGGATGAGAGATGACAAACAGAACACGAATTCAGCAGTGTTTTCATAACTAAGTTCATTGTGCTGAAGCCTGTTTCACAGTCCGATATGCTCACAGGGAGTGTATCAACAGAAAAACTGGTTTCAGGTTTTCCAAATGTTCTCTCCAATGTTGTCTATAAAATCTCTGAAACCTTCTCTTACATTTGGATAAGAAAGAAGACAGCGGCCCAGCATATTTCTTGGATTTTCTTTCCCTTCTAGCCATGGGCTCACAATGTCATAGGTCCATTTTTTACTGTTCAGAATATCAATCTCTATCACGAAGAATTTGAATTCTTGACTGTCATTCGATATTAGCCTAAAATTGTCGCTAAGGCTCTAACAGAACTGTTTCTAATTTGGGTAGTCATTCTGCTTGATTCTCTTCTGAGAACCAGTGAAACGTCTTCGAAGTATCCTTCAGAAATAGCTTTCTCAGCTTCCTTCATGCAAGCACCTCGCATTTCCTTCAGTTATTCAATAGCTCTTATTGATCTCGTAATTGCCCTATGTGATGAGGGAATATTAACACTGACTTTTGGACGTACTGTGCGGGGATACTAATCTCTTCAAGAACATCAGAAAATAGGTCGATGTTGCTCACAACTCGGGTCTTTATACTGTTTTCTGCAATCCCTTGAACTCTTCCCTTAAAGCTGATTTTCTAGTCATGTCATTCGAACGTCTATTTAAATAAGCATTCAGAACCTGCTAACACCTTCATACTGCGTGCCCTGACCTAAAGCTTTAGGCCACTTTGGATATCTTCTTAAGTTCTGTACCTTACTCATGAGCAACAGCTCTTCATTCTTTGAAGATTGATGAGACAATGCATACAGCTTGTTAAAAAATATCATTTACATCGGGAATCTCTTCCATTGCTTCAGAAACCCCTAACTGAATTCTGTGGCATAATCAACGCCATTTGACTAGCTTGTTGTACTTGTTCTTAAGTCATTCTAAAACACCAGAATTCCTACCTAGCATTGCAGTAGCACCATCATTCTACGCTCCAGTCAAACTGTCATTCAGATTACTTGAAAAAAAAAAACATGCTTCGAGAGACATTTTAGAAGTGCTTAAACAACCATCACTGATTTCAGACCTTACATAACAACTGAAACTGATTTTTAAGCGACAGATGTAGACTCATCAGTGAATCTTGGAATTCAACGGTATTATGGATGAACAGAATTTCTTCCTCATAGTGTCCGCAATGAAGTCTATGATGTTGCCACAACGGCGTTTACTATGCGGTGTTTTGCCCATGTGGAGGTCATTTTGAATTCGCAAATCCGCAAGTTTGTGGAAGTCTAAATATAGTTTGTTATTTTTTGCTACCAAATATGCTGTGCGAAACACTTTTCTTGTAAAATTATTTAAAAGCAATCTTGATGACAGTCGATGTGGACTTCTTGACCGGTTTCGACGCTATCGCCGTCATCCAGATGGTGAAAGATCTGATGTTGGCCCGTATTTAAAAGGCCGGCATCCATCATAAGTTAATATCGGCTGCGATCAAGACTGATTTTAAATAGTTTTATCACAAGAAGATCGCTGTTCTCCACAATGTTATATAATAACATATGTTATATATGTTATGTTGTACTTTCAAAAACGTCTTTCTGCTATTCAGTCGCAAAGTTTTCTAGAACACTGTCACGTGTCTCTTTTCGTTGTCCTTATGCAGTTAAATGGGCTTCGGGATTCCTATGTTTATGACTTTTTTTCTCAATGACGTTAACTGAGCTTGTTTACTTCCACAAACTGGATCCACCGAAATACTACTCCATTGCTGAGAAGTGTACACTCCCTATGATTTACAGAGTCCAATATTGTGCACATCTTTTCACACTGAGCAACCCATCTTGTCTTCCTTACTCTAGCCACTCACACTTCGTATTGAATTCTCTCCTTGTACCGTCGTTCCAACAAACAGGGTACTTAGATACGTTCTGGGACTTCAACAGTAGGTGTTCCGGAGCTACTATTCTTATATGAAGCAGATGGACCGCAATTAATTTCAAGTTTTTTTCAAACCACACGAACCATCTTCTATAGTTGAAACCCCGGAACTAGATTTACTGAAATAATTTGCCATACTGCGTTTCGTACATAAAACTTACCCCTTTCAATTACTAGCACAGTTTATACACTTTTCACTTAAAAGCCTATTATGCTAGGCTTTCAAACGGCAAATTAATACGTAGAACCGAAAGAGTCAACCAGTGCTGGCAGTGCAGTGCTGTTATCAATTGGATTCTAAATACACACACGAAACGCATGACAATGACTTGAAGTAAGAAATAGGTCTACAGTAATAATATTATAGCAGAGGATCAAGTCAAGATCTGACATTCGATCTTGTGATTGGAACACTGAAGACTGCAATAGCAGCAGAAGAAGGAGGGAAATATTTCTATTTTACTTATGTATTACATTACGGTTGAGGTTACAGAAAGGAGACAAGTTTTGTTGTCTTTGGCACTCGGGCATTTTAAATCAACGTTAACGCTCGAGCGGCGGCATTTACACCGCCACGAATTGGTTTTGTTTTCGAACTGTCAAGGTTTCGTGGCATATGGTGAAACGATAGATAATCAGTGATTAACTGAGAATCAAACAAGTAGATAGTTACGCGTTCAAGAGGCGGTGTAGATGCAGCCCACGCGGGAGCCCGAAGTTTAACTACAACATCAGCGTGCCGAAGAAGGGAATTAAGTATTTACAGATATTATTATCAAGTCACGCGATGCGAGCATCTGAAGGCGGATATGCAAAGCCGCGCAGCACCCGTCAGGCCGGCGCAGAGCAGCCCCTAACTGCCAAGAATGTCTTTGTAGGTGCCGAGGCCGAGCGGTTCTAGGCGCTACAGTCTGGAACCGCGCGACCGCTACGTTCGCAGGTTCGAATCCTGCCTCGGGCATGGATGTGTGTGACGTCCTTAGGTTAGTTAGGTTTAAGTAGTTCTAAGTTCTAGGGGACTGATGACCTCAGAAGTTAAGTCCCATAGTGCTCAGAGCCATTTTAACCATTTTTTTTTGTAGGTGCCGAGCAGTGCTCCAATGTGTGCTCGCGTGTATGTCAATAATAATGAAGAACGAGAATTAATTTAAACAAGAGAGCGAATTTCCTTTGATATTACTACACTGTGTGCAACTTTCCATTGTTGTGCAAAGCAGCACGGTCTGACGTCCACACCGTGAACGCTCCGCCGAGCCTTGTTCATGGCTTTTCGCAGATGCCCGTTGTTTGTCTGGGCCACTTACCAACGTTAGCTGACTTCACACCTAATATGCTCCATAACTCAGAACTGACAACAATTTAATTTACAGCGACGATGAAAGAGAATTACTGGAACAAGAAAATATTCTAGGTGTAAAGTAGTAAGAGGACGATCTACATCTACATGGGTACTCTGCAAATCACATTAAGTGCCTGGCAGAGGATTCATCGAACCACCTTCACAATTCTCTGTTATTCCAATCCCGTATAGTGCATGGAAAGAACGAACCACTATATCTTTCCGTACGAGCTCTGATTTCCATTACTTTATCGCAGTGATTCCTATGTAGGTAAGTTCAACAAAATATTTCGCATTCGGAAGAGAAAGTAGGTGATTAAAATTTTGTGACAACATTCCGTCGCAACGAAAAACGCCTTTCTTCTAATGATGTGCAGCCCAAATACTGTATCATTTCAGTGAACTGTCTCACATAATTCGCGATAATACAAAACGTGCTGCCCTTCTTTGAACTTTTTCCATGTACTCCGTCGGTCCTATCTGGTAAGGATCCCACACCGCGCAGCAGTATTCTAGAAGAGGACGGACAAGCTTAATATAGGCAGTCTCCTTAGTAGTTCTGTTACATTTTCTAAGGGTCCTGTCAATAAAACGCACTCATTAGTTAGCCTTACCCATAACATTTTCTATATGTTCCTTCCAATTTACGTTGTTCGTAATTGTAATTCCTAGGTATTTAGTTTAATTTACGGCCTTTAGATTTGACTGATTTATCGTGTAAGCGAAGTATAACGAATTCCTTTTAGCACTCATGTGGATGACCTCACACTTTCGTTATGTAGGGTTAACTGCCAATTTTCGCACCATTCAGATATCTTTTCTAAATCGTTTTGCAATTTGTTTTGACCTTCTGATAACTTTATTAGTCAATAAACGGCATCAAGTAACCTAAGACGGCTGCTCAGATTGTCTCCCAAATCGTTTACATACATAAGGAAAAGCCAGGGGCCTATAACACTACCTTGGGGAACACCAGAAATCACTTCTGTTTTACTCGATGACTTTCCGTAAGTTACTACGAACTGTGACCTTTCTGACAGGAAGTCACAAATTCAGTCACATAACTGAGACTATATTCCACAAGCATTCAATTTCACTATAAGCCGCTTGTGTGGTACAGTGTCAAACGCCTTCCGTAAGTCCATAAATACTGAATCGATCTGAAATCCCTTGTCAGTAGCGCTCAATACTTCATGCGAATAAAGAGCTTGTTGTGTTTCACAAGAACCATGTTTTCTAAACCCATGTTGACTGTGTGTCAATAGACCGTTTCCTTCGAGGTGATTTATAATGTTCGAACACAATATGTGTTCTAAAATCCTGCTCCATATCGATGTTAATGTTATGGGCCTGTAGTTAACTGGGTTACTCCTACTACCTTTCTTGAATATTGGTGTGACGTGTGCAATTTTCCAGTTTTTGGGTACAGACCTTTCGTCGAGCGATGGGTTATATATGATTGTTGAGTACAGAGCTAATGCACAGCATACTTTGGAAGGAACGTAATTGGTATACAGTCTGGACCAAAAGAATTGCTTTTATTAGGTGACTTACGTTGCTTCGCTACTCCGAGGAAATTTACTTCTACGTTACTCATGTTGGCAGCTGTTATCGATTCGAATTCTGGAATATTTACTTCGTCTTCTTTTGTGAAGGCATTTCGGAAGGCTGTGTTAAGTAACTCTGCTTTGGCAGCACTCTCTTGGATAGTATCTCCATCGTTATAATGCAGAGAAGGCATTGATTGTTTCTTGCCGCTAACATACTTCACATACAACCAGAACCTCTTTGGATTTTCTGTCAGGTTTCGAGACAAAGTTTCGTTGTGAAAAGTGTTACAAGCATCTCACATTGAAGTCCACGCTAAATTTCGAGCTTCTGTAAAAGATCACCAATCTTGGGGATTTTGCGTCTGTTTAAATTTGGCATGTTGTTTCTGCAACAGTGTTATGAGCCGTTTTGTGTACCAAAAGGATCAGCTCCGTCGTTTGTTAATTTATTTGGTATAAATCTCTCAATTGCTGCCGATACTATTTCTTTAAATTCAAGCCATATCTGGTCTACACTTACATTTTTAATTTGGAAGGAGTGGATATTGCACCTTACGAAGGTGTGAAGTGAATTTTTATCTGCTTTTTCGAATAGGTGTACTCCTAGGGAAAAAAGATGGGCGACGGCGTTCTTCCGCTTTCCCCGTTAGAAAAAAAAACCTGCGTATAGTCAAATCCTAATTGTAATTACTGCCAGAAGTTAAATCCACTCAGAGATTACTTCAGTAGTGTATGTTACCTATCACAACATCGCATGCACATCCACAAACTAAAGAGTCATGGCTATTCTTCCATGAAATAAAACTTCAATATGCAATTCACAGAAGATATCTAGATATTATAGTACAAAACCTTTACGTATGAGTTTCTAAGTCCCATTGTTTCTACCTATATGTAATTCAAATATGACGTTAAAATTTGCATATAAACATAATGCAAATCAGAATGAAATATATTAATTACTGCTTAAGACACTTTACATAACTTTTCAATTATGTATTTACTATGATATGTTGTAGGTCTTGTCTACCAGCTTGATTTTAGTTTGGCAAAGTACTGGTCATTACAGGGTAAATCTACCAAAGAGAGCGCAGTGCCAAAGAGAGCGCCGATTACGTTCCTGTCAGTTAACCAAACAGATCACCTCTTCACTGACGTATTTGTGTTCAGAGTGGTATCAGAAAAATCTCGTAGAAGTTGTGTGAAGAAATCCTGTATTTCCGAAATGAAACAGGTAAGAATCACGTTTCAGCTTTTTTGGTGTAGTTCTAGTACTCTTCTGCGTAAGTTACACCCAGAACACACAAGCAATAACCTTTAATTCTTGATTGCATTTTGAAAGGCTGTCTTGCAGTCTGGCATTATGCATCCACATGTTTTGTAAGTGTGACGTATGCTGCCATCTGTTGACTTCGCTTGGAATCATTGTTTCTGTACGAAAGAGCGCGCATATAAAGTCGCCAAAGACAGCATGCGTTCTCTTTATGGTTGATTTGGGGGAGCGGACGAAACAGCGAGGTCATCGGTCCCATAGGATAAGGGAAGAATGGGGAAGGAAGTCGGCCATGCCCTTTCAAAGGCACCATCCCAGCATTTGCCTGAAATGATTTAGGGAAATCACGGAGAACCTAAGCCAGGATGACCGGACGCGGTTTTGAACCGTCGTCCACCCGAATACGAGTCCAGCGTGCTGACCACTGGGCCACCTCGCTCGGTCTCTCTTCAGGGCACAACTGCAAATTTGTACCTCTTCAGTGCGTTGTGGAGTCCGAAGGAAAGGTTTTGTTTCAGTATGACTTCAAATTAAGCCCGAAAACCGGACTGGAAGCTCATCTAAACTGGAGAGTTGCTCAGTGAGGCCAGACAACGAATTGAAAATGGAGGAAGCAAACAAAGGTTGCCGGCAAAGTAGTCTGCTGTAAGGAAAAGACTCAAAGCTGCGAGTGAATATAGTTTTTGGCATTTCCAGAGTACTGGATCCAGTGTAGTAAGTGTGGGAGATGGAGGCACCAACAGTGCACTTCATTTGAGATTGATAATGCGTTCATGTGTGACAATTGCTAAATGCGTATTCTTTGGGCATGTTTTGCGTACTCTTAAGCTCATGTGAATGAAAGAATGCGCATTGCGCGTTTTTTATGTTTTCAAAAGTTCCGTAAAATTATTCTTTCTCTGGTGCTGCAGTTTTCTTAACGTGTACATTTTGTGTTAATAAATATAAGCTTAAAATGATTTTGTGTTCCTTTTGATAATAACCCAGATATTTACGATTATTACTTAACTGCCGGCCGGAGTGGCCGAGCGGTTAAAGGCGCTACAGTCTGGAACCGCACGACCGCTACGGTCGCAGGTTCGAATCCTGCCTCGGGCATGGATGTGTGTGACGTCCTTAGGTTAGTTAGGTTTAAGTAGTTCTAAGTTCTAGGGGACTTATGACCACAGCAGTTGAGTCCCATAGTGCTCAGAGCCATTTATTACTTAACTACGCACTCTTAGGAATGATTCCCCTACTGCTGAAGGCAGTTCTTCCTTTATCTGCATATATTCAGCCCAGAATGATCGCCAAGTAACACACACTTCACACTAAACACAATACACATTTCACATGAAAATAATTCCTAAAACACTTACTACTCTCAATTTATAACTACAATTACAGCTAACAACTACAACTTTGTAGGGATAGAAACCCTTAGTTTATATGTTTTGGTGTCAGCTAACAGATAGGCTACACCTATGTGGCATTCTCATTATCTTTTGTGGCTCTGCTTATAGCAGCTGCCACGTTTTGTTTCTTTTGTGCATAGCAGATGATTTTGGGTGATTCCTTAACGACACTAAATCATTTACTTCAAACAAGAGTGCAATCCTCACACCACAGTCATATTTTAATTTCCTAGCTTCGGCACGCTTCAATAAGTTAGCCAAGACTTCTGTGTATCTCTGTTCTTTGAATTTTTTCTTCCTTAGTAAGCGAGGAAATGGAACAGTCCATTCGTTTCTTTCCTCGCTACCTATTTACACTTCGGCTGGTGAATACCCACGCGCAGTAAGCGGTACATTAGTGTGAATCTTACCGAAGACTGACACACCATCGGCCTACTTAGTGTGCTTATTGGTTATGCAAGTTCTTATAAATCTATTGAATTCCTTAAAACCTCTCACCACCGGACTTGCTTCTGGGTGGAAGCATAATATTAATGTCTTCTTAATTCCCCGTTCCCTTAGGAAAACTGTTTTCATCTGAAACTGGTAAGCGTGGCCAGACACTAGCCTGAGGTTTGCCCACTTTGGGAATGTAGTCCTTTACTCTGTTTCGAATTGTTGGCGACGCTGTGGACGTTTCTAGAGAGTACAGCTTCAAAATTGGAGATACTTAAGACTACCTCTTGCTGTCGGTAAGCATCCCGCTGTCAGTTGACGCTAGTCGCGCGAGGTAGCCATGCCGTCAAGACGCCTTGCCACGGTTCGCGGGGCTACCCCCGTCGGAGGTTCGAGCCTTCCTTCAGGCATGGGTCTGTGTTGTCGTTAGCGTAAGTTAGTTTAAGTTAGATTAAGTAGTGTGTGAGCCTAGGGACCGATGACCTTAGCAGTTTGGTCCCATTGGAACTTACCACAAATTTCCAACTTTCCTAAAGGAGTAGTTGGTACTGTTATTTGCAGTACGTACTACTTGACCCCTTCATGTGTTTGATCTTCCCGCATAATTCAAATGTTGTACTTGTCTTTCGAATTTACTGGCACGACAGTACCTTTTTATGATTGTCGCACACTAACTAGCAACGCTTTATACTCAGAAGCCTGTTCAATGAGCTCGGTAAGCTCATTCATACCACGCGGTAGGTGTGATAAAGCATCTGCTACCACGTTGTCACATTCTTATTATTTTTAGCTGATACTCCTACAAGGCTAGACCCCACCCGGACAACCTGTCATCTAAAAGTTTGAAAGTAAGCAAAAACCTCAGAGCTTAATAATAGATGTTGATCACGAAGCGCCAAAGAAACTGTATTCAAATACGGAGATATATAAACTGGCAGAATACGGCGCTGCGGTCTGCAACGCCTATATAAGACAACAAGGACCTGGCGCAATTGTTAGATCGGTTACTGCTGCTACAATGGCAGGTTAACGAAGTTTAAGTGAGTTTGAACGTGGTGTTATAATCAGCCCACGAGCGATGGGACACAGTATCTCCGAGGTAGCGATCAAGTGGGGACTTTCCCGTACGACTATTTCACGAATGTACCGTGAATATCATGAATGTGGTTAAACATCAAATCTTCGACATCGCTGCGACCGGAAAATCATCCTGTAAGAACGGGACCAACAACGACTGAAAGGAATCGTGCAACCCTTCCACATGCTGCAGATTTCAAAGCTGGGCCACCAACAAGTGTCAGCATGCGAACCGTTCGATTAAACATCATCGGTATAGGCTTTCGGAGCCTAAGACCCACTCGTGTATCCTTGATGACTGCAAGACACGATGTTTTACGCCTCGCATAAACCCACCAACACCGACATTGGACTGTTGACGACTTTTCGTGCTGCCTGGTCGGACGAGTCTTGTTTCAAATTGTATCGAGCGGGCGGACATGTGTGGGTATGGAGACAACCTCATGAATCCATGACCCTGCATGGAACCAGGGGATTTTTCAAGTTGCTAGTGGCTCTGTAATGGTGTGGGGCGTGTGCAGCTGGAGTGATATGGGATCTCTGATTCGTCTAGATATGACTCTGACAGGTGACATGTACGTAAGCATCCTGCCTGGTCACCTGCATCCATTCATGTCCATTGTGCATTCCGGAGGACTTGGGCAATTCCAGCAGGACAATGCGACACCCCACATGTCCATAATTGCTGCAGAGTAGCTCCAGGGACACCCTTCTGAGTTTAAACACTTCCGCTTGTCACCAAACTCCCAAGACATGAACATTATTGAGCACATCTGGGATGCTTTGCAACGTGCTGTTCAGAAGAGATCTCCAACCCCTTATGCTCTTGCGGATTTATGAACAGCCGTGAAGGATTCATGGTGTCAGTTCCCTCCAGCAGTACTTCAGACATAAGTTGAGTCCATGCCACGTCGTGTTGCGGCACTTCTGCGTGTTCGCGGGGACTCTACACGATATTACAAAGGTGTACCAGTTTCTTTGGCTCTTCAGTATATTTTCACTGGCTTTCTATAGATATAAAAATGTAACTTTTTAACGGCTCAAACGACCGCTAAGGTTTCCATCTCCGTTACTGAATAGGATCGCTGATAATTTGTGTGCAGTCGATTGAAAAACCGATCACTCGGATTGCCTCGTATTGTTTTGCAGCTGTTCACTTCTTCTACTTCAAACAGAAATCATCGTAGCCCATGTGAAGAAACATGTGGTATCCTGCTGACCAAACGCACGGTGCGTTTTTCCGTAGTGGTTCACTATTCGAAATCTGATCGGGCACAAAACGCTGGAAAAACCAATGAAAGCCTTTAATTGCTTTTATTTCTTGTTTGAAGAAATTCCTCAATCTTGCTTGTTCTTAGGAGCAGGGATGATGCATAATGGCGAAATAACATGTCCTAGAAATTTGACTGGGTGTCTGCCATACTCCGATTTCTCAAGTTTTGCAGTCACTCTTTTTTCTGAGAACTTTCGCAGTATTTTCTGTAAAATATCTACGTGCTCTTTCCATGTTGGGGTGCCATAAGTAAGTCATCCACGTACAATGTTATTCTGCCCATGAGTTCAGGGCCAAGCAGCATATCAAGTGCTGTTGTAGATACACCTGCACTAACGTTCGGGCTCAATAGTAGTATTCTAAATTGGTAGCTTCTGCCACAGTGTATGAATGCTGTATACTTCTTATAAGTTTCAGTTAATGGAATCTGACAGTAAGATGATTTTAAATCTATTGATGTTACATGTCTAACAATTTTTGTATCTGTTCTTCCAGATTCTCCAGTCTGGTGTGACCTGGCACTGTTATTTATGTCTCTAGCGTCTAAAACAAGACGTATTTTCCCACCGGACTAAGGTACAGCAACTAAATGACTCCTATATGGTGATTAGGAAGGTTCTATTACACCCCATTCGGCCGTTTTCCTAATTTCCATGGTGACTGACTCCTTCTTGGCCCACGGTACGCAGTAAGTGACTAGACAGAATGTATTGCATTACCTCTTCATAGCGCTTGTACCCTTGATGGTACCTGGTTTGTCAGAAAAGACCTCTATCTATGTACATATAAGTGACCTAATTTGACACGCTGGCCACTAATATGGCACTCTGATTCTCGAGTTTTCGAGATATTCGGCTTTTACACCTGAGATAAATTATCCTATCGACTGTCTGTGTAGTATAACCCCTGAATATGAATCACGCTGCATACAGGATACAGGCACACGTACTACGAGAAGGGTGCTTTCAATAACTTTCTCTCCTACCACTTTTCAACTTGAACCTGGTATTTTATCATCTGCGACTGGGCGCAAGGAACGCCTATCATCCTACAGTTTTTAACCGGTAATGTCGGTAGTTTTTAGGCGTGAGAAATTTTCTTAAAGATTTCTACACTCAGTACGTTCGCAGGAGCACTTGTGCCTATGATTTTATTGACAGGTATGCCATATATGGTCCCTTCCACTACGGCTTGCACAAGTTCAGTATCCGTCTTCAAAAATGAAGGCTGTTTATTCAGCAAATATTGCTGCATATCGAGGCCATCGTTGTATCCCAACATTGACATGTCATTGCCATTAATGTGTCATGTTGCTATCGCTCCGCCGAACGGTCAGGAATGGAGAGCATATTGCGGCCGAATCTAATTTAATGGGCCGCCCGGAGGGGGCAGGTTTCCGTCCATTACCTCCACTATACGAATGTTTGATTAGAATTCTTCCATTGATGTGCATGCGGGCTTAGCACCTGCCCAATTGGTTGGCTGTTATTACTTTCTATGTTCGAATTACTAGTCGTTGGTTCCTGATCTGTATGCCATATTCCGAAATATCTTCCTTGCTTAGTATTTCTTCATTTCGCATTGTTATTATGGGTTGAGTGGTTTCTCCCCTCGTGACTCCTTTTTCTGTTAAATGGCTGATTGTCATGACGGTTTTTTATCTGTTGTGATTGTAATCACTCTTCATACCATCTCCATTGCCGTTGCTACGCGACAAGTGGTTGCATTTACCTGGTTCAGATGGACATGTATTACCGTTCCCATGCTCACTAATATGCTTCATGTCTTCCTGTACAAGGTGAATAGAGTGAAGCATGGACATAGATTCCTCAAGATAATTTCCGGATACATTGATCAACTTTTCTTTGATTCTGCGAGGTACCCTAGCATTCAATAAGCGTTTCATTTACGTACCTTTCGAAATACTTTCTCAGAATCCTGTTTTGAATGAAATAATTCTGGGCTGTAGATTTGTTTAGGTAAACGCTCTTGAATACTAATTGAGCAGAATTTCCATACAAATGCTTTTTCAAATGGTTCATGTGTATTGCAAGTGTCTGCCACATGTGTGGTCCATAATACTGGTTCACCTTGAATGTTATACAAAATAAATTGTAATTTCTGCCTCTCACTCCAAGAACAAAGTAATATATCTTTAAAAACTCAAATGAACGCAGCCCGGTGCCGGGTGACTAGATTTCTTATCAATATAAGATTGAAACTGTCTGTGTGAGATCAAGCTTTCTTCAAGTAATAAGTCAGAAACCGGAGGCGTCGCCCCCGCCACTGATGAATGTTGTATATTGATTTGACACTAAGTATTCGATGTGCATGCGTACTGCTGTTCGAATGAGCACGGAGAATTCTGCTCATTACCGTACGTATCTTTGCATGTCACACGACAGTTTACAGTATGCCTATTACTGTCTTGTGGATTGTGATTCATGTCAAACACACTTTATAGCGCTTCGCTGCCATAGCGTGTTGCCATGTTTGTTTTTGTGCGCTGTTCAGATGGCTCTGAGCACTATGGGACTTAAATTCTGAGGTCATCAGTCCCCTAGAACTTAGAACTGCTTAAACCTAACTAACCTAAGGACATCACACACATCCACGCCCGAGGCAGGATTCGAACCTGCGACCGTAGCGGTCGCGCGGTTCCAGACTGTAGCGCCTAGAACCGCTCTACCACTCTGGCCGGCATGCGCGCGTGTCATCTGACTGCTGTGTTGCCAACATTGTTGTTGCTTGGGATTTCGTTTGTTAGGAGTTGTATCTTACGCTTTAGTGAAGTTTCTGCCCGATCGGTAATCTCGTTATCTTTGCT
This sequence comes from Schistocerca nitens, assembly GCF_023898315.1. Taxonomy (NCBI): domain Eukaryota; kingdom Metazoa; phylum Arthropoda; class Insecta; order Orthoptera; family Acrididae; genus Schistocerca; species Schistocerca nitens. The sequence continues at coordinate 370,043,164 of NC_064621.1, forward strand.
ATCTAATCGTTTCTTGATTTCAGATTCTCTATTTTTTGCTTCCTCAGCAAATTTTCGTTCGACATTTTTATTTCCATCTATTGCAAGATTACCAATTCATTCATTCATTTAGTGGCCCTACTTCTGTTTCTACAGCCAAGTGTCGGGCTTGTAAAATTTATAGTTGCGTGGACAAGCACTGTACCAATTCTGGTAAACCTTTGTACGTCCTTTTTAATTCTGTAAATCCGTTCTCTGTTTCTTTCATTTCAGCGACTAATTTCCTATTTCACCCTAACTCATGTTCTACTTGTAAGCGATTACGTTTTTTTTCATGTTCGGCTAACTTGTCTTCCAATAGCTTAACACGTTCTCTCTCGCGTTTTGGTTGCAAGCGGTCGCCTTCTTTTTCACGCTTATCATGTTCTCTCTCACGTTCTTTGTCACGTTCTTCTAAGTTACGTATAAGTTCAGTGAACGGATCTGGTATAGGCGAACAGATAGCCCTATTCTATAACCCACCCGTTTCCCATTCTAAAATTTGTCTTTTCTGAGTCTCAGAACCGCTATTTTTCTGTAAAATGTGGTGCACCCAATTTACTAATTATTCCGGTTTGTTGCCGAGCATCGGCTCCAGTATATCCTGTTAGCTTCTCTATTTCAGTGCCTTGCATTTTTTTTTCTAATGTATAGCTCGCTCTTCCGTTTCCTAGCCCTAACCATGATTCGTTAAACGAAATACAACACATATTCGATACAAAACACACTAAATATGTATACAAGAAGCATCAATACACACGTAAATGGTTCAGTGCTGCAGTACTACAAGCAATACTAAACTATCTTCTGTACAATCACTTGTAATTAGTCGACAACAGGAAATTCTGTCGCCCCTCTCTGACGATCAATCTTGTATTCCTCGTAGAGTATTATATTTATTTTCCGGCTAGTCGTTTCCTCGCAGGATTACAAGAACCTTTTCATGACCAATCTCTTACGTATTTCATGAAAAAAGGACATACGAGTACATAAAATGTAATATACATTGCAATAGTATATAACTCAACTATATTTACTTCTGGCGCCACAAGTATAGGGCGCCAAATTTGTGGTGTCCCGAGTTTGAAAATTATTTTTGTAACTAAATGTTTTTATGATTTTCTTTGAATGAATCCAAGCATTGTGTGGATATTGAAACGTCCCCTTTTGAACAATTTTACAAGACTGTGCTTAACCTGATACACAATATTTTTTAGCGCAACGCAATCTGACTTTCAAAATTCCCTACAAAAGAATGGCCCTGACTAACATTAAACTATACCTTTCACAAATCACTTACCTCACAAAAATCTTGGTTACTCCCACTACTGCAATACAGCTAGCGCCACTACTGCCAGCTAAATAAAAGATTCAAACTATGGAAGGCACTAACTACTGATAGAGATAGTTAGCAAATGAAAGATATTAATAGAGAACAAACAATGTATTCACCTTGATATCATCATATATATAGCAGTTCATGACAAATTACAAAACTCCGCCATCTCTCTCCCCACATCCACCACTGCTGGCGGCTCACCTCCAACTGCGCAACACTACGCGCTGTTCACAGCCAGCTGCCTAACACTACAATGGCGAGTATTACAACAATGCAAAGCAGCCACCGGCTGCACACAGCACAGCCAGTGATTTTCATACAGAGGTGGCGTTACCAATAAAAAAACCTAAACAGCCTACTTACATAGCCCCCATGCTCCCCACAAAAAATTTTACAAATTGGCTGGGGCAGTGGCCAATACATATTTGTTAAAATTTTTCATAATCGTAATTACAATAACAAAGAAATCAAATTCACACACTTATTGATACAATGTTGGTCAAAAGCTAAAATTTTCTCACAGTCCATAAAGACAGTCCTGATCATTCATCACATTGCAGTGTTTTTCTCAAAGTCTGAGCAGTAAAAGAAAATGCATACGGAAGTAGTGGATTTCCATGCAGTCTTGAAGAAGTAGCGTTGTCCTTCCAATGGAAAGACAGTGCTGACTCGTGACATGCTGACAGGTAATGGGCCACAACAGAGCAAACCCACAGCGGAGTCAGTCGAAGTTTTGAAGAGTATTGGTGGGTAGGTCATCACAGAGCAGACCCACTGTAGTCCTGGTAGAGATTACGGTATTGGTGGGCCACCAGAGGTGCAGACCCACTGCAGTCCTTGTAGAAATAATGGTACTGGTGAGTCAGCAAAGACGCAGACCCACTGTAGTCCTTGTAGAGACGGCCAGCAGCCATCTGTTGCAAATGTGCAGGTGCACAATCACCATTGAAGAGTCTTGCGGACAATATAGAAAGTCCATAAACCACCACTTGTGCACTCACAAAGTTTTTGGAACTGTCCTTAGAACCAGCAATGCTGTTATCTAGTCCCTTGCTGAATTATTAACACATGTGCAAACACTAACAGTCCCTACTTCTCACATATTGTCCATATACTATGACCAACAGAAACGTGTGCAATGAAATGTAACTTACAAGTTACTTAATTTGATGAACTGGTATCAATTACAATTTTATAGCATAAGAATACAATAACAACGGTACAAAATACATCATTAAAAACATAATAATACAGATAACATTTGTAGGAATAAGGGCTTTACAAAAGAATAGAAATAAACATATACATCAGTGTTACAGGAATTATGACATGAGTACATACATAAAAGATCAGAATAACTTTCACAGAACAGAATTAATAATGTCTAAACATCTTTACAAAGTAAATAACATATTATTAATGCCAATTGTATTTGAGGATAACAGTATTCCTCATCATAGTGAATGTAACTTAGTATTAGAAGAGAAAAAAGTACACAGAGACAGGAAGAAAACAAATACACAAGGGTACACAAACACATAGGGGGATAACACAATGGAAAGGACAGGGTTCGTTTTCAGTGTAGCTTTTTGTACTGCTGTATTTTGCGAACAAAACCGTTTTTGTTCTAGGAGATCTCCCTTCGTTCATCATTATTCCCAAAAAGTCCTATCTGTACCTCTTTTCTGTATTCTAACTATATTTCTGTCAAAATAAATATGGCTCATTGTACAATACTCATTTAGGCCCAAATCGTTTTCATATAACCTTCAAAGCATTCTTTCCCTATTCTCCACAGTTAGGTTCTTATATAGTCTACCCCCTCTTAAGCTAACTTAAATCTACTGAGCTCAGATGCTAAACTAAGGGACGAGGCAATGCAGCAGCACATAACATATTAACACAAACATCAATGACAAAAAAATGGAAAATTGCAAAGCAAGCTACAGTAAATCTAAATTACCAAACAATGCAACATTACAACTAATATGAGCCAATGTGCAGCAGCAAGAAAAATAAATCAGTAGTAAAACTAGCTTAACAGAGTAATACAAAGTTAAATTCAGTAACACTATGCCTGGCAATCAGCAGAAGCAAAGGTAATAATTATATCTAAACATGACATAGCTCAAGCAGAAAAAAAAATATTACACTAAAAATGGTCATGTCTAATACCTATGTCACATCTTAACACTAGAGAGATGCATCACGAGAACTTACACTAGCAGATAAGTTACCAAATCGTAAAGAAATTATTTATGCAATTCCTGTGAAGGGAAATGTCTATTTGTGCTCCCTCATTTTTTTTAAATATATCACAAAACTATTATTTACTGGATCTGTAGACAGAAAATATTTATATACATCTATAAAATTTTATTTTAACCAATGCTGCAGTGCAGCTAGAAACTAGATATTAAACGAAATAAGCAAATATATACATAAAGCAAGCCATATGGCATTTCATAAGGCAGTAAAAACTCTCTCAATTTTCGAGAAAGACACTTGTCATAGTCAGGTGTGCAGATGTAAAAATATTTCTCGTCATTTCATTAGGCATTTCAGTAAATATCATAAATTAAGAGCTCCACAGTGTCAACATATGTTGTCAAGTTGGACCGTGTCGTTTTTGCGATGCTCTCTACAAAGGAAAGTCAATAGCGAGGATAATGGCCTCCCTTTTTTTTTCTACCTGTGCCGCTGAAAAGGGCTCACAATAATGGCTTTTTCTCCAGGCGTCTGACACAGCTGGGTGCCCGTGACGCATTACGTGCAGGCGGTCACTTAACTTTGTTACGGAAATATTTACGACAGCAGTTTCCGCTACAGTGGCAGTCTTATATAAAAAAAATTCACAGGTTGAGAATTTGGTTACAAATGTGTAGAAACAAAATCCTATTGATATAACAGTGTCCAAAAAATTTTCGTCGCCATTGTGATACATTCACCCATTTACACACATTTCATAACCTTAAAGCACGATTTCTCGGTTTCCAACATCCTTTTTCACAAACCACAGTCCCTAAACACTATTCATTACTCCTTACCTTATTATACATATACATATTCGTCGACACTTCAATATTGCATCGTAACATACGTAGCATAATCAGATTCCTCATATAGCATCATCTCATTGAACATAAACATACCTCAACAGCATAATACACATCGTCGTCGTAAAAATAACATCATAACACCTCAGTCAACTCTCAAAATCGTCGTAGCTTCCTCCAATAGTTTCAAAACCTAAAAAAATTCTCTGCTCATGTCAAAAGTGTCATCTGCCTCAAACGTACTTTAAAATCATGATCCCATACCTAATATATCATTCAAAGCTCTCATAGTATCACAATGGTTCCAAAAAAATATGAACAGTTCACAAAGTACAGACAAAATACAATTTCGTAAGTGTGAAGTTATCCAACGGTATAACTACATAAACATCTGTCACTGAGGTAGTAAAAAAATGTTTGTTTCTTTGTTAAATAATCAGATAGCTGTGTAATTTATGTGTTAGAGAAATATGGTACCGATGTGTAAAGTTGTATAAGCAAATACCATTTTAGCTAGGGCTCCTTGTGCTCGCCAAACACATGGTACACAAAGTAAGCGTTTAACCCCCTGAGGATTAATGTAATTATACCCTCAGGTGTTACAGATTACAGCAATGGAATGAAATGTATCATGGAAAACTTTCTTTGTAATTCAAAAATCTTGAAAAATAAATGGCATAAGTACAAAATTAATCTCTCAAATGCGTGTCCTGTAGCGCTAAATGTGCATCTTGCTGTAAGATAATTCTGTGGAAGTGTCGTAGTTATCGTCCTCCGAAAGCTAAGTTCTGCAGAAGTCAATGTACTTACCTCATCATAAACGAAAGTGAAATGCTTTGCTTATAGACATCGTAGTTATTACGTACCTTACCATGATCAAGAAAGTACTATAATGTAACGTATTGTTGTGCTACAGAAAAGGCTGTCTCATTGTAGCTATACCACAAAAGCTACTACTAAAACATGTTTTACTTTCCAGAATAAAACAGAAAACTGTGCAGATATAAAACAGAAACACTGCAAAAGCAACATTGTAAATTGTCACTCATTAGTAGCATCGTGATAAAATCTTGTAGCTGTCACATAAACTAACCACTATGTCATCTGGTATCTCACTGAAAGTACTTTAAATCCAGAATGTATTTTCAAGTAAACCAAAATGTAGCATTAAAATCTCATTAGCAGTACCAGTATGTGTCCTAAGTATGTAAGCCTGATGTCGTTACGTAATCTTGTAACTAACAAGCAAGAATGTACAAATAACAACACTGTGTCGTCTGTTCACTATAACAATGCATTCGTAATTTCTGTTTAAATAAGTTCTCTTGGTTCTTGACTGGATATTTAACTTCAAACATTGTTGCATGTTAACAGATTCTAAGTCTGACAAAGCATACTAGAAATGTGAAGTGAAAAGTTTTATGGCAAACACAAAGTTAAAAAGCAGAATATCTTTCAATAAACGGTTTTACATGGGATATGTGGTGTAAACCTTTACTCTTCCTAGTACGCAGAGTTTCAACTTCAACGCAATTATCATGCGGTATACGTCGGTAAGAATACTGGAACTTTTCTCAAGGTTAGCGTCTTATGTTATTTTTCTCGGAGCCAGCAGGCGCACGCGGCTGCCTGCTGTGCGAGTCATTGTCTGTCTCTTTGTTGGCGCGCGCCGTTATTGGGATTAGGAGACCTAACTTCTACAAATTCACTTTGACGAGAAGGCCCTGCCCTGTTTAAATCCCGCCAGTTCTGATGCAATTCAGGTCTGTCGTTACGAATATATCGTCTGTCGTCATGTCGGTAGTTTACATAGTTTCCTGTTTGTCGGTCATGTGGTGGAGAATTTCTCCCTGAATCGTAACTGCGCGCTGAACTGTTACGTCTGAAAGTATTCTGTCTCCCTTGATAATAATAGTTCTGGTTACCATATTGTCTGTTTCTCTGATTGTCTCTGTGATAGTCATTACCACGGAAAGGTGATCTTTCCCTGTAATTATTATTCTGCCAGCGGTTGTCATAAGGGTGGTGTCTGTTTTGGTCACGAATTGTGTTGTGAGAATAGCCTTGTCGTGTCCATTTATTATTTCTGTCATCACGGAAATGTGGCTGATGTGACCTGTAATTGTTGTTTTCATGTTTTCGCGTTCCGCGATTGTCAGTGTCAATTTCCAGTTCTTGGAACAGTCCCTGAAAAGCCTCAATGTCTTCTTTGCAACGTCCTGCTAAAATAATATGCCGTAAATGTTGAGGTAATTTGATTAAGCAAATGCGGATGAGTTCTGAGGGGCTGTATGGGTTTGACAGGTACTGATTCTTGTGCAACATGTCTTCAAAATGTTTCACAAGACTGGACAATTCAGATTGTTCGAAATGTTTCATCATTATGATGCCATGTTTTACTCGGTCTTGTGTGGCTTGAGACCAATATGCTGATAGGAAGGCATGGTAAAATTCTCCTTCACTGTGACAATCGTGAATGACCGATCGCATTCTTACAGCTGGTTCATTCTCTAAATAGCCACACATAAATTCTAATCTGTGCTCTAATGACCAGTTGGGAGGAAAACAATGAGAGAATTGATGGAGCCACGCTTGTGGATGAATGTCGTTGGCAGATTTCTTAAACGTTTTGAATTTACGTGTAGTAATGAACAGCTTATAGTCAAAATCATCGTGTCAGCGAGTCGCATATCAGTCATTGTTACGTCGTGTCGGCGGTTCCATCTCAAAATCCAATGCGCCTTGCCAATTTCTTTCATAATTTCCGAAGTGTCCTGTGTTATTATTTTGTGGTTGTTCCGTATTTTTATGTCCCTCTTCCCGTGTTGGAGCGCGAGTGTCCTCTGAAGTATGTAATTCTTGTATTACCTGCGTCAACTGATCTTGTACTTCCCGGATTACTCTTTTGTACTGTGTATTGATTTGATTTTGATTTTGTTTGAATTTTCTAATTTGTTCATACTCTTCTGTGTCAGTGAAGGCTACAGGTCTTGTGTCATTCAGATCATCATCTACCTTTGTAGATAAGTTAGTGACCTGATCCGAAAGTTCGGCTACTTTCTCCGATAGTGAACACATTTCCTCAGTGTGTTTTTCTGAACCAAGTTTCAGAGCGTCTATTTGTGTTGAAATCGAATCTACTGTGTCCTTCAAGTTTTCCTGAGTTTTTGCAAGTTGCGTAACCGAATCGGTAGATGCAACTGAGTCAAATTTAGCTTGCAAGGTCTCATGATTTTCATGAACAGTAGTTTGCAGTTCTTTTATGGCTGCTTCATGATTCTGTAGTGCATTTTCATGACGCGAAAAAATAGGTTGGAAATGCTCACAAATTTGTGTTTTTACGTCATTACAGACTTTTTGACATTTCGATTCAATGTGATGTAACTCAGTAGTTAAATCCTCGCGTGTTTGTTCAAGAGTTTGCTCCAATGAGTCTAACTTTTGAAGATTTTGTTCCATTGCGTCTAACTGTTGCTGTGTTTGTCTCTGGTATTGTTCCATTGTGTCTAACCGTTGTTGTGTTTGTCTCTGATTTTGTTCCACTGTGTCTAACTTTTGAAGATTTTGTTCCATTGTGTCTAACTTTTGTAGCTTTTGCTGTGTTTGACCCTGATTTTGTTCCATTTGTTTCTGATTTTGTTCAAGCGTTGTGTCTAACTTTTGTAGCCTTTGTCCCATTTGTTGCATTAACTGTAATAACAATGCACTGGTGTCTGAAACACGTTCCTCAGTGCTTTTCGGCAGTGAAGTTGCACCGGCAACATTCACATTTTGACAAGCAGAAAATGTGTCTTGACTTATTTGAGAAAACGGTGAGGACCCAAAACCTGAATCTACAGTATTTGCAAAATTGTGTCCTGTCATTTCGGATTCCTGAGGCGAGCTGTTGCCGACCGATCGATCGATAATGCTTCCCTCTTCACTAATTGTTTCACTGTCCACGCCATTGTTTGCCGCCCGCTCCATTTCCCTATGCACAGTTACCAAATTACTACTTTGAATATTAGTTAGTTCATTACACGGTGGCGCTAACACACTGCTTTCGTCTTTACTGTCATTTCTCAGTTTACTTTGGAGCCTAGTATTACGTTTTTCACACGCCATTATTGTCACAGTATTTCACACGACAACACAGAAAAACACAATTTGAAGAGCAAAAATAAGAGAACACATTAACATAACACTGAAAATAATATCTAGTTAATTGCAGCTGTGAAATACTTGGTGCAAATCTACATACATGCCACAACTGTTTTACTGTACAACAACGAAAAACTACAACTACATTGGAAATTCTCTTTATAATTACGCGCTGGCAATAAACAAAAACTACACTAATTACACAAACTACAAAAAAAAATCAGAAGATTCCAGTGAGGTATCCTCGGCTAGGGGTCGACATATGAAACGTCCCCTTTTTTTGAACAGTTTTACAAGACTGTGCTTAACCTGATACACAATATTTTTTAGCGCAACGCAATCTGACTTTCAAAATTCCCTACAAAAGAATGGCCCTGACTAACATTAAACTATACCTATCACAAATCACTTACCTCACAAAAATCTTGGTTACTCCCACTACTGCAATACAGCTAGCGCCACTACTGCCAGCTAAATAAAAGATTCAAACTATGGAAGGCACTAACTACTGATAGGGATAGTTAGCAAATGAAAGATATTAATAGAGAAAAAACAATGTATTTACCTTGATATCATCATATATATAGCAGTTCATGACAAATTACAAAACTCCGCCATCTCTCTCCCCACATCCACCACTGCTGGCGGCTCACCTCCAACTGCGCAACGCTACGCGCTGTTCACAGTCAGCTGCCTAACACTACAATGGCGAGTATTACAACAATGCAAAGCAGCTACAGGCTGCACACAGCACAGCCAGTGATTTTCATACAGAGGTGGCGTTACCAATAAAAAAACCTAAACAGCCTACTTACAAAATTAGCTCGTAAAATATTGCTTGGGTTCTGAGCCTAGCACTTTCGTTTGCGACGTCAACTACATTTCGTTTGCGACGTAAACTACAAGGCAGTTCTTAGCCATATTTACTGTAAAAACCACAAAATGAACGTTGCATCTAATTATTGTGGTTACGTTGCGTCAACGCTGATAAAGCAATGACCAAGGAAAAACAGTCTCGTGACGACTAGCGTTCGTAACTACGTCTACATAAAGTACCTATTTTCGCACCAAAAAATCAACTATAAATGACTATCATTGTAAATATTTCTCACTATAATGTTTTAACAATACGTAGTTCCACACATTTCCTTCATATCATGACTTGAAACTACGTCTTTGTTGATGAGTAGCCAGGCCAACTCAAATACCAATCATTTGTTTTGCACCTAGTGATTTCGATGTAAATAAAATCTCCAAGTCCACAAGCACCTTTAAAATACAAGTGTTATACCAGCTGCGCGAGCACTTGCGCGACTGGAAAGAAAGGTATTAAAATTCGAATTTGCCGCGTAATGGCGGCTATCTTGTAGCTGCTTTGTCTCGACTGCCCAGCGTACTAGAATTGCCGCAAATGCTTAGTTATTCGACAACCACGAAATCAAGGCATTAAATAACATCTTAAGTTAAATATCTATTTCGCAATTAATGGCACAATATACAGTCATCCAGACCCGGGAGACGCAGAGTGGTATTATAAAAGCGATAGAGTCCAAGATAGAGCGCCAGAGAAAGAATGTCAAGGAGAGAGACGCTATCACATGGCCTCCAGTTTGTGTACTAAACTGTAATAGTAACAGATATATTGTTTTGTAGCACACTGTATCAGGGGTTTTCTGGTTTTCTCCAAAGTAACATTTCGTAAAATTAACAGTCTTATGTTTCTTGTTCATTGATTTCTTTTCACTAGTTGTTGCATTATACAGAGTTCCTTTTATTGAAGTCACTCAGCTCATTAATTCGTAACAAATATAAAAAAGTTCGTGACAAATACAGGTGGGGACGCTATACTTGGTTACGCTTTTACCTAGCTATTTCTGCACCAATTTTTAGATTGATTGATCAGTCTGAAATCATTAACCAACTGCCCAATTCTCTCAGACGTTATTATTTAGGTCTCTTGCACGTAATTTTTTCCTGGTCAGCACAATAACTCTGATTTTTTTTCTACCAATTTTATCTTCCGTGTTAGTCATGCTAGTGTTTCGTTTTGGTTTCATTACGTCTTCTTTAAGTTTTATTCTGTGCTTAATGACTCATCTTTCTTGCACGTGAGAAGGACAACGCCGCCTTGCAAATATTGCCATTAGTCTCAAATACTCTTTTACTTATTCTTATTTTGAAACTTATTTCATTTACCACGAGTTCTTTAAAGTCCATAAATGGTATATACTTCGCACACGGGTCAGAAGGCAAACTATAAAACCCAAAGATTCACGAGGTGTTCTCTGCTACGTGTAGAAATCATAGTAAAACGTCTTGCGTCCTGCCCCAATACTGTGATCGACTGTGGAGCTGTCAGTTTCAGTGAGATACAAAGATTCACTGTAACGGGTGATGAATTTCTCGTAACAGTAATGTACAACATGCTTCATCGCGTTTCTGCACAAACCGCACAAGACGTTGACGTCGGAGGATGAAGATTCAAAGTTTTGAGTTCTAGAAAAGTAGTCTACCAATAAGCTTCCTTCCCCTGCTCATCCTCCTTCCCCAGTATTATCAAATACGGTATGAGCGTAATCTAAGTAATTTGCGCCACGTTTCGAGAAAAGCTATTTCTTCAGGCATGCCATTATATACTCCTGGAAATGGAAAAAAGAACACATTGACACCGGTGTGTCAGACCCACCATACTTGCTCCGGACACTGCGAGAGGGCTGTACAAGCAATGATCACACGCACGGCACAGCGGACACACCAGGAACCGCGGTGTTGGCCGTCGAATGGCGCTAGCTGCGCAGCATTTGTGCACCGCCGCCGTCAGTGTCAGCCAGTTTGCCGTGGCATACGGAGCTCCATCGCAGTCTTTAACACAGGTAGCATGCCCCGACAGCGTGGACGTGAACCGTATGTGCAGTTGACGGACTTTGCGCGAGGGCGTATAGTGGGCATGCGGGAGGCCAGGTGGACGTACCGCCGAATTGCTCAACACGTGGGGCGTGAGGTCTCCACAGTACATCGATGTTGTCGCCAGTGGTCGGCGGAAGGTGCACGTGCCCGTCGACCTGGGACCGGACCGTAGCGACGCACGGATGCACGCCAAGACCGTAGGATCCTACGCAGTGCCGTAGGGGACCGCACCGCCACTTTCCAGCAAATTAGGGACACTGTTGCTCCTGGGGTATCGGCGAGGACCATTCGCAACCGTCTCCATGAAGCTGGGCTACGGTCCCGCACACCGTTAGGCCGTCTTCCGCTCACGCCCCAACATCGTGCAGCCCGCCTCCAGTGGTGTCGCGACAGGCGTGAATGGAGGGACGAATGGACACGTGTCGTCTTCAGCGATGAGAGTCGCTTCTGCCTTGGTGCCAATGATGGTCGTATGCGTGTTTGGCGCCGTGCAGGTGAGCGCCACAATCAGGACTGCATACGACCGAGGAAAACAGGGCCAACACCCGGCATCATGGTGTGGGGAGCGATCTCCTACACTGGCCGTACACCACTGGTGATCGTCGAGGGGACACTGAATAGTGCACGGTACATCCAAACCGTCATCGAACCCATCGTTCTACCATTCCTAGACCGGCAAGGGAACTTGCTGTTCCAACAGGACAATGCACGTCCGCATGTATCCCGTGCCACCCAACGTGCTCTAGAAGGTGTAAGTCAACTACCCTGGCCAGCAAGATCTCCGGATCTGTCCCCCATTGAGCATGTTTGGGACTGGATGAAGCGTCGTCTCACGCGGTCTGCACGTCCAGCACGAACGCTGGTCCAACTGAGGCGCCAGGTGGAAATGGCATGGCAAGCCGTTCCACAGGACTACATCCAGCATCTCTACGATCGTCTCCATGGGAGAATAGCAGCCTGCATTGCTGCGAAAGGTGGATATACACTGTACTAGTGCCGACATTGTGCATGCTGTGTTGCCTGTGTCTATGTGCCTGTGGTTCTGTCAGTGTGATCATGTGATGTATCTGACCCCAGGAATGTGTCAATAAAGTTTCCCCTTCCTGGGACAATGAATTCACGGTGTTCTTATTTCAATTTCCAGGAGTGTATCTTTTGAACTACGTGTCGCGCAGTGACGTAATTTAGCTAGTGAATCCAGTGGTATATGTGTATACTGTTTGCAAAATATGTTGTGAATACACTAATAAAGAAGTAATAAATTAGAATTCCATACGTCATGCTGAAGCTTTATTGCGTGTAAAGCGATACAGTTTGTTCCTTTATTATTTTGTGAGCCTTGTCAGCGTCTAAAGAATTCTGACTGTAATACTTGTCTTACTGTGTTAAACCTTTAACATATGATTATAGCTGTTACTGAGTAGACTATGACTGCATTTTAAATTTTTAAATGTGAGCAAGAATTACAAAAAATGCTGAATGTCAATTGTTGTGCCCCTGGAAGCCGTCTGATAGGCAACCCGCAGAAAAGAATTGTAGTCACCAGGAGATCTGATCAAAAGTGGAATCGCTTTTATAATTTCAGATATCAAATATAGACACAGTAATGAGGCTGTGGGGAGGGGAGGGGGGACTGTGACAAGGGGGGGGGGATGAGAAGGTACTACGCAACGATACTGCATTCCATCATAGAAGGAGCTGTCGGCTTCTGGATATGAAATCCGAATATCGAGCGATTTTGACGTTCAGTTTCCGGCGTAAATCTGAGGAATCCTTTCTTCAACAGAAGAGCTGTAAGTGGACAACAGTGGTATTGGCCGATCTATTAATTTCTAACTTGCCCACCTGAGAATTCACATTCAAATAAAGTAAAATGATAATCCAACCCTGAAAATTCCTGACAGCAACAATGACTGGAAGTATATGAGTATCCCTGAAAGTCCATACAATCATACAGGCGCACTGAACCTGGTACAGACGTTCGTCCTGGATTCCAAAAGTGTGAAACTGAACTGAACTAACTCACCACTGCTGCGAATCATGCTCACCGTGAGTATGGCGGTTTGCGCCACGCTGCACACTGCAGAAGTGCTGGCCCTTCGTGAAGACGATATTGTCAGCACCGTGTCGCAATGCGAGGATGTTGCAGGTCCAACCGCGATGCAACGCCAAGTTGATCCTTCCTCCATACCTATCGGTGACGGATTCGATATAAAATCCTCGTGCTTTCTCTCATGGCGCTCACTTACGCTCTCCTAATTCCTTTCCGCTGAAACGGTGCTAGTTGTCAATTACAAAATTAACAAGTACTGCTCCCCAGTCACGAGGATTGTCTTCAGAGCCGCACTGTTGACGCCACACACTATTACGACAGTTGCGCCTTCTCCCACCTATGCCATTACTTCAGGGCTCGAGAAATAAAGCAAGAGCCTTTTTCTACAAACGGTAGATGGCTACCTTAAGAGGAAGTGTGCAAAACACGGAAAGACGCTCTCGCTACCCGCATTTATCGCTATACTGCTCGCTGACTCGACATTATTACATTAGCCGTTGCAGTCATATAGGTGCACAGCAGCTTGCCGCCTCACAGGACGAGTGGTCCGACCTTCGTTCGAAGAATTCACCAACCGGGTGACCAGTAGTGACACTGGCCAACCCCGTTTCGTCATCGCGTTCCCTGTTAGCCAATCCAACGTCCTCAAAATGTTCAAATGTGTGTGAAATCCTACGGGATCAAACTGCTAAGTTCATCGGTCCCTAGACTTATACATTACTTAAACTAACTTACTCTCAGAACAACACACACACACCCATGCCCGATGGAGGACTCGAACCCCTGGCGGGGGGGGGGGGGGGGGGGGAGGCGCTCATTCCGTGACATGGCGACTCAAACCGCGCGGCCACTACGCTGCTCCAACGCGCTGTTTATTCTCAAGCGCACCAGAAACTTACGCAAACCAGTGAGCCATTAATAAAGGAAATACATGAAAATTACGTAGAGCATCATACTCACAGTCACCGTGAGTCCATCTCATCAATAAACCGATTTACCCTGTTGCCATTCTGAATTACAAAACCACGCTCTAATTTTGATGGAAACGCCATGCAGAATTGGTTGCAGTGCTTCAATGTTACTAGAGAATGCATTAGAGACCCTCGATTTGAAACCATGTACACTCCTGGAAATTGAAATAAGAACACCGTGAATTCATTGTCCCAGGAAGGGGAAATTTTATTGACACATTCCTGGGGTCACATACATCACATGATCACACTGACAGAACCACAGGCACATAGACACAGGCAACAGAGCATGCACAATGTCGGCACTAGTACAGTGTATATCCACCTTTCGCAGCAATGCAGGCTGCTATTCTCCCATGGAGACGATCGTAGAGATGCTGGATGTAGTCCTGTGGAACGGCTTGCCATGCCATTTCCACCTGGCGCCTCAGTTGGACCAGCGTTCGTGCTGGACGTGCAGACCGCGTGAGACGACGCTTCATCCAGTCCCAAACATGCTCAATGGGGGACAGATCCGGAGATCTTGCTGGCCAGGGTAGTTGACTTACACCTTCTAGAGCACGTTGGGTGGCACGGGATACATGCGGACGTGCATTGTCCTGTTGGAACAGCAAGTTCCCTTGCCGGTCTAGGAATGGTAGAACGATGGGTTCGATGACGGTTTGGATGTACCGTGCACTATTCAGTGTCCCCTCGACGATCACCAGTGGTGTACGGCCAGTGTAGGAGATCGCTCCCCACACCATGATGCCGGGTGTTGGCCCTGTGTGCCTCGGTCGTATGCAGTCCTGATTGTGGCGCTCACCTGCACGGCGCCAAACACGCATACGACCATCACTGGCACCAAGGCAGAAGCGACTCTCATCGCTGAAGACGACACGTCTCCATTCGTCCCTCCATTCACGCCTGTCGCGACACCACTGGAGGCGGGCTGCACGATGTTGGGGCGTGAGCGGAAGACGGCCTAACGGTGTGCGGGACCGTAGCCCAGCTTCATGGAGACGGTTGCGAATGGTCCTCGCCGATACCCCAGGAGCAACAGTGTCCCTAATTTGCTGGGAAGTGGTGGTGTGGTCCCCTACGGCACTGCGTAGGATCCTACGGTCTTGGCGTGCATCCGTGCGTCGCTGCGGTCCGGTCCCAGGTCGACGGGCACGTGCATCTTCCGCCGACCACTGGCGACAACATCGATGTACTGTGGAGACCTCACGCCCCACGTGTCGAGCATTTCGGCGGTACGTCCACCCAGCCTCCCGCATGCCCACTATACGCCCTCGCTCCAAGTCCGTCAACTGCACATACGGTTCACGTCCACGCTGTCGCGGCATGCTACCAGTGTTAAAGACTGAGATGGAGCTCCGTATGCCACGGCAAACTGGCTGACACTGACGGCGGCGGTGCACAAATGCTGCGCAGCTAGCGCCATTCGACGGCCAACACCGCGGGTCCTGGTGTGTCCGCTGTGCCGTGCGTGTGATCATTGCTTGTACAGCCCTCTCGCAGTGTCCGGAGCAAGTATGGTGGGTCTGACACACCGGTGTCAATGTGTTCTTTTTTCTATTTCCAGGAGTGTATTTCTTTATTTACCTATCTGGAAACCTTTCGTTCTGTGTGCATGTCGTTCAACACATTCAATATATTGAAGATCCTCTATATAAAAGATTTCTTAATCCATATCCATAAGAAAGGAATATTAAAGATCTTAATTTTATAATGCAACTTAACAATAAGAATATATAAAGTAATTCTAATTATTTAGAAAAGTTAGGAAATGTAGATAAACAAAAATAAATGCATTAAATTATTTGTAATGCAGATTTCTCTTGACGCCCTTCTGTTTGCAGCTACCTCAGTATGTCTTCGACTTTCGCCTGCACCACGTTGGAAAAGAACCTACACTCGGAGAGACCAGTGCGTTTCCTTCCGATATTATCCATGAATAGACTTTTTGCCTTCCATAGTATGAGTAATCTTCCAGTTAATTTTGGCTCAGGTAGTTTTGAGCCGGTACAACTCCACATCAGTTTCATACATGATTTGCGTGTTTCTGATTACCTGACATTAAATATTTAATGATGTAATTATAATATCATGTGAATCACGCAAGAGGTACAAAACAAATACGTGACAGCCTGTCACCACACAAGCACAACCACTCACCTGGCTCCAGGCTCCAGATGGCATTCACAGCTCTTAGCTTCCTATTACCTATGTGCCACTTCCTCCAGAGCATCGTGTGTGTCCCCCGGTTGTGTAGGCAGCCAGTAGATAATACTGTCAACTGCAGACCACCTTGTTTCTGCCTCGTATTTGCAGATATGGATGTTCTTCTGCCGACAGGCTCAAAACACGACGCTTGGTGTGCTCTCAGACACTTCTGCACCAGAAATCAGACAGTGCAGTGCCCATAGTTAACAAAGACAGTACTCTGAAGACTATGTTGCGACGTAGCAGTTGCTGTGTTATTTAAATCAAAATAAGTGCCTGGGAAGATTACTGTCAGCAATACTGACAATATTATAGACCGCCAAGAGACAGCAAAGTTTGTTAGACAACATTATATTAAGTTCAGGACATCAGGCGCCACGTATCAAGGTATACCAAAGTTAAGTACCATTTTGTATCATCCTGTTCATAAATAGGACTCATTATTGCTTGTTAAGTTGATATATCTTTGTTATAGTGTCCAATGAGACAATGCAACGACCATCGTTAAAGAACTGTAGCAGGTAAAAATTCCTCTGCCACCGTGCGTGTATGGGCTGAGTAAAGAATAGCATTCGGTTATTACATCTACATGAGCATCTACAAGATTACTCTGCAGTTCACACTTAAGTGCCTGGCAGAGAGTTCACCGAAACAGCTTCAAGCTATTTCTCTATTCTCGAACGGTGCGTGTGAAAATTAAATCTTCCTGTCCGAGCTCTGACTTCTCTTATTTTATCATGATGACCATTTCTCCCTATGTAGATGGGCGCCAACAAACTATTTTCGCAATCGGAGAAGAAAGTTGGTGAGTGAAATTTCATTAGAAGACCCTGTCCCAAAGAAAAACCTCTTTGTTTTAATAATTTCCACCACAGTTCAGGTATTAGTTCCGTGGTACTCTTTTCCCCCCTATTTCGCGATGAAACAAAACGAGCTCACCTTCCTGGAACTTTTTTCCATGTCCACCGTCAGTTCCATCTGATGTGAACCCCACACCATACAGCAGAACTCCAGAAGGGGGCAAATAAGCGTGGTGTGAGCAGTCTTTTTACTTCACCTGTTGCACTTTCTAGTGTTCAGTCAATAAACGACATTCTTAGGTCTGCTTTCCCCACATTATCTACGTGATCGTCCCGATTAAAGTCCCTTATAACGGTAACCTCTAAGTGTTCAGTTGAACTGAGTGTCTTTAGATTTGTGTGATTTTATCGTGTAACCGAAATTTAGCGAATTTCTTTTAGTACTCATGTCGATGACTTCACACATTTTGACAAACTGCCTATTGGCTTCTGTCTCGGGTTCTTCGGCCGACGTTCATCTAATGATTTTTCTGACGTTTCGCCAGCACGAGTGGCTGGCATTGTCAAAGCTTCACCCTCCATTGCCGGTGGTGAACTGGAGCCGAGCTCGCGGGCGCAGGCTATATGTACCTGGCGCGCCAACGTCCGAGGGCTTCTCCGCAGTCATTTCCGGTGCGGTTCTCCTCTTGCTACCTGCGACGGTCGTTCGCTGCAGTACGGGAAGCCAGGATCCGTTGACCTTAAGGCTTTCTTCTTTCTTGTTCAAACTGTTCGCGTGTTTTTGTATTTCTACAGCTTCTCTGAACAAGCACGTGTGATAGTGCTTCTCTACAGCCAGAACTTCCGTGTCGGCGAATTTCATTACATGGTCGGTCTCATTCAGTGCGTGCTCTGCCACGGCCGATTTCTCCACCTGCCCAACCTGCAATGTCGCTTATGCTCTTTGATCCTGGTGTTAATGGATCGTCCAGTCATTCCGACATAAACTTTTCCGCATGTGCATGGTATGCGGTATATTCCCGACATTGCAAGTGGGTCTCTTTTCTCCTTCGCCGATCTAAGACACTCTTTAATCTTCCTTGTCGGTTTGAAAATCGTCTTTACGCCATGTTTGCGCAATATACGGCCGATTCTGTCCGTCACTCTGGGAATATATGGCAGAAAGGCCGTACTACCCGACAATTCTTTTTCCCAGTTCCTTACTTCGCCGAGGTTTGGGCTCTGTTACACTTCTAATATAATTTGTGGAGTAACCATTGCTCCTCAGGACAGTTTCCAGGTGTTGCATTTCTCGTTTGAGGTGTTGCGGCTCACATATTCGTCCTGCTCTCGTTACGAGCGTACTAATCATGCCTCTTTTCTGGCTCGGGTGGTGGTTTGACAGTTTGTGCAGGTATCGGTCCGTGTGAGTCGGTTTTCGATACACGCTGTGTCCCAGATCTTCGCCGTCCCTTGTGACCAGAACATCTAGAAATGGCAGTTTCTTGTCCTTTTCTACTTCCATGGTAAATGTTATGTTGGCATGGAGGCTGTTCAAGTGTCTTAGGAAGTCACTGAGCTGTTCTTCACCATGGCTCCACACCACGAAAGTATCATCGACGTACCTGTACCACACCTTAGGTTTGCAAGTCGCCGAGTCCAGTGCCTGTGCTTCGAATTGTTCCATGAAGAAGTTGGCCACCACTGGACTGAGAGGACTACCCATGGCGACGCCTTCCAGCTGTTCGTAGAAATCGCCATTCCACGTGAAATAGCTCGTGGTGAGACATGCATGGAAGAGCTTTCTGATGTCTAGCGGAAAAAAGGAACCGATGTGCTCCAGAGCGTCACTGAGTGGCACTTTCGTAAATAACGAAACAACATCAAAGCTGACCAGGATGTCGTTTGGTGCAAGTTTCAGTTTCTTCAGCTTCTCAATGAAATGTCCTGAGTCCTTAATGTATGTGTCGGTCTTCCCCACGTGTGGCTGGAGCAGAGAGGCCAAGTGTTTTGCCAGTTTATATGTCGGTGATCCAGGAGCGCTAACGATCGGTCTCAGTGGAACGTTGTTCTTATGGATCTTGGGTAATCCATACAGCCGAGGTGGTAGGGCTTCTGTGTTGCGCAGGTTTCTCTGTATGTCCGCCGGCAGAGAAGATGCCTTGATTAATCGATTCGTATTCCGTGTGATACGTTGCGTCGGATCTGCGCTTAGTTTTCGGTACGTCGTCGGATCTAATAGGTCTCGGATCTTTTGCTCATAATCTTCGGTCTTCATTACGACGGTCGCATTCCCCTTATCGGCAGGCAGTACCAATATACTCTTGTCGGCGTTGAGATTCTTAATGGCTTGTACCTCTTCTTTCTTCAGGTTGCAAGCTGGTGGTTTTGCTCGGCGCAGTATCCTGGCTGTTTCCGTGCGTATTTCCTCTGCCCTTTCACAAGGAAGGGTACGAATGGCTGCTTCGGTGTTGGCAATGATGTCCTCCATAGGTATAGTTCTCGGGATGATAGCGAAATTCCCTCCTTTTTGAAGAACAGATACTTCCTCTTCGGTCAATTGTCGTTCAGTGAGGTTGACCACTGTGTGTGACATGTCGGGAGTCGCCTTGTATGTGTGCTTCCGGCATCTTTCAAACTTTTTCTTCTGTCGATCGGTGCAGCGCTCGAGTTCGTTCTGCATGCTCCTGTGAGTGATGCTGTCAATCTTGTCCCAGTCGTCTCGATGCATTCTGCTACTTAGTTGATAGAAAAGGTCCAGAAGTTCCTGATCCGTTCTTGCCAAGTCTCTCCGTGTTGTATGTATTCGCTCACGAACAAAAGCTCGTTCCATTCTGTCGTAGATACGATGTGCTTGGGCGGTGGTGAATAGGCGCTTACATCTCAAGAACTTCGGTGTAGCACATTCATCTCGGCAACGTGACAGAAAGGCGAGAGAGGACATCAGTCGCGCTTTCTTCTTCCGTCGTTGGTCAAGGCGTCGGTACAATCTGCAAATCTCCTCCCCGTAGAGGCGTAATACAAAATTGTTGAGGCTTTCGTGGCCACTTGTTGACAAACTGCCTATTGGCTTCTGTCTCGGGTTCTTCGGCCGACGTTCATCTAATGATTTTTCTGACGTTTCGCCAGCACGAGTGGCTGGCATTGTCAAAGCTTCACCCTCCATTGCCGGTTGTGAACTGGAGCCGAGCTCGCGGGCGCAGGCTATATGTACCTGGCGCGCCAACGTCCGAGGGCTTCTCCGCGGTCATTTCCGGTGCGGTTCTCCTCTTGCTACCTGCGACGGTCGTTCGCTGCAGTACGGGAAGCCAGGATCCGTTGACCTTAGGGCTTTCTTCTTTCTTGTTCAAACTGTTCGCGTGTTTTTGTATTTCTACAGCTTCTCTAAACAAGCGCGTGTGATAGTGCTTCTCTACAGCCAGAACTTCCGTGTCGGCGAATTTTATTACATGGTCGGTCTCATTCAGTGCGTGCTCTGCCACGGCCGATTTCTCCACCTGCCCCAACCTGCAATGTCGCTTATGCTCTTTGATCCTGGTGTTAATGGATCGTCCAGTCATTCCGACATAAACTTTTCCGCATGTGCATGGTATGCGGTATATTCCCGACATTGCAAGTGGGTCTCTTTTCTCCTTCGCCGATCTAAGACACTCTTTAATCTTCCTTGTCGGTTTGAAAATCGTCTTTACGCCATGTTTGCGCAATATACGGCCGATTCTGTCCGTCACTCTGGGAATGTATGGCAGAAAGGCCGTACTACCCGACAATTCTTTTTCCAGTTCCTTACTTCGCCGAGGTTTGGGCTCTGTTACACTTCTAATATAATTTGTGGAGTAACCATTGCTCCTCAGGACAGTTTCCAGGTGTTGCATTTCTCGTTTGAGGTGTTGCGGCTCACATATTCGTCCTGCTCTCGTTACGAGCGTACTAATCATGCCTCTTTTCTGGCTCGGGTGGTGGTTTGACAGTTTGTGCAGGTATCGGTCCGTGTGAGTCGGTTTTCGATACACGCTGTGTCCCAGATCTTCGCCGTCCCTTGTGACCAGAACATCTAGAAATGGCAGTTTCTTGTCCTTTTCTACTTCCATGGTAAATGTTATGTTGGCATGGAGGCTGTTCAAGTGTCTTAGGAAGTCACTGAGCTGTTCTTCACCATGGCTCCACACCACGAAAGTATCATCGACGTACCTGTACCACACCTTAGGTTTGCAAGTCGCCGAGTCCAGTGCCTGTGCTTCGAATTGTTCCATGAAGAAGTTGGCCACCACTGGACTGAGAGGACTACCCATGGCGACGCCTTCCAGCTGTTCGTAGAAATCGCCATTCCACGTGAAATAGCTCGTGGTGAGACATGCATGGAAGAGCTTTCTGATGTCTAGCGGAAAAAAGGAACCGATGTGCTCCAGAGCGTCACTGAGTGGCACTTTCGTAAATAACGAAACAACATCAAAGCTGACCAGGATGTCGTTTGGTGCAAGTTTCAGTTTCTTCAGCTTCTCAATGAAATGTCCTGAGTCCTTAATGTATGTGTCGGTCTTCCCCACGTATATTGCGCAAACATGGCGTAAAGACGATTTTCAAACCGACAAGGAAGATTAAAGAGTGTCTTAGATCGGCGAAGGAGAAAAGAGACCCACTTGCAATGTCGGGAATATACCGCATACCATGCACATGCGGAAAAGTTTATGTCGGAATGACTGGACGATCCATTAACACCAGGATCAAAGAGCATAAGCGACATTGCAGGTTGGGGCAGGTGGAGAAATCGGCCGTGGCAGAGCACGCACTGAATGAGACCGACCATGTAATAAAATTCGCCGACACGGAAGTTCTGGCTGTAGAGAAGCACTATCACACGCGCTTGTTCAGAGAAGCTGTAGAAATACAAAAACACGCGAACAGTTTGAACAAGAAAGAAGAAAGCCTTAAGGTCAACGGATCCTGGCTTCCCGTACTGCAGCGAACGACCGTCGCAGGTAGCAAGAGGAGAACCGCACCGGAAATGACCGCGGAGAAGCCCTCGGACGTTGGCGCGCCAGGTACATATAGCCTGCGCCCGCGAGCTCGGCTCCAGTTCACCACCGGCAATGGAGGGTGAAGCTTTGACAATGCCAGCCACTCGTGCTGGCGAAACGTCAGAAAAATCATTAGATGAACGTCGGCCGAAGAACCCGAGACAGAAGCCAATAGGCAGTTTGTCAACAAGTGGCCACGAAAGCCTCAACAATTTTGTTTCACACATTTTATTATCTATAGTCAATTGATACATTTCGCACCATACAGATACCTCGTCTAAATCATTTTGCAATCGGCTTTGATATAAGATGACTTAAAAGTTGGTAATCTAGACACAGTCTAGGATTTTTGCACAGATTACCTCCTACGCCGTTAGTGTAAATCAGGAACAGCAGAGGACTATTAACACTTCCTTGGGAAACGTCAGATATTACTTCTGTTTTACTCGATGACTTTCCGTCAATTACTGCGAACTGTGACCTTACTGACCAGAACTCAATAATTCAGTCGCAGAACTGAGGCGATACTCCACAGGTAGGAAACTTGATTAGAACTCACTTGTGAGAAATGGTGTCAAAAGCCTCCTGGAAATCTAAAAATATGGTATTAATTTGACATCCTCTGTCGGTAGTTTCATTGCTTCATGAGAATAAAGAGCAACGATATTTTGATATTTTCTGAATCCGTGCTGACAATATGTCAACAAATCTTTTCTACAAGGTAATTCATAATTCCATTTCGTCCTACACCACTGAGTGAAGAGTATGGGGGCTGAAACGGGTATATTCCACAATGTCCCACAACAAATTACCCTGTTTTTCAACCAAAAGTGGCAGAGGCAGAAAATCTGTCGCATTCCGTATTATACGCCATTTGTACAGGGTGATCAAAAAGTCAGTATAAATTCGAAAACTGAATAAACCACGGAATAATGTAGATAGAGAGGTAAAAATTGACGAACATGCTTGGAATGACAAAGGGTTTTATTAGAAGAAAAAAAAGACAAAGTTCACAAAGTGTCCGACAGATGGCGCTGGACAGCAAAACTGCTGCCGTGACGTGTGAGAGGTACTCCGATATGTTACAGAATCGTATCATCCCCAGCCTGGCTCATAAACACCTGCTGCAACGTACGATGTTTATGCAGGATGGCGCTCCACCCATATTGCTAGACGCGTGAAAGATCTCTTGCGCGCGTCGTTTGGTGATGGTCGTGTGCTCAGCAGCCACTTTCGTCATGCTTGACCTCCCAGGTCCCCAGACCTCAGTCCGTGCGATTATTGGCTATGGGGTTACCTGAAGTCGCAAGTGTATCGTGATCGACCGACACCTCTAGGGATGCTGAAAGACAACACCCGACGCCAATGCCTCACCATAACTCCGGAAATGCTTTACAGTGCTGTTCACAACATTATTCCTCGACCACAGCTATTGTGAGGAATGATGGTGGACATATTGAGCATTTCCTGTAAAGAACATCATCTTTGCTTTGTCTTACTTTGTTATGCTAATTATTGCTATTCTGATCAGATGAAGCGCCATCTGTCGGACATTTCTTGAACTTTTGTTTTTTTTGGTTCTAATAACACCCCATGTCATTCCAAGCATGTGTGTCAATTTGTGCCTCTCTATCTACATTATTCCGTGATTTATTCAGTTTTCCAATTTATGCTGACTTTTTGATCACCCGGTACTGTAAAGTAAGATCTGTTTCTAATCTCATAAGAGTTTGGTGATGATCGTGTGCTCAGCCGCCACTTTCGTCATGCTTGGTCTCCCAGGTCCCCAGACCTCATTCCGTGCGATTATTGGCTTTGGGGTTACCTAAAGTCGCAAGTGTATCGTGATCGACCGACATCTTTAGGGATGTGAAAGACAACATCCGACGGCAGTGCCTTACAAAAACTTCCGTACATGCTTTACAGTGCTGTTCACAACATTATTCCTCGACTACAGCTATTGTTGAGGAATGATGGTGGACATATTGAGCATTTCCTCTAAAGAACATCATCTTTGCTTTGTCTTACTTTGTTATGCTAATTATTGCTATTCTGATCAGATGAAGCGCCATCTGTCGGACGTTTTTTGAACTTTTGTATTTTTTTGGTTCTAATAAAACCCCATGTCATTCCAAGCATGTGTGTCAATTTGTTCCTCTCTATCTACATTATTCCGTGATTTATTCAGTTTTCAAATTTATACTGACTTTTTGATCACCCGGTACATGAGAAAGAGGAATGGACCCAAAACTGAACCATGTGGGACTCGCTTTGCGGTTTCTAGCTGTTCACTAAAATTTAATACCCTTCCAACATTGTTTGACTTATTCAGTATTGCTTTTTGTTCTCTGTTTATTAAGTACGATTCAAACCAGTTGCATGTTGTAGTTTTAATGACGAGCACTGTAAGAGGATGTTGTGAATGGTTGCCACACGTGTGGGTTTCTCAGCAAGGCGCCTCGCGGTGAAGCAGCAGCCAGCAGCCAGAGGCGGCGCAGCGGCGTTTGAGAGGTGAGCAGCGTTTGCCTCCGGCGTTGTCCGCGCCGCCCAAAAAGACCAGCGCCGAGCGCGAGTCCTTTGTGGGGTGGGCCGGCCGCCTCCTCCGCGGCGACGTTTTTCCTGCGACGGCGCGGCGCGGCGCTAGCAGGGCGGGCTTCCAGGAGCCGGGCTGCCTCCGCGCCGGCGGGTAATTAGATGAGCCCAGCTACAGCCACAAGGGCCTCCGACCGCCATTAGCGCGCAACTGCAGCGTCACGCGCGCCTCTCAGGCGCCAAATATTCGTCGAAAGAGACTAAAACAAAGGCCGCCGCTCGCCGACATACCAGCAGCTCACGCACCGCGGCGAGTTCCTGTCTAGCAGCAGTCGTAAACAATAATCCTCACTCGGTGGTGTGGGAAGAAATGGATCAAAGTCCATGGCATAGCTTTTGAACAATTAACTTACTGTGAATATAGTAGGATTTTGGGACATATACGTTTTTACGAATTTGCGATGGGCGATGGCGCTATAAGTAGTCTTCGAAATCGCGTCTGTAATGTAGGTGGCGGCCAAACGGAGGCCTATCGTTCAGTTCTACATCTACATCTACATACATACTCCGCAATCCACCATACGGTGCGTGCTGGAGGGTACCTCGTACCACAACTAGCATCTTCTCTCCCTGTTCCACTCCCAAATAGAACCAGGGAAAAATGACTGCCTATATGCCTCTGTACGAGCCCTAATCTCATCTTATCTTTCCGCGAAATATAAGTTGGCGGCAGTAAAATTGTACTGCAGTCAGCGTCAAATGCTGGTTCTCCAAATTTCCTCAGCAGCGATTCACGAAAAGAACACCTCCTTTCCTCTAGAGACTCCCACCCGAGTTCCTGAAGAATTTCCGTAACACTCGCTTGATGATGAAACCTACCAGTAACAAATCTATCAGCCCGCCTCTGAATTGCTTCTATGTCCTCTCTCAATCCGACCTGATATGGATCGCAAACGCTCGAGCAGTACTCAAGAATAGGTCGTATTAGTGATTTATAAGCGGTCTCCTTTACAGATGAACCACATCTTCCCAAAATTCTACCAATGAACCGAAGACGACTGTCCGCCTTCCTCACAACTGCCATTGCATCCTTGTCCCACTTCATATCGCTCTGCAATGTTACGCCCAAATATTTAATCGACGTGACTGTGTCAAGCGCTACACTACTAATGCAGTATTCAAACATTACGGGATTCTTTTTCCTAATCATCTGCAATAATTTACATTTATCTATATTTAGAGTTAGCTGCCATTCTTTACACCAATCACAAATCTTGTCCAAGTCATCATGTATCCTCCTACAGTCACTCAACGACGACACCGTCCCGTACACCACAGCATCATCAGCAAACAGCCACACATTGCTATCCACCCATCCAAAAGATCATTCATGCAGATAGAAAACAACAGCGAACCTACCACTATTCCCTGGGGCACTCCAGATGATACCCTCACCTCCGATAAACACTCACCATCGGGGACAACGTACTGGGTTCTATTACTTAAGAAGTCTTCGAGCCACACACATATCTGGAAACCAATCCCATATGCTCGTACCTTAGTTAGGAGTCTGCAGTGGGGCACCGAGTCAAACGCTTTCCGGAAGTCAAGGAATATGGCATCCGTCTGATACCCTTCATCCATGGTTCGCAAGATATCATGTGAAAAAAGGGCGAATTGCGTTTCGCAGGAGCGATGCTTTATAAAGCCGTGCTGATGCATGGACAGCAACTTCTCTGTCTCAAGGAAATTCATTATATTCGAACTGAGAATATGTTCGAGAATCCTGCAACAAACCGACGTTAAGGATATTGTTCTGTAATTTTGGGGATCCGTCCTTCTACCCTTCTTATATACAGGCATCGCCTACGCTTTTTTCCAGTCGCTCGGGACTTTACGTTGGGCAAGAGATTCGCGATAAATGCAGGCTAAGTAAGGAGCCAATGCAGTAGAGTGCTCTCTGTAAAACCGAAATGGAATCCCTTCAGGACCTGGCTACTGGTTACTTTTAGCGAAGACACGGAGCATCGTCGGTATTCATAGGCGCTTGCCGAATGGGTACGGAGACTAGGGGTGAACAAAAGCACGTTGAGTCGTTGGGCGAGGAGTCTGTTATCACCGCAACAAGGTCGCACAGACCTGTCCAATCCCCATGTATGCCTGCCGCACACAGCTGTGACTCGTGTAATCTCGGAACTTGAGGACAGACTCATTCTAGGTGACCAACGGATCACAAACAAACACCTCGCTGTTCAAGTGGACGTCTCTGTTGATAGGGCTGACACACTCCTTCACCAGTTGGAGTGCTCCAAGTTGTATGCCCGCTAGGTTCCCCGCCATCTAATACAAGACCATGAAAAGAAACGAGGTTCCATCTTTACGGAATTGCTTGCGTGTTACAAGTCTCATCGTGAGGGTTTTTTGTCGAGTATCGTCTCAGGCGTTGAAAGATGGATTCATCGCTGCGAACTAGGAACAAAATCCATTGAGTGACGCCATACTACCTCTCCTCCTCAGAAAAAGTTCAAAGACGCACCCTCTCCCTACAACCCGGATCTTCCACATTCCGACTCAAATCTCTACGATCCCATGAAGGATGCAATCCGCGGGAAGTAATACGTGGATGAAGGGTAGATTACTGATGCAACAATACAGCTTGGTGGTGTAAGGCCATTGTATTGAACGGAGATTATGTTGAAAAATCGAGTTATGTAGCCAAGAGAGTGAGGAAACATGGTGTATTCAAATCCTGAATAAAACAACCCATTTTCAGTATAAAAATTGATGCGATTCTTATTCAACGCCCCTCGTATGTAAATGACCTTCCACTTAGCACTGAACACGCAAAAGTAGTCTCTTTGCAAGACGAGATACTTGTTTTATAATAAATCAAATCAGACTGAAATCAAGAGAAGAGATTCTTAGTCATGTTTTTCGAAGAACTGTCAATCCTAGAAAACTAAACGGGGACTGGGGGGGGGGGGGGGGGGGGATGTTAGACTGCTATTAAAACATCGCCCATCGCAGAATTTATGTTCCGTATTTTATTCAATGAAAGTTAGCAATCAGGTTATGCATAAGTTAATTACCGTAATTAGCTCTCCAGTGGTATGGTAACGCCAAATTATGTATAGAATGTCCTGTATTATACACTACTGCAATCGTTAACTTTTATGAGGGTTTAGTAATGTAAGGCTAAGCTGCTTTCTGTAAATAGACTCTTCCTAAACTTCGAGGAAACACTCTACATTCGATCCTGTACAACACTTAAGAGTTAGACCAACAGCTGGTGTAGCATATGAACAGGAGTCAGTAAACAGAGTAGAGTGCTCAAAAAATTTTTGGTGTCAAACTAATGAAAACTAGAACTGCGAGAAGCATGTTACTACGCTTCTCACATAATTAAGTTCAGCTACTTTTGCTCCTTTCGTGTTATTGCTAGTCTTGAAAACAGATATATCAACCTCCTGACACATTTCCATATTTCACTTAATAACGTCTTATCGAATAATTCTCTGGGGTAACTCACTACGTAGAAAGAAAATTCTGACTGTACACAAGCGAGCAGTAAGTCCAATATTTAGCGTTCACCCACGGTTGTCATGTTATCTTTTCCATAAGTTTAGTTCGAATCTTACAATATCTATATCCGGTAATGAAATGCGTCATAAATGATGCATCACAGTTTAAGTGCATTAGTGATATCCAAACCTGCAACACTAAAGGACAAAATGATCTTTATTATCCAGTATTGAAGCTGTCAGCTCAATATGCAGCAACAAAAATTAGATATTTTGCCCAGTGACAAACAATCTCCGAAAGGTAGACAAGTTAAAATGTAATCTAAAATAATTTCTCGTGCAAAATTTCGTTTCTTCTATGGATGAATTTCTATTTAAAAACTATCAGTGAAAAAAGGTAAGAAACTATACTTTAAGTGTAGTTGCATCAGTGCACGAGTAGGGCTAAAAAATAATGTATTCATAAATACTTACACTACTTGTCTTAACATACTCAGTAAATCATTTCGATAAAGGAATCGTTCAGATAATCTGCTGGATATACAACTAAATAACTAACTAACCAGGAACGTTAGCGAATGACGAAATTTTGCTTATTCAGCGTAGGAGAGATGGGGCAGGTTTTCACACGTGTTGTTTGTCGTAGGTCTGATTTCTCAATCGTTGCAGCGGCCTAGACTCACACCTTAGCACGATCACAGTATTCTTGGCACGGTTCACGCAGTATCTAGGCATCGTTGACAGTTTTCTGGCATTTCATTGACCTTTTTATGCTTTTGCTGCTATAAGGAATTATTTATTGGTATATTTAACTCTCATTATTCATTTAGTATTAACGAATTATACACATACCAACTATTTTCTGTTATTTTATAATATTTGCTAAATGTTATTCTGTATCAACACTGAAGTCAGTTTCAAGGTCTGATTTTCTAGTTCCGTTTTTGTCTGAAACGTCTGTTGGTTGTCACAAACATATTGAGGGTGGTTGTCACATGTGACAAGCTATGCTGCAGGTATTTTTGAAGTTTTTTTTTTGCTTGTTTCAGATAATTATATTGAGCAAGTGCTCCAGACATCATGCTTGCAACAGCGAGAAAGACGAAAATCGAAAAGTTATCAATTATTAAAACTACAGTGGATTTTCTAATCAGTTATCGAACTTTATCAAGATACTGTAAGAAAAATCCCCATGATGAAACTGACGACGAAGGGATTTTTCAATCATGGACCACTGATGCTTATTTTCCAAACAGAAAAAGTTTATCCTGACGACAACAATAAGGAATTAAAGAAATACATTCCCAACCAGTTGACGTTTACTACAGTTAAAACTTAGGCTTGAGATTTTTGGGTGGCAAATTCTCTTAAATGTCCGATATCTTAGCAGAGTAATGGGTTAGCCGGAGATGAGCAGTTTGCTGATTGTTTAAACAGACACTCACCTGTCACGGGAACCAGAGTCGATCAGCTCAGCGTGAACTAGCTCCAATCGAAGGCATAATTTTGAACCTCATGAAATTTGAGAAGTAAACGGAAGGGACGTTACTTCACTGTAAAGTCCAGATAAAACTGTAGGTAACAGTTAAACGAAGAAAAACTGGAACAAGTGTAGAATGTAAGAAGTGGACTCGCGAATTATTGTTTCCGGGGCAAAGTAACTGGTATACATGTGAAAATAGTGGGAATGGTTCGCAACTGACTAGACTAATATCGGACATAATCTAACTATTTACTTAAAACACTATTTCAGTGCTTAAACTAGTCTTATGTATGTATTAGTGCTCTATGGATGTCGTTGTTAGATTTTCTGTTCTTAATACAACTTTCCTAAATAAAAAATTCTTCTTTCCAACTAGTTAAACCATGATGGCAAATCCCAATGTCTTTGTCACCACACCTAGAGTCAGAGCAGGCTGTCTCAAACATTTAGTTCAACAGAAGTTTTTTTCCTGAAAAGCCAAATGCTGGCATGGTCTAAAAATGATCTTCAAACACTGAAACCGTTTACCATGCATAAAATGTTTTGCGATGAAGACCGATTACTTTATTGAAATTATATAGCAAAAATTCAGAAAACCGTCCCAGCATCCTCTATACAGTACTGTACGAAGAATACATTAAATTAATATTTGACTTGGGGTAGAAAAAGTGCGAAATTTCGTACACAGAATTTTCGCCTCTGGGAGTAACAGCAGCTTAGCCCGAATGGACTTCCAACTGAATTGACCTGAGATGATGGATACGGGTGCTCTATTCCAGGATTCTTCTGTTCTGTGTCAGTATTCATTAGCTGTAGTGGCTCGTGAATGATGGTGTAATAGTCCGCCAGTAACTCAAGATCAGATATTTTCAGTGAGTGAGATATCAGAACATGATGCTCAGGCATCGAGGTGGGTGTGGACAGATTGGGCAGAATTTGGTCTTGCGATATATTACTAAAAAGTAACGTTATAGAGACCTCGAAGACAGGCCACAGCCATGAGCTTAGCACCGTAGCGTTATATCCAGAACCTGGACAGGTCTGAAAAGACGATGTGGTGCCATTCCAGTTTCCAATGTTGTTGCTTAGGATACCACTGTCAGATCGCATCTGTTCATTGGTGCATCAAGGGAAGCTATAATAACGATCATCGTGCTGGCTGTCGGATTGCTCCAACGCGTCGGACCCTTCATACGTATACTTGTATTGCGGCAAGCCTATTTCTCGACCCATTGCACACAAAGTGGCTAGATGACCTTGCACGTGTGTGTGAACAATGTGTCTGTCTTCACTGCATGACGTATGTGGGACTGTTGAAACCCTGTTTACCATTGAGTATGGCCCTGCTGATCCCATCGATTTCGTACTCGGATGACAGTCTTTGGATCCGGATCAACGCGACCAGCTCTATCCTGTAGTGATCAACTGCAGTCTCGACAAATCACGTTCCAACATTTGTCGAATTCCGACACGTAATGACAGACCATTCTCCTTATTGCACGAGACGTAGCAACATCTTCTCACTAACAAATGACAATCAGATGCAATTTCAGCATGAGAGACCCCCTCTGCAATATTCCCTTATATACAGAAACTAGATCGGATTACTCCAGTCTGCTTCCCCTGGTTGCTGTGAAATGGTAATCATTTGCACATGCAGGCATGTAGTGCATTTGATGCCGATGTGATGTTCGTTGCATGTCGCCTTGAAGGTGTTCTGTTTTAAAGCCCAGCAGTGCAAATACTCCGCAAGCAACAGTACAGTGCTTGTTGGCGGGTTCATCCCACAAATGTTATCGACTTTTTTCCCATTTCCAAGGAAGTACAAGTCTATATGCCTTTCCGTATGTCCCTATATCCCTCTTACTTTAACATAATGGTCTCTATCGAGTCATTCAGGATTAGACAAAAATGTTGAAGTACCGCGAGAAATGCATTCTTGAACTTAAATGTAGATGCTAGCCAATCTTGCAGGTTGAGCTGTTCTGTTAAACAACGAGCAGCACCAGTGCTGTGTCCTCAATACGTTCCAAGTCTCACAAGGGCGCCGCCCGTTCTGACGCTTCGGAAAGCTGTCCCTATGATATACACACGCTCCGAAAGAAACACAATGCGTATCCAAATTTTGGCTGCTAAGACGCACTGAAATTAGTTTTAAAAAATGTTGAAAATTGCCAGATTTGTAGCTCGGCAGGCGGCTGAAGGATGTACATTTATTCCACAGATGTAGCAGATAGCACATGTGCAACAACTCTGCCACATAGACTTGGTTGATGGCACATCGATAAAGAGATAACACGGCGTGAAGTGAATTCGGGTTTCCATTGGTAGTTTGTCTAGTACAGTTATTCACATTTCCTATTCGCTCGAATCTGCAACTCACTAAATAACCATAATGATTATCAGTGGTTGCTAATAGTATCTGTCTTCATGTCCAGAGTTCAGCAGTAATGTAGAATTCTATTGTTTTTAGCACTGCAAAGAACATGGTATGAAACCGAAATCACCAACTTTTCCTGAATACCCACAGATGTGTCACTCATTAACTAATTTTTTGGATATTCATTCGAATGATGTTGACATTATGGAAACATTAAAATAAACAGGAAAGATTCCAGAGTTTCACAGTAATGTTGAATCCAATTAATGTTTTCAACCATGCCAAGAAGAAATATGAAGACCATTGCGTCCAGTCGAAATCACCTACTTCTCCTGAAGACCTGCATATTTGTTATTTAATAATTACTTACTTGGACGTTCATTCCAATAATATCGGTGTTGTGGAAACAATAGAAAAAATAGGAAATCGCTCAGATGATCCCATGAATTGCGGTTCGAATGATGAGCGTTGAGCTAATTAAAGTTTAGAATAAAAATAGAGTAACCTTGAAACCCAAAGAAAAACGAAGGACGGAGGTAACGTTCAAAACCTAAGCAGTGTGCAAAGTCGGTTTCGATTCATAAAATCCGAACGTGAATTATATAAGTGGAATGAATATTTACACAAAATACGAAACATGTGCCAAAATTAAACTCACCAATGTGTGAGAGAAAAGGTATTCGAAAGATGCAACTGCTCCTGAGAGTCAGTGTTTCGTTACCTTAAGAGATTTACAAGGCTGGGCACTCTGAATTGCAAGTGATATGAATATTAATGGTGTACAGGCTTCATTGACCTGATTCAGGAAATTATATGGAGAAGTAAGTAGCAAAATTACGAATGTTTACCATAAGTAAACATGTAGAGGAGATGTCGTTAATAGGTAGTACAACAGAGTAATTCGCAGCTGATGTGAAGACAAAGCTTCTTGTTATTCTCTCTAACACTGCAAATAAAGCCAGTCAGTCAGACTTCGTACAAGAACGGCAAGCTCACGGTGCTTTAGGGTTTCAATTGAAAAAGACAGTTTGGATGTGCGGTCGATGAATGCTATGACAGTTTCGTATACAAGAATTTCAGTGATAAGTAAAGTGGATTACTGTTTTACGCAGCTTTGTACCTGTATTCAGGTATTTCAAGGCAAATTAGGACAAAAAATTAAATAAAGGACGGTTTACTTGCAAAAATATTTTAATATATGTAGCACCATTTGGAAAAATGGGAGAGAATAATTTTAACTGCTACATCTAAAATGCCGTCTTACTATTTGTAGAAAATAACTCATTGTTTTTGTTGGACTCTTGGCCTTGGCACAACGACACCTCTGTCTTTAGTAGGACGACGAGAAGATTGTTCATAATTCGTGTTCCACCCGGAATTAATAATGTGATTCTGCCTCTTGATAAAAAAGCAGGGTAAAATATTTTTCAGAAAATGTTTGGGCAATATAATTTTCGATAGCTCTTCCGTATTTCAGATTTATCAGTGGAACAGAAAAATTTCTGAATTGAAAGTTTGCATAACATTTTATGGATATGATCAAATATGCCTCCTACAAAGCACAACATACAGAACAAAGGCCACGACCATTTCTTACACCATTCCATTTCTATATAAGTAAAATAATGCTTACTGTGAAATGGCTTAATGCATTAATTTTTATTTCATCAGGTTGTCTGGTATAAGGAAAATATTTGTATCCCTCAATAAATAGACACTTCGCATTTTTGTAGCTATTATAGGGAATAAACAAGGAACTATTTCAATGTTAGCCAAATGCACAGTACACATAACTGATCATAAAACAACTGTACTACAAGAACTGTTATAAAATATTTAATGTCAACAAATTAAAGTCCCAAAGGATTAAAATTGTCTATAATGTAATATCATAACGCTGGCTTTATTCTCTTTCCTCTGCTAGCCACTTCTGTAACAATTAAATCTGCAACAGTTCTGCTGCCGATATGAACAGCAAGTTCTTCAAAAAATTAATGATTTCAAACATTTTTGGACCTGTTTAAATGCTGAAAATTCACGTGTGTGGACATCGTAATTTGCGCTACGTGGCGCTATACTATGTTAGCCAAATGCACAGTACACATAACTGATCATAAGACAACTGTACTAAAAGAACTGTTATAAAATATTTAATGTCAACAAATTAAAGTCCCAAAGGATTAAAGTTGTCTATAATGTAATATTAATAATAATGTAATGCTTTTAACAAGAAGAAAAACATATTAACATCTAAGAGCATCAGCCTTGAAATCAGGAAAAGATTTTTGAAATCGTGTGTGGAGTGTGGCATGCTATGGGTGTAAAACATGGACTCTCGGGACAGAGGAAGACCAGAAGCTAAATTCTTTTGAAATGTGGTGCTATAGACGCATGCTCAAAATAAAATGGATCGACAAGGTCACAAACGAAGTGGTTCTGGAAAGAGCAGGTGAGAAGAGAAGCTTCTGGAGTTTCATTGTTAAAAGAAGAGTGCAATTTTTAAGGCCATCTATTAAGACGTAAAGGACTCCTGAACACAATCATAGAGGGATATGTCGAGGGAAAAAGACCGAGAGGAAGACCACGACTGAGGTACATGGATCAAACCGTGAAAGATGTGGGACGTAACACCTATAAAGAAATGAAGAGAAAAGCTGAAAGACGCACAGAATGGAGACAAGCTGCCATTGTAGCTGTTACAAACCAATCCTTGGATTGACCACTACAGAAGAAGAAGGCGCTATACAACGTTCTTTTGTTACGGCTCGGTCCGCTTATTCGCTGATACGCGTGGGAGGCAGGAAGGGCTACATAAACCGCTGTTATAAATGGTTCTTTATGTGGAAAAAAATCAGAACTTTACCAGTGTTTCAAATATACTTGCACTGTTGCAGTGCGCCTTAGCAGCATGTGTTAACGCTGCTTTTCTTCCTGTGTTTTCTCCTCGTATGAAAAATATCAGGGTACGTTTCGACGTGTCGGATTGGACCATTCCATTGTCAGTTGTGGCCAGAGCAGCGTTGTGTGTAGTTGTTAGTGCATTATGTCGGTGACAAATTGATTTTAACGTGAGCGAATTGTTGGTAATTTTATGTTGGGTGCTCTGTAACCAAGGGAGCCGACGTGTTTGAAGTTTCGAGAGGCATGGATTCGATGATTTATACCGCATTCAGGAAAAGTAGGAACACATAATCCGCTAAGTATGAACGCGGACGAAAAGTTGTGTTGAGTGGAAGAGGATTGTGATGGAATATAAGAGGAAGACATTTGAAAAATTAACTTTGTAACTGAATGGCGCACTCACAAATCCTGTCAACGTCAAAACAACGCGAAAGGAGCTCCGTAAGCAGAAAATTGCAGCGCGAGCTGGAATTCTAAATAATGCAAATTTCGGTCACAGCAAAACCTGGACTATGAATCAATGGAAGACAGTCGTTTGGGCCAAGTTCACGTCCCAAGAATGAAACATGGCGGGGCACTGGTGCTGATTTGAGCAGCCCAGTGGCTACTCTGTAAGGTCTCATGACTATCAAGGGATAATGTGAACTCTTTCGCTATTCAGATCCATCCAGTGGTAAAATGTTTGTTCCCCAATGATGGTCCTACGTTCCAAGACGACGAGGACCCTGTTAACAAAGCTGTCATCGACCAGGAATTGTTTTGTGAGCACGAGGATAAAGTGTCGCATCTCCTTTGGCCACAATAGTTGAAAAGCCTCAAAGCAGTATGCCTCGTTTCTTTTCATTCCGCCATATGTATTATGCAAATTAGCAACATTATTTGATATGCAAATCGCAGCTGGTTCGAATGCGTATTAATTTTATTTCAATTAAATCCAATTGAAACTGGGATGAATGCGGAAAATCGTATTTATTTCCAATGGTAACACAACAGTGACTGCGTAGGAAGTTTCACCTTTCTTCTATCTCTGCACTTAATATACCTTGCTTCTGTGGTAGGTACGGTTTAACATTCCAACAGCACGCTGGCGTATAAAGTACGTCAAATGCAAAATAATTTTAATTTTTACAAGTTCAGATCCATTTTTGTGTCTGGGAAAACAACTATTCCTTCATTATCGCTTCGGCTACGATGCTGATAGGTTGTGTGCATTGTCGAGCATCTGTGCGACGTCTGTTAGACCGAATGTCAGTGTCTCACGATTTGCGTACAAAAAACGCGGCGCGCCGGTTCGTGTAAGAGAAATTCCTCCTGGTTAGTTTTTCTACTTCCATTAATATAGGTACTGTCTTGCGTCTGCTTTTGTATGCAAGTGGTCTGTAAAGTACGAAAGATGATTCTCTTGTTCAGGTATCAAAGGAAGTCACAACCGAGAAACTTTATGAGCTGTCGAGTGCTAACTCCGATGCTGAAATATACCTCGATGGGGACGATGACAGTTCTGATGAAGTAGGTGAAGCCATTGATTATAAAATGCATGATTATCGAAATGAGCAGGAATACAATCCTGTAGACGACTGTGGTGAAAGTAATAGGGAGCTAGTAAACGAAATATATTCTATATTTCATAGGAAGAGACAAACAGAGTAAATGGAAAATAATCTGCAATGTCAGTAAAAGGAAAACAGGACAAAAAAATCATGAAAACATTTTTGTATATTATAATAAAAACAGAAATTTTGAATCTCTACAACAGAAGCAGTTTAAGTACGCCATCTGTAACAAAGAGTGTTGATTAAAGAATATGGAATAATGGTACATATTAATAAATGAAGTATTTATTAAATGCAGTTCCACTGAAGTGATGGATGCGTGACAGATTGGTATGGAGTACGAAGTACGCCATGTGACCAGAACGTAAGAGGAATGCACGCGACCATTCGGGGGTTAAGATGATTGCCGTGAGCTGTTTAGACTCTTCGTGTTTTGCTCTCAGCAGAGTCACTTTTTGTTTTCTCCCAGCATTTCTGGGCTGATAATTAGTATTTATTAATTCCACTTGGCACAGTTTAATTAGCTTGGTTCTTTGGGCTGGGATCTAAACAGGCAACTAGCTGGCATCTTTAATCTCTCTCTTTAATAGAATCAGAAACGTGGCAGAAGAGGCGAAGAAAGAAGCTAGGGAGGTGAGAAAGGATGCAGAAAAGATGAGAAGAGAAATGATGGTTGGAAGAAGTAAAGAAAGAAATGAGGAAGCTAAAGCAGTTGCAAAACAAATAAGAGAAAAGTGGACAGTAGCAACTACAGAAACGAAAGAGGTCAGAAAAGTAGCGAAAAAAGCACAAGATGAAGCAACAGAGACTAGGAAAGAGGAGCAAGTAGCTAAAAAGGTGGTTAGGGAGACACGAAAGGCGCAGGAAGAAATGAATGTTCGATTAGAACATATTCTACTGATAGACGGGACCTTGAGAACACCAGCAACAAGCAGCAAAAGCGGGAATGGACAGGCAAGACGCAAGAGCGGATAGACAATACTGAGGAATGCATTATCAGCAAACTGGACAAAGTAATGGGACAGTTAGAGTCATGTAATCAGAAAATGGTGGAGAAATAATTGCACAAGAGAGGTGCAGAGACTGACAGCTCAAATAAAATTTTAACTTCAGTATCAGAACAAGTTTAGTCTCTTCAAAACGCCACAAGTGCCAAGATGGATTCAGAAAAATAGGTAACACATGTGCTAGGATTAGAGGTAGGCACGAGAGAAACAGACAGTTGTATGCCACTGCGCAGGACCCAAGCAGGAGAAATGAATGAGTTTGACGCAAGGGCAAGCTACAGTAACGAGTCTGCTGCAAATGCAAGATGTAAGGAAGAGAACAGAGTGTTACCAGTAACTACTAGAACGTGCACCACGAAGGAAGAGGCGTTTGTCTTCAAACACTTCCCTTCTGCATGCGAAAATAATGGCTCTAAGTACTATGGGACTTAACATCTGAGGTCATCAGTCCCCTAGACTTAGAAATTAGTTAAAACTAGCTAATCTAAGGTCATCACACACATACATGCTCGAGAAAGGATTCGAACCTGCGACCGAAGCAGCAGCGCGGTTCCGGACTGAAGCGCCTAGAACCGTTCTGTATGCAGATTTCAGGCGTACAGGGATGGTGTGATCGTCATTGCCACCACGACGGCCATTATAATATAAATTAAACTTTCTGTATCCATATTTAGAAGGTGACACGGTGGAAAGTCTGAGGACTATTGCACTATCTTGCACATGTTGCAGGGAGTTAAGCGTACCTTCCTTGTGATATACTGGTCAAAGGAAACACAGGAACGAATTAAGAGATAGTAACGTGTAAAGTTTTGGAAGCGCCAGAACCGAGAAGCCCAGTAAAGTTTTTCAACGTGTTACTGAAAAAGAACCAGTTCCTAGATATGCCTTGTAGCTCTACTGAAATCATAAGATTTTGTTACGTGAAGTTACTGAGTACATACCAACAAGTACTGGCGTGTAGATGTGCTGATGATGTCAAAATCTTCGAGAACATTCTGCGCGAATTAGAATCCACCATTGATGAGAGCCAAGTTTCTGAGAGAAGGAGGGACGAAGAGTCTAATAACGGACACAATAACTTACATGAAATGATGCAAAGGAATAACGATAGAAGGAACAATAGAAGTAGAATAAAGGATTGGGCATTCCATTCAATCCTTACCCAACAAACAGATGAGTAGGGAATTACTTTCAACCAAATAACGGGCCACATTTCCTAGTAAACTGGAAAGAGCCAGGCAGAAATAGACAACACACGGAGATTGTAGAAATCGGACCACGAAAACCACACGTAATAGAATCTGTAAATTGTACGAAATCCCTGCCTCAGGATGAAAAGGAAGATGATGACGTTGAGGTGCCAATGAAAATAGTAGTTATGTGGAAGATGAGGAGATTAGGGAGGACTCTTTAATTACTAGCACACTAGGTCACATAGCGAAGGAGTGGGGAGATATCAAGATGATAAGGTGGAATGATAGAATGCAGAGGAAGAGAGTCCATTCTGAATGAAGAAAGCGAAGAAGAGGAAGGACCAGTCCTAGATTATTTCAGACATTTGTATGAAACTGAATAATAATCAGTGTAGAGTATGTGGAACAAGCAAAGAAGTACAAAACTGAAATGGAAAACAGGAGTTCATTATTTTTGTATATATGGGTAGGAATGGTAGGAGTAGGGTGACATCAGTTTTAGGGTAACATTCAGTTGTGGGATATCTTTATATTTTTGTCTCCTATGACGAACTTCATGATAAGGTAATAAATGAATATACAGATGTCTTTGTAACAATGTTAAGTGATCGTTAGTTTTGCGTTCTGCAGAGATATTTTGGTATGTCATGGGGTTAGGTATGTAAGAGATCATGTATAAGTATTGCCTCCACAAGCAGTTGATGTAGACAGTTAAAAAGAGTAATGAGGATGAAGTAGGCGGCAGTGGATTTGTCGTGACGTAAGGGGCAAAAAATGAATTATGAAAGGGATATGTCTGTTGTGAGGATTTCTCAACGGAAGTGCGAGTCGGAGGAAACATTGAGGAGTAGAGGAGTGTTAGGAAAATTTGGCATCTCTTATAAGAATTGGATGTAATGTGGGAGGTATTCTGTTGCTCAAATTGTCATGATCACTTGCACAATGAATGTTTCTTTGGTTAAGCTTATAGGAGTATGATAGCAAAATTGATAGTTTAATGTAGAGTAGTTTGTTACCCACGTCAAGCAAGCTTTTTGACGAAGATTATTGCGTAGGGTTTGTTTAAGTATTTTGGGTGTTCAGCGTAGTGTACCTGCGTCCGTACTGGGAGGAAGTTGAGGACACTTTCTTGTGTGTCTTTGTTTAAAGAGCTTCTGAAAGATGTGGACCAGAGAGGTGAACCTGAAATGGTGATTGTGTGACGCGCACAGTTGAGAGTTCCAGCCACACTAGTCGACGGCCACAGTTCAGATACGGGGAACATCAATGTAACTAGGGAGTCACTTATCTTAGTAAATTTTGTATAGTGTTATGACGCCAGCAAAACAGAGACAGAAATGATGAAAGGAACAAAGCTAATTCAAGGATGATATTGACATGATAAAAGGGGCTACATCAAGAAGAAAACGGTAAGAAAAGGATTTTTGTAATGAAGTTCAAAACACAATCAAGTAATTGCAGTGAGAAGGTATGAAGTTTTATATCAGTCTGGTAATAATTAAATAGTTCGTTCCATATTTATGCTAATAAGAATTCATGGATGTATGTTCCGTCCATGGAAATAAATAAAAGGCAGTTTTGTTTATTGCCCCATGCGTTACACTTATTTTATTTGTGAAGCATCTTCGGTGACCTGTAATATATGTTCCTTTTTATACATAAATCTGTTATCTGTGTTACTATGTTACATGTTGTCATGATCTTCTCTGGTTTTTTCAGATTAAAATCAACTTTTGCACCACAAATTTCGTTTGTGAAATTATCGTTCGGTTTTACTTCCCATTTCCAGTGCTCTTAGCCCATATGTGTGGTCCTGGAGATGTGTTCATTAGTCCTCCATGTACCAACTGGCCGATTTTCGGCGGGTTTTCACCCACATTTGTTACAACACTTCACTTACGTCAATTGCAATTTTCATTTTGTGGTCAACATGTATGTGGTTACAGCGTGTGATGTTGCCAACTGTCGCTGTGTGCTTATCCTTCGTCTTTTGTTTTTGTTGTGAGTGTGGTTTCATATTTTTCAGTTCTTTTGTGTATGTGTGTGTGAGTGAGTGTGTGTGTGTGTGTGTGTGTGTGTGTGTGTGTGTGTGTGAAAGAGAGATAGAGAGAGAGAGAGAGAGAGAGAGAGAGTGGCAAAAGGGGGGAGGGGGAGGGGAA